>NC_082341.1:113765338-114460963 GCF_027477595.1 Haemorhous mexicanus
AAGTAGAAATCCCCAAATGGGCTTACTGCTGTATAAAATCCTACCTGTCTCCTTCACCTTAGAAAAATATATTCCAGATTCATACATGTATTTCACCTGTTGAATGACAGGTGGTCTCCACAGAGGTGAGAGTGATCATAATGGATATGGCAAAACAGGCTTGAATTGCCAAGATGGATCTTGAACTAGCAGGACAAGGAGACCCTTGTTAGCAAGGTCTAGTCCTTAGTACAGCCAGACAAGTTGTATGGGTAGTGTGCTAGTATGGCCAGAGCAATTTATTAATGAATAACTTTGCACTGCACATGTACTATGAGACAACAAAATTTTGTCAGACAGCACAGCCTTGATGGGGTAAATAAACATTAAGTCCACCTGCTGGAATTCCAGCCAGTGCACGTGGAAGGAGGAAGGGACTTGGTCAAACCTATGTGATTTATAACTGGTACTGGCTTTAGTGGCTCCCAAGTCAAAGCACTTAATGTCATAAAAATAATGCCCCAGTTCCTAGAGGAAGCTTTGGGTCAGCTGTCATGTACTTTTCCCTAAGGTCAGGAAAAGAAATCTGAATGTAATAAAGCCTAGCATAGTTTATATTCATTATGGAAATATTTGTATCATGTTCCCTTGCAGAAAGAATTATTTTTCTTTTTTTTTTTTTATCACTAACCTAGCTTCAGACATGAAGAAAGCTTTACCTAGAGGGGGTCCTCTTTAGAAGACATTTGAAAAATCCTCGAGCAAAAAAAATCCTACAGAACCTACAGAGTTTTTGATCCTGGAACTCAGTAAACCTTTTAGGGAAAGTTTTTTTGCAACACTGTAATCAAATGAGAATGCTATTTTCCCTCCTGAGAATCAATATCTCCTTGTTTATCACTGGATAAAGCTCAGCAGTTGGTTACTGTCCTCATTGACCTTTTTTTTTTGCTGCACCATCTTCCCCCCCTAAAAAATCTGTGCAGCTGCATCATTTGCTAAAAGAATTGTCAACTGAATAAATGAGTTTGAAAAGCTCTTTGTTGCCTCTCAAGTCTTGCTGTGCATAAGTGTTGTCATTGCTTTGCTCTACTTTCCATGTCATAAGCAAAAGAGGAGTTTCAATTCAAACTAGCTGTTTCCTACTGGTACAGGAAGACTAAATTTTGTTTTCTTGAATCAAAAGATTCAATGATTAGAAATTCTGATTTTTGAACAGACAACAATATAATTCCTGTTTCATAAAATGGAAGAAGCTGGTATTTAATCCATGCATCCCAAAATCTATCTATCTGTCGGCAAAATTCAAAAAGATCCATACTATAAGTCTCACAGAAATGCTTTGATCCTGTTGGAGTCAACCTAAGTCATTAGGACAAAAATGATAAATAATTTGTCACAAAGACAAAATTATACATACATATATATATATATATATATATATATATATATATATATATAATTTATATATATCTATATATACACATATATATAAATAAATCAATTTCTTAATGTTATGTTTTTAATAGCCACTCACAATTTCTTAAAGGACAGTAATGAATTCTATATAGAACAATCTTCCATATGCCATGTGACTGCTTAAGTTTCCATTCCTCCTCCCTTCCCTATGCCTAATCTGTCATAAAAACATTGCTTGGTTTATTCTGATATGGAATGGAGAGAAAAAAAACTGGTTTTTACAAAAGAATAAATTAGTATTGGACGTAATTCCGTTCTTTCCTTTGCTGAATATCAGTGTAATAACTAGATATTGCCTTCCTAGTACAACAGAAATCTGAAATTGAACCATTTCATGGTTGCAAAATAATTTCACAATTGCACTGCAAAATCACTAGAAAAGATAGAATCTCATCAGTCTTTCACAGTAAGAGAAAAAATATTAATGCAACATGTATACTAGATTAATGAGATGAGCCATGACAGTGAAGCCTTTTTTGGTAGGAGCTGTAATATTGTGGAGGAAACTCTTTCATCTAATTTTCAGGCTCTTATCCATTTGCAGACTGTTGCCTTATGGAGTGAAATTCATCAGGCTGTCCCTGCATCCAAAAGATGCAGACTATTTAGTGTAAGGAATGTTTGGCAATATTCTCTTTTATTGTTTGTAAGAAGACAGATATTTCTTCATGGTGTTCACATATTTCAGTCTTTCCCTCCTCAAGTATGCTCTTTTTCTCTCTCTGTCTCTCTTTATTCATTGTTGAGAGTTCAGAAATTATTCTGCCTTTGACAGAACAGAAAACATACTGTTTTCCCAGAACACAAGTTGTGCTTGGCTATGTTACACACAAACGAAAACATCAATGAGGAGTAAAGGACATTAGGTACATTATTTTTCAGACTGATATAAGTGGTTGATCCTGTAGTGACTCTGCATGCAGAAAATTCATTAACAGAAAAGAATATGAAATGCCCATGCAAATGTCCACCCTGTTGGAATAAATACAGTTAACATATAAACCTGAATGGACTGTTGATCTGGCTGTTGTTTCTAGATGACCTTGATCTTAAATCTGCTCCCTTCTGTGGCCACTGCTGTGCCTGACATTTTCCAAAATGACACTAGGAAAAGATCTATTGTTTCTAGAGAGCAAGTAGGCTTCATCAACAACAAGGAATAGCTCTACTGGAGGTGACTTTCAAGCTCAGGGTATGCACCAGTTTAACAGACTGGGACGTAAATCACTTTGTTTTGCACATCGAGCTCCTGCAAAAGTGTCAGGGAGGGAAGAAGGACATTTCTTTAGCACCTTCTTATCTTCCTTTTTTTACTCTCTGACATGCTGGTGTAATGGCTCCTGTGGAAGTCTGCTCTTGCCCAGGGACTACCAGGTTTCCACAGCACTTTATAGAAAGACCATTGGAAAACCATAAGTCCAGGGGAGAATTTTAAAGAAATGTGTCATGAAAGCTCTGGGAAACACATTGCAGAGGTAAAGTGATTTGGACAATATCTTGGGGAAAGAAATATTGAGATGTCTTTTAGCAGAAATGCAATTTTACTGGAATTAAAACAAGGATAAGAAAAAAAATCTTTAATATATTGTGAAACAAGGCACAGGTGCTTGGACAGCACCTGTATATAGATAATTCTTCATCTCTCAATGTCTTCAAATAAAAAAAAAAAAATCATTTTGAAGAAGTGTGCTTTGACAAAAAATGAAGACAACGACTCACTAGGGAGAACCTGGTTGACATTCCAGCCTATGTGAACAATCTCAGACAGTAAATTCTTTAGCTGCAGCCAGATGTGTGCAGTCCTCAAACCCTAAACCTCAGGCCCTTTGGACATAAGTGTTCCCCAATCCTGCTCACCCTGCAGTTACCTGGAGGTGGTAGGTGCTGCCTCAGTAGGCCAGAGCAGTTGATACAGCAAGCAGTCCTAGAGGGCTTCATTGGTTGCTCAGTCTTATTATCAGAGGAGCTGATAGAAAAAGTGTGAATTGTTACAAGTACAAACAGAATATTTAGTTGAAAATTTGGGAACAGATTAAAAATAAAATGCAAAAAGAAAGGAGCAAGTATATTAAGCATATTAAACAATCAGGTTTCTTATTAGCCACCACAATATCTCAGTTAACTTTGCCTTTCTTAGCTTTGGTCTGTGCTCCTCTAGGGAGCTTCTTTTGTTCCTTTCTGTACTACAGCTGCTCTCTTTTTCTGTGCTTATTCTCCACAGGAACAGTGAAGAGCTCTTTTTTCTTTGTCCAGGTTGCAATGGTTTTTTTTTTTTTTTAATCTGCCCTTCAGGAGAACTTTTTTCCTTATTTTTCATGCTTAAAAATCTTGTCCATGACTGCATCAACTTTGATAGCTTTTCTCTCTCCTATTTTCTCTCTGCCAAGGAATTTGAGGTATCCTATGCAAATAGAATTGCAACATTTAGCAATTTTTGGAAACTGAACTTCCCTTACCTCCTCTCCAGTTTTCCCTTCTTTCCATTACTATTGCAATTCTTAATTAATCTGTTATTTCTACCTCAGATTAACTTCTCCTGTTGATACAATTTTTCAAAAATGTGGCTGGAATGTACAATTCCTGTGTGCTAAAAATAAGGTAATGTACAAACAGATTATTAATGCCAGAATGATCAGCTAATTGCAGCATTGTGTATAAACTTGATGGCAAAAAAGAAAACACAGAATTAAACATGAGTGTATAAGTTGTTAATTTACAGAGTATCTTTCCTTTTGCCACATATAATAGTCAATTCACATTGGAATATGTTGTGTTTTTATTTTACGAAAAGCCAAATTCGATGTTAAGGCAGCAGCTAAGATTAGCTTATGGGTTGACCTGACAGGACAGCACAACTATACTTCCTATTCTCCCCATGCCAGGAGAGCATGAACAAATCTTACATTCTGTGTGCCTATGCTATTAGCCAGCTTCTGTACTCCAACACATCTTTGATAAATTACTTTATTCTTCTACCTCTGCCATCTTTGATTTTTTCTGGGCTTATTTTTCCCCTATGAAGTTCTATCACAGACCTTCCACCCAGTCCAAAATTTACCACTGGCTGTAGAAGTTCCCTAAATCTTCTTGACAAGGTAAATCCCATCTCATCTTGAGAAACTATACAGTTTTTTTCTTGCTGTGACTTCTAAAAATAAATTTAATTGGAAGGGTTTTGTCACCTGTAATGCATTCATTTTGGCCCACCTGCATTCTAATCTCTTCGTAAATATTTCTCCTTTACTGGCAGAAGAGTGTCTCAGGAGACAGTGGGAGCTGTAGTCTCCTACTTAAGAGTTTTCCTCCGCTGTCATCTCAAATGTCATTTCTGAAACATTTATCACAGGGCACTGTCATTGGACAAACAAAGGGGCTGCATGATAGGGGCTCAGATATACAGAGCCTCTTTGCTTCAATGACAGGTCCTGCTGTTGGCTACTGGAGATAACAGAAAAGTTCAGATCTGTCAATAGATGCGGAGGGAAGGACACGGGGCGGTATCCGAAATGGCACGGCACATGATCCGTGCGGGCAGGAGAGCTGTCCGTGAGGAGCAGGTGCAGATTGCAGCACAGATAGCACTCCCTGGGAAATGATAACATTTGTTGAAAGGGCAAGGGACAGGTCTGCCCTCAGAACCTGCTCACTGTTAGATGTTCAGTTCATGCCTGATAACCATTGTGCAGCTTGTTGTCAAGAGAAGCTGCCTGCTTCTTTAACAGGCTTTGTAAAACTTTTTTACAGCATTTTTCCCAGCTGTATCTGAGTTTTTTTGTTTGGTTGGGATTTTTCTTTAGATGTGAAATTTCCTCTTAATGTAACTTTGAACTTTAAAGGTAACAATTATTTTCTGCTTCAGTATAGCTCTTGGTTTTATCCAGTAGACCTTTCCTAAAAGTAATAAAAAACAAAGCCTAGCTAAGAGTGAAAAGGGGAGGGAGTGGGCTTTCATTCCAAAACAAATATAAGAATATGTCAGTTTGGGGAGGCTTTCAAAGACACTGAAAGACATTAAGAAGCATAAACAATTCTCCCATGCCTCATTCCTACAGTAATGACAAAAAGTTAAATCTTTGTACCTGAAGGATTTGTCTTGATTTTCATTGAAAGATGAGCTCCAAAGTCTCACAGTCAGCATTAGGTTTTTCCTTCTAGAAGGATTTTAAGAACACCAAATTTAGAATACAGGGAGTCACTGTCCTATCCTAAAGCAGTACAGAGGCTGGACACATGGCAAAAAGAGTAAACTGCCAAAGCAGAAATGATGTCATGAGAAAGTACCACAACCCGAGAAGACAACACACTTCACTTAATTTGAGCATATGGTCATAATCACGAAGTCCTGAGGTGTTACTTTGGTTTGGTACAAGCTGCATTGTCAGGCACCTCGTAGGATGGTACTTTTCCTTCCTTGCAGACAAAAACATCTATTAGATACAGGTACTGTTTATTCATAGAAGAAAATAAAGAGATCACTAAGTGCTGAAAATGTAGGGAATCTGAACTGAATAAGGATGGCAATTAAGAGTCATTACTTCAATCTTCATGTCTAATGCTGTCTTTGTGTGGTTTTGGGACATATTCTTAAGCCAAGATAATAATACATGGAAGTACCCTTAAGCCAAAGCCTTTCAAATCAGAGGGCTCTTTCCTGCCCTTTAATGTACACAGGATGCTTATGTGCAGCTATGATGTCATGTTAGAAACAATGTCCTATCTGTGGGAGCACCCTGTAAAATCTGCCATGTGGGTTAAGTATTTTAGGCTCAGCAGTGTCATTTAAGAGCTGAAATTTTGAAAAGTTCTAATGAAATCACATATCATATTTGAGGAACTTTCACCTTCAATTAATAGTTTACAAGTTGCTTTGAGCTTCTTGGATGACAAAATGCTATAGCATGCTTTTGTACTAATAATTTTGGTAATAAACCAACTGAGAACAGAAGCTTTTTTTTTTTTTTTTTTTTTTTTTTTACCTGTAGGATATTTTTACCATTCTGTCCTGTCAATGTGTCTTTCTTTCTTATCTCCTTGGGAAATTTTTTTCTTCCTCTCCTGTGTACTCCATTAAATTAAGAGTTTAAGCTGTGGGAATAATAGAGCCCTTGTAAGTTCTGTCTGTACTCACTATTCATTATTTATCCTGCGGCCAGGTATGGTGGAAGCAGACACAAAGCTAAATGCTATTGGACTAACTTTGATGCAGTCAGTTCATTGTCTGAGAAAAAAAAGCATTTAAGCCTCAATGTTCTCAGTTCCATGATTTTCAACACTACCTCTTTCCCCTCCTCCCTTCTCTTTTATTAACTGCTTTACTCCAATGTCCTTTTGACTGCGGTAACTGGCACTGTCTGCAAAATCCAGCACAATGATACTATTCATCCTGGCTGTGCCATTTATAGATTCCATAGCATGCCCCATCCCTATGGTAAGGATCATTCCGCCTCGTCACTTTCCTTCTTTTGAGGCAGTGATTGCCGAAGCAAAGGCCAATATTTGGAACCTGATTAGTGCATCTGAGATCTGAGAAGCTGAAATGGAGAGAGCAGGGCTGGGAGCCCGTGTGTGCGCACGCACGGAGGGGATAATGAGGCACAGAGTGTCTCACAGCGCTGACGTGGTCACGCTCCAGCGGAGAGAGTGCCAGATGCACTCACTGTTCATCAGCACACCCTGCCTCACCATCCACTGAGTAGCATCAGTGTCCTCTGCAGGGGTGCTGCTCTCCTGCCTCCCAGCTGGTAAAGTACCGCAAAGTCGACAGGAGCAGTAGTGAGGGGACTCCAAGGAAAACATTTGTACTGACAAAGTGAACTCCAAAATGAGCATGTTAATATATGTTGATCTCTTAACCAAAGTTGTCTCTGGTTTCTGGTGTTCCCATGTTACGCAGTTATGCTTCTTGCAAGTTTGAATGTTTCAGGAAATTCCTAGAGGCATGATATTCACTCTTGGGAATGGTATTAAAGAAATGTTTTCAGTTTCCTTTTTGATTTTTTTTTTTTTTTTTTTTTTTTGTTAATAATAGGTGAGGACAAATGGGGAGGGGAGATACACCTGTGTAATTCTGTTCTTTGATGATATCAGGACTTAAGTATATCTGGTAGTAACTCTGAGGAAACCCAAAGAGTGGCATACAATCAAACACCACCTCCAAGCTTAATCTGCAAAACAAATGCACCCTAAATTCTATCTCTAAAGTTGCCAGACAAAAAGTTACTGGGAGTCTCTCCTTCATAAACTTGTAGGTTATTTGTATTATTGACCTCTGTTAAGTAGCACTTTATCTATTCTTTTATTCAAAGTTAGTAATTGTCTAACCATCAATGCTGTCTTCATAGAAATACTCAGTTTATTATTGATCAGTTAAGCCATTTTGAGTTGTAATCAGGGCCAGATCATGGAAGATTACGCCTAATGCTACCTCATAAATATACATTTGAAACTGAAAAATTGTAAAAAAAGTTGTTGCCACAAAAATTATTGCTTCTTTCCTTTCAAGGGTGTTATCTGATTTTTAGAACATAGTTTTTGAGAACCGAAGTTAGATTTTTGTGACTTTATTGTCAGAAAACAAACCAAGGCTTAAGAACTTTTTGAGGACTCCAACTACTACTTTTACTTTAAAATTATCTTCCTGGACATTTAGTTGTTTCCCTTTTTTTCACCTTATAATAAGTAGAAGAGTCTTCAGTGTTTCACCTTTCAAATTAGTTAATTTAAATGAAACTCAACCAAACCTTGATCCTTTCAAGAAGGCCACTCTAAAATATTCTAAGTCTATAGACAAGTTAATTTTTCATGAACTAAAAGTCTGTCAGAACAGTGATATGAAACACGGCTAATAATGCCTGCTTGATAAATGTGGTGAAAGCTTCAGTATATTGCATGATATCCAGTTAAAAATATCTTTGTTCTTATTCCCTAACCCAGCTTGATTTCTGATATTTTGAGGAAGCTTGTTAGGTGTGCTGGTTTTCACTGGGGTGGAGTGAACTTTTTCACAGTAAGTGAGGTGCTATACTTTGGACTTGTGCTGCACATAGGATTGGTAGCACAGGGATGTTTTCCTTATTGTGGAGCAGTACTTAAACAGAATCAAGGCCTCTCACTTTTATTCTTCCAGTTCTGTCCCTCAACCCACCCAGGAGAGTGAAGATCTGCAGGGTCTTGGCTGTTGGTTGGTGTTAAACCATGACAGCAAGGCAGCTCCAGTATCAGACATTGGTCAGATCAACTTTAAAGTATCAATGGATGGATGAAACCTTGACATGAAATGAAGGGATAAGCATAGTGATTCAGAATAAAACGTAAAACTCCTTTAAAAAAAAGGTGTTAAATATTTTGTCTCAATTGCTCTGCATATATTAAAAAAATAACCTGAGTATCACAGAGGATGACCAGACTACCAACAAAAGATCTAAGAAGTATTATTTACACTAAGACTGGGTTGGCCTGCAATGACCTGAATCTGTGTTAAAATAAATATTTTTTTTTAATATTTATTTTCTAAAAGGCATTTCAGTCTCACCTTAAGGAAAAATCCCACATTAAAATGCAATAATTTTGGCAGTTACCTGAGTGTTATAATGGTTTGACTTGACATGTGTGCATACATAGCACATGTATGAAATAGAAAACAGTCTTTAATTTTTTTTTCCTGTGACTAGGAGAAAAATCCTTGAAAGAAAAAATATTGGGTAATTTGCTCATGAAAGACTCAGAAGATTCATAACTCAAAAAGGGTTTGCATTTTGATTTAATAAATATTTAAAACTTCTTACTATGAATCTTGTCCCTTTTACTCGAAAGTTTGATATTATCTCCTTAAAACTTGTAAATCATACAATGCAGCTTTACCAGTTCAATTTAACAAAGAATTGGAAATATGAAAGTATATTTAGAATCAAGTTTACTTTTTTCCAGTAACTGGAACGTATCCTATGAACTACTTACATCTCATTTAGATGACTGGCAAATATAAAGTATAAGAAGTTTTGGCATCTGTGCAATGATGAACAGGTTGTACATTTGAAAGCATGAGAAAATAGCCTGATTAATCCAAAGCTAAATTTGTCACTGTTGAGATGGAGTTAAACACTGTTTGCATCATAAGCTTTTTTATCATGACAGCTTTATTTCCAGCGCTTAACTCATGATGTCAACCCTTGTCTCCTAATTCTATTTTAGGACCTGAAGAGGTAATAGAACTCTCAATGCTCTGCAAAGGAGTAATTTTCACTGGGAGAAAGTTTGGCCTAAGTGATGATGTTGGCTCTGCAAATATCCAAGTATCCTATTATAATCCAGCTTTATCACAAAGAGAAATCCTTCTGAAATTACTCCTTTCAAAATGTAAATTGTCAGATTCAAGCACTAATGTTCTACTTAATGCTAACTCTCAGGAAAAAAAAAAAAAACAACTAAAAAAAAACCCCTGAATGATTCAGATAATAAGTTTTTCAAAACCCAGACTAGTACTTAAAGTAACTGTTGCTTGACCAGTGGAACAGGAGATGGCCAGTATGTAATACATACTTTCACTGTTCTTTTCATGCAAAAGCACCTTTGCAATAAAGGATGCTGAATAAAAACACTCTGAAAGGCCAACAGCTCCTGCTATTTAAAAGAAAAACATCAGCGTGTCTATTATTTGTGCTCAGCAAGCTTTCTACTCCCTTTTATATTTTATTTAGGTACGAAGGCTGTTTTGCAGCAGAGCTGTTCAGCAGACCCAGGGGAGACAAATGTCAGTTTTCCAGATGGCAAACTGCCAGCTTGTTGATGCCAGGCTGAAAGGCACTGAGGGAATTCACTCTGTTGCAGAAGCAAAAGAACACCACTTCCTAACACACCTCGTGTTCAAGCTCGCTTCTCAACAGCTGATGCAGGAGCCAGAAAAGCTTCAGTAGCCCTCCTCAAACAGATTTTTGGATAGTGTCAGGTTTCTGCATGTCCCCAACATCTGTTAAAAGTTTTTGCTGACTTAAATAAAGAAATATCCATTTTTTAGAAAGCAGAAATTAAAATCTAAAACCTATCTCTTGCAAAATGACTTGTTTTCAGCTTCAAGTGACCCACCTTTTGTTGTCTGAAATGTTAATAATAATGAAATTAATAAATGCTAATTATTAAATAGACATCTGACCTATTAACCTAAAGTTATTAGGTCAGATGTCTATTTAATAATGTTATGCACTTTATGCCTCTAGAGAGCAAAAGCTACTGTGCAAACATAAAATCTTGAGTGGAAAATTACTTATCTACCATTATGAATAAATTCTAGTGTAGTATCTATAGTCATTAGAGTGCCATTGGGGAGACCCTGGTCCAAAAAAGACCCCACAACAATCCATTAGGTCTTCTAAGGTAAACTTAAAATGTCGGGATGCGTCTCATCCATTAGTTCAGGTGTAGAATACAAAGATCTCACAATCTTTGGATGACTTTTTCTCACATGCTGGATAACTTTCAAATTTAAGACAACTATTTTTTTGAGAAGCATATAAATAATTAATTTTGTGTTAAAGAACAAGTAATTTTGATTTTAAAAAATCTGACAAATTTAACTCAATACTTTCTGTGGAAAGCCCAGGTCTGTATGTGCTAATGTCCTTTGTCATAAGAGGTAAATGTGTATTTTTTCTCTCTGAGTGGAGTCTGTCAAAGGTTAAAACACTTTCATGGGTGAAAATTTAACAGAGGTGATATAGTTTTTTCTTGCACTAGTTGCCTGCCCTTCTAATTCTAAGTGCATGGAGAAGACTTATGAAACACCTTAAAATGCCTTGACATCTATCTTGCACTGTCAGAGTGTCTTGTCCAAGAAGGACAGGATTCATGGAGGCCAGCCAAGTCTCCTCCTGATCTTTCCTTTACTTCCCCACAAACAGAAGACATTAGGCATGGAGCTGATTTCATCACTGCTAGCTTGAAGGTTAATTTGAATATATTTAGAGAAGTACAATGCATTTTGTCTTTCAGCAAAAAAATCCTGAAGAAAGTACAGAAACAACACTTGGAGAGAGGCGTGAGGCAGTGATGGATAGAAGTGGCTGGCACTTTACAACTGACCTCCTGAGTAACTCTATCCCCAGCCAGTTTCTATTGGATCTCTTTCAATATGTGCAAAGACATTTACACAAGAGCTGTTTTCAAAGAGGTGGAAAAGGTTCTACATCATGGTCCCTTACTTTTTAATCTTAATCCATGTAATGTCAGAAAGATGCAAAGTTCAGCAATGTAAGGAAGTTTTAATGAAAAGTGAAAAATGTAAAAATATTGTTATATCAAGAAATTTGAAAAACAATGGCATTCATACACTCAAACTCAATAATTTATGAATTCCTCCATAATTTATTTATCTGTAAAGATGTAATAAGGACATTTGTACTTCAGCCTACTTAATTAATTAATAATTTAATAATTTAATTGCAAATAAAAGTCCAAATGAAACAATAATTTATTACCTATGAAATTCATTTGGAAGTGGACATAATTCATATGCCAATAAAAAAATCATATTATGATATTCAGATGCTGAACCAGATATTGTGCTAACATCTTTTTGCATGTGACGGCAATTACAAGTTTGTATTCAGAAAAGATCATTTACACACATTTGTTCGTGTTTGCTCATGCATAAGGTTCATTGCAGCTGTTCCAGCTGTAATTACAACTCGATCTTCCTTTGTCACACAGGGCTATTCAGAATGGTTTCATTACTCTGTGACCTAGTAATGGTCATTTGCAAGTTCTTGTGGCTGGTATCCAACCAACATGTCCAAAATATAGCACAATGTTATTATTTAAAATCAAATTTAATAGAATTTCTGATCTAATCAAGGCAAAAAAAAAAAACCTAAAAAATGATAAATTCTTATCAGTCTGGAAGAACAGTTTTGAATGGTTTTGAAAAGTGGTAACATCTAGACTAGGGATATTTGAAATCTCAATTTTCTTAGCTCTGTTGAGTGCATCCCACATGGGCACAATGTTACTTCTGTTGGTTTATTCTAAGGCAATCAACTGCATTAGGGAATGTTAAAATGTGCAATTCATTGGGTTTTGCTGTCTGCTGATTAATTATTTATTTCTAGCAGACACACATTACCAGCTGAACTGCCACCTCTTCACCTAAATACTAGAACAAAAGCTTTTGTTATCCAATCAAGGAGGGAATAAAATACATGTTTAATTGTAATCTTATTTGCTAGCTTGCTATTTTACTGCAAGAAAGCTCTGCTGTTTCAAGCTGTTTCTAGAGATGTAACAGTGCTCTTTTCTTTCATAAACTAGTCAAGCATCTCTCTACCCTTTCTAGGTGGCAGAGCATGCTGACCTTTGTAATATCAGAAAAATTGGTATGTCTTTGGTCAAGGTGGGTAGTCAATCACACATTTGTTCCCTTCATCCACTGGAGGAGAAGTGTTTCTTTACAAATGCATGCACACCACTTTTGAAAATTAATTTTCATCCTCCTTATGATATAATTTTAATGTCAGTTGAAGACATACTATCACAGGTGTGACCTTACTCTCAGATGGAAGAAAGATGACACAGCAACAGTTGGCAGCCTAGGAAATGTGAGTCAAATTATTTTAAAAAGCAAGAATAGATGACCTGCTAATTAAACATGGACAATAGCCCTGCCTTGGTACTTGAACCTCTTTTCACCTCTTTGCAACTTACTTTATTAGAACTCAATAAACACAGAAATATTCTTCAAGGTTTGAAATAGCTTTCTTTTTCTCATGTATTTTCAGTAAACTGTAGGTAGAATTAAATTATCTCAATAAAGTATTTAGTACTTATGCTTTTCTAGGTTGTTTTAAATGAGAAAGACAAATGGTCAAAAAATCTAGAACACCAGGAGATCAGAACTGCTGCCCAATTTATAGTTTCCTTTTCTATATAGTTTTTTTTTTTCTTTAATTATTATTATGTCATTTTTTTAAGATCTCCTCTTCTGGTCTAACCTACTTATTACTAGAGCTGGAAAAGGCCCAGACAACAGGTGGATGCTGCCCCAGCTACTCAAAGTGTCCTACTCTCTGCAGTAATCACTTAATGGATATTAAAGTCCAGGACAGAATTTGATGGCTCCCAAGAAAATTATGTTCCTCAGCACTTGTAAAACCCCAGAAAGCTGAACTTTTGTATTTGAATGTAGGTTAAAATGTCAAATGTAACTTTCCAAATTACTGACAGAAGTGTTAGGATGTACTGCACTGTGGGATTGTAACCCTGACTTCAACATGCTGGCAAAGTTAGTATTTTTAACTAGTTTTCAGTATTTTTCAGGCTTTTTAGAAAGGTCTTCTGAATCCTAATGTTTCATGTTAGGTTTGTCTGCAAATTCCCCTGCTAACAGTTTTTCTGGGGCCTCTAACAGATATTTCTGCCAAATGCTGTTATGCAATATCTGAAGCCTTGCTCAAGTCTTCATATATTGCTTGAGTGAGGAGTAACGTGGGGCTATAAAATGTTTTTGGGCTTTGCCTGACCTCTTCATCCCCCGCAAGGGAAGGAGCAGGGAAGGAAACTCCCTCACATTCATTTGTCTGCTTCCTTCTTTCCAGTGGACTTGACACCCTTTCACACAACTGAAGGGGATGATTTGGGTTCAGAAAAGATCTCACAGTCCCACCTTCCTGGGAGATATCATCACAGAAAGGTCAAGAGGAATTAAGTGCTGGGAGTAAACAGCAACTGGATTTTGTCCCTCCATCTGTCAAACATCAGCTCCTTAAAAGGGCCATCACTGAGCGAGATGAGGTCTTCTAAACCTGGCGATGGATATTTCCTTTTTTGATTTTGGCTTCGACTCCATTGTGCACTGAAGGGTAAGACACCTCTGGGAGGTGGCTGTTGTTTTTCTGCCAATTCTCATTTCTCTTGCTTCTGAAGGTGGGAATTGGAAAAGCTTCCCCCAGCTTCCCTGTAGCGAGGAACACCTTTAACACACACAGCATGGGGGTATGAGGCTTCACAATTGCTCTGCTGAATATCATTTGTACTCACCAGATGTACATGTGCATACATGCACATACCCACGCATCCATCCTTCCCCACTATATAAGGAAAAAATTACAGGAGCATACTATACAAAAAATTACAACTTTCATTTGAATTCTTTTAAACTAATTGCCCTCTTCTTTAAATAGCTAAAATTCTTACTTCAGGGGATCTGCTGACATGTTTTTTTTTACATACAGTCTATTTTTCTATGACTGTTTCAGAATTCTGGGCATTCATTTCTTAAATTTGTGTGTTATCAGTTTTCTCAGTATCATGATAGCTACTTCTTTTCTAGGTATCTTTTAGCATAGAAATGCAGGACAGAGAATCTTCCACTTTACCCTCATTGTGGATATATGTATAATTATCCAACGCACTATTTCTACCAGCCACCCTTTTTGCCCACCCTCATCTCACACACTGAATTATTTTCACAGCAGCTGTTCCTGATAACACTTAAAAAGTGATTATATCTGTTGTCAGTTTGGGCAAATTATTAACATCAAAGCTAGCAGCAGGCTCCTTGACATTAAATTTCAAGATTACCACTAGCAAAGGCGGACAAGCCATGGGAGAGAAGAATGGATGGAAATGTGAGGGAAATGAAAAGAGAGGAAAATGTGTGGATTAGGGCTGGCTGGGGGGAACTATGACATAAAATGGACATTAATTGATAAGAAAATTTCAGCTTGTATTAGAGATGTTTTATTTTGGTTTTGTTTTCTGTCAGGTTTCCATTATACAAGTTGTCACTTCAGCAAGAAGCACAGAGATGGGGGGGAGACTCAAAGACTAGCCTGTGCAGAGCTTCAGAGGGGGTAGGAAAATAATTACCTATTTAAAACTTTTTTTTCAACTTGTACCTTAGCTGTTACAGCAAGCTATTATAGTCACCTCTTGTTTAACATCAGTTTGCTGTTATTATGGTTTGTTCAGAAAAGAGTTTCGTGACTGATTTCATAAAGCAAGAATGTATTGCATTCTAAGAGACGAACGATGAAGATAAATTGGGATGTGTCTAAGTGAAATTAAAAATTATTACTTGTACAAAATTTAGAGTGTGCCTGGCTGTACCACCAAATTTGCAGTTAACATTGTTAGGAATTAAAGGTATGTAACTGATAAAGATGGATGTCTCACTTTCTTGGTTCCAACCTGTGCAGTTTAAAATAAATATTATAATAATTGATCTCTGGGAATGATGTGCATGTGCTAAATGACTCTTGATGTATGACACCAAGTTCCCAATCTTGGCACTGATGGATGAGCTTATTCCTACTATAATGAAAAGTTGGTCAAAGTTTCAGTTACACTTATCACACCTCCGCATACAAAGCACCATGAAAATAAATTCAACACTATTCAGCTACCACAAACCTGGCATTAACATAGCACCAAAAAAAGATTTAATCGAAACTCTGTGAGAGTGAAATGGGCACCATTTCATATTAAGTCCTGAATATATTACTCTGTGGCATTAAATGCTAAATGCACACTTCTTTTTATTTCAGAGCATTTGTTGTTATATTGCCTCCTCTGGAATCAATTGAACCATAAGTGGAATTCGTGCAGAGCCATAAAGCACCCTGGGGAAACCCACAGGAAAATATTCTACTGCAGAAAAGAAAAATTCCTTGCTTCCACATTCACAGTTTGAGGAACAGAAACATAAAATCTACAACATGCAGTTTTTTGGTACCAGGAAACACCACTAGGCAGGGTTTCACCTATTTTTCTCACCACAGGTTACTAATTATTTATACATTTTCAGCATAAATGTAGAAGATGATGTGATGTTTGCAGCAGTGGAATTTTCCCACCAGAAAAAATGGAATTTATGGAGGATTTTTTTATAGATCTATCCTTTTCCTTCAGGAAGCAATATAAAAAAAAGGAAACTCAAGGAGTACAACCAAGGCTGAGTAAGGGTTGAGTAAGGGTTGCGATTGAGTAAGGGTTTTTACTAAATGACTTTAGAAACCACCTGCTGCAAGACATTTCATGGCTATTCCAGGTATTTTCCTTTTATATCTGATTTAATTATGGATACTTCCTTATATTTATAAATGTCTAATTCCTTGGAAAATTTTTACAGGAGTTACAAATTACAGGTAATTCAAACCAACCCTTCTCAAGAGATGTGTTCGAAGGAGTAGTCTCCAGGCTTTTCACAGAACTGGGCAGAAATTGGTAGAAGGAAGAAACTGATTGTCAGTAGCCATCTCACATGTCACCGTTTTTCAGAAATAAATCTCAGTTTGCAATGCAACATTTTTGTCATTAGTGCTTCTTGGGCAGGCATTTCCATTACAATGCCTGCAAGAGTTTCCCCTGATCAGTAAAGGTCAATATTAAACTTAGCAAACTAATAGATAGAGATAAAAAGTGTAAAGAGATTTTTTTCTAAGGTTAATTTCCTCTCTACTCTCTTTTTTTACATTAAATGTAAGATGAACACATTCTGTCTGAAGGATTTAAAATGCTTCCCTGGTCTATATGAAGTTGCAATATGTCTTCTCAGACTTTTTCTATACTGAATTTGTAATCAGGTTAAGGAGAATTAATAAGACCCCTCTGGCCTCTTACTGAAGTTTCAGTTTGCACACACCAAGCCAAGGCCTCTTTTTAAACCTATGAATAATAATAATTTGTTGTATTTCATTTAACAACATGAATCAAAGAGTCAGTTCATTTGTAATTGATGCAAAATACCTCTACAATTTTTCATTAGTATTAAATCATACAAGGCTAATTTATATATTCAATTACACTAAAAATAGTAAAAAAATTGAATACAGCTCAGAAATCACATCTTCCTAGCATGGTAAAAGAATTATTAATATACAGATGAGCTATGGAGTTTGTTCTCAGAGGTTACTCAGTAGTGCCTAGATCTGACTACCCTTGAAAACAGGTGCACCATTTCAGTCAGACGATTCTTCAAAATTACTAAAAATTAAATTCTAGAAGGCATGAAGATGACTTTGACTTGAAACTGAGTGAGTCTTTTTTCTCGAGAGTATTGTTCCTTTCTGCCGAGTTTAATGTATTTTGCATTTTCAATATGCTGCAAATTTTCTATTTTAAAGAATTTTTTAGTGCCTGCATTTCTCAAAAGATAAAATATTCCATAGGTAAAAACATATTTATTTGAAATATCCAGACCTTGTGATCATGGAGGGATGCATTGAATGTTTTTTTCAGTTGCATAATGGCTATTCAGTCTATACACTTATGTAATATTTAGTAAATTTGTTTGTAGAAAAATTGGTAAACAATCACAATCTGCTATTTTCAAATTATTTTCCAGAAAAAAATAGTCAGCTGCAAACATATTTAGCACATTTTCAAGTAATTTTATTTTTAAAGTAACTAATTTTAATCTTGGTAGTTAGTATTCAAAAACAACACTGCAACAGATGTTAATATCCACCAAATAAGATGAGATTGGATTGAGTTAAGGTCCATAGAAGTGAAATTCACACCAGATCCTGTGTTTAGAGACACAAGTAAAATCCTGTAACAATCAATTTTTACAAGGACTGTGAAATCTCTCTGATGGAATCAATAATCTCAGTTTTATGGTATCTGACATTTCTATAAAAAAATTAACTTATCTAATGTAAAGGAAATGTAGCTTATTTAAGAAATAAACCTGGTGAAATATAATTGAGACTTTCACAAAGAGTAATATCTATTGGAAATCTGCTCAACAGTGGTATAACTTCAAAATGAGCTGAAGGAGGCACAGAATTACTCAGGTTAAGCCAGTATTTATCACCTCAAGAATATTTTAGAAAAGACAAAAATCCAATATGAGATTACATTTGACCTTTTAATACACTAAATCATCCCTTGATGGTGTTGCATTTCAGCGTGGTCCTCTAACCATGGTGCAGCAGTAAAGCACAGCTCTATGTTTGGCACTCACATGGAGGATAAAGAAGCTGAATATTAGAAAACTTATTTGGTGAGATGGTGTTTATAGACATTGTACAAGCCGATGAAAAAATTTACACGTTTGGCTCTGTGTTTCTATAACTACAAGCCCAGATGGTAGTAAGATGTTTTTTTCTTAAACCATACAGAATATCAGGGGGCATTAATCAAAGTGGCAATATACAGGAAACAAAGAACATAATCTTCTGGAAAAGAATGAATAAAACCCCAAACAAAAGCCAGCAAGAGCCCTGGCATAAGCCCTGCTACTAAATCTAATAATAATGAGATTTAACAGCCAAAAATACCCGCACAAGTCATATAGGCTTCCTACACGTGGACTAACATGTAGGACAACAGAGTTGTTTAGAGGCAAAAGAAAACAGAAATGAGTGAATTAATGTCTCCCATCCAATGAGTTTTCCCTGTGAAACATATATCTGTCTGTCCCTTCAAACATACGAGGGGGGCACATCTAGCCTGACCCTGCAGCATCACTGTTAGGTATTATACAAGTGGCTTTCAGAAGCTGAACTTATAGGAGGATACAACTTATGTTTGTAAAACATTATCTTATATATAGATGCTTTGAGATAAGGAAGTGCTGTTTCCACATCTTGAGGGGCAAAGGCCTGAAAAATCAAAGTTGTATCTAAAAAATGCAGTCTTTAATGGCTTAAATGCTAAGCCTTGCCAAATAATTTGAAATCAATCTTAGGATGGTGAGCTAAGTACAGGACTCTGTCTACAGAACCATTTTATAATAGCACTGCCCCAGGAAGGTTATGTATACCATGACATGCCATGCCATATTATTTCTTCATTTCTAAGCTTTCCTCATCTCAATCATTTGTTTTGCCCTCATTCTTCCATGTTAAATTAAAGGATTATGAATTTTGGGTCCTTTTTTTTTGGCTTTACAAGTCAGAGGAGGCAGCATATTTTTGTTTCTACAGAGAGGGTAGTAAAAAACCTCATAAGTTTAGAAAATGAGTGTCTTCAACACATTTATATATATATATATATATACATATATATATATATAAAAAATACATTTTAAATATAAGAAGCCCAAATGTATTGAATTTTTCTTCTGTCTTTTCAAAGAACTTATCTGAAACTTCAAATATGTTTTACTAACACTGTCATTAGAATGATTTAAACTAATTAGGTTAGTAGGAAAATCACCTTAATGTGATATGGCATGCAGAGAATCAAAAGTTTTTAACAAAACCTAATAAAAAAAGGTCAGATTTTTCTGAGAACCTAGCAGCAGCTAAGAAAAACCCAACAACAGCAGCAACAAAAACTTCAGGTAAGTTCTTCTCATATAAAATCGTTTTCCATCTCAGAAGTATCAGAATAGGAAAACTAATGTTATTCTTGCTAGATTTTTTTTTACAGCACAGAAAATAAATATTCCTTATTCGATTTTTTTTTTTATCTTTTAAACCTATATTAAATAATAGTTTTTTGGTTTAAAATTAATAATAACAAATTATAAAAGCAGAAATAAATTTTCTGCAACACAGGAAAATACAACAAAAAAAACAAAGGATTTCTCTAAAATTATGAGTTAATGTTGTGCCTATGTAAGCAAACAACTAAAAGGGAATAGTTAAACAATGACATAAAAAAGTTCCTCCAGTTAAGAAATTAATCCTGAAAAATAAGTATAAGAATGATTTAGAGCAATAAAGAAATATTCTGTTTTGTTGGCTGTATAAACTCTTACATAAACTCTTTTATATAAACTCATTTATATAAACTTTTATGTTTGGGGGGCACAGAAAATAATTTAGATCAAATACTCAGGAATCAAGTCTGATCTTGGTATTACTGAGATGCATTGAACAAAGTTTTTTTCCTTTTTCTTGCCCTCCTCAGTCCACATTTCTCTTCCTTCTAACACCTCTCCCACAATCCAAATACCATAAGATCTTCTCAAAAGATGGACAAGTGAAGTCTTCCTCTAATTTGAGGACAAGGAGATCTTTAGGTTTATAGAAAGGGAAAGAAAAGAGGGTCACTTTCTGATAGCAATTCTCCTTTGTCACGTGCAGGGACCTCTGCAAGAGGGAAACCCAGTGAGGGAAAGGTCATAAGATCAAAACATTGTGCAATGGTCAAATATCCATTACGTGGTGGTTTGTCTCATGGGACACATACTACCCAGCTACCAGTTGCTTATTTTGCAGCAGAGCATGCCCCTGGGATTTGCCAAATCAGTGAGGCGAATGGCTGGCACCTGTGAGCCACAGCACTCAGAAACTCAGTCTGCTGTGATTTACAGCTCACTGCCACAGAAAGGTAAAACTAGCCATGATTTAAAAAGCTTGAGGTGTGCAGGGGAAACTTCTTAGACATAATCCTCTTTTACTGGAAAATGTCCCAAGATCTAACTCATTCAGACACATCTGCAAGCCTTGATCATCACCTTTTTTGTACTTTCCGTGTCACTGACATTGTTATGTATTTTGATCTTGTAGCTATTTTGTTCTTCAAAGACAGCAAATTAGCTGTGATTCTTGACTTATAAACTATAGCTTTGAGAAACACAGACTCTCACCTAATCTCTCTACTATAATTTTTCAAGCAGCAAAATATGAACCCAAAAGAACCAAACAGTTAGTCCCATGGTGAATTTCTTAAAATATTCCATTATACAACCAGTATATACATTTCCAAAACTCAGATTCTTGCAAGAAGGTTCCTATGTACCAAAAGAGTCTGGACTGTCTTGATTGACAATGTGACAATATAGAATGGAAAAAAAAGAGAAGATTTGCAGAGATCCATCACTTAGAAGGTTTTATAGCTTTGGATATGGTGACACTGAATTATAATGCAGGGTAATCCTTTCAAAATGACAGAATGTCTCACTGTCAAGAAAAAAATGCCTGAATGAATATGAAAAGTCTAGGGTGACAGCAGTCTTCTTCATGAATGCATGCTACCAGGTGGCAAATGTGACTTTAAAAAACAGAGGATGCAGGTATTTACAGAACAATTACTACACCCAAAGACAGAACTATTACTACACCCAAAGTCTGGACATAAGATAACAGTCAATATCTCTTTCGGGAAAAATGAGGTTAAGATTTTTAGAGCCTTAAATAAGAGATGGAAGCCATAATTCTACAGAGAAAAAAATATTTCTCTGATTCTCTGGTATTACATATCACATATCAAAGACATGCATAAGGGGATGAAACTGGGAGAGAAAGTCTGTGCAAAAGTGTTTAGACCATTTAAATGTTTACTGTGACTGAAACAAATAAGATGCAGAAGATTTTGATAGAACCTTCTCTCCAGTGTGGAGTGGTAGGATAGGCCCAGGTATTACCTAGATTTCATCCTGTGGAGTGGCACAGGGCTACAAACACAATTCCAGTATATCATCTTTTTAAGGGATAACAAATACAAACTAGCATGGTTGCTCCAGCCCCATTATGGGTGTGCAGCTTGTTTTTCAGATCTTTTCCTACTTCAATGCTGTCAGTTTGATCTTTGCTCTGCCTTTGCTTGATGTGTTGAATGTTTAGCATACACAGTTATTAAATGGCAGATTTAAAACCTCCTTTTATGCTCTTCCCTGTTTTCCAAGTTGATAAAAAACTCCAGCTGATTTTTCTACCCTAATCATCAATTAATTTAGGGACATTTTCATGAAAGATATCACCAGTGTATAAAACAGTTGTCAGTAGTTGGAAATACATAATTCTGTCAACTCATCTCTTTTCTCTGTGTTTGTGTCTTTTAATTTTGTGTGGCTGTGGGGTGATTGATTTCTTCTTCTCTGCTGGTCATAATTATGGAGCTGCTTGTAGAAATATCTAATTATGTTTAGATGCTTTACAGTTTACTCCAGAAAAACTTGGAGAATATGGTCTGATCTCCCAAAACCTTCTTTTAATAGCAGCCAATGATAAGCATGATATTATTAGCTATATTTCAGGTACTGGGGACACCATTACCATCAGAAGATGATACTGGGCACTGTAGGCATACACTGTAAATAGATAATAGAAAAGTTGTAGATTTTTAGAGCATCTTGGAGGGAAAAAAATCACTTGCCACAATTATTTGTAGGTTTAGTTCAAAGAGAAAGAAATCAAATAACACTTGACCCCTTCTTTGCTATTCCCAAATCATAGCCTTGTGGGGAAAAAAAAATTATATATATTACTCCTTTATAATCTATTTCCAGGAATGCAGGATGTTAACCTCAGGGAAAATTGCAGACAAGACAAAAGAATACAAAGGCTGGAGCCTATGAACTAATGAATGTGGTGTCCTATAGAATTATGTCTCTTCGAGGTGCCTAAGAAGTTATGAGCCTTGTTTGAAGGTTTTGTTGTGATTTTGGCACTTGTAAGTGTGCTTTGACTCTATAGGGCACTAACAGAGTTTCTTTTTTTTCTTCCTGACTATTTTAGTACATTTTCTAGTACCATTAATTATCTTTGCAGCAAATTATGTTTGTTACAATTTTGTCAGAATTGAGAGAACAGACATGTGACACATGAATAGCCAGTTATGATCATTCATACTGTTTATCCAAAGGAATTTAGGCTAAAAAGCAAAAGGATTAATGATAATGGGGAATATTTGGCAAAGACAGTGCATGGAGACTGAACTGAATTACACGCCTGTGAGAAGGAGGAAATTTGTACTACCCACACATATTTGTCTTTTGATAGCCATGTGATCAGTTTAGTCTGTGCATCTGGATATGTCTTTCAGATGTTCAACCTCATTAAAGCTTCTCTTTAAATGAAGACTTGCTCTTCCTGTTGCATTATTTTTCCAGCAATAGAATTTGAATTAGAGGAGCAGTCTTCATGATTCTCAGCTGCCTTTTGCTGACTTTATCCCTACAAGGTATTTTCCCGTTTCCTAATTTTATTTTCAAAGAGCATGAGTGAAAGGACCCCAAAATTTCCTTTCAGAGAGCATCACAAGGTCTAAATAATTGCATTCTAAAGCATACTAAGAGGGACAATTTTTTCCCTCCTGTTCTGATACAAATTAGTCCTTTGTGAATTTAATAAAACTAAAATGGCCCAAGGTTTTTAGGAAGAATTCTGAGCATACTTTTCATGATATGATGAGATCTTTTCTGTACAGTCTGTAAGTAAACAGAAATGAAGAGGCCCAATTTCTATCTCTGCGTTAGAAGTGGCTACTCTCTATTATATTTCCAGAAGAAATAGAAAATACATTTTTGATTGGTAATTATATGTTTTTCCCATGCTAAATGTTTTTTCAGAAAACTATAAACTCTCAGGAAAGGAATGTTTATTTTTGAGTGTAATGCATTTGGAACAAAATGCCACCATTATTTTAACTGTCTGGCTGCTGAATGGGAAGCCACAAATTCTCCCATAATGCTGACTCTCATTGTTTATGACCCAAGAATTTCCAGGAAAATAAGAAATCATGAGAAAAATTCTTCCAAAACAAAACCCCCAGACGCTCTGGGAATCTCCATTTCACTGAGTCATCTGGAATTTAAGACACGGATAGGAATTGCAGCCCACAGACTCCTACAGCTGTAGAACAGATCTCTTTACTAGTGAAGAACAAGACAGTGAAAAACTTTGTGACCTTTGACTATGATTGAAATCTCATTTAAACGTTTTCCAAATGAAGACTTAATTAGTCAGAAGTTTAGGTTTAAACTTTCTTAAAAAACCAGACACACCCATCCCTCTAAAACAGCAAACACCCTACCAAACAAATCCCCTCCCAAAAACCCCCCAAATAAACACAAAATCCAAAACAAAATGAAACAAAAATCCACCAAAGAAAACCCTTTTCTCCTTACTTTCTATTTTTGAAAAGCCACTTTGGAAAACAAAAGATCTTATGAAATGGAAGCTATAACTTTTGATTAGTTCTTATGGAGTCCAACTAGTAGAACAACTACAGAAAAAAAAAAATTCAGAAAAAACTTGAATCTAATTTTGAGATTGAACTATTGTCTAAAATTGAAATAAATTTACCTCAACTACCTCCACTGTTCTGCACTCCAACCCCATAGCAAAGGTACTCATGTACCCATTCATGACACTTGCATTGCTTTTTAAAAAGAAAATTTTTGAAAACTGTGGAAAGGTTTTTCCTTGTTCAGTTTTGCAAAGTTAATAAGTATTATTAAAACTATTTTAACATATTTACCGTTTTGAAACTCATTCTTCACTATTACAGATTTCATTCCACAACGATATCATGATCTACAGAGTCCAGCATCTCTTTCCTTAATTTCTTCTTTTCCCCTTAATGCAGGTAAATATTATGCTTCTCAGATTGTTTAACTAAGGCCCAGCTCCACTCTCTTCTGAATGTGACTGTCTCCTGGCCCTCAGCTGCACCTGTTGGTGGCTGGAGATCCACCCCAAAGATGTCATCCCTCTCAGCAAAGCTACAGTCAAGCATCTTTGGTTTTTTACCTTGTCAGTGTGGTGAAAAGATTCTAACTCCTGAAATGTGTGGTAAGGGCATGATAGCCTTATACAAAAAATATGCAAGCTTGACAGAAGTCCTTTCTATGTCCCTGGCAAATATTTGCAGAAAATGATATCACATTATTTGTACACTACTCTCAACTGCGTTAGGAGAGAAGTTTTATCTGTCAATTGAACTTAAACAAGCTTATTGCAAACCTTGTGAGGTAGGGCCTCGTAAGACAAACACAGATTTCCTTATATCATATTAAACAGTTAATTAAAAAACAAATATAATCGTTAGCTATGAATCCATACTGATCCTGCCAATTCTGCTCAAAATATGACTTCATTTGTATTTGTCTCTGCAGCTTCTCAAGGCTGCAAGAAACACACATATAAAACACATCCCTACATATTCTACAAGGGTGCCAAAGGTGGGAATGACACTACCTCATTTAAGTGGGACTTTCAGGAGATCTGACAGCTGAGAGTTGAGTGTTCCCTCCACACAGCTACTAACAAACACAGGAACAATTTATTCTAGACACCTTTTGCTTACACATTAGTACATTTCTTGCATTGGTAGATTGATTTTTTTCTATTCTATTAAATCTCAAACCATTTGGTTCTGCAGGCTCCCTGAATTACTCTAATACCTTTCAAAGCAATAGAAAATTTTGTCTCACCATCTTCAAATATATTTAGTGGAGAACAGAAATTTTAAAAGACCTTTCTTAACAGAACTACAGAGCTGATCTAATCTGAGTATGACAACATCAGATTTATTTCAGGAAAAACTGAAAGATATTACCTAGACAGACATTGTGTTACTGACAGTCTTTCCTTCTTCTTCTTTAATTCCTAAAGGAATTAACATATTA
Source organism: Haemorhous mexicanus (assembly GCF_027477595.1). NCBI lineage: Eukaryota > Metazoa > Chordata > Aves > Passeriformes > Fringillidae > Haemorhous > Haemorhous mexicanus. The sequence goes on from NC_082341.1 coordinate 113,791,089, forward strand.
TTTTTCAGTTTACATAAGCTATCAAAGTTAAATTACAGGAGATTTTATATACATTAAGGAAAACATTTATATTTTTAATTTAGCAAAAAATAGTCTGTGTTTCAATAAAGATCAAGATTTCAGCTCTGAGGCAAGATTTTTGCTCACTATGGGAATATGCTGAACTTCCAGGATGTAATATCCTGATGGTTTAGAGTAAAATCAGAAACTATTCAGTAACTAGCCATTAAAGTCAAAAACAACCAAAATTCCAAATATTTTCAGAAAATAAATCCTCTCATATACTATCCCCCTACTCATGACCCAATATCAAAGGATCTATTCCTGATTCAATTTAAATACTACTAACTCTCAAAAAAGCCCCTGGAAGCAATTTTTAACCACATCTCATATTCTCAGATATCTCTTTTGTGGTGCCAAACTAATCCTTACTCTGACCAAGCAATAAATAACATGCTTATTGTGTTAAAATCTTTTCAGTGATGATGTAAATCTAAAAAGAATGTAGAGCCTAAATTTCCCATTTAAAGTAACTCGTCACTATATTCAGAAACAGCTCTGCTGATGGCCAAAGGCCTTTGAATGTGCTCCCACAGCTTGTTGGAAACAGTTATTTGAAAGGCTCCCAACTGCATATAATTGTGCTGAGCTAGTTTCAGCCTGTTGTCATAACTTCCTCCTAAAGACAGAAAAAAACCCAACCAAACCTCAGAGAGTTCCAAATTGTGTCAAAAGATTCAAGAATCCTGAACTGTAATTTCTGCTGAAGGATCCTCTTGTTAAAATGCCAAGTTCAGAACGGACTTAGAGAAATTTTTCCTTTTCTTTTTGTGAGAGTGGCTTGCAGAAAAGCTTTGTGAGTGATTCTCTGAGAGGAAAGCTCAGGAGTGGTGGTGAACTTTGCTGGGCCTCTCCTGTGCACCAGCTCAGGCAGTTTGGTGGTAATGTGGGTGTGATCCAAGAGCTGCTTCCCACAGATCAGCACATGATTCACCATGACACTTTGCTCCCTGCTCTGCAGCTCCGCTGTTCTCACATCTTACCCGTCCCATCAGAATATTCTCAGCCCACTGGTGCCTCCATGACTGAGCTGGCCATGTTATGTAGGGTGTCTGTATCCATGGAAGATTTTTGCTGGGGGAAGATTATGTATGTAGCCAAAGAGAGAACAGAGCTGACCTCCTCTCCAAAGAGCAGAACTACACGGCTTTGGCTTTCAGAGGCAACATCATATCTCTGCTTCACCTTCCTACACTTCTTTCTAGCTGAGCAAACATCAATAGCTAAGAAACCTTCCACATCAGAGCTTGGGTCAGAGCTCTCCAAACTCAGTACAGCTGAGATAGCATCAAAAGCACTGCTCACCAGCATGTTGTGAGCTTGGGAAAGGTCAGAGCCAGCCCTGTAGGAGTTTGTAACCTCATTTTGGGAAAATGTCATCAATTGGCATAGTCAGTGAAGGTTCCTCAGAGTATGCTACTTGCTGAAGTCTTCAATTGTCTCCAACTCAGCTTAAATTGCAATTTTAGAAACTTTATAAATTGTCTAACCTTTGATCATTTTCCACAGGGACAAGAAAATGTGTACACTCGACTCCAAAATACCTTCAAATCTTGTTTTCTAAAACCCAGGAGGCAACATGAAAGTACTTATAATTTAAGACAGGCAGAGGACTGAATTAACCTCATTAATTCCTTTCAAAGAATAATAAACCATTTAAGAAAAAATTTCACCAAACAGGTAAAAATTTTGTGACAGAAGTGCGAGAATTATTAACCCAAATATATACAATTTTTAAAGCTACGAGCAAATGAAAATAAACCCTTTCATTATAAAATACCTGGTAGCTCTAATAATAGGTAGTGTTATCAATGCTACATGCAGTAATGAAACCTACATGCAAGTACAAAAGATATATTCACTTACCCTAGTGAAATCAGGACGGATTTTCAATACCTCCAATTACCATAGTGAATTGTTTTCTCAAAAGTGTAATTTCATTAGAGAAAGTAGTATGAGACAATTAAGGAAGTAGGCAAAAAGTAGGAAAAGATTACTGTAATAGTACCCCCCCATAATATTACTTACAGGCACCATACAATATAAAAATATACATTTTTAAAATGCACTTTATTCTCCATCTGGATGTGAGCTGTACGTGCTGCAAGCATTGTTCACATGAAGGACTGGCAGAAAAACTCTAATACAGTAGGAGATGACTCAAAAATGGATACCAAGTCTATTAATAAGCACTTCCATTGTTATCATGGTCTGTACCTTTTCCATGCTGTTTTCACAGTGGAAATGTGTCAACAATGTTACTTCATGAAAGATTCTCATGGAGAAAACTTTTAAAGTGGTAAGCCCTGCTGGCTGCTTATGGAAGTTCATAGAAAGCTCTCTGAGTCCTCTCCAAACTGAAAATGTGTTTTTTGTATGAGCTAGGATAATGAGACTTAGAAAGACTGGCTCTCTTAGTAGGAATGGGAAAAAGGAGGCATGAAAGAGGCATCAATTTCAGATCACAAAAATAATTCAGAATATTCTTCTAGAGATTACATCTTTGTGTCAAACTGTGCATGAGGTGGCCATGTCTTTCTAAATTATGGGCATTGCATGAAAACAATGGCTTCATTTATTGGTCTGCTGTATGTGTGCTTACAGTGCTTGTAATTGAGGATGATTATGGTTAATGATTCTAGTAATGTGTACTTTCAAACCAGCAGGACAGTGTAATTTGTATCAAATCTATTCAGTATCTCTTCAGGCGTTTTGCCGAGTTTAATCTTAACCCAGTACTTGCTGCAGAGGAAACCTCTAGAAGCTTCACAGCTGGCTCAAATAAAAAAATTCATGGAACTTTCACAGTGCACTCAAAAAAAAAAAAAAAAAAAAAAAAAAGAAAAGGAAAAAGAAAGAGAAAAAATAAAAGAAAAAAAGCAAGCTTCCACAGGCTTCATCTTATCTGAGTGGCTTGTAGCCGATCATATTTTAATACGATAAGGCCAAGATCTCTACTACAGGAAACAGTTGTGTGTAGCATGCAAAACAAAAAAAAAAAAAAAATTCTGCCTGTGAACAGCTGATGATGTTTTCCCAAGCAAAATTAATTGTTTCTGTAGAATAGATTCACATTTCTTATAATTTTTTTAGAATAAACAAATAAAGGCAATGATCAGGTATTCTTTTCAAGAGGCAGAACTAACTTGCCAGGACATTTTATTGCACATCTTTAAGCAAAATCTTCCTCAGCTTACCCTTTAAATACAGATGCAGTATACAGGCAACCAGAATCTCAGCTGTGGGTTGCAGAGAAAGAACAGAGAAGTTGGAGGCACATTTAAAAAGATAAAACAGGCAAGGCTGAAAAATTATTTTAAGTTAACCAAGAATTTACCTGCTCTTTATATTCAGGATTATATTCCTATATTTTTACCACAGCAAATGTCATTATTATGTCTGACTTCTGTTTCCTTCCTTTTTCTGTTTTTTTTTAACTTGGTGATGCCAGTCAATATTTTCATGTACAATAAAGCCAATGACTCTATCAGCTTGACCAATTTGATCTGACACAGTATCTATTATTGCACAGACCCTGGCTTTTATTCTGAAAGGGTGAGTATTTTCTCAGACTTACTGAATTGCTTATTGATTTCATAATTACCTGATATTTGTGATTACCTAAGTTTTCTTCTCTTCTGTGTTTTGTTATGATCAGTTGCTGTCATTTGTGCTTTTTTTTGCTAGGTCTCGTTGATCAGCATGTGGCTCAAACAGTGAGATTTTTGAGTTTTAGGTATGAAGAAGCAAACATGAAAATACTTTAGCTTGTTCCACTTTCATAAGTCTTCAAGGGATTTCAGGCCTCTGGGATGTCTAGATTGTGAGATAGAACAGTGTATACTTACCTAATACTTCCTCTGTCTATAGGAATTACAATTTACTATTCTTTCCTGGATCCTACTGTGAGACTCTGGGGTAAGACTTTAAGGATCACCCTCCTTCTTGTCTCAACTGTGCCTCACTTCTACCACTGAAACTATGAATCACTGTCAGTAATTGTCCTGCCATTTCATCCCTCAGGAAGAAAAAGCAAGCTGCTCTCAGAAGTCCATAATTTTATTTCAAATTTCAGTGAGTGGAATGGTCACAAGAATCTTTCCTTCTACAGAAATTTCAGGATATCTGTAAAAGGAAAGGACATTCTAAACCTTGAAAAAAATGAGAACCCTATTACCATGGGAGTGCATAGCACAAACATAAGCATCTGATGTAGGTCTTTCACAAACAACTTGCTGCCTTGTCAAAGGGAGTTGAATAAAATCTCACAAAGACTCTAAACTCCTCATGCATTTTCATAGTTGCAGCTGTAGCTTTCAAGGGTTCCATTTCAAAAGGGAAACAAGTCAGAACAGCTTACATACAAAAATATACAATGATCCTACAGCCCAGGAGGAGCTCTGATTTTCAGAAATGCTGTTGTATTCATTCACTAGGTACAAATGTAAGTAGCTGCATCTCTTATGTGGAAAAAAAAAAAAAAATCCCCAGCATTTCTATTCCAAATAAAAGGTTATGCTGTTATTTCAAAGTATTAGTGGGGTTTGAGGAGAAAGATTAACATTTTCTTTTACAAATCAGAGGCCTTAACTGCTAGGGACTAGTAGGTGTGAGCTATCAGAATGGAAATAAAGTTAATTAATAGCTCTCCAGCAAGTTTAGTAAATCTAGGAAACTTCAATAAAGTTGTGCTAATATATTTTAGGTGCATTTTAGATGCCTATATTGAAACGGGGTATCTATTACATTTAGCAACCACAAATAAAATGCGACTCACACTACGACTCTGTTTTATAGAAAATCATGTTGCAACAAACTAAATGCAGAAGATGCATCAAGAAACTGGACAGATGAACTCAGTAAAATTTCAAATGTTAGGCAAACCACATGTTGCAAGATTAGCAAATCAATCTGACCATGTCGGTACTTCTTCAAGAGCGGAAACACACAAAGATTTCTTAGGAAAATTTCTTTACTGCATGGATAGTGAGGCACTGAAATAGGTTACCAAGAGAGGTTGTGAGCTCCTCATCCCTGGAGGCATGCAAGACCAGGCTGCATGGGACGCTGAGCAATCAGGTTCAGTGGAAAGTTTCCTGTCCATGGCAGGGAGGTTGGAACTAGATGACCTCTAAGGTCCCTTTCAACCCAAGCTATTTTATGACTCTATTAGTCTAGAATGTAATACTTTATGACTACAAATTCTGATCACCACTGAATTTAAGACTGAAAATACTCTGGTTATTTGTAAATTTCTTCTTGCAAAACATTTCAACATGATAAATACAAGCAAATACACAGAGATAAATTTGCTAAACTAAAATCTGTCACTTTTTCTTTACAAATGACAAGGCTGATGGACTCAAGGCTAGTGGTAGTGGGTGCTCTTTGCCTCCCATGATGGGTCAAAACTTGTGCTTTGCAAAAGAAGTGATGACTTGTAAAAACCACTGATTAATTTGCACCATGGAAAATGAAATTCAGATGTAGGGACTTGTTTGCAGGTAATTACATAACTAAATTTCAAACCATTCAGGAGTTTGCCAGAGTCAAAATCAACATTTCTCATCTTAGATGAAACCTAAACTCCTTCATTTTTAGCCACTTGAACAAGAAAACCTGAAAAATTATTATCACAGAATATTGCAAGGAGAACAGTCAAAAGATGCATAAATTGTTGCAATGCTTTCCATTGAATATAACATGAAGAATCAACACACTGCTTACAAAGAAGATAAAACACTCCAAGCGTCGGATGACATCCTTTCATGATTCCAGACAACTTCTTTCACTAAGTTTTGAGCCACGAGTAATTCCAATCATTTATGACTGAATAATTTCACAGAGAAACCATTTGAATCTACCTTCAAGTTATGAAAAGTATCTGCTCAGCAACTGTTCAATTGTGCAGTGTTGACACACTGCTGGCAGTAGGAACAGTTGCTGACTTCTTGATTTTGTAAATGCGATGTGTGAGGGCGTATAGACTTCTTTGAGAAAACAAAGGTTCTGCTTTTCAGGAAAAAAGAACACTGAAGGTTTCATTTTTTTTTTTCATAACTTTCCATATATAAACAGATAACATGTAATACAAAATCAGGCTACTTGATGCTTTATTCTTGTTCCGTGCTCACACAAAGCATCATTTTATGCTTCAAATAAAATATCCTTGATTTACCTTCATACAGTAACTTTTGTTAGCAAAACCTGTTTTAGTAAATTGTGGTTCTGCATGCCCCAAAAAAAGCAGCTATTGCAAAATAAGCTTTATGCAGCTGTACAGATGAGCCATTTATTGCAAGAAAAAGGAATGATGTATTTTGGTAGCTGAGATATTCAGAACTTTCAGCATCTTTTAGGAGTTATTTTTTTATTAGAGTAGGTATTAGGATAGTTATTTTTTATTATCTAATGCAAAAACTATTTTCCTTTCTTGTTCATGGTATAATAATCTGAAAACAAATTATTCACTAAATTTCATTTTTGCAAGTTTGTATATACCTTCCCATGGTAACCTTCTAACTTAACAAATAAACTTTGGCTTGGGTCTTGGGATTTAATTGAAATTTACTTATCTATGGGCCAGTCTTTTTCAGTTTTGTGCAGTGTTAGCAGAGTTGGGATTTTATAACTGCTGGAACTGGACTGAGTATATGAAAAGCAATTTCAGGCCATTAGACAAGATAATGATCTCAGTAAAGGGACTAAGAGCAAGATGAGACTTTGGATTCTGCAGCTTTAAAAATGCAAGATCATCCACTTGTGGTTGGTTTGAATAGGATTTAATTTCTTATTTTTCATGTAGGAGCATTTGAATTCCAAGGATATTCATCTAATGTGCTTCAGCTGTTAGCCTCTAACTAGGGTTTAGCATGGTCATGTGTACATCATAGGTACACTAGGGATCATTAAATAATTGAAGTAAGAGAACAGATTCAAGAATTAACTAAATAAAAATTAGGGTATTTAGGTAATATCTATTTTCCACACATTCAAAAAATAAGCAGAAACATGTTTCACATTTTAATCATACTTTTGAAGTTATAAAGCTTCATTTCTTTTTCACTTTGGTTCCTTTTCTCTCTTACTTCAGGCTGGTGTTTTTCCATCACAAAATAGAGGTGGCATGGCACCTCTGCAGAGTATTGGTTTCTACGGAATTTTATTAGGAGGACTCTTAAACTCTAAGGCAGTTATGTTATTACTAAAGAGGTTACATGGTGTTTTATGGAGAGTCAGCATTTCCTCCTCCATGAACTGAAAAACTTCTGGGAAGAAGATATTCCTTGGGTATTCTCTGTTTTTATGAGCCTGAGAAAGCAACCACATTACAATAATCTCATTAAATATAAAATACAACTAAACACATTTCCTATTAGCATATTATTCTCTTTTTTTCCACAGCCAGCTGGTAACCTTTCATTGCCTGACATCTACTACAGAGCAAACTGTAGTGAGTTGCTCTCTAATTGACACTGAAACCCAAGCTCTGTGTATTCCGTGTATTATTTCAGTAGGTAAGGATCAGAAGAGATTTTCCTGATACCACAAACTGCTTTGTGAAAGTGATTATTAGTAATGGCTTTGAACTTAATCTGTACTGAAGACAGTAATTTCATAAATTAAGTAATAATATATAATTATTATTAAATAATTATTAGATAATTAAATATTGAAAATTGCACTAATTTCTGCCCTTTTTTTTCTCATTCCTAAATCCATAATATTTTTTTCTCAATGTGAGAAGTACTCTGCAGTTGTTGTGGCAGATATTTTGTTTGTTAGATGTTATTTTGTAAGAACTTGACTAGAATTGCAGATGAAATTTATACTTTATGCAGGACTTGCTCTGGATGAAATGTGAAACATTGTGAAAAATTATCCAAATTTATGTACCTGTGTATTTATGTGCGTATGCATGTATTCAAATGTACTTCAGTTTCCTGGCTACAAAGTCTTTTTTCTGGGGACTAGGTCTACAACTTTATAAAAACTTTTTTTCAAACATTAGAAAAATACACAGTAAGTTGCAAAAAATTCTTAAAGGCAGGAAACAACTGATGTAGAAATAATTTGAAATATTTCTTGCTTTTCTGCCGACAACTTATTCTTTTTTCCTTTTTTTTTTTGTTTTTAGATTTTTGTTTGAGTAAAATAAACATCATCAGGATATTGTGGAAATTCCTCTTAAATATAAATATTCTACCACAAAATAAAAATGTAATAGAAACTTTTATTGTCTGGTATACGTTGACATGTTTTTTTAAGCAAATAACAGAAGGATTGTTGGAAGGTATTTGAGCCATGGCAATCTACCAGTGTTGCAGACCTCTTGTGGTAGCATTTGACCACCAGCTCCTCACAAATCCTGAGAGCAAGGATTAAACAAGGCTAGGCATAGCAGGTCTGATCTTCAATTTACTGGTCCTTGCACTATGCAAGTTATTTGATAATAAGACTAAAAGAGCATAAAAAAGGTAGTTTTCTATTTTTCCATCTGTAGTGTAAGAACCAGGAGATAAAGACAGGAGGCTAGCTATTCATCTGGAATATCCTACCTGTAAGGAAGCTTTCCTTTGTCCCATCCAAAGGAGGATGTGGCAAGGAAAGAAATAAATCCTTTTGTCTTTCTCTCATCTCTCAACCTCTAAACCATCAGATGAAGGCCATTTGAATTTTGGGGACAATCACCAAACTGAAAGAGTTTGATGTGAATTAGCACGATTAAACACACAGACATTGCCATAAACCTAAACCCCTTCCAATTATGTATAAAGTTATTAAAAAAATGCTGGCAGAATGCCTGATCTACATGCCAACCCTGCAGACACCAGTGTCAATAATTGTATTTGAGTTTCAATGGCAAAAGGGTTATGTGAATTTAGCATGATTAAACACAGACATTGTAGAAGTATCCTACAGCAACCTAGCAGCTGATATTTGCCTCCTTGTTCCTCTGAAAGGTGTGTCAAACAGGCAGTGACAGAATGGTCAGTATGCTGTGACTTGTGCCATCCGTTCTGATGGAGCTGGGGCTTGCATGAATCATTTCTTTCTGTGCCCTCTCTCCCAACCTACACCCTGAGTCCCTGGAGTCAGATCAAGGCTCCTTACACTCTGATGAGGTGACCAGGAAACAAGATTTTAGGAACATGTTGGCCAGTCTTCTTGTGCTTCTACTTGCATGTAGCAGGACATGCATGGACATTTATTAAGGCAGAATATGGTAAAGTTTTTTTCTAGTTTTTTACTAAAAATATTTATGCCAGCATAAACATACTAAAGATTTTCAAGACTGTTGTCAAAGTTCTGGTTTATTAATCTTTGTTTTCTGAGTAACAAAGATAATTTTTTGATGTTTTATTCCTTATAATATAGAAGCTTTTATGATTTTTACTGCATTCTTTATTAAGAATTGCTTCCTAATTAAAAGCTATCAAAGAATCTCTGAACATTTTTTTCCTATAAAATTTATGATTTTGATTAAATGTCTTTGCTTTGTCTGTAAAACCGTGTGACACTGGAGGAGGGTATTAATTTTTTTACAGGACTAAAAATGTATATACTGTATGTCAATTGAAAAAAGTCCAGTATTTTTAACTATTTCTTATCACTGAACCATCACTTTTTGGATCAGTTCCACTACTGTTTGGTTTTCCAGCTGGTTTTGGCAAAGACATAGATATATTTTTCAGGGGAGAAGGTTGTTACACTAAAAAAAAAAAAAATAATTATAATCCTTTTGGCAGAAAAAACCACCATGATTAGGATGATAAAATTACCACTACTTCTCAAATTCATTTATGGGAAAAAACCCTAGAGATTAAAGTTTTAAGCTATGTACAGGAATGAATATCCAGCATCACCAACATTCTAGAAATTATTCAATTTAACTTACAGTGAAAAAGAGTCATAAAAAAGTCAGGGTTATTGCTGTTCTACAGGCTTTTGAATAAAAGTATAGTGCAATTCCTTCATAATATTTTTTTAATGAGCAATCTGACCATTAGAAGATTTTTTCTGTTCAATTTCTCTTGTCTCTCCATAACTCCCTGTTACTGCTTGAAAGCATAATGACCATGTAATCTATGAAAACTTGCCTGCATGGAAAAAAACCCCAGAAATCATACTTACAATAATGTGGTGGTCTGCTGCAATATGTTTTTTTATGAATCCCATGTATTTATTTTTTCTGTTTCCCATTTAAACTTTTAGTATTATATATCACTGTTATCAGTTCCTTGTGAGGGAGGTTGTATTTTGTTGTATCTTTACAGAATATGAAACACAACAGCTTATTTGTCTAAGGCTACTAGATACAGTAGTGGTGGGAAATAATACTTGTCATTGCCTGCTGTCCCATTGGAAATTTATACATATAATTTTATTTCATTTGTTTCTTCCTAAATAAAAGTTCCATACCACCGTAAGGCTAAAGTAAATTTTATATGCTTGGAAAACACATGGAATTTACAATAACATTATTCAATAATATCAGAATTACCCAGAGATTTTATGTCAGTGATATTTAAAGATCATTGTTTCGAAGCAGTAATGTAGAATGAGATGCAACAGACTGTATGGATTGTAAATGCAACAGTACATAAATGTTTTATATCATGCATAGACATAGCTATTTGACGAGTGAGTACCTGCCATTAAAACTCAAATACAATTATTGACACTGTTGTCTGCAGAGTTGGTATGTAGATCAGGCATTCTGCCAGCATTTTGTTAATAACTTTAGGTTTATGGCTTTTCTCTTTGCTTAATGTAGTATATTATGGTCAAGTATTCAAAATAATTGAGATTCAAGAAACCGTTGTTGTTGAATATCAACTGCTCTTTCCAAAAGTGAAAACTATAGTCTCATAAGTTTACCCAGAACCTGAAAACAATACTTTTTTTCTGAATAAAATCATTAGATTTTAAAAGAAATCCGGGCATACTCTGTTTTCTATATGACCATTGGTTACATAAAATCACACACATGCAAGTCTTTTTAAAATCTGAATTTACATAAAAATATGGTTTTGCTTTACTTAGTGTCTAATTTCTAAAGGTATTTTATAAAGCATAACCATTAGTACATAATTCTGAAGACAGAAAAACATAACTAGTATTTTCAGAAAGGAAATTTCAAGTGTGAAATATGCATGTAAGAGATGAAAATGAAACATAAAATTGGAGTTCATATAGCTGGATATGTAGCTCACACCAGCTGGCCACTTGTAACAGACTGAGTTCTGATGCATAGTATCACTCAATGTTTTATCAGCTTTGACAATGTTTTCTGCTTGATAAGAATATGCCTTCTTAGGGCATATTTTTCACATTTTTCAATATGTTTATGGTTCTTAGATTTATGTAAAAAATATACTTTTGCTTTGCATTACTTTCTCTTCTGAACACTTTTTTTTACCGGCATATTTGGAGAGGTATTTCCCAGAAGAGTTTTTTCTCCAGCTGACTTACTCAGAAGATGTATTTCTCAGAAGAGTTGGATTTTTTTCTCTGATTCTGCGGTAAACTGAATGTCATCATGGGATTTTTCCCCCTGCTGCTCCAATCCTCCAACAACTCCCTGGTGATAAATTGGTTCTAATACTGGCTTACTGGTGCAACCAGCACTTGCTTAACTAACACAAGGAGAAAGCTGGATTGTGCACAGGTTGTAAGTGGGTTTAGCCTGCAAAAAGATTACTCAGTTTTTACTTGGCAAGAATCTTTTCCAGATCTTCCCTTACCCAGTCCAAAGGTTATTGCCAGAAACCATCTGCACATGTGAGATACAAACCAAAAGATTCATTGAAGCTTCACCCTATGTGGCATCCCAGAAATTTTTCAGAAAATTGAAACTTTCCAGGTTTAATTTCCTTTAATTTGGGAGGAATACCATGTTGTTAGTGAGTGCTGTGCCATACAGCTCTGAAACAGGAATTTTTTAACTTTGCAGGATGATTTTAAATAAATTTCTAGCATATGCTCATATTGAAACATTTTCAGTTCATACAGATATTAACCTTCATTTCATACACTCCCATTCTTTCTAATGACAAATAGAAATACCCTCCCATGCTAACTTTGCAGTCTGTCTTCCAAGATTTTTTTTTCCTTCAAGAAAAATACTTATGAGCCAGGCATATTGTGCTACCTTCTGCTGAACACCTGCTGTTGTCTCAACAGCTAGTGCAGACACAGACCCATGCTCATAGCAGACACCTTAACACAGCAAATATCCTTTGGCACCGATGTCAAATGTTCATTGTGAAACCTCATGGTCTCCCTCTGTGATTTATCACTCTAGAGATCCTTGAGGGAGCTGTGGTGCCTACTCCAGGAGATGGCGGCCCCATGTGAAGGCTGTTACTTGGTCCCAAGCGCAGTATGGCTTCTGGCAGTGAGACACGGAATCCAGGCATGCTGCTGACACAGGTGTGTGCCACACATCTGCTACATAGCAGAAACTCTCCTCTCTTCTGCCTTTTTGCTTTTGACATGGAAGTCTGTTAACCCAGCACTGCCAAGTCCACCATTGTACTGGGTCCCTAAGCATAGCATCTACACATATTGTAAGTACCTCCAGGTGTGGTGACTCCACCACTTTCCTCGGAAGCCTGTTCCAATGCTTGACCTTTTTGGTAAATACATTTTCCTTAACATCACAGAATCATGAAGGCTGGAAAAGACATCTAAGGTCATCAAGTCCAATATTTGATACATTACCACCTTGTCAGCTATACCATCACACTAACATCCAGTCATTTCTTGACTAATTGCAGGTGACTCCACTACCTCCTTGGGCAGCCTGTTTCAATGTTTATCAACCAGGAAATTCTTCCTGATCTCTAGACCTTTCACATGTTTCCTTGCCTTTTGCTGGACATGCTCCAACACCTCAATGTCTTGAGGGACCCAGAATTGGACACAGCACTTGAGGTGCAGCCTCAGTATCATACATGTACAGTGCCCAGAGGAAAAATCTTCCTTAATCCTGGCCGCACTATATCTGATTCAACTGAGGATGCCATTGGCATCCAACCAAAACATCCCCTGGTGCAACTGGAGGCTGTTTCCTCTTATCCTATCACTTTCTGCTCGGAAGAAGACACCAACCCCCAATGTCACCTTTAGGCTGGATGTGACATACACACGTGATCAGGGTCCAAGAAGAAAAAAGTTTTTATTCTGCATGTTCTCCAGCTTATATACTCTGAACAAAGCATGATCCTAAGTGATTAACTACACCACAATAACTTATTATATTCATTGGGGCAAAGTAATTAGTGTAAATATAATTGGCAAAATTTTTACAGAAATTTAATAAGGCACATATACACATCTACTTAGGCACATAGTCTAGCTTGCAAAACTTTTCATGTATCTTTTCTAATTGCTTTCCATGCTGATGGCCTTGTCTTCTTCCTTGCTATGGATACACTTGAAAATCATCAATTGTTATTTCTTCTATTAACTCAACTTTGCGTGCAGGCCAGCTGTCAAGCCTCTCCATACCCCACCTGTTTACAACTTCCTTTCAGGTGGTTTTAGAGACTGAAAAGCTCTCTCCTGAGCATTTTCTCCAAGCTAAACAACCCCAGCTCCCTCAGATGTTCCTCATAAGCTCATGCTGCTGACCTTTCACCAACTTCATTGCTCTTGGAGACATAAATATTTCTATATTCCTTCTTCCCTTTCTAAAAAATTCCCTCTTTCCTCATACCCAAACCTTTGTGGGGATTTTTCCATTGGTATGACTAGATCTGAACTCTCTATTCAGACTCATGGTAGCTGAGGGGAAAGGCAGATATTTCTAGAAAGAAATGCTTTGCCCACAGGCTGATGTCTAGAACGGGTCAGATGCTTATAAGCAAATTTGGAAACTGTGCTCTAAGCAAAGATGTCTCCATTGTAGATAGATCTAAATTTTCACAAAAATCCATTCCACTATATAACCCTGAACATTTTTCTAAACTAGAAAACTTGAATATTTCTTAATATCCTGCTTTTTGTACTTCCCAGTCTCCATAAACACTACCCAAGTAGTAAGAATATGTTAGCACTCTTGCTTTATGAACATTGATTTCATGGATGCCTTTAAAAGCTGTGTTTGAGGAGATATAGGATGCTGAAATAAAGACATGCTCCCTTCTCATCCTCCATGTAGACATTATGTTTAGTAGCAATTTTTTGTCAGCTGTAGGAATAATAATCCTAAATAGGAAAAAACTGATAGCTTTGGTAAAATATTTGAACTTAAGTGTAGGTGCAGGTTTTGGCTCGATTTGAATGAAGATTAGATTTCTGAACTCTAATGCCTTTTGTTTGCACATAAAATATTTGTGCTGCAGAAGAAATATCCCATTTATTCGGTAATACACTTAGTCACTAAATCACAGCAAGCCTTGACTCATTAAAAACTTACATGCTCTATTTATTATACATTGTGTTTTCTGCTGCTAATGCCTCTTTATATTTATATTTCTGTGTATTAGTAAATGTTCTCAGTTGTGTAGGGGTTGGACATATTTTTTACCTTAAGAAATAGAACATTGATGGAAATGGCTATTGTTTGCATAATTGGAAAAGAAAATTTTGTTTTAATGAAATAATTTATAAATAAGAGCCTTTGAATGAGAACCTAATTGTTTAGTGGAACCACCTGGTATGATGATCCGTTGCAGTAGTGGTAATGAGGATTTTTCAGGCTTTTGTGGCAGAAGTATTAAAGCCAGAGTTCAGTGGATGAATCAGCTGCTAAAATACCAGCTTGACAGTCTTTCAAAGCATTAAAAGAAATTTATATTTCACTAAGAAAAAAAGAAACCATGACACTTTTCTGATCTTTGCTTCCCTCCATTTTGTTTTGCATTCAGTCACTGATTTTTTCTGTGTTACTTAAGTGGGAAGCTTTAGAGCAGCCTTTAGGTTGAGTAAACAGAAAATATCAGTTGCAGTATTAGGAGAATATAATTATTAAGCCTGAAAAAAACAGTGCTACTAAAATCACTTCTCTCTTCATATATTCTAGATAAGCAAATGACTCGGGGATAGAATTTTCAAAAAATGTAGAAAGCTAGTCTGAATTTTTGGTATTTTGAAGTCACTGATTATGGGTATTCTTGAATCAAATCTATTTCAAAACAGATTCTTAGACTTAGATCTTTAAGAGATGAGAGATACCTCTGTAGGTAAATTAGGAGTCAAAAAATTATCAGGACCTCTAACTACCTTTCTCTGTCTCTATAAAGCAACTACAGGTCTGTGGTCCAGCATAAGTAATATCATGCAATGATTCATGCATCTTGAAAGTTTAAAAACTGTTAACATTCATCACTTTTGAGTAAAAACTGGGTTTTTTTTTTCCTGGTGTCTTGAGCTTGCACTTGAACTAGTGGTATTGCAAAAGAAATGTCCATTTCACCCTCTAATTCACTTTACTGCCACACCTGTATACTGAGTGAGACCAAAAGTTTCTGTGTTTCTTTGAGTACAGTTCTGTCATGATTTGAGACATTCAAAAGCATTGGAGTGTGTTTTGGATGTCATAAATACCCTGAAATCAGTATGTAAGTTCAGGATCTGTAATCTGCCTCTCACATCACATCTGGAGTATCTGGTTCCTCAAGGACTGAAAATCCTAGTTCTGAGATTTAATCTCTCTCTGAAACCATCCTCCATGACTATTTGAGTCCTAGTCAACATGAAATTTATGTTTCACAAAGATCCACCAAGTAAAACTGAACAAAATGAATTGAAATGGAAATAGCGTGCAGGGAGGTTGCCTTTTAGGAGGACCCACCATCTTTCAAAGATAAACATTAGTCAGTTATCAAAGATAAACTCATCAGTCAGTCATCTTTTAGCAACAGTCAGTATCAAAAATATCAAATTACTCAGTGATAAAAAAAATTAAAGATATAAAGAATTTATTTGTTTCTTCTAATGAGTTTTTAAAACACTGCCACTATTGGTGTAAATTCAGCTTTTTAAAATAAAATTGTCAAAATACATGTCAATCCTACTTTTTGCTGAAAAGCTAGAAAAATTGTTTAAAAATTGTTTTCCCTCTTGGAATAATTTTGCTTATATTTTGCACTATACTGATTCTGTCATGATGAAGCAGAAGCTCAGCTATAAGATATCTTCCTACTTTACAATCTCAGTCCTTGGATTGCAAAGCTTTCTTCACTGCTTTTAATGCAAAACTTGCAGTTTAGAGGATGAACTCACTAGAATATCAAGGCCAAATATTCTGTAAGGATTTTTCTTCTGCCTGTAGTTAATCTCACCTTTTCTGTTTAATAAAGTGTTCTGAGGTGCCAACATAAAAATATTATTAAACTAACTAAATTGGATACATTTTAATTTTCTCATTATGTGATCACAGGCATAACATAAAATTAGTGTGGAAGAAAAAGGCAACAAAATACAGTAAAACTTTATTAATTTGAACTTGCAGAGCCATCACATTATCAAGCATATGTGAAAACAAGAAACCAGCAAGCTAAAGACTAAAAGTAAATGCTATCAAGTCCTTGAAAAGCAAAATGCCTTTCTAGTATGAGATCTCACAAGTAAATTTTCTGTGAAGTGGATATAATATGGATTTTAGATACATTTCTGCTTATTGATACTGCACATGCTGCCACAGAATACATCATCAATGGAAAAATATTAAATATAATAATTATATCAGCCTATTCCTTTCAGTCTCTGGGGCTGCTTGACAGCACTGGATTGAAGCACTTCTTTTTGTTCACTTGCTCTAGTTTCAATCCTTTTTTTTAATTATAATTTCTTCTATTCTTGGAAACTTAGGCCAAATGCCTAGTTTCACACAAATTCCTGCTGAGAAATATCAGATTTTTTTTTATCATTTATTGTGACCATTCTGTGCTTATTTTTTACAGGCAGTTTCACTTCTTCAGTAGACTGCAGATGTGACAAGAGGGCATTGATTTAAAAGCATGAGAGTGTGTGAGTAAAAGTCCCAATAAATTTCTTTTACCATTTCCAAGGATAACCAAATATATGCCAGTTCTTCATAAGAATTCTGTTCTATAGCACCCAGACCTGATGATGGCTATATTATAAAATCATATTGATGAAACCCCTTTTCTTAATATTCTGCCTTTGGCAGGAGAGTTAAATTGCTATTTTTTGTATGAGAAAATTATCAAAGACAAGAGCATCTGCTTGATTCAAAAAAGCTTCCATTATTGTAAGGAGAATATAAAGGCTAAAGGTTTTGCTCCATCCACAGCAAGAAGGGTTTTCTCCATCTGTTATTACATGGTTATACATAAGCAGAAAAAAGTGGGATTGCAGGGCTACACAAGTCTTAAAAGTTACCTCCTTGCTGTCAGGATAGTGAAAATTTAGATTTAACCATGCTTAGTATATTGTATCACTCAGATTGAGATCCTTTCCAGTGGTGAAAAAGCGAAGTCAAAGCCTTCTGAAAAGCAGTACTTCTTGTTTTGCTCAATTACTAATTTGAACTAAGTTCTGCCTTGTAGTTTTTGTAGTTTATGAAATGGTTGCTGCAGATATTAATATTGAATAGGAGCATATTAGTATGTATTCACAGTTATTACCTCACATAATGATTTTTAACACTACAAAACTTCTCATTCATCACATGAATTAAGAGTTCATGTAGAATAAAAGAATATTAAGAAAATTACTGTGTTTGTTCAAGGCTCATTTTTCAAAAGTACTGTTTAGCTCACAGAAAGGATAGTCAGAAATACTTTAAATGAAGATTGCAAGCCTAAATAATTAATAGAATATGAACATGAATTGCTTCTATTCCTTATGAATTATTGACGTTTATTTATTTTGAAATATGTAAAATATAGCTATCCAGATATCTAAGCATATTCAAAGGTCGTTTTGTTTGCAAAATTTATGCACAGGGTATCTTATGCCATTCCCTACATGATCCTGAGCAGAAATTTTCTGATCTCCAGAGTAAGCTCTGTTTGCTCTTGCCTCAATTTCCAATTCCTTTCATTGGCATTTCATTCCACAGGAATAAATTAGAAATTTGAATGGAAGGACAGACCCTGAAATGGGAACCTAAGAGAACAAGTTCAAAGTGAAAAATTGAAAATTCATTTCTACATTAATTCTAAACTTCCAAGAGTTTTAGCCCACATGTTTCAGCTGGTGTGCATTAAGCTGAGATAAAATGCAAACTTATGGAGTATACTTTTCCTTTAGAGCTGTATAGTGAGTACACTATATGACATATTACTAACAGTATTACAACAGCAGATTTTATTGCCTGTGATTGCATTGGTGATCCTGAGTTTTTCTATCCCTTACCCTATTCTGCATTGATTGTTGGAGGAGTCATCCCTGCTGAATAAAGCAGATCTTGTGGTGTTTGCAGACTATACCCCACATAGGCTACTCTCTACACGGGAAATATGACACATTCTCATGGGGTATTTTTGGAGTGGGCAGACCATGAATCAACAGGAATTGACCTAGTGGACATTTTTTAGTCATGAACGTGGTTTATATGAGCTGCTTTGAAAAGTCTCAGAGAAAAGGCTATGAAAACAAACAAAAAATTCAACATTTCCTCTGTTCCTAATCTTCCTTACATTTTATCATGGCCTTATCAGATGAAGAAGTGATGCTTTCAGTGTCCTAGTACTGTCCTGGAATTTAGGACAGCTGGGATTTGCATCTTCCTCTGCCAAAAAATACCACTCCTTGACATTGGGCAACTTCTTTTTTGTGTGTTCCTTCATTTGCTGTTCTGGGCACGATATGTTCCTATAGAGACCATATTTTGTCTTAGACATGTACACTGCTTTACACGAGAGAAAAATGAATAAGGAAATGTCTGTGGGATGATAAGTTTCTGACTTTTCTGACCTAGAACAGGAGGAGACTTTAAAAATCATACCCCAAAAAAAAAAAAAAGCATTTTTTACTCATTCCGAAGGAATATAGATTGAAGAATATTTTAGATATTAGAGGAAAACAAGCAAGCTTATGGCATTTTTGTCCTGTTAAAAGCTTTCTTTTCTGCCCTCTTTTGCACACACACACACACATACACACACACACAGAGGGAATTGTACATGAACCCAAGATATAAAAATAGCCATTTTCTGTCTTTGATTGAGGGAGAAAGACACAAGCCAGATTTATTGGCTGTCTAGAGACCTTATGTTCAGTTTTCTCTTGTCACATTCACACCAATTAAATGTGAGAGTTTATATGTTGTCCTATCTGTAAAAATGACAGCCAGATCCTTGTCTGGCTCATTTAATTGTCTCTGTGGAATAAGTTCTCCCACTCTGGTATAGAAAAGAGTATTTCCTATAGATAGTATAAAACCTCTCTTGCCTGAATATTTTCAAGATAAAAAAGTTATTCAGAAAAAGTGATGTGTAAGAGATGATTGCATTCCTTTCTCTCAAGTTTTAAAAATGAGATTGAGAAATACACCAGCAACTTGAAAGTGAAACACCATATATAATGTCTATAAAGACATATATCTTAGTGTTTGTGCTAGGTGGTGTTGCCAGCATACACAATTAAGCGCGTGCTGCTGTCTGGAATGTGCAGTCAGAAATGGAAGGTCCAGTGAAGCCAAAATGAAGTGTAAAAAAAGTGAGGGTAAAAAATGTTCCAGGTGAAGCAGCTGATCCTCTCTTCTCTACATATTTTACCCCAGTCTTATTGCAAGACTTCACTCTTCTGTTAGGGTATTAGCCAACTACACCACAGTCAAGACAGATATTTAGTACATTTCCACATACATGAAGTCCTACAGTGTTTTTTTAATCTTTTTTAGCAGGATTTTGTCAAAGTAAGAAAATCAGCTGAAAAATTTAGGGTATGGATACTGTTAAATATTTTTCATATTTTTTCTGATGAGAAAAGCTGATAAAGCTCAGAAACTTCTTTTCTATAAAACTGGTTTCATAGGAACCCAGGGAATATGACAGCTACTATACCCTTTAGC
Source organism: Haemorhous mexicanus (assembly GCF_027477595.1). Classification (NCBI taxonomy): domain Eukaryota; kingdom Metazoa; phylum Chordata; class Aves; order Passeriformes; family Fringillidae; genus Haemorhous; species Haemorhous mexicanus. The sequence goes on from NC_082341.1 coordinate 113,811,142, forward strand.
AATAAGAGTAAATATTAAAATATTTGGAAAATTGTACAAAACATGTGATCTTTGCATGAAATATTTACTACATAACCTTGCCATTTTAGTTTCTCTACAGAGTATTAAGTCCATATTTAAAGCTGAAAAATAATCTGTCTTTTCATTATAAGTATCTCTTATCAAACTCAATGTTGTATTTCTGTGTATGTAATATTATGTATTCTAATTTTTTCTAATGATTCCATCTTTGATGTTGATTTTCCCCTTCATAATTGTAAATCTAGTCTTTTGTTATTCTGTGACTCCCACTGTGAAGAAAACTGACCTGGCAGTCTGTTACTTGGTTACAAGTTACTATAAAATGAAAAAGATCTAGATTTGATGATATTCCAAATAGAGATTGTCAAGAAACACCTAAGAGAGAATGTGCTAATGGTGTCAATTAAATTAATTGTATTTCCAATATAATTGAAGTCTCGTGCAGTAGCTGTTGAAAGTAGTATATTTTCGCCAGGATGGATGTTTTGTGAGATTCATGGCAATGATTTTATATACATTAACTAGTATTATATTCAGTTACTGTTTGCTCCAGTTTCATAAGTACAGATGAAAATATGTGAAGGTATCAGAAAATATGTAAAAATACAAAGATTATTGATAATTGTGATTATTTCATTATTTTTCTGTTAAGGGAAAATGATTGCATTTCATCCCTTTTGTTGTTGTTGTTTGAAGGGAAGAATAGTGAAATTCTGCACTTTAAAATCACAACATCTGTGTTTAAAAATATAGTTTTTTTCTTTAGTATTAACTAGCCAAGTTTTATTGTAAATCATTGGCTTTAAAATTTTGTCTAGCTTCAAACTTTGCCCATAATTTCTGTTTACCTATCTGATACACAGATTAAGGGCTTCTTTTATTTTACAAATCCTTTCTTACTTTACTGAAGCAGGGAAGGAGGATGTCATCTCCAACAGCTAAGAATCATCTCTCTGCCAGTTGCAGCCATTGAGATCTGATTGAAGTTAAAAAAGATCTGTTCATTTTCTGACTAACACTCAGTACAGTTCAGTGAACTGCCAAACTGAGAAACAATTATAGGGCTCCTGGAGCAATGCATTACATTTGCATCTTAGATTACTTTAAACATTTTAGCTCATTCTTTGGAGCAGTTTTCCACCAAATCAGCAGTACTCCAGCAGGCAACTTATACCTTTCTGGCACTTTCCACTTGTGTTTATAAAGCAAGGGTTTTTTTCAGATTATGGACCATTTCAGGAAGTAGACATTACCTTATAGTTTTATCCTAGGTTTTATTGGCAGCTTTCATATTACATAATGATACAATAATTTTTTTTAACTGTAGGCATACAGTTACCAGTAACTTCCTCCTCCTATGGGCAGGATGAGTTAAGAAAGGACCGTAACAAATTCCTTGTTTTTCCAGTGGCTTCCCTACATTATTGATAATTATCCTTAAGTTCTGTGAAGAACAGGACCTCCATGTTAGGCTTCTGTGATTTCAATGATGGAAAATAATTTAAAACATAGTGCCTGCTACAAGGTAGTGAAGGTTTTTAATGTTTGTTTTCTAGTAATAAATGGCTATCTGAAAAAAGGGAAGTGTGTTAAGTGATCTGCCCCATACAATGACTTTTCCTTTAGGTCCTGAAAATGCTCCTCTTGAGTTTTAAGGGGATCATTTCTTTTCTGCACTGGAAATATACAGGATTCTACCAGCAACACAAAATATATTTTAATAGTTATTTATGTTGGTGGTGTATTATCATAGTTAATGATACATTCCTGATTTATTCCTTTACTGCAGCGCACAGTCATCACCTTTTTGAAAGTGGAGACTACAGGTGTAAAATAATCTTATTTATAAAACATAAAATACAAGCAGAATTGTCCAATTTTCAGTTTCTAGGACCAAAGGTAAATCCATGTCTTATTCAGTGTAAAGTGCTTTTAAAGTGGTGGTATACAAAGGAACGAAGGAATTGGGCTTCTCTGTAAAGTCTTTCATAACCCACAATTTCACCAATTTGTGGATATTTAATGTATAGGAAAAGGTAGGCATGTCAGCTACATGCCAGTAACTTCTTGCCATCCCCCTGCCCAGCATGGCAACAGTCCTCCCCAAACATTATGAGCCTCTACCATCCTGATATTTGAAAATAAGTTCCAAGGGAACCAAAGGATTATGAAAGCTCTATTTGCGTTGGTTAAGCCCTCAGTATTATCCTGGGCATTCTGATTAGAATTATTACCTCAATCTTTTTATTATTATTTTTCTCATTAACACACATTCTAATATATCTTTTTCTCTTCCGCATTCAGTTGTTTCTTTCTTATCTAAATCCTTCTTTCTGTTTGAAAACAACCTGACTTTGCCAGCCAAGACAGATTTTTGGAAGCACTGCTGTGAGCCTGTGACCAGAAAAGAAGTTGAAAGCAGCGTCTTAAATGCTTTGACATTGACACATTTTTGCCAGATCTTGAAGCAGATGATAAAACCACATGTTATGTCTTTTTCTTTTCTTTTTTTTTTTTTCTTTTATGCAGCAATCATGCAGGTAAGAATCCAGACCCTAAGCTGTTTATTTTTCCTCTCCTCCCCCCATTTTTTTGATTCTCCCCTTCTATTTTCTCTCTTTGTTTGTTTTTAGGAAACAGAATTGAATTCCAAGAGCAACAGCTCAAGCCCTTCACAATAAATTTCCTTTTCTTTCCAAGAAGGGATAGTAATTGCAGACACTCATACCCTCTATAAGACTGTCAGGCAGGGTAAGGATTTTTTTAGAAAAGTATCAGTGAATGGAAAAAAGGAATAGAGTGAAATCTCTGCTTAATTCTTTGCATCACAGTGTAAACTCCTTTAACATTTTTTGTTGCATTCCTTATAAATTGTTTAAAAATTCCCATGGTCATTGTGTCTCATGGGGTGATACAGAATGAAGTCTCTGTACATCAGAGTTATTCCTTAGTATGCCATTAGATTACATTATCATATAAAGAACCCTGTCTTTGTCAGACTGCTTAGTCCATGAGATTCCATAGGTTACATTTCCATTTTGAATTTTCTGATTTTGTTTTGAGTTTTGGATTTCTGAATGAAATTCAGGTGAAGTGAACATCTGAGTACTGACATAGAAGAGATCTCTTTTGCATCCCTTTAGAAAAAAATAACTTTGGGGGTTTTTGTACTAATGTCTAAGAGAACAAAATATTAAATTAACAAAATAAATTAAATTAAATTAAATTAAATTAAATTAAATGAACAAAATATTAAATTAAATAACTTTTACATATTAATTTAAAGCTAGCGAGATATGAATTCAATACATGTCCCCAAATTAAACACCCAGAAAATAAAACTGAAAAGCTGCACTTCCATTCAGAATCCACTTTAATATGTGGAAGCATTCAGAGTGAGAGCCAGGTTCAGTCTGCTGCAAAAGACAAGACCTCAGTGCATCTGACTGTTATGCTTTTCAAACACACATTAGTAAGCTGAGGTGCCACCAGAAAGAAATAAAATGAAAATAATCATATGTTAGAGGATATCTTCAATACATATTCCTTTTTCTTATGCATGTATCAAATAATGATTTTCATAAGAAAGAATGTCTTGGAATATGTTTTTAGGTATTAAACAGAAGCATAGTCTACCCATTAATTCGAAATATTATCTACCTTTAGATATGAAAAAGTAACTAAAAGATATTTTCAAATATGAAATAAGATTATTATTGAAATTCAGTTGTGGCTGAAGAAAAATCTGAAGATGACTGGTAGAGAGCTTTTTCTAAACAGATCTTCTGGCACAAGTTTGAGCATCCCAGATGATATTAAAATCAATCTTTTTTAGGAATCAGTTGGATTTAGAACAGGAAGATATGCTAGCTGTAATTCTTTACTCAGGAATTTTGGGGTAAAGATCAAGGAGGTGGTGATAAAAATTGTTGTCACTACAGCAAATTATTAGCCAAAACAGCATTTTTAAATAAACTGGATAAACTATTTCCAGTTCATACCTGGGCACCGTGTTTGAGCAAACTGTCTGGCATGGACCAAAACTTTCTCAGGGGATTTTTTTCCTAACACTTTACCTGTATGATGATAACTTCCCACTGCTGGTACATGTGGTCTGGCCATGTCTATTCCACCAGTGTAAGTCTATCCATACTGACAACAAAACTAAGCAGTATGTAAAATGTCCAAACAAAAAAAGAAACCTTATATTTATGTATCTTCAAACTGCAGATAACTCAATATTACCTGATTATTCTAATCAGGTATTGAATCAGGTATTTATTTAATCGGGGATCAAAAAAGAAGCATTGAGGACACAGGCAACTATCTCCCAAACTGAAGACTGCAGCTGCTGAACAAGGCTTCTCTTCTGAAGGAAAACTCAATATAAAAGGCTATCTCAGATAGGGATGTGGGCACAGGTAACAGTTAGCACCATTAACAAGTATCATCCCTTTTGTCTTCGTCCGAAAAATGTCACCAGGATTATGCAGAGAATCTAACCTGGATATACAGATTTGTTCTGTCCTGCAGACATTTTTGTGTTAATAGTCCAAACATACTGCCAGCCAATCTGCCACAACATTTAACTTATTTCAAGGAAGATGGGCAAACATTTACTGTATATGATATTTTCTTGCTATATGACAGTTTCTACTCTGGAATTAAGCAAATATAACATTCTGTACCAAAAAAAAAAAAAAAAAAAAACCAAAAAAAAAAAAACCAAACTATGACATTTTTACAGTATTGCCCAAAATCATCACAGAAAAAAATGCCAAATAAATTGTATTAATAAATAATTTAAATTTCTCAGAAGCTTAGAATTGCAAAAAAAAAGTAAACATCTTGGGTATAGAATGACATGGAAGTTGTACAAATTATTAGCCTGGCTTTAATAGCTAATAATTGGACTTAAAGTAGGACTTTGTAAATTTTTTTATAGGTTTGTCATGCCTGGTTTAACTTCCTTTTAAACAAAAGCTGAATAAGTTAATGTATTTTTGGCATTGTTTTTTATAATGTTCTTTCATAAAAAAATTAATTTTATAGATATATATGCTTAAGTTGCCTATGTAATCCTCACACTATTCCTAATTTTCAAATAAAAGTTACAATCTCTTGTCCTAGGGACAATTATTGTGCTGCCAGTGGAATTTTCTGGTGACAATAATAAGGGGAGTGATTAGGAAACTCACTGAAAAAGATTTTTCTTCTAGAAGATTTTTTTTTTTTTGGTACCTTATGTTTGCTTCCAATCTCTGATGGCTTAATAATGAAAGATGATTAATAAAGTTCATATTTATAAGATAAATAAACTTATAAGATTACAATTTTATTGTCAGGGTTTTAATACATTTAAACATCAATGACTTGTCTTTTAAGAACTTTAATAGGAATATTATTACTCTATTTGTGGTTTGCATAATTGTAGTGGGTTGGGTTTTTTTCTCATAACTACATAGTCTAATAATATATATATTAAACCACAAATCTGATTCTATTACTCTTGGTATATAAAATAAAAGTAAGGATGCCATACAATCAAAGCCACATAAGACACACAGGAAATACAGGAAAAGGATCCTTTTCCTAGAGCCAGAGTATTGTAGGCAAAGCAAGCTCTCAGTGTCACAAAACAGAATAAGTTTCATGTCTCTACAAATGTCAGCTGTGGACACAGAATACATTATTTCATCATCATGGAGCATAACTTAGCTACAGCTTCACAGGAATTCTTTCAAAGTTTGGACTGAGAGTTTACATTCTTAAACCAAAAAAAGAATCCCAAATACTTCTCACGTTTCACTTTTAAAAGCAAAGGAAAGAAAACACTCAAAGAGAAACACTTGGAACTTATAACATAGCAAAGTCAGAATCAAAGCAAACAGCAGTCTTGCATCTTTTACACTTCAGGTATTTCCTGGGGACAAGCATTTATTGAAATGTAGAAGCTGTGGTTAGATTTCAGAAATGCTCCTTAGATGTGTAGGTGAGAGGCCAATCCTTGGTACAAATTTAAATATCATCAAAGAACTTTAGAATCTAGCAGCTCACTCCAGCACAAGGGAAGGAATAGAGGGAAAATTTTATCCTTAGCTCCCTTTTACCATTACGCTTTCTTTGCTTATGTTGGCTGTTTTGTAAAGTCATTTTAGAGACTAAATGTTTCCAAAAGAATCGACAGATGAATCAGGCAGGATCAAAAGGGCAAGTCCTTTGGAAATTCTTGGAATAAAGAAATATGTGGATGAAGATTTAATTTTTCCTATCTTTCCCAAATCTTTCCTAAACTTTAAGGAAAATTTAAAAGGGAAAACATATTCTCCAAATGAGTATATGGATAGATTGTAGCCATACAAAAAGCATCTGTCTCCTGCTCATATGTAATTTCAAAGTTACCACTGCTGTTCATGACTCCATCAACAACTTTTAGTCTTCTCTAAAGTTTTCCTTGAATACTCATTCTCAAATTAGCAATATATCTCACACATGCTTGCTGAGAACTCAGGGAATAAAATTCAGCACAAAGCAAAAGCCTTTTATGACTTTCTCCCCAGATCACCAAGGGTATTCTCTGTGAGGCTTGCATCAGATAATCGTGACAAAAATGATCACTTCCAAATGACACAAGGAAGAAAAAATGCTATATTTCTTCTTCATCTTTAGAGAGCTTTACAGCCAGACTTTACATTGTAATGGCTATCCCAAGGTGACCCAAGTAACTGCATTATCCTCTTGCACCACAGCAAGTACAAAGCAGAAAGCTATCCCTGCTGAAGGAGTCGTGGAGGTTCTCTTGTTTTGGGCAGTGCATACCATGGCCACCACACACTGAGAGAATTTCCTAGGTCAAAGTAGGTTTCTTTCAAGGTTGTGGACATCCCAGGGACACACTGGAGGGTAAAGTCAGTTTCATACACAAGGCTAAGCAAGATCAGTTCATATATAATACAAAGATCAGTTCATACATAATACATAGGAGATTATAAAATTATGTCAAATTCACACATCCAGCGGATGTACATAGAATCAATCTATCACAAGAGCTTTAGATCAGACAATCTCAGAGAATGGATACAGGAAAGCTCCCTGGAAACATTTTATCATCTATAATTCTAAACTGGCAATAAGCAGCATGTGTTAGCAGGAATGTCTTAGTTTCCATATTTGATTGAATAAAAGTGAATATAGTAATTTAGCACCTGTGGAGGAATATCATACACCATTTGAATTATTTTGTATGGCTGTGCACTGTGCCTACAGGAGTTAACCCCTGAATGCTGGTGCAAAGGCAGGAACAAAACAGCCACTCAGACAATAGCGTGGTAAGGCAAGGATTTGGGAAATGTGATTGAAAGACGTGTTCCTATAGAAGTTAACAATAAACTCATACTGGTTTCTAGCAGGCTAAACATTAATGGAGCTAAAAGACAAATCCAAACAGTTCCTACTACTTTTTCAAATGGAATGTTTGTAATTGGTTTAGAGACTTTCAGATACAATACTTTACACTTCAGAGGAAGGCTAGATTCACAGAATTTGCTTCTGAAGCATCTGAAATTAGATTGATTTTTTAAAACTTTTTATTTGCTTTTGGCTTCTATAATTAAAATTCCCTTCATGTCCCTGGCATAAATCCTGATCTCATACATACAGGAAAATCTTTTCTATAGAATCTTGGTCTCCAGTCTGAATTTTTTACTGGAAAATATCATTCTTATTCTGGTCAGCTATTAATGACTATAAGGATTTTTTTTTCTTTATCTAAGATTATTTCTATTCCAAACGTAAATGTGTTGGTTTGACTCATCCTAAAATGGAAAGATAAGACATTCAGAATTGGATTTAGCTCCCAAAGCTGTTCTCAAAACAAGTGTCAAGAGATAAATGTCACATCTAGGATTTTGACTTTTGCCCACCTCCTGTTCCTCAAACATTTGGTCAGAAGAAACAGAATTTTGATTTTCGTAATCCTTCAGGGACTTCTTAGGCTTATGGAAAGGGCAAAATATTTTAAGCCACTTAGAAGTGTGTTGACTCTGAAATCAGATTGTATCAAGAGAAATGCCTGATTTAAAAATTCATGCTCTCAAGAAGCTGTCTAAACACTTTCATTTCAATCTTTCTTTATATATGTGGCATGCTCCAAATTCTCTTTATTGATTTTCAGAACTTCTCTATTGAATGATAGTTTTGGACAGTCTTGGTATTTGCTCTCCAGCAGCTTGTAAATTTGATATACAACAGAACAGGACAATCAAATTTAACTCTCTGCAGAATAACTTCCAAAACACTTTTCCAGGTTTTGTTATACCTAACAGAACAGTACAAGTAATTGAACCTATGTTGTTTAGACTTTTTAGTTTCTACTTTTTTTTTTTTTTTTACCTCACAATTGCAAGGTAGTTTGGGATAAAAAATAGTATCTTAATATTTTGTGTCTGAAGGATGCTTGAATTCAGCTTTCTCTCTGAATGCAAAATGCCTCTTTTTGGGAAAGAACAAATTTCTTATGCAACAGAATCTGCATTTTTCTTTTCAGGCTACCTCAATGTCATAAAAATGTACTGACAATTAACTGAAACCACCTCTTCCATGTCAGAGAATGCAAATAACTAACCACCATATATCCACCAAAAAATATATGATATCTATTTCCATTGCTGCTATCTACAAAAGGAATGTTCTCAAGTAACTTTTTACCCCCACAAGGTTTTGTGCATAATACTGTCAAAAATGTGTGGTTAGACTTTTTTTTTTGTGTGAGGGCTTTATTTAACCAAATTCTTAGAAGATATTTAGTGCTAAATCTTCAGCTGTCTTCCCCAACCCACTTTATCCTCTGGCATTCTGATCCCAGATGTATTTCTACATAAACAATACATAACAGCTGCCCTGTGGCCGGAAAGGGAAGCAGGGAAAGCGATTTAAGTTTATGATAACAATTAGAAACTTCCTTTCTCAACCTCAGCAAAACCCACACATATGTGATTATTTTGTCCAGGAAGTACTAAAGCAGGCAACTGGTTAACCAGTGGGATGTACCCAGGAGGAGATCACTGTGTTCCTTCTCTTGCTTCCTCAAGCCCCTGCTGGTGTTCATGAAGGCAAATTTCATTCTTTGGAAGACAGAATACATGGCTTGCGTTAGTGAGAGTTTATACTGTATTAACATTTGCAGTTTGGTCATAGATTTATTTCTGAAATATGAGAATTTATGTGTATGAACAGTATCAGTAATCTTACTATTTTGCATTCTTCCATTCATGGTGTTAAACACAGCTGTAAATTATATAAAATCATTTTGTTCTTATTTTGTCTTTTTTCTGTTCATGGGCAAATCCTTCAGAAACATGTGATAGTTATGTTTCAAAAGTGTCTAAAAGGTAGTTGAGTATGAGATTCAAATTTGGGATTCAAAATACTATAAGTAATACACATTTTGATATGTTCTAATGTATGGTCAATGACCCATCAAAAAAGCTCTTCTACCAAGTTTAAGCAGCATTCTCTCTCTCTTAAAAAAAAAATAAAAATCTCTTATCTCATGGCAGGTGTTTGTCAAAGCAGCAGTGATTTTTGGTATCATTTTTCTTTACGTTTATATCATACATATAAACAGAAGAATTTAAAGAATTTTGTAATAATGATTTCCCGCAGCAAACTGTAACCCCTCAGATGAGGATATGGTCAGGGATACATGACCTGACATTGCATTGGGAACAACTTAACCCAACCTCAGCTGAATCACTGGGACATCTTTCTCTGCAGTATAACTAGTAATTTAAATTTAAAGATGTTATCTATATAACATTTCATGCCTGCATTTCCTTTGAAGCACGTGAGTTCAGAGATGATGCAACCAGTATAACAAAAAGCAAAGAAAGAATTAGAAATACAAATTTCAGTAAAGCAGTGATGTAATCCAGTGCATAAAACAAACTCAGAGTATCCTGCCTTATTTTCTTCCATTGTTCTGATATTTATCATTAGGATTATTTCACACATGTCACTGTGGTTTGTTTTCTTCCTATTCTCAAAAAGTACCTTTAATTTCCTATAACTGTAATGAAAACACATATCAGCTTACCTGTCAGGTATTCTGAGTACACACATTAAGTACCTGTTCATATAAAGTTTCACCATTTTGCATTTGCTTGCCAAGAGGTAATTTCACTTACAACAGTATATCTGTTTCTTGATTTGTAAAAGTCATTTTACCATTGTTTTAATTTTCTAATGAGCAAACATCAGAACAATATTTGTGCCATTATATGCTTCATCAAATGCCCACTTTGTGATGAATGACAAAAATTGCATCCAGGAAACAAGAGATGATCTAATGTGACTGTGACCTCTAACATTAAACACCTGGCATGAACAAATGGGAAAGTAAAAAGGAAAAAGAAAGACCATCAACTAGTGCCTTATTTTTTGGGTGCTTTTAACTGATTTGCACCACTTATGAGTACATCCACTGAAGTCATCCTGTAGTCAATGAATTTGAGGTGTGAGCTCTTTTAGGAAATATTTGAGCTCTCTTTTGTGTTTGCAGGTGTTCCTGGGGCTCAATAACAATCGTGGTGAAAGCCTCATAACCAAAGCATAATTAGCAACAAATGTGGGCACATTTTCTTCAGCACTACTGTCAAGCTTTCTGTTCATACCACTTTCACACATACAAGAACAGATAGCTGACAACCAACTTGGAAATGATCTGCTAATTTAGAGAAAAGAAAACTACAACACAAACTGTGAAAATGGGTGGTGTAACCTGGCTTCCTCACACCAGAGACCAAGGATACATTCAATGAGATAATTATGAATATATATTTTATTGGATCTGTTTGCTTTTTTTTTTCCCCTTTGTGGTGCTTAACATTTGTATCCTCTTTCTAGAAAGCAATTGTGTGCCCTAACCCAAGCTACTCCCGCTACTCAAATCTTAATCCAGTTTACTTTATATTTTGGATTTGTGCCTATGATTGATAGTAATTAAAGTTTCCTGCCAAAAAAAGGTGCTGAAAGCAAATTTTGGGCCAGATAAAAGAGGTTTAATTAGAAAATAAGCACCAAGCTCACGTTTCAATACCACAGGTTGTGTGTGAACACACAAACAGCGGGACAAGTTCTGACACAAAAAGCTGGTCATGCAGTGAGGGTGGAGAATACAGGTGCACTGTTTTCAGCTTGATTAATAGAGGAGAAAATTTTAACAACCATTCTTCTTTTCTGTAGCTGACAGTTGCCACAAGATGGTCTAAACCAGCTACAGTGAACCTGAAATGGTTTGAGCTTGGTCCCAAACCAAATAAAATAGCTGCTGTAAAATTGTGGCTCTTCTGGCTGTCTGAGTAAAGGGTAATTGTGGAGTTCAATGCTCTAATATTTCTGGAAGGTGCCACTGCATAAGTACATCTTTTTCCTGAGTTCTAATGCACTGTGCAATATGAAACTGTAAATTCTGCAAGAAAACACAAACTCTCCAGTGATCATCTTTTACCAATGTTTATACATAACACTGAAAGCAATTACATAGATGGCAAGAGTTTCCAAGTTCTCTGAAAATACAAACAGTAGAACAGTTAAGATAGTGCCAGATTTCAGGACACAATTAGCAAGGACTTTATAGACAAATATACTTTGTCTAAAGGAGATTAAATATACTTCTCATTTTCAGGGTCAAAAATGGCAGGTTCCAGTGTGGTGAACTTGAGTAAGCTATTATTCTAACAGCACATGCTCTCTTAAGCTGTGAACCCCTTTTCTCTGTCGTTCCATATGATAGCAGTTTGTTTGATCTCTTCAGTACTAGATTCTCTGGCTCTACACAGAGGATTTATTTCAGGCTTGGTAGTAATCTGTCCTGGGTCCTCCCATTAGCTGTGGTTCCATCTCTCAGCCTCGTTACCACGTTGACTCTTGCTAAGACAAATGTAGTACTTGCTGCATTTCTGTTTTGGGATTTTTTTTTTTTAACCCTGGGTAACCATCAGTTAATTTCAGCTTCTGTTTCACTATTACCTACTTGAGTTCACCTTTCCATTCTTCTTCAGTATCTTGTACAAACAACAAACTCTGTTTTGTGGTTATAATCCTTCCTGGATGCACAGGTTTAAAGCCGAGACTGTTAGTCATGACAAGACAACAATAATTGGAAATGCAGTGTAAACCTCCAAGTCTGCCTCATAAAAGCTAAAAAACCACAACAACGAACAATTAGAAAGTCAATATTTTCCTTATCTATTACCACAAACATCTCCACTTCCAATTACATTGAAAATGTAGTGACTCTGGACTCTGCTGAGAGATGTATGTGCGTAAGTATTTTCTTTTAAAATCTATTGCTCTGCCTGTTATTTTCTTTTAAGTTTGTCAAAAAAACAACAACAACAACAAAAAAAAACATGGAAGAAAGCAACTGTGTATAATGTTCAAATATGCAATGATTGTTCATTGCATAAAACAAAAATGGTGGGTTTATTTGTCAGTGCCTCCAGCGTATCCAGGACCAAACAAAACAGCAGATTCTGTTTCTTCAAATTACACTCATGTGAACCATTACCTGGCTTACAATGAGGCATTTTTCCAGTTCAAAATCTTCGAAAAATTGATTGATTTGTGATTGACCTGTACTTTGTCTTTCACTGAAACTGGAAGTTTCCTACATCTCCAAATGAGATTTCCTTGGTGACACTTGGGAGCTCCACATCCACAAGAAAGGTTTCCTGCTGCTCAAAGCAGTAGCTGCCCACAGTTCTAGCAGACTGTGAAATCCAATTAATTACACTCCACAATTCATATTGCAGCAGCACTTAGAGAAGCGGCTGCTCTGGTGTAAGGGAGAACAGTTTGTGTCCTAAATAAGCCTATTTCTGGATTCCATAGTTTCTCAGGGTCTACAAGAAAAGTGTGTTTCCCACCTCTGATCTGTTCTACAAATGGCAATGCTTTTCATTTACAGTTCTCTCTTCAAAAAAGAGAGATTTATAAATGCAAACTATTTTTTTTAGGCTATTACCTCAAATAGTTTAAAATGATAGTAAAGTTTGATTAGCCTTAAAGCTATGTATGATAATAACTAAACATTAAGTATGGCCAGCTCAGGGAACCTCTCACTGTAATGAGACTCCTGGCTTTCCCTGCTTCAATTGTGTCAGTGTTTCAGAGAGGAATGGAAAGTTCCTTTATTTTGCTGACACTCAGACCTTATCTGTTATTGATTTTTCTCCATTGCTGATAACACAAATGCTGCTCCTGCTTCATCTGCTTCTTTGTTTCCAGGGGACCCTGCAAATCACATAGGTGATGTGTTCCAACAGAGATTAGATCACTTGCTTGCTCATTTGTTCTCACTTTTGGCTTCTAAGTTATTTTTGCAATTTACACATTCAGCAGCTAATGTGCTTACCTCAGAGAGACGCACTCCAATGTCACAGCCCTGGAAGCTAATGGTAATTTCATCCCCTTTTCCATTTTTCTTCCATTACTATGACAAAGAAACTATTAAAAAAACCAAAAAAAAAAACCAAAACAAAAAGACCCCAACCAAAATAAACCCCACAACCAACCAACAAAAAATCCCAATAAGCCAACCTTTTTTTCTGATATACTGTTTCAGTAAAACAAACCCCATAATATTAACATATATAAAAAATGATTTAAAAATCAGTATTTTTTTCGATTCTATTTTAGTTCTGTTATGTTACCATTCTCTCAGCACTCTTCAAATGCAGCTTAATGTGATAATACATTAGGATTAGGATCCAAATTTCAAATCATTTGGCTTTGTTACCTTCGTTTGATAGGCCTATTGCAGTTTTTTTCAAAAGTATATCTACATCTGAAATTTACGCAAAAAATCAGAAGCCATGCAGGTGGCTGGCATTTCAAAGCTTCCAGATCTTAACTTTGGTACCACTGAGCTTTCTAGGAAGAACTGGCCAAGCTGTCTCTTGCAGAATGGACTGTCACCTGTTTTAAATGAAAGCATGTGGGTGACACAAAAAAAAGACTCTGGAAATAGCATCTCCAGTTTAATTCCCTTTGGAGTACATTGAAGACTTCAGTTTCTCACAGTGGTGGTGAGAATCCCATAAGAATGATCCCACCTTGCTCTAGATGGGGCTAAACCCCACAGTCCTACTCTTGCTATCCACGCTGACAAAGGGTTTCTGCTGTGACAAAGAATCAAAGGAGCTAAAATGAAATCATAGCTTAAGAAGTCTACAGTGAAAAGAGATTTTCCTATTTAATATTCAAGCTTCTAATTCCAATTATTTTACCACAATGGGATTGTAAATCTGGCTGGGTGCTTTTTATAACACCAACCTCTACTGCTATTTGTTTATTTCTGCGTCTTGACTGGAACTCTCAGCTGATCCAATCCACTTGCATGGATCAAGCAAATGAAGCCAAATGTAGCCCATGGCTTTGCCTTGTCTAAAACGACTCCTAGAAGCCACATGAATAAAGTGTTGATAGACAATGAATGAGAAGGTGGCCCCACATTACATATTTCTGTGACATAGGAGAAGTCATAGTGCAGTGATTAATTCCTTCACCAACACAAGGCTTGTTAAACCTGACTTATAGCTTCTGCTTTTCCAATTGAAGGAAACAGAAAAAAAAACAGACAATGTGTCTTATTGTTCATATCTGAGACTTACTAAAAGAAAGGAAATAATCTTGAGCAAAACTGTGGCAGGCAACCACTCTAATAAGATGCCATATTATTCACATATACAATTACTCAGTGAAATTAGGGCAAAATATTTTTTTATACATCTTCTATTTACATGATCTAAACCAGTCCAATTTCTGCTGTGAGACAGGCTTGCTGATGGCTTCAGAGAAGGAATGCATAAGGTATTAAAAAAAAGTGTCTTGTTTTTCAGTTACACTTCTTTTAACTCTGCAAGCTACCTCAGAAGATCAAATTAATGTGTTTCTGCATACTTTTTATCCTTGTTATGGTCACAGTTAGCCAGACATCAGAGAAGGAATTTGCATTTCCAGTACTCTAAGTTTATGTTACTTTAGTCAGAGTAATTCCAGAGATTTTAGAAGAATGAGCCTTGATTCATATCAATATAACCCAGAAAAGACTCAGTCATAGGGTGAAAAGGTTCTAGACATGCAACAATTTCAGAAGAAGGCAGTTTAGGCATACATAGACTGAAAGTTAAGTAACTCCTGCAATCTGCTTTGCTATTATAAATACTATTTGACCTACACTTTTCTCTATGATCTTGTCGAGCCTGAATGCACAGAGTTAAATCAAAGGCTTTAAAAAGGAAACTCTAGGAGATAAAATACTGACAAGAGATAATGTACTTTTGTATGGATCACTCGGGATCCTTGGGACACAAAGGGAAGCTTTTAAGTGGAAAATACAACAGGCTTTGCTCTCTCTAGGATATTAGACTTTATTCTTTCCAAACAGATCTTAACTCAAAGGGTATACTAAGGATTTAGAGATGCCAGTTTAAGTAGGAAGAAATTAGGGCAGCTGACTGGATACGAAAAAGGAACAAACGAGTTACGGTAAGTAGTTTGCATCTCTAATGTCAGAGAGTTGAATGACATCAACTAAAGCTTGCAAAAAGTGAAAATTGGCATTTCCCTGCTTTTTTTTGGTTTGGTTTTTTTTTTTTTTTCAGTTTTGATTGTTGTGTTTTTTTTGGTTTTGTTTTTGTTACAAGTGAAGCAACAAAACACTCATGGAGTTATTTTGTTAAGTTTGGGCATTTGAGGGATAGGAAAAAAAGTAATTCTGAAGCTGGTGATTTTCATGACTGGTTCATGTTCCTGATGCTGCGTAATATCACAGAATACTGAGATGTTAATACCAGCAGTATTAATTTCTGTATGACTTAACTTTCAATATTTGAAATAACTTCCAAATTGTTTCCCAAACTTAATGAATTTTTTTCCTTTATTTTTCTCTCTCAGGTGCAGCTAAATCTGTGTTGTTCAACATACGTACATGTAGTGTAAGTTATGTACTCTCTGGAAGAATTCAGTCTTAGATATTTGCTAGAATTTGTATTTTGCATGCAGTTTGTTACACTTATCATTCTTTTCTGTCAATATTGAATATCCTGGCTTTAGAGCATTTCCTCAAATACTGATATTTTCATTATTTTATGATTTGAAGTTGACATTTCACTTCTTTGATTGGTGTCTAATGGTGTCAATATTTCTCATTTAGTCACATTGAAGCTCTGTTAATGTTTTATATTCTCTTTAAAAATATAAAATTCTTAATTGTTTTATTTGATAATATATCTTACATATTATATTTTTTTTATTTTATTCAGTTTGTAAAATACTTTGTTAACGAACCACAATGATAAAGTACTAATTAGTTTTCAAAAATTGGCACATGTAAACAGTCAACTGCTTATTGGGCAGTTACCTCAGAAATCAAGTTAACTTATGATGATTTTCAAGCTGGTATCACAGGGTTGTTTTCAAATTAGATTATTTGTCTGACTTCAGCATTTGTTGCTGTGCTAGATGCTCAGATGACACTAAAAGAAAGGCTAAACTTCACAGGGTTCTCTTTGTAGCCCATTGTGAAACACAGGAGTGGGATAAAAACTTTCAGAGGAGAGTAAGGACATCATGCAGTTATCAATGCATGGATGATATAGTAGACATTAAATTACTGCAGGCTGAAACTTGGATCAAATTAAATTAAAACTAAAACCGGTCTAAACACTCATCTCCGACTGTCCTTCCTTGACAATCTCAGCAAAGGTAAGGAGGAGCACCAAGTTCAGACACCCAATGGATGTGTAAAGCCAGCCAGTTGAAGCTGCTCCCTTCAGCAGAGGCCTCTTCCACTCCTCTCCAGCCCAACACACACCACTCCACTCGCTATAGGAACCACAATACCTCAGAAACCAAAGTATGCTGCCACAAGGACTTGTCCCTTTCAGAGGACAGGCAGAGTGAAGATGCAGCACTCAATGCAATTCTCAAAGGTTAATGCAGCGTGTACTCTACACTTTTTTCTAGGCAGCTTTCTTTTGGCTGTATGAAAATGTTAGATTAAGGTCAGGTCCCTTACTGGCAACAGAGCACAGCACGTTTGGCAGCTGATCTCTGCAGCAAGCTAATAGACCTGGAAACAGCTATATTTTTCCCCAAACATTTTAGTAAAAACCTTTTCAGCTTCTCAAAACTGCAAACCTATGCAATATAATTGTCTCAGCCATGCCATTCTTTTTTATTTTTTTCCATAATAATAAAGAATAATCAAGTCCTGATGCTGTATCTAAGCATAATTTTAGTGGGTAAAATGTGAATATTATTATGGGTTTTTATAGTTACATGAATCTATGACTTCCAACTCAATCATTAGGATTTTCTTCATTTTTAAAGGTATGAGTGACACTACTTGAATAAAGAAAGATTATTGGCTTTTGCTTTTTTATTAAGCTATTGTATTCATATCTCACAAACTGTATTAGAAAGAAGGTTAAAAAAACCCTAGAAAAAGCTTGCTATTTTTGGCAAAGCAGATCACACTTTTCCAAGTTTCTCTGGGATCAGAAAACATATTTAGAATTAAAGTGAGAATAAAGAGAAGTCTTTATAAACTTTATAAACTAAATCATAGAATAAGTTTAAAGAGAAAGTATTATTACCTCACCACATACTATTTTCCTATGAACCAAATAATTTTTGCAATTGAAGATGAACTTTTCAATCCACTACGGCTTTGGTCCTCTCATGAAATTTCTACTTCTCTTTTTTTCCCCTACTCTACCTTTTTTTCCTTAAAACTGTTCTCTCACAACCTTTTTGAAAATTACTTTCTCCTGGATTTTTTGCATTGTTTTACATTGCTCTGGTTATTGTGTGTGTATATATATATGTATACAGGAAAGAACACAATGTATGGAATGATGGGATGTTCATTTCTCCCAGTTTCTTTGCAGTATTTTACTAGAGTTGCATTACAAGGAGAAGAGGGTATGACTATGAGCTTGTCCTCACACAAAGGAAAATTGCACTCTGACTACCAGTAAATTGCTCTGAATCTGAATGTCACTTGTCTTTTTCTGGAGAGTGAACTGTTTCCTACTGTTTCAAAAAATTGCATTTTCAAGCTGCTGGCTATGAAGTTAACCAAGTGAAGTTTTTATTCTACCTTCCTTTTTCAGCTTTGTATGTGCAATTGACACAATTGCACTCAATGAGACTTTATTAGCATGACAAGGTATACAGAAGTGCTGCTAAAGCATAAAAGGGATGCACTGCTCAGGAATCTCTTACAGGGGAGTAGCATCTCCCCACATAATGTCTGAGGCTTTATCTTCCCAGTTTGCCTACCTAAGTAACCACTGCTGTTCCTGTGGCAAGTTTTGGAAAATTAGATATTATATCGACCTTTATAATTTTATAATTTTATAATTCATCTAATATTTTATCTAATTTTTAATCTGTATATTAGATATGCAGTCTTCAAGGAGGCTTGTTTTGAAGGATGATGTGTCTAGTTCAAAATCAAACACTGAAACATCATGTTATATACAGCATATCAGGTATAGAATTTCTGAGGCAAAACACAATATAGATGGATCAGGAGCAGTTGTAGTGGAAAAATTTTGGTAAAATAAGACTGAAAAAACTCTGGATGGAAGTTTTGAAATGACATGTAATTGTTAAAAATTTTAAGGTCACAGTTACATCAATTACACAAGTATTTTTATGCCCTTTCAGACATATTTAAACATTAGATATCTAGATAGTCATAGAGGGATATGGTAAACTTCGACATTTTTATTCAGATATAATACACAACTATTTTTTTTTCTTTTTTAATTTTTTTTAAGGGACTCAAATTTCCCCCTGGTTTTAGAGACACTTCCATTTTTGGAAATGTAACTACTATAGACACTGATTGCAACACTTATGCAGGTTCTCAAGCTCGGTTACAGATTGCACGGTAAACACAAGAGCAAATTTGGGTCTTCTGCTTCTCTGAACTGAAAATAAAACCTGAATGTATCACGTTTTGCAAACAAAAGACAGCATATTCAAGGTAATATATGTTTATAGTTACAAAATATGGTAATTTAAGTATTAATATTTTTCCTGTATATTTTTAGTTAATGATCGTTCCATATGCTTAAGTTAAAAAGTACAGGAGGGCACTTTATGTTTTCTTTCAGTTTGCCTCTTCAGTTTTTCAGGTATTATGCCTCTAAAAGGGAAAAAACCACTCCTTCTAACATTTGCGCTTGAACCTTTTGGATCTGCTCCTTGCTTTTTTTGTTGTGCATTTCGTTTAGGTGGTTTGTCCTAAATGTGACAGGTCTGTATCATAGTACTGAAATATTACAGCAGCAATTCTGCACCATTATGCCTAATGTTACAGCAACATCCTGCAGATTTGCACCCTGAATATGGGAGGAATTCAGGTTTATTTACTTTATGACTAGGTAATGAGTCTGAGCCACGCAGATCAAAGTGAACTGGTAAGAAAGAAGATGTAATGAGCCCAAACTAATGAAAGGCTCCAGTTTGAGAAGAGGGTTGTATTCACTTCAGTGCAGTGAGAGAGGGGATAAGTACTGTGAAGAGAAAAATGTGTGTTTCCCACCAATGTTTAAAATAATGTAGACCAAACACTGCTGCTTTGACTGCCCATGGCTTGACAGGCCTTTGGATTTTGCTTGAAATTATTCCCCTTCTTTTTTAGAGCAGTTAGAACTTCATGCTGTCCATACCAGTTTTATGGAGTTGAGTCATTGTTTGGAGATTTAGACAGACCCAAATTCTCTCTCTGCATGTTGACACACTCTTCACTCCTAAATGAAGAACCTCCTACTGGAACAGCTATATAGTGACAAAACAGGCACATTGAGGGCTTCAGAGACTGATTACCTTCTATTAATGAATAAGAAAGGAATTAAATATTAAATGAGCTATCAGAGATCTTTCAAGATGGATGTATCCTTCTGGGTAGTATGAAAAAGAGCCTGAGAACAGAATATTTCATACTAAAAGGTTATTTTTCCTCCAGTTTTTTCACTTAGGTATTGTTAACCATATTATCTTACCCATTGCTGCATGGGACCACATCTCAACTTTCAGCTATTTCATGTTCCTCTCAATGAAATCAAATATCACTGAATCAGATGACTCTGAAGAAGCAAAGGGAGTGGGAAATTTTTGTAATTTCCTCTCATCATTTCGTCTTGGTATTTCCAGTGGAAGTGGGAAGGAGGAAAATTAATAATAAACCTTGCTCTTATTTGACACCTGACTTTTCAGCTGCTGTGGTTGAAGTATTTTAGATTTAAGATAGCATATTGCTATCAAGAACTTGCATGTGATAAAGAGCGCTGAACACATTTTGCATTAAAATCCTCATAGCATTCCATGCAGCCTGTGCATTCAGTAGTAGGCTGAATTAAAAGAAATCATTTCAGTTTGTGTTCCAAACCTATAGGAGGCTTGGAAAAAGTTACAATGGGGTATATGGGTGTTTTTCCATTCATACTTTTTCACGACAGATTTTACATGGAAAGTTCCCAGCTCAAAATCAGAAGACTGTCACTTTTTCCTCTTTCTAACCTTTTATTTTTGTATGTGTTTGCATTATAGAATTCAAAGATATAAAGAACAACTAAGTGGCATGTTAAGATGCAATTATCCAAGAATCATTAAGTTCAAACATAATGAGTAGTAAACAAAATAATTTGTGACTTTTAAAACATTAGTAAGTACAAAGTGATCTATAGGAAAAATATGAAAGGCATGTAAACAGAAAAAGTTAAAAAATATTCTTCTTGCATGCATATGATCTTTGTTTTTATATTTCCTAAAATTAATTTGAACCAAACTGAATGCAATAACTTATAGAGAAGATTGGTATTACACTTTCTCAATGATTTTGCATGTATTTTCCAACCTTAATTATTCTATGAGTCCTGTCTCTACTTAGCAGAAAGCTATAAGTAGGTTCCTCAGTAACAATTTCCTCTTCTTTTGTACCATTGTTCACCATATTTTTGTCAACCTGAATGTTTTAACCCTAATTTTTAAATAAACTAAATAGGAACACCTTTCTCTCCTTCTGAATTCTTATTTTGTCCTCATTTATAGGTCCAAGAAGCTTTAGGTAAATTGATGATCAATCATTAATATCAAAGCATAAAATATGTCTTAACAGAAATTCCAAAAATACAGGGCACTGATATTTATATGCTGTATTTGGAAATTAAAATTCTATTGTACTCCCAATTCTCAGTGTGAAAGTTGCAGTAAGAATAGGAAATGGCGTAAAATCTTTTCTGCATGTTACAGATTGTCATGGAAATAAAAATTGTGAGAACTTAATTTTTGTTCCTCTCTCAAGATAGCAATTTCACAGCCATTTCTGGGTGAAATTAAATAAAAAGGGCTGCTTGGCTTTTATTTGCAGCACTGATCTGCAACCATCTCTTTTTCCCAAACAGTTTTAGTGTAAGCACATATATTATTTACGGAAAATCCACAAGGAACATTTTTATGGTACCAGAATAGAAGGAATACCGTAACAATAAAGATCAAAGATTGATGCAATTATGAGTACAAGTAATAGCTGCCTTGTGTGGCTGTTATCTCCTCCAGGGAATTCTTTAGAATGGCTTTCATTTTATGAAATGTGTTTGTTTCAGTGCAGCCGTATACAAGTAGGGAACTGTACTTGTGTTTTGGGGTGGGGGGAGTTTTGACTTCCTTTATTCCTCCCCAAGAAGGAAAAGAAACTAAAATAAAATTGATATGACTGGTTTCATGAACTTTGAGGCTGCTCTGAACTTTAAAGAAATCACACAGAAGCTATTGTTTTATGTATGTAATTTAAGTATATTTTGCCTGTCTAACCTGCTTTTTAACAAGCAGGTGCCAGTAGCTCTGATACTGTTCATGGAGTTTAATAATTTTCATGTAGAGCAGTCAGGAAATATAGCAGTGTAATGCATTATCTGCTGGCCAATGCTGTTTAGCCACTTTACTCTGGAAGCATCAGATATGAGATGAAGCCAAAGAAATTTACATCAAATGAGCATCCTGGCAAAGACACAAGATGACAAAATGTTTGTCCTTTAAGATGGTGAAGATTTTAGTTTATACAAGATGCAAATGTGTCTTTGGTATGTATATTTGTATATTTAATACAATATATTATGCAGTATATATAATTCCAAGTATCTTTCTATAGATGGAGTAATACAATACATATAATTGTAAATGGGGAAAGCATGAGACCTGAAGAAATGCTGGAACAACACTCTTTTGTTTTCCTGAGCATGACTTGACCTGACTTCAATTTTTCTATGGTTTAATGCTCATGAGGAAATTATTTATATCTTGTTTGTCAGCAGAGGTACAAATGTGGCAAAAAGGTGATTAAAATTTAAATGAATTCTTAAACCAAAAAAAATCTTGGACAATACCATATTTTTCTCCTTTTTCCACCCTGTTGTAGGCCTTTTCTTCAGTGCAACAAAAATCAACCAATACTAAAAAGAATATACTTTTTCCTAACTCAGTATTCTCAACTGAATAAAAAAAAAAAAGTAAAAGAATACTGGTGTATGTTGCATTATGTTTGCAGAGGTAAAACAATGTTGGTTTGGAATGGCAGGAGGGAGAACAGAAGCGATGACCTGAGAGATGCTCACATGAGTCTGGGAAATAGAACGGTTTATGTTGACCCTGATTTTTCAGGTTGGTGGTGATAAAGACACATTCATAAGGGCAAGAAAAAAGAGAGATAAGTTCTGATACTGCTATGGTAGGTACTGACATTTAGCTACTGAGAAATCTAGAAGGAACAACACTGCATGGACATCCAGGTTTCTCTGAGCTGCCAAGTAATGCTTGAAGCTTTGTACCTCCAGTCTGACACTGCTGCAAGGCTTCCAAGAAACCGCTATAAATATTTCACATTTGCACTGTTCATTACTTTCATTACTTCAGCTCATATTTCTGTGAGATAAAAGAGGTGATAGTCTATGACATTGCTCTACCTCTCATTTATATTACCAATAGGTCCTGTATTTTTTGTTTGTTTGAATTTCATCACTGTATACAGAGAAACAAAGGCTTGCAGCCTCTCTTGGCAAGCCCCTTTACTTTTCCCAGCTAAAATTTATTCCTGCTGTGTAGTCATTTTCCTGACCTTGTCTTCCACATCAGTATTAAAATACATTTGCTCTTTGTCAAAAATAGTCTTAATAACTTAATCATAATTTTTTTTATTACTGAAGTGCATGAAGCAGTAAACAGCACATTAATTAAAATCTTCAGGCCCTGTTTAATGTGAGTTACTACAAATGACAAGGAGGCCAAAGAGATAAATCAAAAAGGATCAGAGGCAGGAAGTTCACTCTGAAAAAGATGACTTCATGTATTACAGGGGGAAAAAATAATCACAATATAGACTTTTAATTGAGAAGGAGCTGTTAGGGAGGACTTAACCTCTGATTTTATAGAAGAGGGGAGATGAAGATGTAATGTAATATAGTGGGGAAAAAAAGGAAAAATAGTAAAGCAATCAAGCTACATAATATCAAAAGTGGGAAGGTGAATATTTCTTTTCAAGTAAAACAGCACTCAGTAAAACTGATAAGAATTTGAAATATGAAAAATAAAAATAATTTAAAAAATGGGAAGACCTTATGAGAAAATTTTAAAAGAGATAACTCAATCAAGTGACATCAGATGGGCATGTTCACCTTCTGTAAGAATTTAAAAGTTGGATACAGTAGGCCAAAATGGATTTTTCCACCAGTCACCAGGGTACATTTTATAAAACAGAAAAGTGCATTAAATTACAAAAGTGCCAAAAGAAATATTGAACTTTATTTATTTAAAGGTCCCAGAAAATTGTTTTGTCAGGATAAATCTATGAGAACAATGTACTACAGGTAGAAAGAAATCTCAGAAAATAACAATGGAAATTAGCAGCAAACCAGGAGAGAGTATCAGACACCCACTGAAAAGAAACATGTCAACTACAATGTAAATTAGAACATCATGAGCATAAAGAGAACACAGGTACATGAGCAGCAGAGTAATGCAGACAAGCAGTAAGAAACAACAGAAATAAATAAATACATAAAATTCAATAAGATGAATCCCTGGAAATAGACAAACAAATGCAATCTTGCTTAGTAGCTGCTTGTCAGCAGTCATAGTGTCACAGCTCCTCCTCACCCTTTTGGCAATGTGAATCTACCAACCCACCCACAATCAGGAGAGACCCCACTTATGAAGGAGGATAAATGCATGTGACTACAGTCACTTTCTTCCATTCCTAGAATGTAATATTGGTGGTACAATCTCTTTATTTTTCACCTTGCCCTCCTGCAGGCTCTACAAGATTTTAAACCAATGGCACCAAAGGGCAGTGCTGCAGGGTAATGTTTATTACATGATACATAGCCAAATAAAAAAGCATTAAAAAGCTCCTCAAATTAGGAATGAGATTTTCCCAAGAGATTTTTTTTTTGGAAGATTAATTGTCTGTTAAATTAATGTAACCTCTTTCCACTTGATATGTCACTCGTAGTCAGACCAGTTTTAATGAGAATACCTAATCTGGTCATGGAGTCTGAACAGCAACCTATTCTGTTACTGAACACTTAACTTTCAGTAGCATAGAGTGATGGATATTTGTAGGTATTCATCATCTTAAGTTTTCTGAGAGCCCTGAGAACCAAGCTGTCACGATACCCTGGATTATTAATGCTACGTCCTTTCTGAGGAACCAACCAGAATCCACACATTTTGGCATTCCACATAGCTAGTGTCAGCACAAAAGAAAAATGTATCTGTGAGAGTTTGTTTCTATTTTTTACTAATTTATGACTTAGAGTTGACAACTACCTCACAAGCAACTGGAAATTGACATTTCCCAAAAAAATTTTCATATTAATTTACATTTTTAGTTGCTGTATTTTACCACACATATTCAAGAGAATCTATTTTCTGACTTAGTCTTGTGACATTTGACATGTCATCAATATGAGTCAGACAGTCTTATGGTGTCAGAGACATGTCTCCTTTGCTTTTAATGGAGACAGGCCCATTTACAGCATTTAATGATGTAGTTCAATGTGCATTAAGTTCATCCCCTAGAACTGTCAGAGCTGAAGGTCTTTGGTTTGTGCAGCTATTTCTGTGAATCTGCTCTTCTAATTTCTCACACAGAAGAAGCTGGTCTGGAAGCAATAACAATGACAAAATGCAGTAAAAGTGGCTGAGCTGGTAATTTTCTTTCCATGTCTGAAATTGTATGTGAAAAAAAAAAAAAAAAGATCTCTGAAGAATAGGCCAAGACTATTGGAAGTTTTTGTCTTGAAAGAGTAGTAATATAGTGATTGTAACTTAAAAAGAAAAAGCTGTTCTAGGGAAAGAATTTCGTGCTTTCACTGTACTATCCCATCCTAATTAGAGAGTGTCTAGAGAAATAGCACAACAAACGTTGTGCTATTAGCACATGAAACGTTGTGAAATAGCACATGAAACGTTTTCTTAGAAGATTTATAAAATAACAGTGGGGATGATTAACATGGGGTTCACAGAAATTTCATTAGAAATACACATTTATGCAATATCTTATTTGATTAAGGCTCAAGTCAAGTTCTGACTTGTGAGGTTAAGGTGGCAGAAACAATTTCTGTACTTATTGGTGCTAACACTTCAAGACACTGAAAACTGGAAACGATTGTCAAACATTTTGTTACACAGAACAGAATACTTGGGTGGAAAAATGGCTGATTAACTTCAATTTTAATAAATATAAAAGCTTGACCATGTAGAAAAACAATTCTAACCTGACATACAGATGAGAGGATCTGAGAAAGCTGTTGATATTCAACAACAAAGTGTGGGATTTGTAAAAACAGCTCTGTGAAAGCATTTCCTGAATGAGTAATTGTAGTCAAAGAAGCACATAGAATGTTAGGAATTTGTGCAGAATAGCAAAGGACAATCTGGGAAGCATAAGTCTTCAAGCATCCTCAGTGTTAAGAGAAGGTCCTACCTCCCTAATTCAAGAAGGAGACAGTATCAAGAAGTGTTTAGAGAAGTGTGTCAAAGGTAAAGTTAAATTAGTGTTACAGATTGGCTTTTGTGCAAGAAGAGATTTCTGAACAGACTGGGATCTTTTAGTTTGGAAGACAGATAAAAGGGAACATGGTAGGGATCTATAGAATTTTCATGATTTAACCCCAGGCAGCCACCAAGCCCCATGGAGCCGCTCGCTCACTCCCCAACCAGCAGACCAGGGAGAGAAATGGGAGGATAAAAAATACAGAATTTGGGGGGTCAAGATAAAGACAGTTTAACAGGGAAAACAAAAGCTGTGCATGGAAGCAAAGCAGAACAAGGAATTCACTGCACCCCATGGGCAGGCAGGTGTTAAGCCATATCCAGGAGAGCCAGGCACCATCACACATAACATTTACCTGGGAAGAAAAACACCATCATGCCAACCTTTCCCTCTTCCTTCTTCTTCACTTTCTATCCTGAGCATGATCTCATACGGTCTGGAATATCCCTTTGGTCAGCTGGGGTCACCTGTCCTGACTGTGCCTCCTCCCAATATCCCATGCACCCTCAACTTCCTTGCCAGCATTGCAGCACAAAAAGCAGGAAAGGCCTTGGCTCTGTATAAGCCCTGCTCAGCAATAAAAAACAATCTCTGTATTATCAACCCTGTGTTCAGCAAAAATCCAATACATAGCCTCATATCAGGCACTGTGAAGAAAATTAATTCTGTCCCAGCTGAAACCAGCACAACAACCATGAGAATGCGTGGAAAAGCTACTGTTGACTTTTCATTATCCAGGAAGCTTCAGAAGAAATCATCACTACATGAGTAGTTTAAATGAAAATGGTGCCATGAATTCACCCAACACTCAAACTATGAAATTCAGTGAATATCAAATGTTTACAGCCATCTAGGAAGCAATTAACAGACATGTTTGATAAAACATCCACTGTGGGCAGTGAAATGCAAGGTTCTAGGTTCTCTTTCTGCCATAGAAGGGTATGACTGCTGTGGCTCCTTTCACAGGCTTAACACTGGGTTAATTGATGTGACCCCATCTGAACACCTCTATCCCATCTATCCTAATGACAGGAACATTATCCCACAAGGTTCATCAGCTTTCCTCACAGCACTCAGCACTTACAAAGGGCATTAGTGTTTTCATGTGGAGCGGCACTATGGATGTGAAAAAGTCCCCTAGCTGGCTTGATGCACATCCCATGGAATTATTTAAGAACATGAGTGGCATTCCTTTCTGTTAAAACTAACTGGAAGCCATGCTCCAGGAGCTCATGTAGCATCCTGCAGCTGCTGAGGAGTGTCTGGTACAAGAGACTGGCTGAGAGCCTGTCTTGAGTAATGATCCTAAACCCAATCTGGTCTTGGGTCCTTAGTGCCACTGTAGCATTTTACAAGTGTGCCACGCTGCCTGCTGATAAAAACAGAAGATTGGTATTGGACAGCCTGGAGTCTGTAGATGCTCCATCTCATTCCTGTGTTTTTCAGAAGTATTTCTCATCGTTTTGACTTTACCAATTCTTCCACGGGTGCTCAAATGGGATGTGTAGTATACCATGTCTTGAATAATAGTGAGAGGCAAAAAGAGAACATGTTTTCAATACATGTGGAAAACCATATATTCACTTTGTTCTTTCATCTTCTTTCTTTTGTTCAATCATCCACTGTCTAATAGCATGTAAAAGAACAGGTGAGGTAGTTAGTGATATAACTGTATAGAGCTCATGGTTGTAGATTATTTTAAATTTCTGCAACATTTAAGAACATGAAACAGAATTCTTTACTATTGGGTATGAAAGAACACCAAAAGACCAAACCTAAAAAGAATATTCTCCTTGTTGCTACCTTTTCTTGGATATACTGGGTCTCATAGAGCTATGCAGAACTTTCTTCTCAGCAAAACAATTGTATTAAAGAAAAAAGACTATTTTTTGCAGTCTGTTTCATTGTGTGCTTCAGATGTACAATTAATTGTATAAAAAGTCTATTCAACTTCTTTCGATACTGACAGCTTCAGATCTTAATTTAATTGAATCAGCTTGTCTGAGCTTTGAAAGTGTTGTCAAAGAAAATCACATCCACAAGGATTCAAAACACCTTTAGAGTGTTATCAACAGCAACAAAATAATACGTGTTTGGAAGAACAGTGAATTGAAAACTGACCTTTTCTCTGGAGATATCATATACGTTTGCAGTATAAAGAGACAAAGTATTTTTCCTAATGTTATTGTCATTTCTAGCATCAGTGTTAGGAACTCAATATGACTTCAAGTAGCCTCTTTGGGCTGAAGGTGTAACATCATAAAGCCTCATAATGACAGTTCACACAACAGATCTGCTTGCATATCTCTGCTCACTGCCCCTAACAACCTGAGTGAAACTCTTTATTTACATCACATCTTTGAGACAGACACTCAAAGAGAAGGGAGTTATGAAACAAAACAGATGAAAATAGAAAGGTCTGTGTTTTAAACATAAAGACAAACCCATAAAGATGTGAAAGAAATTTGAGTCTTCCAGGCAGAGTGTAAACTAAATTCAAATGTATTTGTGTACATTTGCCTTTTTCATTTAAAGGTAAGTATTTTGGAGGCAAAAAAAAGGTGAAGATTAGTCTATTGACTGACAAAAACAAATATTTCTTTTACTTTGTGATAAGTTTCTGGTTAGATACAACCCATTATTTCTCTCTGATTGCTATTTAAGTGCAGGTAATTTGCTGCACTTTTTAAAGGCATGTGAAATTCAAGCGTTCTCATGAAATAAATTAACTTTAAAAAAGACAGATTTACAAAAAATCAGATGTGTTGGAAGACTTTTAGGCAGCACAGGGAATTAGGATATCACTCATTTGGAGTAGGTATAAATGCATAGTTTCAAACCTACGTCAAATTCAAAATGAAAATAAGCAAAATGCTGTGGTCTCATTTTGCTCTCCCACCAACAAGGTAATTAAAAATTATATGTTTCTGCTCTCCACTCATCAGGTATTGCACACTGAGTTGTGTGCTTCTAACAGCAAAAATGCACAGCCTGGCTATGAGCTAAAGGCTTGCTCATGCTCAGCAAAGCAGATCTCTGCAGCTACTTAAGCTATCACCACTGCTCTGCTGCCTGCCTCATGTGCTTCCTGGAGGTTAAACCCTGATAGCAGAGCTGGCAAAAGGGAGTCTGTGAGCATCTTTCATCTGCTTCATTCTGGCAGAGCAGCACAAAATACCATTTCTGGCAGCTGAAGTGATTACACTAGACAGTGACTGGAGTGCTTCAAGTACGCTTTTCTTCTCCTCTTTTGCATGCGCCGTAAGTTCCTGTCTTAAACTACCATGGGATGATTCACCACAGGGTGTCTGCATGCTAGAGCTGGTTCTATTTTTCTGTTGGAGAAAAAACATGCCATAAAAATCTAACCAGTCTGCAGATACTAATTCTGACAAAGATAAAACAGAAAGCCACTAACTTATCAGTCAGACTTTCTTTATTTTCTCCAAGCTCACCACTGCTGGTTTTTAAAGAGTGTAGTGTCCCAGTATTAAAACTGAGGGCTTTAATAAAGTGGATTGGGGCTGAAGTTGGTAAAACCTCATGCTCTGTTTCCTTGAAGAATTTTTGAGTCCTGAGGAAAAGTAAAGTGCAAAAAGTCCTAATTTGTCTGAACATCTACAGTAAGACTGAAAAATGAAATTAGCTAGAATTGATAGAGTAATGTACATTAAACGTTGTCTCACTGTAGAGCAGTTACCATCAGCAACCTCAATCTTTGGTTGACTTGAAAAAAACTAAAACAAACTATTTTAACTTCTGTGTTCTGATCACAATAATAAAAGCTGGAAAAAAATCCACACCAAATATGCTGGTAAATAACCAGCTTGAGTTTGTTCCACTAAGATAAAAAAATTCTGCTGTGGATGTCTTCTAAAAATGATGTGCTATTATGGGGGAAACATGAAGGAAAAAGAAAAGGAAAAGGAAAAGGAAAAGAAAAAAGAAAAGGAACAGGAACAGGAAAAGGAAAAGGAAAAGGAACAGGAAAAGGAAAAGGAAAAGGAAAAGGAAAAGGAAAAGGAAAAGAAAGAAAGAAAAGGAAAGGAAAAGAAAAAGGAAAAAGGAAAAAGGAAAAAAGAAAAAAGAAAGAAAAAATAAATACTGAGTCTATTAGCCTGATTGTGTCATGTGATCCCAAGTGCAAAGTTAACTGTGGTTCAGGTTATCTATCTATTCTAAATAAGAGATAGTAAAGAACAATATTTTAAAATTTATAAATTTGAGAACAGGAAAGAACTCTACTCTGCACACGTACACACACAAGCTCTTCAGCAAGGAAGCCACACAGTCCAGTGGTCTTATCCCAGCAACTGCTGAAACTCAAGCAGAGCAGACCCAAAAAGCTATTTATTGTTCAGAAAATCCTTTCAGATCCTGCAGGCCCTTGCTATACATTCTTATCCTATCTTGTACCTCTGGTCTGCAAGACTAATGTAGGTGGTGAGAAGATTATAAATTATCTGATGAACTAAAGATAGATCCTGCCTCCTAGTTAGCTTCAACCTAAGAAGCAACCCCTCATAATCCTCAGCACTTCAGAGTATCCCACTTTCACCTGGTTACATGAAAAACACTGATTTCAGTACAGATGGGCACAGCTTATCCTTTGTGAAGTCCTTTCAAGGTTTTACAAGTTGTTTTTGTAGGTAAGCACTAAACTGTAGCTTATAACAAAGAAATTTAAAAAAAAAATATGTAATCAAGCTATTGAATAAAACTGCAGTTTTACTTTTGAAAGAAAATCATTAAAATGGTTGTTGGTACAAAATATTCCTTAAGCACTAACATCTTAAAACTCAAATGTTTCCAGGTCTTTTTGATTAATGACGCATATTTGTGCTTTTGTCATTTTTGGGAAAGATTGCCAAGCAATATCATAGAGCAAATTTATTTATTATTTATATCTAGAAACTGTGATACATTGAAGTTTTCTCAATAGATGTGCTTTTATTGTCCTGGAAGACAGTCAGAAAAGTAATTATGACATGCAAATTGTGATGCTAATGAAAAATAACATACTGGTGTACTGTGTCTAGTATTGCAACCTATGTTTGGTAACTCTTCAGGCAGGCTGAGTTCTGACAGATTTTACTCTCTGGTTTGAATTGTTTAGGCCAATTTCTCCCAAGTTTAGATTTTATGTTCCACTTTTCACATCTATGTAGTTTTCCTTCTTCAGATAGTTTCAAAATTTTCTTAGTTCACATATTTAACATATTTAACAAGTTTTCATTAAGAAAGAATCTTTCTGTCTTGGGCTGTTCTTTAAGCCTTAGTCTTTGATGAAATGGTTGTCACAGCCTTTACAGTCTCTCTAACTAATGTAAAAACCCCAAATCAAAACACAAATCAGTCAGATTAAAACATTTGCCGTACATTTTAATTATAGTCTTTGTACGGCTTTTTCTCTATGTTTATTTTCAATCCTTCTTTTATGACAGATTAAGAAACAAGGACACACTGCCAGAGAGAGAAAAGGGCACCTGACTCAATAAACTGTTCCCTTTAAGTTTATCTCATACCCATTTTCTTGCTTAGTAACTATATCCTTTGATTCCCTTGCCGATCAGACATGCAGGGTTCTCTCTTAAACTCATTTGAGCTATTTGCTTTGATGGCTTTACTTGGCAACTGCAATAAGAGAAATTCTCTGCTTGAACTCTTTGTGTGCTATCTCTGTCTCTGCATTTAAATTGTGGTCTCTAATGTCTGAATCATTCATACTGAGAATATTTTGTCCTACCTTTGCTACCATTCCTTCTCTTAATTCTAGACGTTATTTCGGTGATCTGAAAAGTTTCATATTTCTCTTCACTTCAAAAAAATAATATTAAAGTGATCTAAAAATATTATTTAATTCAAATTGCTTATAACAAGTGCCCTCAGCTGAGGAAAAAAACCTAAATCTCAAAATAATGTTAGAAAGACTTAACTAACACTGCTTACTGAAAATATGATTATCTTTCAGCTTGGTATGGAAATCAGATTCTTTGACTTCTAAGCACATAGCATCTTACAATCCATGCAAATATTTTATGTCTGTTTAGTCTGAAATACTTATCAGCCTGTTATTTTAAAACTTTCTGATACTTTTGGTTCCATCTGCCTACATAGGTAAGCAGTTTTTAAACTGAACTTTAGTGCTGAGTTTCATCATCTGTGGTAGGGCAAAGAAGAAGATCAGATTAAAAAAAAAGAAACAACATCAAAAAAATACAACCAAACAAAATCCGAATAAGGCCCACTAAAAATTAGAGGGTACTTAAACAAAAATTCTTATGGGCTAAATATTAGGGTTCAAATCAAATCTGAGTTCTAAACTCTCAGGTCTTCTAGCCCTCAAATTTTGCTAATATCTAGAAGTTTTGGGTCAGTTATGCAATGCAGGTATAGAAAGTGCTTAAACCTAAAAGGCTGTGTGCATTGAATACAATATCAGTACATTCTGCAGCATGTCTCACAGTCTCCAAGCTGTAGTTGCCTGTACCAGAGCTCCTTTACAAGTACTTCCCCTGCCTGCATGCCTGGGCTTTCTTCCAAGGGAGAGCAAAGTGAAGGTCTCATCATCCCAATGCAGCACCGTGCTGCAGCTGCAAGGAGCACTCTGGATTCATCCAAAAAGCATAGCTTTTTATCTAATAAGTCATACAGACACAGCTCAGTTCTCCTTAAGAGACATCAGACACAAAGGAAAGACAGACAGGTTTTTTAGAGGGAAAACCAAATTTCTGTTCATCTGAATGAAACTGTTTATAAATTAACTAGAAAGCAAACAGCAGCCTAACTCTCAGGATATTCACTGACTTGTGGCAGAGGTCTTTGATGTGGTCCTGCTTTTCAAGACATTTCTAATGGTTTATCCAAGGTATTTTTCAGGTAAAATGGACGCATTACAAGACAGCTAGGGAAAGAATGGAACTGGTTTATCTCAGGCTCTAGAAGAACACTGCATTAACTAAGCTATTAGATAGAAAAAGAGCAGTCATATTTTATGAGACAGAAATTATTACTCTGCTCAACTAAAGAAAGCTCATGCTGCTATCTGCTTTCACTTCAGCATTTCTGGACTGAGGATGCCAAGTGCATTCCCAAGTATATTTCTTAACAACTGCAGGGAGCTCTCATGGGGTTGGATTATTAGACTGATCACATTCCTGTGGTTTCCCTGTCGGTCATCTCTTTCTCATTACCTACTTGTCTCTAAGCTTAAGCAAGGAAGCAGAATAGTCATCCCCAGTATTCTACATATTTGATGGAAAGAATTAGCTCCTGTGGAAGACTCATATTTTCAAACACGGGACTTAAAACCATTTACTCTGCAGGTTCCTGTAACTCCAAATAAGGTTCAGAACCTACAAATCCCTGCATCCATATGCCTTGCTCACATTTGCATCTATAACCCCTAATTCCTGACAGCCAGGAGGTAAGCAGGATCTGCTCCTCAGAGGTTCAGCAGTGAGCTCTGGCATGACACTATTTTTCAGTATTAAATAGAAAAAAACCTACCCTCAAAGCAAAATTTGTGGAGCATTTTGAAACCAATTAGAGTGACCTTCACTAAACACATTAGGCTGAAATATTTGCTTCGGTTTGACTTTTTGTGTTTGCCTTCTCTTACAATCATGATTTTAATTTGCCTCTATTTTGTTACTTCAGATTATTTTAAAGTGTTCTGTATATTACTTAAATAGTAACCTTGACATTTTTATTCTACCACATTGACCTCTAAAACAATTGCCTTCATTTTAGATTGATAATAACTGGAAAAATATGCAAATATGCTTAATTGTCATTACTCAGTGTTGAGGTTTGTTTTGTCCTTTTGGTGTTTTTTTTTTTTTTTTTTTTAATTTTTAGTTGGTACTTATGATCACCTTTCAGATCAAAAAACATGATTTTAATTAACATTTCTATCAGAAATTTAATATTACTTAATGATGAGATGTTTCTTATTAATTCAGAATGTTTAATGGCTAGCAGAGGTTTTTTTTATCTTCGTAGCTCCTGGCACAAAAGAAATAATATATTCAGAAGTACAGAAAACATGGGTAGTTTTATTGCATCACTCATGCCTATTTTATTTCTTTTATTTCCCCAATCCAATATATTGTCTAATAAAAAAAGTAGTTTGTAGTACTTCTCTAGAAGGCAATCAAAGTGCAGAACTCAATGACTGAGGCAGAGAACCATGGCAAAGTATTTGGCTGTCATGAGGGGCCACATAATTGCCCACCAGTACTTCCCAAAACCAAGCACTAAACTGGTGAGGGGAAAGATGAATCCTCTGAAAACTAAGCTTCATTATTCAATAATCTTTTTGTGGCTGGGAGCAAAAGAAGGCATAAGCAGAGCTGATTCCTAGTTTTGGAAAGGTGCCGTTTACTCCAGTAGCTTGAGTAATATGGACAGTCTGAGGAGGGTGATGCTCTTCTTGTCTTTCATGCCAGTGTCTGCCTATTTTCATGAATAATATTCATCATGATCATAATTGATGGGTGAGATTCACTGCCCAAACTGTAGTAAAAGAATCACCATTAAAAGAACTTTCAGGTGCTGCATCAAGGCAATGAAATATTTTTATCCATCTCCTTCAGCAGTCAGCATAAAGCCTCATTTATTAAAAAAACAAAACAACAACCCAATAAGATCTAAGGAAAGGCCTGGATTGTTGTTCTTGTCAGGGTCCTCTGTTCACTGAAAAACTCTGAATGCCCTGACCTGTCTGTAACCTTCACTGCAAATTGCTGGCATCTATCTCTGCAACCTTGGACCAAACTTCTGGCAAAAGAGCTAAGTTGTGGAAAAAAGCTGTGAGGAGCTTATCTGGGACCTCTGCCTGTGCATCCTCTGCTTTTTTGGCTCAGGTACCACATTTAAACCCTGCAAGGCTGTCTGCCTTTGCAGGTTCCTGGTGACTGTCACCATACCTGTCCTGCTTTTCTTATTTGGGCACCATGGGGCTGCACTCCTTGTCACTGTCCTGCTGACCTTGGTGGCTCCCAGCTTGCTCCTGATGTAGAGCAGTCAGCTCATGCTGCTGCTTTCCTTTGCATCCAAGGTGATTTCAATAAAGCACATCCCTGGAGCTAATTTGTTGTGCTATTTCATTGTCTGTTTCATTAGAAAACGAATTAAATGAAAACTTTGTAGTTTTGTTCATAGTGAAGGGTTTTTGTTATTTTTATTATTTATAGAAACCCTAAATAAATGGGTTCTTGGCATTTTCAATGGTATTTAAGTGCCAGGCAGATGTGGAACTCCAACCAAGTACATTGCTTCCCATTTCTTTTTTTTTTGTTCAACCCCTACTGTGTTGTGCAGTTGAGCTGGAAGGCCCAGATGCCACTTCTGCTCTAAATATCTCTGCAAAATGCAAGTCTGAGAGAAATGATGCAGCTGGGCCACCTCCTCTCATTGTTTCAGGGGCATTGATAACCCCAGGACCAGTGACTTCTGGGTTGCACCATGCTGTTCTGTACACTGCCTGCTACTGCTCACTGAGTAGGCAGCACTGAAAAGAAAACAGTAATTTGGATTTGTTGCTATCTGATTTTTTAATTTCCCTACCCTCAATAACTTTGGAACCCTTTACTTCACTTCTCTTTTTGATAAAAATGTTTCACACCCTAAAAAAACTGTGTTCTTTCTCAAAGTGTAAGAGAGAGGAAGACAAATCTGTCTGATCTTGTGAACACAATAATGGCTCTTAAAAAATAATCCTAAGATTGACTCAAATTACTCCATATTTCTCCCCTATAATGTTTTCACATACCTCAGTACAAGAACCACTTTATTGTTTCTATAAAAACAGGGTTCACAATACCTCCGAGTATTTTGTTTGTAATCACTCCCATTCAGTAATTTACCTATATTTACAAGTGTTTATTTTTGACATTTCTAAATTAAAAAAAAAAAAAAAAAAAACAATGAAAAAGGCAACATCAATTTTATAGGAATTGTGGGGATCAGCAGCCCAATTTGTAGATTGTTGTTATTTGGATGGTAGATTTGAACAACAAGGAAAGTTTACAGTTTATCTGATAAAGGAAAATACAACTACTCAGGAAATATGTCATGCAATTTACAGGAAAATTATATAACATAAATAATGAATATTCTTGATGATCAGCTCATGAATGAATCAGGAGTAAAAATTTTCTTGTCACAAGCTGCTTACTGAAGAACTGCAAATGGAAAAATATATTTGTAAAATTCATAACCTGTATCCAGATAACTTGCAAAGTGAAGAAATTTAAATTTTAAACTTTTTATTCTTCTGAAAAGATGAATAGTGTACATGCATGGCCATTCAACTGATTGACTCATCCCTCCATTCAGTAGTTTCTTAGAAATCATGAAAGAATAGTAAGGCATCTCTGAGCTAGGTTGGATAATTGATTTATCTAGTATGCATCAAATCAGTTCTGTCTTGTTGGTGTGCTGAATCTCTTCAGTTGTCTCAAACAGCTGCCTTTGTTAATACCCAAATACATGGAACTGCTTGAAAAGTGTCCCAAGACCACAGACTCCATGAGTTTTGGATTCTTTTATAATCAAAATTAGTCAGAGTGTTTCAAACGTTTGTGCTGCCATGTAATACCCATTTGTGAGCATTTAAGGGTTGTTGGATGAAGCAGGGTCTCTATTGTGCTAGGCAATTTATGAACACCAGACAAAAGAAAGACTCAACCTATGAAAATTTATAATCTAAGTAATTTAAGTGAAATTATGTATAATTCTAATTTGCATACCGACAGTTAGGGTTAATGTAATTTAAACTAGTTGTCTAAGATATCACATTTTTTCCTTATGTGAATTCTTACAAGACTACCTGCCTTTGTATCAGTAATATTTCCAGAACAGCTGGTTTGTTTTTCAGAACTATTTGAAAAAATGCAAGACAAACCTTGTTCCAGGCAGCACCACATTTCTTAATCACAGAGCTGGCCAAGACAAAAGTGTGAAGTTGAGCTGCACAACAGGCTTTTGGTTTGCCAAGTTCACACAAATATTTTCTCAA
Source organism: Haemorhous mexicanus (assembly GCF_027477595.1). Lineage (NCBI taxonomy): Eukaryota > Metazoa > Chordata > Aves > Passeriformes > Fringillidae > Haemorhous > Haemorhous mexicanus. The sequence goes on from NC_082341.1 coordinate 113,848,314, forward strand.
AACAAGTTGTTACAGCTGAGAAGGTACATGGCCAAGTCACATTGAAATTTGAACAAATATTTGCAGAAACTCCATGGCTCATAACTCTTAAGCAAATATTTGCATAACCCCCCTGACAATGCACTAGGTTCTGCACAATATGGCTTTCAAGTTCCTGCAGCATGAGAATATAATTCAAGAATGCTATGCAGAGGTCTTTTTTTCATTACTGTGGTCTATCCAAAGACACAATTAATATCTCCTGATGAAATGTATTCCCATGAGCACTACTGCCTAACAAAAGAACTATATGGCTTCAGCTAAATGTTGCGTTATGGAGACAGATCACCACCACTATCCTCGTCTGAACTGCTGCATCATAAATTTTGAGGATGAATGATTGTGCTGGTTTTGTTCATTTGCTTTCAGCCCTATTAATTGGACTGAAATATTAAAAGGAAGGTTTTTGATCACAGATGTAATTTCTTATACAGTATATAGACTTTCATCTCCAGAATGAAGTGGTTACACTGAGCTGTTTTCTTGGACTCCCTCTCCAGGTTGAGATTTGGCAAATTCCAGACTGTTGCGGCTACTGGAAATTATCCCTTATATTTTAACACAAATTGCATTTTCTTATAGTCAAGACATATGTGGGGTTTTTTTGGTTTGGTTTGGTTTTTTTATTTGCTTTATTTTTTTTTAAATCAAGCACAAAGCTCGATTTCCAGCCAAAGGAGGAAAAAAAAAAAAAAAGAGGAGAGAGGAATGAGAATATGTGAGAGAAACACAACACTACAGGCAGCAAGGTCGTTGAAGAATGAGGAGGAGGAGGTGCTCCAGGCACCAGAGCAGAGATTCCCCTGCAGCCCACGGTGAAGACCATGGTGGGTAGGCTGCTCTCCTTGGTCCATGGCAGTCCCTAGGGGTGCAGATGCTCACCTCCAGCCTGTGGCAGAGCCCCAGGGCATAGCAGGTAGATGGCTAAAAAGGCTGTGATGCTTTGGGATGCCCATGCTGGAGCAGGCTCCTGGCAGGCACCTGCAGAGCCATGGAAAGAGAAGGCCAGGCTGGAGCAGATTTGCTGGCAGGGCTTGTGATGCCATGGGGGACCCATTCTGGAGCAGGCTGCTCCTGAAGGGCTGCACCCCGGAAAAAGACCCAGGCTGGAGCAGTTTGTGATGAGCTGCAGCCTGTGGGAGGGCCTTGTGTTGTAGAAGTCCATGGGGGACTGTCCCTGTGGGATGGGTCCAACACATGAGTAGGAGAAAGACTCCTCTCTGAGGAGGAAGCAGCAGTAGAAAAAACATGAGATGAACTGACCTTAACCCACTTTCCAATTTCCCTGAACTTCTGTGGGAAGAGGAGGTAAAGCCTGGCAAGGAGGGAAGACTGATGGGAAGGTGCTTCTAAGATTTCTTTTACTTCTCATTATCCTGCTCTGATTTTGGTTGGTATAAAGTTCAGTTAATTTTCCCAAGCTGAGTCTGTTTTGCACAAGACAGTAATCAATGAGCGCTCTCTCCCTGGCTTTATCTCAGCTCATGAGCCTTTCATTATATTTTCTTTCTTCTGCCCAGTTGCTGAGGGAGTGATAGAGTGGCTTTGCTGGGCTCCTGGAGTCTAATCAGGGCAACTCCCACACAGCACAAAATTTAAAGCTTCAGATGATATCACTTGAGACCAACACCATAGAAATTAACAGGAAGTATCCTGCATGGCATTGGCATTCTTCAGGAAGATCACTTGACCCGCTCCAGTCGTGAATTTTGAATCCAATTTAGGTATAGATCAGAAAGATCTATCTCTATGTCTGCAGTATATTACTTTCTGAAATTCCAATACGCTGATGAAATAAAAGTGATGATAAAAGTAAATAACAGCTTTTAATAAGCAGTTTTTCTTAGATCATTGTCAAATCTTTCCAGTTTAATAGTGTAGATAGAGTAACTACAGCACATGGGTGTGAAGTGAGGTGACTGCTTTTTATTACTGAAAAACGAAAAGGCCTTTTTGCAATAGCTATTTAATGGTAGAAAGAAACAGTGGGCCTTTTATTCAAAATCTTTGCCTACTCAGAGATCTCATCTAATGATGATGTGGAAATGAAACATAAGAGGACACATTATTTAGTTTTCAGTCACAGTTGCTTCTAATCCTCCTGACTCTCAGAACAATCTCAAGCTGTTGAAAATTGTGGCAGGTAGTTAATCCCACTTAATTAATACAACACCACTTGCTTTTCAAATGCCAAACATATAAATACAGTGTCATGTAAGATAAATTCTCTCTCAGTTTGGGCACCTAAAGTCTACTTTACCCAAGACTATAACTCAGAAAAGTTTTCCTTTTTTTCCTCCTCCTTTTTATTTTCAAGAGAGAATACTTTGTGATTATCTGGTGGGTGGAGTTGACACAATCCATTTTTCTTTACATGACTTAGTGTTTTCCTCAAAGGAGTTCTTCACTTATCCTCTCCCGTTACTTAAAAGCTCCAAACAATAAATGCTAAGTAAGATTATATCCTGGTATAGCTATTTTTATTTTTAATTACTTGTTTAGAGTAAGCAGGAGTTAATTTTCTTAAGGAATAATTTTCATTGTAAACATCCTCTCTGACTATAAAGTTTTATCGTTTCATAGTTAACATTAAATGGCCTCTTTCTCAAATTTACTTAATATGTGGTAGATAATAGTGCTATAGCTTCAAGATGACTATGAAAGTTGAGCTTTGACTTCTTATGTAAAAGGAGGTTGATCTTAGTTCTGGCAATTTAGACACTAAAAAAAAAATTTAATGAACACTTTGATGTGACATTCAATAAATTTTTCTTTTTTAAAAGAATCTTTTCTTTTCAGTGCTACAGAATTTTATATTGGTTATTCAGAAGATATGATTTTTTGAAAAAAAAGCTGGTTTTTCTCATGGAAAATGAAGTTTGAATACCTCTAATTCTTTCACAGAAGAAAGTAAATTGAACAAAATAAGTTTGTTAGTTTTTCTTTTTTTTTAAACAATGCAATACAGAAACATAAAATTTTCCTTTTTAAGAATTCCAAAATGAAATTATCTGATTTATTTTTCAGAGCAGCATTTCATCTACTTTAATTCATACCTATAAAGAAAATTTAAAACAATTTGATTAAAAAAAAATCTTATGGAAGGAAAGGAATGGATGAACTTAATTTCAGAATTTTTGATTTCCACTTCAAATCAGAATGGAAAAAACATTGGCTCTCTGAATTCTGCATAATAGGAGATTTCCATTATTTCCCTCATTGTCCAGATATAAGAGATATCTTGAAAAATATGTGTACTTTCATATATTAACATTCATCAAATCTAGAAGTCAATATTGAAAATTCAACTTTCTTTTTTAAAAGAAAAAGCTTTAAAACCTTAAAAGGTTTCTTTTTTAAAAGCTGACATCTGTCCTGGTTTTCAGTCAACAGCAAGAAGTACACGAAATACTAAAAAATCATTAAAGTCAACACACATGCTTAAGGAATAAAACTTCAAAACCATTGGACTTTCTTCCTGTTACATAAAAACCTTCCAGAAGGTGGGGTAAAAAAGAAAATGTGGAAACATAATCATACCTGTATGAGTAATCATGCAAATATTTGCATATCATGTTTCCTTTTAAGGCTCTAGTCCTTGAGATACACTCAGTTAACATGAAGAACTAATAATACAAATTGGACTATGATGTAAGTTGTCAGAATTTGGCACATGTTGCTTTTCAAGTGAGCTGAAGGAACCATGAATTTGCAGCACAGTCAGCTTGACCTTAATTTCTCTTTAAACAAACAAATGAAAAAAAACCAAAAAAGATAATCCCTCAAAAAATATAACAACTAAAAAAATAAACAAACCCCCCAAAACCAAGCAAACAAACACCCAAACAAATCAATCCCCTACCCTAAAAATCTTGACTAGGAAAAGATTTGTAAACATCTAGATTATAACAAGAAGATGAGCAAAAGACAACATACATTTGTGAAGAAAGAAAGAAAGAAAAAGAAAGAAAGAAAGAAAGAAAGAAAGAAAGAAAGAAAGAAAGAAAGAAAGAAAGAAAGAAAGAAAGAAAGAAAGAAAGAAAGAAAGAAAGAAAGAAAGAAAACTTCAAGCCACCCTCATTTATTTTTATCACAGGTTAAGAGACCCATTTGGAGTAAAGAAACAATTGTTGTGACTTTTTTTTTACTTTAGAAAAGTTGAAAAACATTTTTCTGAAAGTATTATAAAACAAAGAAATTTTATTTAGATACAAATTCTATAATGTAAATATACTTTTGAATAGAATTTCACAGCAGCTTTGAAATTATCTACAAATGATACGAACACTATGCGTTCTCTGTAGTCATAAAATTCAAGTTCATTTAATTATTGGTGTTGGAAGACCAACAAGATGGCCTGTCCCAGTCATGTTTGGAATGCCATGGGATAGGATAGTGCTTGCAGGATATACTATTGATACCAAGGCGAGTGGGCTATTAAACAATCCAATGGAAAAGACTAAATTTATACATGGCCCTGAGAATATGCAAAAATTACCTATAAATATTGTTTTCCATGAAATATTGAGTAGTAAAACAATGAGTTGCAGGAGTAAAGAATGATGTAGTGTATGCAGCCAGTGTCTAGAGGAGGACTTATACTTTAGAGAAGACCACAGACTGAATGGGAATTAGCAGTGGTGGATGTGTCAGCCCTTAGTGCATAAACATAAATGTCATTTGTAAAAATTAAAAACTATTTCTTAATCTGTTTTTAGTGGGTTTTGCTAGAACAATAATAGCTTTTTCCCAGGCTGAATTTCAGGAAGAAAATAATGATCAGATGTCTAGAATATTATCTTTAAGAAAAGAATGAAAAAAATTTGATTATTTACTTGGGAATGTTGTAGGAGAAAGGTAGTCAGACACGTAAAGATGAAAGGAATAAATTATTCTCCAGGTCCCTACTTTGTGTAGAATAATAAGGTACAGTCTTACAGCAAAACAAGATAGATTGCAGTTGCACTTCAGGGGAAAAAAAACAAAACAAAACAACTCAATCAAAACAAAAGATAGGACAAAAAACCTAAGATAAAAATAGCCAGTTTCTCAGATAGAAAGTTGAAGAGTAATGCAATGTATCCATTGTATAATTTAGACAAATATCACTCTGGAATAACTTAGCTTTAGCTGACCCTGCCATGAGCTAAAGAAATAGTCAATACAGCATCACTCCTTTCTTTTGTTTCACACTATAAATCTCACTGCAAATGGGTGCTTTAAAAAAAAAGGTTCCACCTCTTGTCTTTCTTATCAGAAAACCCTGATCTCCCCAGGGAAAGGTTTCTCTAGGCTCTTTTTTGTGCTCTTGCTTTCATTAAATCATCTAAATACTGTTCACATATCATCAAACATTGGTTGTGTTTCTCTTGTAAACAAATGTAAACAAGACACATCCCAAGTTTACCTTACCATTTCAGTCTGTGGTGCATAGTTTAGAATATTCACCTTCACAAGATACTGTTGCTAGCAATATGGGGCTTGGATTTTTTTTCTTTTTCTTTTTGTCCATTTTCTTTTTACTTTTTTTTTTTTTTATGAAAACATTCAAAATAAGCACCTAATGCTGTTCGTCTTTTCCAAGTACTCCATAACTTATTAAACCTATTGAGAAAGCATCTTTTAAATCCACACTCATTTCCTTTTCCACTAATCCTCTCTTATTCTGAATGCATCAGAAACAGGTCATCTGCTGATGTGAGCTTAGGACAATCTATTTAGAGACCTTCTTTGTGATTAACAATATATATTACCAGTGGATCTGAAAAGTAGCATCTTCCTTCTGATTCTTGACACAGATAAAAGGTTATCATCTCTTGTACTCATGTGACATTTGACATCTTATGCTAAAATCAGGAGCCTTACCAAAGGTCACTCTGAGTGCTAATTGAGGACAAAACTTGGTTATGCAATTTGCTGAGCAAGGTCGTTTTGAAAAGCGATGAAGGTGAATGCAAATGCAGCAAAGTTTGACTCAGCTCACGTCTACCTGGTACAGAATGAGCAGCAGTGAGGGGTACCTTAAGATCACCCTTTCCTTTCAGCTCAGATATTTCATGAGTTTAGAGAACTGACTCATTTTTCCAGACAGTTTCTCCTTTTAGCTGACAAGAATCTCTCTCAAATGGGTCATGATTTACACAAGATGATGCTTTCATTTTGTACTGGAAACATGATTTTGATCAAAGCATTCTAAATGTTAAAGATCTTTTTAATGTACTAATGATGTTAACAGGGCACTTTCTCCCTTTTATTTCAATCTAGTTTTTCTTTAATTTTTTGGTGAGCTTTTATAGCTTTATAATAAATATTATATAGCAATTTTTAAATATTTCCTTTCTTTAGTTGGTGCTATGGATGGCAACTCTGAACAAACACATGACTAATACAAACTAGACAAGTTTTCTGCCCTACCCTAAGATAACTTTTTTGGTCCATCATATTATTTGTGGCATCCTTATTGTCTGTCTCCTAATTTGCATCATGTTAATTACTGAGATATTACGCTACAATGCTCTAACACAGCTATTTGAAATAGCTGAATTCATTTGCTCGTAGTAATTAGGAGTAGATGCAAATAAAAATTTTCATTTTATGATAATAGGCAATTACAGATTTCTTTTCTCAATATCACATTTACAGTCATTCTAAAATTGCATATTTTAGTGTAAAATTCTTATCTTAATTTGTTCTTAGCCAAAAATAAATAAATTAAAGCACTGACATTCTGTCACTGTGCTATAAAAAAGATGCTAAGCTATTTGGACTAGAATTATAAGCAAAAATCAATATGTGCTATTAGCTTTTAAGATACTTTTTTCAAATGTCATTCTTTGAGGATAAAAACATGTTTGCTTTGTAAAGCTCTTAACATTTCTAGCTGAAAGGCTTGAACAAGCTTTGAACTTAGGAGTTTAAGATGCCCATAAATTAAAGGGAAAAATAACATTAAATGCTACTGCAGCTTGTGAAGCTGCCTTTTTTAAGTCTCTGAATATCTCAAAGTCCTCAAATGTACAGTTTTCTTGGAGGAGCCTGTAAGCCAAAAAACCCAATGTATACCATGGAATTATTTTGCTTTATTTGGAAATATCCTTATAAGAGTAATTTTTTAAAAAGTGAATTCTCTGTAATGTGTCAATAAACAGCTGGCTATCCAAACAGTTTTCTGTCCACATGTGCTGAAACATGCCAGTGGAAACAAAGTGCAGTGCTGACTCAGAACACCTTTTCTCCTGACTTGCATATCTGCCACCTTTGACTTGGTCATTATGGTCAGGATTTTTCTGCTTGTAATAAAAAAATTGTGTGATTGATTTTATTCCCTTTTAAAAACCTATTTCTTTTTTGGTCCTGGTATTAAATGTTCTCAGCCCTTTCTTCCTTTGCTCCTGAATGACACTATTTCCCTGGGGCTGAAAACTTTTTTCCCCCTGTTCTTGACAAAAAATGAACATAGTAAAATTGCTTCTAATTATTCTTATATATTTCTCAGCAAAGCTGAAGGAAGACCTATGACAGTTCTAAAGGACCAGTTACAACACAAACTCCTGGACTGAAAAGTTGTTTATTGTCAAGAAAATGAAAGAATAAAGAAAAAACATTTTTCTTTAGAGAAAATTTCCCAAGCAAATAGTTACTTCACAGACATGCTTTATGTAATTAATGAATTTGTGTGGATTTTCCTACCAGATCTTTAACAAAATAAAAAAAAAGCCTCTGAAAAACTGTCTTTTGTCTTATGTGTCCTTCCATCACAAGGCAAAGTAATAAAATACTAATAATGGCTCACAGAGGCTATAAAGAGACCCTAAATCCTTTAAACAAATGGTTGCAGCCTAATTGTCTCATCTGCTCATTCATATTATAGCCTTCCATCAACAGTGTGTTTCTGAACTTGTAGACACTCCAAGTCACAGATAGGCTTTAAAGTGGGAAGATAACTTTTATTTGTTATGGGCAATAAAGTTTGAGTCTCACTGACAGTCTGACAAGAAGCTGTCTGGTGCTGTGGATCCAGTCAGGCAGAACACAAATCGAAATAGTGGCTAAAGGGCAAGATAATGGAGGAATGAGAAGTATAAAACTTACACAATAAAATTATATTGCAATAAGAGAAAATTAGAAAATTAGGAGTAGAGCCTAAAAATAGAGCAAATCTGCCCCTTGAAGGCATATACAGTAGGGATGATTGCTAATGAAATGGTAGTATGCTGATTTGCCTTTAGTTTAGACTCAGCTGTGGTGATTTATTGAGTCTGGGTTGAAAGGATGTGTGGGTGGGGCTCAAAGTCATGCTTGTGAATATGCACAACTATACATTTCCACCCCAAACCACTTGCTGTGTTCCCTAGTCCACCCCGTGTCAGTAGGAGGTTTCTGTCTAGTAGGTATCTATGAACAGGCAATTGTTGTAGCTGAATTCTGCATCTTCCAGCATGAATTTTAAAAAACACAGACCTCAGAAGTAGGCTCACATTATTTCCTGATTGGAAGAAGATTTTACATAGAAAGGTCAGTTATTAAAATGAATAGTACAGACAAAAAAAGAAAAAGTTACAGGTACATGGAAATACGTGGACATGTGAATACATCCTTTCCATTATGAAGCTTTTTCAGCTTTTCTTCCTATCTGTCTCCAGTTTATTTACTGCCACTATCTTACAATGACACCTGCTAGAAAAGCTTAGTGGAGCCACTGACAGCTCCCCTGCAGTTGCTGCCTGTCAGTGCTTAATTCTCAGTCAGCAGTATACATCCTCTCTAATGTACATTATATTTCTAATTTCCCTTTCTTTCTCCTTGGGGCAACCTATGCTTATTATCACTGTGGATAATACTGCTAGGCTGGTTTCCCTGCCACCCCTCCTTCTCCTGAAGTGAAGGTGCAAATGAGATCTGGAAATCACTACAGTCTAGTTTTACCTTTAAATTTTAAATCCCTGGCTAGAAAACAACACATTGCTCCAATTCCTCCCATGTCCACAGCTAATTCAACAGAAACATTTTCCCTTTGTTTCAGGTTAGCTTTAAAAATGAAATTTTTTGCTAGCCTTTACAAATGAATGCTCAGCTTGTGATGACCATTTTAGATTAGTGTTTCTTAGGACAATGGAACAATACCTCACACTGATAAAGGAATTTTTTTTCCTTCCGCTTACTACAAGTTCTTACCCTGAGGGGCAAATGAGAATATTTTTTGTACATGTGTGCCAACTTAAAGCTTGCACTGATAAAAAAGTCAGAGTTGTCATTTGCTTTTCATCCACTAAAATCAATCGTGGTACATCAGTGTAAAAATGGTAAGAGCAGATTGTGATTAATTTCTTAAATTTTTTGTTCCCATGTCTTTTGGATAAGTGTCTTAACAGTGACTGTGAAAGTTCCACAGAGACTGCAAGAAGAAGTTGGGATCACATTTATGCCAAGTGCTCCAGACACACTCAGAAAGATCATAGGATTATGTATAAAATACTTCTTTCAAGCCATATTTTAAATGATGTATCTAGAATTCCAATTTACTATGAATAGTTTTATTTTCCTTAGATTAATGAAAAGTTTGTTATTGTAAATAAAGAAGATAGAAAGAAATGGGGTTCAGCAGACATTGAGGATTCTATCACTTTGTGTTGACCTAAGAGATTATTTGTATCAACTTCCCTTGGTATTTGCCTGAATCATGGTCAGAAGAAACTGTGCTTCTAGGTGGCAATCCCTTACCTTTATTTTTTTCCCCCAAGCAAGTACATCTGACACTTAGAATTCACTGGCTACCAGGTTATTTGCATAGGTAATTTTACAGAGCTTTGCAACAACAAAGACTCTAAGCTCACAATGAAAAAATAACAGCATTCACATTTTTTTGTAAGAGGGTTTCTGATCTTCTTACCTATAGTATATTAAGGTGTAATTGGCTTTTAGAAAAGTTTCATTAAAGAAAAAATGATAACCACTTTGAATTTATGACCATATGCTTTCACAACAAATTTCTGCTTCTATCCTGGAGGACTGATCCTGTATGCATGGAGCTGTGTCCTTAACCTCAGATTGAGCACTGTCCATATCAAGAGACTTGTCCTGGATAGAGTGAATACTTTGACAAGCAGGGAAACAAAAGAAAGCTGCCTGACTTAGATAACCAGTCACAAATTGATAGGTAAGTTATAATTTCAGAATACACATTGAAACCTACAGAGTAAACAAATTCACACACAAAAAAGAACTGTCAAGTAATTTAGAATAACAAATATATGCAAGAAACTGTGATAAGCTTGTAGACATTCTGCAGACAGAAAAAGAGGCTAAACTCATTTAATAAATTATTCATAGTGATTCATTCTCTCAGCATGGTAACAAAGTAAGATTTTTTTTTACTTTGCTTCTATGGGAACTTGTAGACATGGAAAAAATTCTTCAGGTAGAAGGTAAGGCTCTCTTTCAAAACTACCTATAAAGACATCCAGCAAGCTGGACTCCAGCTTTGCAATATAATTTCACAATGTGTTTGTCTCTTCTTGAATGAGAGCATTGCAGGAATAATTAACGATTTTTCATACTAATCTGCTAACATTGCACAGAAAAAGTTCAACGGGAAATCCCATCTACAAAGTGCATAAACTATTCTCAATACACCTAGTGAAATCAAGCCCTTTGCTTCAATTCACTGGGAAGAGCCATCAGAGACTTGTTTTTCCCTCATTCCACTTTCATGAGCTGTCCTTTTCGACAGACCTGGTTTAGTAGCAGCAAATTCTGTGTCTCTCAGGAAAGTGAGCATGAAAGTTTGTCACCTCGAGTCTTTCCCTTTGACACTCTGTGAGTTAGATCCTTGCAGCTTGCTGAGGTGTTTTTATTTTTTCCCTTTTTCTTCTGATAGGGTGATATGTATGCAGTTCAGAAAGCTTTCCCACAGAAAACCCCCAAAGGACAGACAGCCTGTGTATCTGATTGCAAATCAGCCAACTACCTGATTCCTTGAACAGGGGAGTAATTGGCTGGGGATTTTATCTGTTTCTCTGGCTGATGCCAATAAGCAGGCGTGTTTATTAACAATTTATTTACAGAACACAGATTGATTTCAGGAGAGAAGCATCACCAGTCTCTGCAAAGTGTGAGCAAACGATTTCTTCCGGTCCCACAAATAATCTATTATTGTCTGTTTGCATTGGTCTTTATCTCAGGGTTTTACACTGAAATACTGAACATGCACAGGAGACAAAGCATAGGTGAAAAGGTTATTCTTGTTTCTAGAAGCAACCCTGCAAAATAAGTGCTTCATAAATAATGTGATTAACTGAATAAACACACTCCACGTCTGCCTCAGACTTCCTGGACAATATTAGGCAACTCCAAATTGTTCAGCTGTATTTCACACAACTCCTCCCTCACAGGTGGTCAACAAGCAGATTCACATAGTCAATAATGCATCCAGGTGTATTGTGCTAGGAAGTATTCTTGGCTTTAGTCTCAAAAACCTTCAAATTTTAGTGATAAACAAGGAAACACAAATGTTTATGGGCTTTTTTGTTTGTTCCCTTGACTAGAAATTACGGTGTTTTTTCCTCCTTCTGTCTTAAAACAGATAAAATTAATTCAAAGACTTTATGGTATTCTGTTCAGAAGTTGAACTGATTTTCCCAATAAGATTACCTTAGCCAAGGATATTTTCTTTCATGACAATGAGAATAATTATACTAATATTATTTGGATATGCTCAGAATATGATTTAGAAATAGTCCATTTTATGAAGTAATACTGGCAAGTAATACTGGAAGTAATACTGTCAGTTATGAATTTTATTTTGATAGTTTCATTGAAGGTCGTACTGAGCAACTTACAGATATTCTGCTGTAGATAGCTTATTATTATTCATATATAACTTGTTTGCTTTTTAAAATAGCTTAAGAATGAAAAGCACTAAGCAAATGATGATGATAAATTAATTGCAATCTCAGCCTTCTCTTAAAGAAAAAGATAATTTTTATACAAAAAAAATAATTGCTTCAGAAAATGGTACATTATTTTTCCTATAATTATTCTGTAATCTATCTCAGTCCAAGGTCTAGATCCTCGCAATGTGATTATCACAGATGCAGTATTGAATTACAATGCAAAGCACAATTTATCTCCAGAGAACAATATGAATATTAATTAAAAAAATCTGGGTAGGGTGTCCATAAAATAATAAAAAACAAAACAAAACAAAACAAAAAATAAAATAAAATAAAATAAAATAAAATAAAATAAAATAAAATAAAATAAAATAAAATAAAATAAAATAAAATAATAAAATAAAATTTTGTGTAAGTCTCCTTCCATGAATAAATGACATGTGACAAGTTCATAATCACCTTATTGTTATGAAAACTGAATTAGTGGAGTAAATTATTTTGTGCTTAGCTTTTGATAAGTTACAAAACAGCAGCATGTTATCAACTTACTTGAATGCAGCCCAAATAAAATCTACATTCAATACATAATCTAACAGCTGCGTTGTTGTGCTTAAGCCAATCAAAATTCAAGTTTAGTTGCTCACTGAGCTACTAATGTCTTGGAAAAGAAAGAAATGCCATATGCATTAAGACTTTTCCTTTTTTACTAGCAGTTTTTTCTGCTGAAAGGTTTTTCTCTAACTAAGATTTTAATTAAGAAACAGTCTCTCACGTAAGATATGTCTCCTTCTTAATGGGCCAAGAAATTCCATTGTTTACCACCTTGAAAGAGTAAAAGTTACTGCTTTGAGATGACAGAATTTTACCTTACTAATACAAATTTATGGAGTTTTTCATACTTCTCTGTTGGTGGCAGGTGTATAAATTGCTCATTGCAAACAGAATGGGCAGCTCACCCTCCCTAATATATGTGTATTCTCACATCCTCAGGGAAATGTAAACGTAGTTTGAGCCCATTCTTATGCAGACCAGCCACTTCATTAGCTGGTCACAATTCCACTGAGTCTCCTTACTTGCAACACATTCCTTTTTTTTTTTTTTTTCAGTTTTTTTTTCCTCTGAAGGGTAGTTTTCACAGACATAGAGAGCTTTTCACAACATAGACTTTCTCTCTCCTACTAAAAATCTTCTTTCTAATTCTATTGACTCATAAAGTCTTCAGAACCTACCTCTCCAAAAAGGGTCATTCCTGATAAGTGGAACCTAATTGTGAAGTAAGAATTAGCATGAAGAGCTCTGAAGTTCTGGAATTCAAAATTGCTCTCTGTAAGGAATGTGCTCATGTTGATACTGCACCATGAGTTTGAGACTATATTTGTTTGGTAACAAAAAAACCTCAAAAGTGTTTGCAGTATTATTCAAAGAGGTAAATGTTCCTGGAAAAGCTCTTTTAAAAAAGCTCTTTTAAAAATCTTAATGGCCAGAAGCTGAAAGAAGATGGGGAAGAGAAAGAAACAATTGCAAGAAGAAAATGTCATACCAACAGCAACAAAAAAAAAAAAAAAGAGTGAAGAAAGCAGTTACTCTGCCATCATCATGTAGAGGTATCTGTACATACAGACATTAAAACACATAACTATATATTTTATAGTAATTTCAAATTTTCTTTCAGGACCTGAGCTTTTCATTGATTTTACTGAAAATGAAAGACTGTCTTTAGTAAAGGGAGTGGCATGTGGATACACATGCAAATAACCTCTGCAACCTAGTGCCAACAGAAAAAGATCCATTTTATTAGAAAATTATTATTATTAGGAAAAATTAATTTTTCACAGTGAATGAGGACATGCATCTGAAGTCTAAGTAAAGAAGAGCTTTTGTCTCTGATAGCTTGCCTGTGTGTTGTAAAATGTTGCAGAATCCAGTAAAAACACCTCACCTCACTGGGAAATTCACTTAGGGATAGGAAAATATATTTGCTGTTTTATCAATAGTGCTTATCACAGTCTTCAAATTTTTCCTTTCCCTTATTTTGATTCATGATATTTCATTGAATTATTTTCTTTCAAGTATATTTTTATCTTCCTATTTTTTCCTTGTAGGATCACCAAAATTTTCATTCTCACATTTTTTTTACGCTACTCTTCTTGCTCTGGTTTGCTTTTCAGCTTACTGTTCATCACGAACTAAACTGATGCCAGAGGCACCAAGTTCCAAAAGAGAATAAAAATGCATCTCAGGAATAAAAAAAAAGGCATCTATCATCCTTAAGTCCTTTTTGACAACCAGCCACAGGATCATGTTTAACACAAGGGTCTGAGAAAACATCAAACAAGATTGCGCAATCACAGGTGGGCCACCACTTCTTACAGAGTATCGCTATGTCTGCATTTTTTATGTTGCACCTGGCAAAAGGGAAATCAATAGCAGAAGTGGCTAGACATTGTTTAATATGTTTTAATCCTAGCTGGAGTTATGGAGAGTTTTCTGCTGTGTAATTGGGCATGACACTGTAGCATAGTAAGACAGTCTACTGGCCTTGGGGAAAAAAAAGTCCTCTTATATTATGGTATTCAAAAAATAGTCAAATTACAGTTATTAAACCTTGATCTGGACAAAAACAATAGTCTTAATCCTGTGCAACAATCAGAATAATCAAGCAAGGATTCTGAAAAAACTAGTGATATAAGAAGGGATGTTGATTTGTTCCCATTGATACACTGATTTAAAACTTGATTAATCTGAGCTGGGGTTTGAGTCATTCCCAGAAGTGGCTGCCAGGGTTAAAATTTGTATAAGGTCATGAATGCAGAGAGTGTTACTACCTGGCATTTTCACAAATCATCCCTATCAAAGCTGACTCTCATGCAATAAGGCTGAAATGTCTGGTGTTTGTTTGCTCAATAACTTACAGTTTCACATTCATAATTCCAGGGGTTTTCTCTTCTGGCTCTGCCTTACTGAGAAATCTCTCTTTAATAACACTAGGGAAAAGTAATTGAAAATATGGCCTTAAAAAAGAAAAGAATGAGGTTTATATTTGTTCTGCAAGACAAAGACAAGGCACTCATCCCAGATATTCTTGACAGTGAGAATGATAGAGGAAGGATGTTATTTTATTGGGCAGTCTCTTGTGCTCTAGCTCTCACTCCAACACAATGACTACAATCAAGAAAGGGGAATTGCATGTGTCACTGTCCTAAGGAGAAAAAAACAAACAGATTTTCTAATAGCAGTGTTTTGAAATTCAGTTATTACAGAGAGGGTATATGCAACTCCTCAAGCCCAAAAGGACTGATGGGGGGAGGGGGGGATGGGAAGCAGAACAATTTATTTATTGATACAGTAGTTTCTGAAATTCCAGCTGTGTGAACAAAAAAGATATTCCTTACAGAATGGTAGAAATGGACTTTAATAAATTCAATAGATGTCTGAAGCACTCAGACATTTCTGTCACTTATGAAGTAGAGAAATGTAATGGTCTTTAGTCTTGTTCAGACAAAGGTGGATTAAAAATTAATCACCCTAGTAAAATATGAAAAATCATGAATAAACAAAGATCGTGGTCTGACAAGGCATTTGAGACAGAAAACAGATCAATGATTGGCCCACATAAGGAAGGAAACTTCCCTTTAAGGACTTAATCTGCTGAAAGAAATGATAATGCATAGCAGGCCTGACAATACAAAACTAAGATTTTAATTTGATAATGTTGGATTACACATGAAGTACATTGAACTCTCATGTGTTATTGTATCTGCTTGAAGTCCTGTTTCTCTTTTTCTGAAAGTAATGGTGAAAATTGAAGGGTTCTCTTCCTGCTCAGACTCCATTGGCAAATGATGATTATGAAGGTAGCCATAAAATTCTTCCCATACTATGATGTATGAGCTATTTTATGTGGGACCTCAAAAGTAATCATTTGTCTTAGTGGAAATTATAACTTCTGCTGGATAAAGGCTCCCACAGCTGAACAGAGAAGGGACAATTTTTTGGGGGTTTAACTCTAGGAAAAAAATCTGGTATGTCTAGTGTTTTTTGGGTTTTTTTGCAATGCAAATATTTGTCTGGACAATTCTGGAGATAAGCAAAATACAAGGCTTAATATTCTCCACCTACTTTATTATGTATGTAAAATAATTTGTTAACAAAACATCAAATGATAATGGTAAAACAAAAATGGTCCCTTAAAAGAGGCATGAGGACACATTTTAAGAGGAGATTGGAAATGTAATGGCAGGAAATTGCTGTAGTGGAATCTGAGCTGTTAAAGTAGTTTGTTTCAGCTTGTAAATTACACCAAAGTATATAGTTTCCATTTTATGGTGTTGGGTTTTTTGTTTGTTTGTTTGTTTTTTCTTGTTATACCAGGAATAACCAGAATACATGAACATCTTTCTTCCTTAATATTATTTCCTTCCTGTTTTCCTTCATACTTTTACTTTTTGACCATTGCTTTCTTTCACTTATACTTCCCCCTAAAACTTATTCTCATGTTGAGAATCACATGGATAATTTCTCCTCAATCAATGTTTTAATTTCCTAGATTATTTTTTTATCTTTCTTGCATAAAGTTTGTCTTAATTTGATAATCTATTCGATATGATCAGATTGGTAGTCCCCCCCACAAAAAAGAAACACCTAAATTGCATAGCAAAATGTGATGTTGCTGCTTGAATTGGTCCTAAGTCAAAATCTTTTAGTGTAAAGCACGTCTGTGATATGAACAGGGAACTTGATTTGAATAATTGTAAAAAAAAAAAAAAAAATCCTTTGTCTTGAGGAAGTCAATACTTCTTTGAGAAGATGAAAAACAAACAAAAAAAGGAAAATTGAAGAATTAGGGAAAAAATTATATGTATTAAAAAATCCCAGCATACAATTAATGTGGAAAATCATCAGATAGCTATTATGAAATTGGAAATAGGAGGCCCCTAAATATAAATCATATAAATGGAAGAAAGCATCATTTCAGTTAGCATTTGAGGCAGTTCCTTGTGGATAAATAGACAGCAAATGAGTGCTCAAAGGTAAATTCACCAGAGCAGAAATACAGGCTTTAGTGAGTAAAGGTTTCTGTGCAGGGAACCAAGGTTTATTTTCCCATGTACTAAGGGGGCTTTTGGCCGTGTAGGACTCATAGATTATCATTGAATAATAAAGGAGATAGACTAATGAGATCAAAATTTGTTTCCAAAACAAAGTGTACATAAGGCATCTGAAAAGAAAGTGGGATTTCTTGCTAATGGCAGTAATGACATGTAGTGCCATGCATGTAGTGGCTCAGCAAACTCAGAAGTTAGAAGGAGTGAGAGATTCAGTAGAGTATGCTATGTGTATCATTCCAAGAAAAATTAGAGGAAACACCATGACACATCAGGCTTGCAGTGGGTATCACTTTAATCTCATTGCCTAAGTGCAAAACTAGGGAAGATGGTCATGATACATCACAGCACAAATCTCCTGGCATGGATGTCTTGCAGGCATCATCAGAACAGTACAAGGAATGTGCTGGGATCTAACTGTAGGATACAGCAATCAGCAGGGGTCATGCTGTGCTCTTGCCTGCAAAGCAGGTTAAAAAACATACCATGTTGAAGCTAACATGTTAAAATGGGTCCAAAGGAAATCCTCAGATTTTCCAATTCATCGGAGTACTTGCATCCCTGAAGCTGAATAAAGAAAAAAGGTAGGTCACAATGCACCATTGCTTGTAGCTGTATTCATATGATTTGGCACATTCATTGAATATTTAGACCTCATAGAACATTAGCGTGTTCAAGAAAACTGTCAATAGCTAGGTATCTGTGTAATAAGTACCCAGCAAAAATAACTCTGAAATTAAATCATGAAAATGAAAATTCATGAAAATGGATCTGTTCATGGAGCCTCTACAGGGTATCCATAAACACAAGCAAATGAAAATAAACAAGTATTGCTTTGACAAGGCATTAAGTTGCATTGGATATCTACCAGAACAATAGCAACTCTACTGTCTATTCCTCTGGTGCCAATATAATGCCTGTAGTATACAAATTGTCACAAATAGTTAGGGCCAAAGAATTTTGACATTAAATGTATTTAGATATTTTTTATTATGACAATGAAGGGATTACAGGTAAGTTTGATATACTCAGAAGATAAACAAATATTAGATTGAGCAGGCCTTTGAAACAGTAATAATAAAACTTGACAGTTCTCCTTTGCTGTACTGCAACATCACTCCCAAATGAGCAAATTAATCAGACCCAAAGTGTAAAGATGAATCAGGAAGAAGAAAGTGGCAAGCTAACCACTTTCAGCACTCCAAAGATGGCACTTCAAAAGACTATTCAGCATACAATACTCCACTGCACAAGAGATTTTTCAGAAGAATGACGTGTTAGAAGGTCTGATGGATGTCAAAGTAACTTTTATGACATTATAATACATTTCAGCAAAAGAAAAGTGCACAACAATAACTTAATCACAGTGTTTACAAATGCAGGAAATGTGACCTAAAACTGAAGCATAACAAAATGCAAAACAGAGTAGCACATATGAATTACTTTGATCATGGCTTAAAAAAAGGAAGCATTAGATCTATTCCAAAGCAGTTAAAACAATAAAGCATTTAATAATCCTCACACCATCCAAAAGAGCTACAAGTTTTTGAGATTATAACCAGCTAAAATCCAAACTCGGGTTCCAAGAGCATCTCTGAGAAATGGCAAGTCAGGTGCCGAAAGAATGAAAGGAAAGCAGGAAATCTGTTGTTTCAGTGTAATGATCTTCACCAAGTCTAAATGATATCATCCCTTCTGACAGAAAAAAACAATATGAGATACAGTGAAAGTGGAATATAATAATAACAATTACCAAAGTACTGATAGATACTTCCCTGCATCTATAAGAAAATAATAACTGCAGGTACAGTTCAAGAGATATCAATGCAGAAGCACAGACACATATTTTGCATCTACTAATAAGCACTGTAAGTTACTAGTGGTAGGCATTTTTTTATAGGTCCAGCTCCATGCAAATGACAGAAAATGTTGCAGATTTTGTTAAAATATCTGTATTCGGAACACAAAGCCCTCATATTTTAAAACATCCAAAGTGACTAACAGAAAAGAAAGATTAATCTGGATTGCAGATCTTCAGTTGCACACTTTTACAGAAGAAGGGGACAAAAAAGAAGTGGAACAATATGGATAAAATACTGTAGTGTTTATCAGTGTTTACCAATAAGTCAGGACACAGGATAAGAAAATAAAGGAGTGACAAAGCCATGAAGGTATGTCTTTCAAAGTTAGAAATAAGGTAATAAGAATTTTGAAATGAAAAAATCAGACTTGCCTAAAGAATGCAACTGTGTCTGACTTGTAAAACTTTTCAGTAGAATCAGTCTGAAAACTACATGTGAATGTATGGTACAATGCTAAAAGCAGCCAAGAGGTGTATTTTATATATGCAATGTGGACATGCAGGTGGAAAAGTTGCATTTGTACAAAGGATCTGAAGTGGGGTTGTGAAGAACCCATGGTAGTCAGAGCTGCATTCCAGAGAGGTCTGATAAGAACTGGCAGCTGTTTTGCTTGAGCATGGAGGAAACTGCTATTTGCTGATAGCTATTTACAGTCATGCATTTAAATACCTGAACAAAGCAGTATGTTTGTCAGCCTGGCAGTGAGTCAAATCATGGCAATTTCCACAGACATGGTATTTACATTTTGGATCATGGACTGCGTCATGCTCTGGCATACATTTTGAATAAAATGGGAGAGACTGGATTTGCGCCTCAGCTGTCTGTGCTATCAGCTGATGACCTGGCTGAAAACAGCATTCAAATAGTTAAAAAATAACCTCTGATTGTTTGTGTTTAAGCACAACTAGAGACTTAGCTTCACAGCTGTGAGTAAGAGGGCTCAGACCAGTGGTTTTCTTTTGCAAGTCTTTTAATAACCAAGAAATGTAAATCATGGATCTGGGTGATAGAGTGAGAAAGAAAGATCACTTACATTTTTCAGTGGAATTTAGGGCTGGAAGGAATGTCCTGTGGGGAGTGGCTAAGGACTGCAGGTTTGCCTAGTTTTGAGAAAAGGAGGACGACAGTCTACCTCATTACTTTCTCAGCTTCCTGAGAAGGGGAAGTAGAGAGGAAGCAGCTGATCTCTTCTTCCGTGTATCCAGAATGGCTCAAATCTGCACCAGAATAGGTTCAAAGTGGTCATTTGTAA
Source organism: Haemorhous mexicanus (assembly GCF_027477595.1). NCBI lineage: Eukaryota > Metazoa > Chordata > Aves > Passeriformes > Fringillidae > Haemorhous > Haemorhous mexicanus. The sequence goes on from NC_082341.1 coordinate 113,868,463, forward strand.
GCATTTCTTTGCTAAGAGCATTATCAAACACTGGAACAGGCTTCCTAGAGGGGTGGTTAGTGCCCCAAACCTGTCAGTGTATAAGAGTCATTTGGACAATATACTTAACATATACTTTGAGATGGTCAGCTTTGAAGTGGTCAGACTGATGCACTAGATCATCATTGTAAGTCCCTTCCAACTGAAGAGACTGACCTATTCTATTCTAGTCTAGTCTAGTCTAGTCTATTCTGTTCTTTTCTATTCTATGCTATTCTATTCTATTCAGGCGTAAGTGATCAGTGCCAAACTTGTGCTGTATTTATACTGGTAGTACACAACAGATGTTATGGAAACTATTAGACAGTGGCCTTTTCTAGCACTTGTCAAGCACTGGATAGCACTCTTACTACAGCTATGTGTAGTTCATGTATGTAGAATCTGTGGTCTGACATATCATCCAAAGAGACAGCAGACCCCATAAAGATGGCGTCGTTGCACCAGTAACAAAAGTAGAACTATTACAGGCACTGGTGTCTGACCTGAAAGGGAAAATAGCAATATTTGTTTCAGCTACTATGGAATTTTAACTGAAAAAGAAAACAGAATACAATACTGTATTGATACAATACAGAATACAATAATGTACTGATGCAGTTAATAACTAGGGCATTAATAATGTCATCTGCAAAGCTCTTGTACTTACAGAGATCATGCCTTCCTCACAGCTGGTTAGCAAGTTTCATCATTACTTTATGAGAAGTCCTTCCATTTTTTCCACTCCCAGTGGGAGTGTCCTAAGTTTCTAAGAATATGTGTATGCAAATTCAGAAATGTCCTGTGTAATTTTTCTTAGCCTTGTGGGCAGTGCAAGCAGGTATATCTAAGCAGGCTACCAAAGCATAAGGCAAAGGTCTGGGTATGATCTCCTTGGTCATTGGGTCATCTCATGTTAATCATCAGTCCCTACTGCTGGGCCAAATATCTGGTGTAATCCCACCAACAAATTTATACAGCTTCATTGTTAATGTAGTTTAGATTTCTGTTCCTGACATTCTTGAAAGACAATATTTATCCTACACTGGAAAGCACTGGCTGAGAGCACAGATCTGTCCTCCTGAAAAAGTTCCAGTGCTGCCCCAAATCACAGCACCCTGGACCAGAGAGTCAGGACTGTGGCAGTGAAGAGAAACTACCATCACCTGCTTGGTACTAGTTGCCCTACTTTAAAACTTGGGGTCTGTCCAAGATGTAGTTGCAGCAGTGACAGAAGGAACAGTGACAAGTTAGAACATGTTTTAAAAACACAGCAAAATATAACTGGCTTGAATTTGTTTTGAATTTAGTGTATATATCAGCATAGCCCAGCTGTTCTTCCTTGTTTTCATTTTTTGATTTGTACTTTGAAATTTTAGTTGGCCCTTATATCACAGAAGTTTTTACTGTAAAAGAACCAATGTGTCTACCTTATAATTTTTTTTCACCTGACAGCTAAGCTGTCTTTAAAAAAAAAGTTCAGAAATGCTGAAGAAAATGTAGGAAAAGGTGATGGCAGTTCTTTAATTTGGTTTTCTATTATTTCAAATCTATTCAGTATTCTTTGTAATACTGTCACTCATAATGACTGTATTTGGAATTAACATAGGTTTCATGTGTAATTCAATGGGTATTCAGCGTAACTTAGCAACAGCTAAAGCATTTTTTTCTTCTGTAAACTAGAGCATGGCTGTTGATGATTTAGCTTGGTAGACTGGGAGTCACACATTATTCTGAATTTCCAAATTTCCCAATTAAATGTGTAAGATGCGATTTATTTATAATGCAGGTTTTATATTGTTTATCAGAAGTTATGCAAAAAATAAAAAAATCTAGCATCAAACCTCTGGAAGCTTTTAGGACTGTCTGGATCATAACATGGGAATAATATTTGAACCATAAAGGTTAAGTTCATAGGCAATTAGAGTTGCTGGAATGGAAAAACCTTTTAAAATATACAGTGTTAACACATCTCTCCATCTCAAGGTTTTTTATATGTGTGTGGATGTATTTTGTGTAGCAAATGGGGTAGAGGAGGCATTTATCCTATAAATAGATTTCTCTCAGGGCTCATGCTGTGTGTGGCAATATGTTCTCACTAAATATATAGTCAGAAGAAGTCTTACTGTATTAACCCAGTTTAAGTAATGAATTAGAGCAAGTAAATGCACTAGAATTCTTTTCCTCAAAAAAAAAAAAAATTTGTTCAAGAGCAGTCAATTTGTATATTCAGAGTAGTTTATAAAAATTCATAAAAGGCTACAAATTAGCAGGATGAGCTCACCTGCCTATAAGTCATTGATTTGCAATATTTAAGAGACAGTATTCAAGCTTCATAGTCTCATAGAATGGCTTGGTTTGGAAGCTGAACTTCATGAAGTTTTCACTGGCCCTCAGGTCTCTCTGGATGCTATCCCCTCTCTACAGCATGCTGACCCCCCCAAACTTGCACTTGATCCCACTGCCCAGGAGGCTGGCAGTGCTGAACTGCACCAGTGCCAATACTGCCCTCTGAGGGGTGCCACAAGCCACTGCCCTCCACTTGGACATTGAGCTGTTGGCCACAACATTTTGACCAATTCTCTACCCACTGAGTGGTCCATCCATCAAATCCATACCTCTCCAATTAAGAGACAAGGATATCATGTGGGACAATGTCATCGACATGTTCTATGAAAAATCTTTTCTTTAAGATTTTTTCTTCATGAGTTGCTGAGAGGCCTCAAGAACAAACTGTAAACATTTTTTATCTGCTGCTGTAGAATGCAACAAGTAGATCTGTGATTGGTCTCATCTAGTTGTTTCTAATTAATAGCCAGTCACAGTCCATGTGTCCAGACTGTCTCAGTCAGAGACAAACCTTTGTTATTCATTCTTTTGCTATTCTTAGCTAAGCCTTCTAATGAAATCCTTTCTTCTATTCATTTAGTATAGTTTTTAATACAATATATATCATAAAATAATAAACCAAGCCTTCTGAACATGGAGTCAACTTTCTTGTCTCCCCTCACTCATCCTAAGACCCCTGCAAACAATGTCACAGGAAAATGTCGAATGCTTTGCACGAGTCCAGGTAGATGATGCCAGTTGCTCTTCCCTTACCCATCAAAGATGTAATCCCATCCTAGAAGGCCACCAGATTTGTCAGACATAATTTATACTTAGTGCAAGCCTGTTGGTTGTCACTAACCACTTCACTATTTTCTGTGTACCTTAGCATAGTTTCTGGGAGGATTTGTTACATGATCTTGCCAAGCACTGGAATGAGACTGACTGGCCTGTAGTTCTCCAGGTCTTTCTTTTTTCCCTTGTTAAAATGGGGTTATATCTCACCTTTTCCAGTTAATAGGAATTTCACTGGAGTGTTATGACTTCTTAGATATGATGGAGAGTGGCTTTACCAGCTCATTCTGCAGTTTCCTCAGGACCCGCAGATGTTTTTATCAGGTCACATGGGCTTGAGCACCTTCAGGTTCCTTAGATGGTCCTGAACCAGATCTCCACCTACAGCTGCCCGTTCTTCATTTTCCCAGTCTCTGCCCTTTCCCTTCTGTCCCTTGTGTGGCTGGATGGAACATTTGCCAATAAAGACAGAGGTAAAAGACTCTGAATACTTAAGCTTTTTCCATGTTCCAGGTAATCTCCCGTTTCTTTCTGGAGAAGGCCCATTTTCTCTAGGTTTCCTTTTACCACCAACCTACATATGGAAACTTCTCTTTTTTGCCATTAACCTGCCTGGCCAGATTTAATTCTATCAGGGCTTTAGCTTCTCTAAGCTGATCCAAATCTGTTTACTGAAGAACACTGTTTTTCTTTTATTAGTATGAGAACAGATTTCATAGGAGGAAAGAAAATGTTGTTGACACACAAATCAAAAACTAAAAAGAAAGATCTGACCATTTTTTTTCTCCTGTACTGTTGAATGGATGGGATTGCATGATTTTGTGTTCAATTACCTTTTGTTTTAGAATTTTCAAGAAATTTTGAACTTTATTAGTTGACCATTGTCTTATGAGTGCTCAGTGGTGGACAGAGAAGCTCTCAGCATGTTGGTTTATTATTTTATACTCACTATTCTAAAAGCATTCCAAAAGTTGGGATTGTGTTTTCAGGTGACTTTAAGTCTTTGAATATGTATTCTGGCTGATATTTAGGTCAGCTCATCCTTCTTGTGTCCATGCATCCCTAAATTTTCAGTGCCTCTAAAACAACTCAGCACTAGAAAAAAACCAAGAAAAACAAACTGCTAATTTTTCTACACTGACTCAGTCAATTTGGCATGAACTTCAGAAGTATAAAAGAGCAACATCACCTTGGAACATTTGTCAGTCTTGTTGAGCTTGGCAGCTTAATTGTCACAGGAAGAGAAGCAATAAGATAAAGTGATATTCTCAAATATGTGGAATGTCAGGAGCAACCATATTTTTATGACCTTAAAGAAATAATCAGTCTTTTGGGTTTTTGAGATCTCAGCATATAACTAAGATGAAATATGAGAACACACATGCTGGTCCTAAACAGAAGTGTAAGAAAACCAAATATCAATCTGTTTTTGATTTAATTTTGTGTAGAGTATTCATGAAATAATATCTCAAGAAAGACATCACTGATAATTTTGCCACTGATATAATTTAGAATGCATATTCAATACTTTTGCTGTTGAGCAAACACATAATCTCATAAGCATCCTATCTTGCATTGAAGTTCATGAGGTGTAAAAATGATCTAGAGAATTTTTGTTTCATTTTTCTAAATAATGTAATTGGTATTCAAGGAAAGAAAGAAAAAATATTTTTACAGAGAAAACAGCATATTGCCTTCTATGTGTTTCTGGTAAAAATTACCTTAATATAGACTACAAATTGATGAATGGTTGATAAATTTTTCATTGACTCGAGATGAGATTTGCAGCTGAATGTTAGAGCGTCACTATTTCAACTGGAAATTAAAGTCTCTGTCAAAAGGACTGAGTATGAGTTATATCTGTGAAGTAACACACAAACTCAAATTGGCACTAGGGGAGAAGGAAGTAGGTGGAAAGGACAAGAAACAGGGCTTCTGTTACTTAGTTTGTCCTTTTAGGGTGAAATTCTCTCAAGGAGGACTGAAGGGACATTTCTGCTGTGAGAAGATAATAGCTGAGAACTGTTAAGCAAGTCCAAACAAACCTCCAAGTATAAAATGGGCACATTGAGGCAACCAGTGCCAAATCTGCCCATTAAGTTAGTGGATCAGGTAATAAAAATATCATACAACATTGATGAGACACATAGTCCAGAATTATGTAGTATGGCAAACAACCAGGTTTTTTTTGCTTCCTCATTGAACTATGCTGAATTCAGATCTGCTGGATAGAAAAGTAACCAAACATCATTATCTTTTTTCTTATCCACATAAGATTCTGCATCTTATTCATTTTTAATGCAGTTCCTACCTAGCCTTTTCAAGACAATCTCTTTGACATGTGTGAGTCTGTGGTGTCTTTTTACAAAACTCATTGTATTTTGAATTCAAAAATCAATCAGAGGAAACAGGCAAAATTGTTGTGTGATGGAGCAAAAGCGTGTATATAGGAGCAGAGCACTTCCATCATTCTGCAGACAGTAAGCGCAGGCTGCTGAATCTTTTAGATCAGCAGATCCTAGAAAAATGTCCTTTTTTCACGAACAAATAAACAAATCTCATGAACAAATACCATTTAAACAAACAAGAATTATCATAAACATCATCAAAAATGCATCTAGCCATCTTAAATGTGTTGACTGTAATTGGTAAAACAAACCATTGCAATCTTACATGTCTTCCAAACTTTTATTTAGAGATATGTGATTTATAAAAAATACTGCATATCAATTCCTGTTTTTCTTTCTCCAGTTTTCCCTCAACCCAAACAAATAATCATCCACTTCTCTATGTGTCTTGCACCTTCATAAAATTTTTTAGTTTGAGGGAATACAAAAGACAAAAGACCTTTAACCTTTTATACAGTTATCCGGGCATTTGCACTCCTTAATACTGAAAGAGTATTGGGTTATTTGTTTTGCTGAATATTATATTGCATACACTTTATAATGTCTGTACTTGAGTCGTCTAACCTATATAAGGAGAAATATTTTTTTTAAAAGTATATTATATTCCCTTTGAGCATACAGCTATAAAGATGGCTCTTTTATTTTTAATAATTTGCATAGTCATTTAGAAACAATTTTCTGCGCTTAAGTACCTTTCTGTGTAGTACTTTTCTTACATCTGTCTTCTTTAAGTGATTTGCATTCTTTACTTTCAAATGAAAAATCTGGAAGTTAATGAATATCAGCTCATCCGTTACTCTTGTTAAACACTTCAAAATATTCCCTCAGAAAATATTCTACTTCCATTAGTAGAAATTTTGAATCCTCAAGAGAGAAAGGATTATTGCTGCTTTTGAAGATTGCTGCTCTCTGACTTCCTGTAGTGACACTAGACTTGAATATAAAAAGTTAAGAAAAATAATAAAATAGGAAAAACTAACCCAAAGGAAAAACAAAGCAATGACTGAGCCAAATAATGTGAGTAGGACAAAGCCTATGGACCCACCAGATGCTGAATGTGGAGAGTAGCTACTGGAGTGTGGTGTTACTTCCCTCCCCCACCTCAAGATGCTCTGTGATCTGAGAAATGCTCGTTATTCCTTGGCCTTTACGAACCGCGCCTGGGCTGAGTTCCTCCAGAGCTTATCAGAAACACAGTCTGTTCCCAGGGAATGCTGCTGTCTAATGAGCTCCTGGTTTTTAACCAAAAGCCTTGGAAACTTACTTTTCTTGCCTGAATAACTCAAATAGAATAACATTTTCGTTATCAAATTTTCAAATAAAGTTACTGACCTGCATTGCAGCCAGGATGGAAAATCACTCAAAACCAAATCTCTTGTGACCCTGTAAGCAGCCATGCAAAGTGAGATCATTTGAGCTCTCCTGGACCACAGCAGGATGCAACCAGCAACCTCCCTCTGAGGAGGATGCCTCAGAGATCTAGTGAGGTCTGCAGTTTGCTACACTTGGACAATCAGTGAATGTTGATGGTGGATCCTGGGCTGATACACCCATTCCTCCAGACTGAACCCTTCACCCATTAAGAAGAAGCAAAGGCGTCCAAAGTGAATACTTCACAGAACTCAAGGGGAATTTCTCACCCCGACCCCAGCTCACAAATAGATAGTTTTGAGTTGATTTCATTTTTTTCTGATTTTGGATTTTTGTTTGCTTTTCCTCTATGTCCTTTACCACCTAACAAGTAGTAGAGTGAACCTGGACAGCAAACTTTGCTGTGCTTTCACTTTTATATTAAACCTGCTTTGGCTGATACCTTTGCTGGTGATTCTTTAAGTGACCTTAAAGAATGTTTTCACCACATGGTCCAGCAGTTATATTTATGCTTTGGCAATTTCCTTCTGTGTATTAGAGCATAAATGCCCTGTTAAAATAATGGCTTTTTCAGTTGTTTTTACTTTGTGATCCTGCTCAAGTCCTTACTTTTCTAATCTTTTAAAAGAGCACTTTAATTAGGAAGTCTAAATGTTTTCTAGTAAACTTCATTCTTTAACATCTACTTCTGACCAGTAAAATTGTATGTTTCACCTGAGTGATACAAATTTATGTAAATTGCCTTTTGTGGATAGAGAAACTAATATGTATGATTGCCACAGATGAGACATTATCAGAGCAGAAAATTTTCAAATTTCATAAAGCTGCAGTGCTACTGAAAACAACATCACCAGCAGAGTGTGTATAAGATTTCTCTGGACCATATTCATACTTGGTATCTCTTAACCTGTAATTTTCAGTTAAGTGTACCATTGTAGAGAGAAATCCAGGAAAGAGCTCAAATTCCGCTGTAACTCTCATGACCCATAAGACACTCTTCATTTGGTAAGTTTTCTTATTGAATAAGAACAAAAGATAAAAGAAATTATTATAATATTTCTCAAATGTAATGTGTAGTTAAACATTATATTACTGAGCTTCTCTTCATATGGTACTCTCCTAAGGACTAATACAAGAATGTTTTAGCCCTGAAGTAAAATGCGAATACATCCTGAACACAAAGTGGTCAGAAGAACAGTGGGAATTGCTACAATGTTTGCATAATTTCAAAATATGAATTAAACTAAGCAGTAAAAAATGCAACAGGGAGTGTTCTTGGAGACAGCAGTGTGGCATGAATAAGCATGTGAGCAGAAAAAACAATGCATTTAAAAGAAACATGAAATTAGTAAACTTTTTAGAAATGTCTGGATTATGACTCTCAAGATCTAGCAGTATAAGAACATCTTCAACAGGAGACAGTCTAGGGTCCAGTACTTCATCAGTCTTGAAAATTACAGTCTTGTGTACGATCAGTCTTTGCTTTATAAAGAACAAGACTCGGTTGGGTTAATAGCTGAAAATAATTGTTGCAGTTCCTGCCTGGGCATTAAGTACTGCAGTTCTGTATCCCAGCAAGCACATCAAACTCCACCAACCCACTCCAATCGTCTTCTAATCTGCTTCCTCAAAGCTTCCTCAGATCTTCTTTGGAGCAAATACTGCAGGTGTTTCATCTTCACTCTCCCTGGCGCACAAACAGGAGAAGGACTTGGAAAACAGGAAGAAGAGGAGAAAAGCAGCGCTATCATTTGCTAGCAGAGCTCAGAAATGAAACAAAATTGCTCTAACATTTGGCACTTTTCTGATTCTCTTTCTTTGCTGTTTGTTACCTAGAGGTAACTGGAAGGGCTTTATTAGGAGAAAAAAGCTCAGCCTGCTTTTCCATCAGCAGTTTTTGGTTGCAACTCACCTAAAATGTGTGACAAAAAATTAATCAAATGGCTCCTCCAGTCAGGATTAAGACATGGTGCAACATTTGGGGTACCTATTGGTAGATCCTTTTTTGTTTATAACTAATTCAAAAATATTTCCAAGGTTACAGAGAACCAAGGAATGCTTCACATAATCATAACTGTAGAAAAATTTTCCAGAAAAACATGTCCTAAATTTATTTCCAATCTAAATCCAGAGATTGATTTCATAAAATGTGTATTCAGGTTCTTTGAAATATAAGTATGGAAGTAAACCAGAAATTAATGAAGATATAAGAGGGTGGAGGAAGTTTTCATTCAGCCTCAGCATTTGCCCTCTTTGCGAACATGTAGCCCCCGCTATTCATTTTCTTCCAAAGCCAGAATAAGGGTTCCTCAGAACTAAAGGGGAATTTTTCTTCTTTTAGCACCTTTTTTCCATATTTTCTGAGATAGAAAACCAGAGGTCACAATGTCCCAATCACTGCAGCTGCAGATTCAATATTCTCATTTCATTTATATTCCTAATTTCAATATCATGTACATTTCTAAAACATTTTCACAGAAACATTTTCACATAGAACTTTTCCTGTTTCCCACAGCCCTTAATTTCTAATCTGTTATTCAGGTGAATGTAGTATTTTCAAAAGAATATTTTAAAAATTCAGGTGGTTTGTTTAGTTTGGTGGTTTTTTGTGTTTTTTTTTTTTTTTTTTACTTTCATAATATATTTCATAATCTCATTGAATCTTCTCTACTAACTTTGTATTCCTCTAGACCTCTGATTGTATAACCTAGAGATATCCCATGATATGTTTAGGCATATATTTAGACAAGTTTGGCCTTACTGGATTTTATTTGAAAACACATTCCAAATATAGAAATTCATTCCCATCCTATTCTCAGCATGATAAACTGCACTGTTTCAGTGTGTTAAAATGCCTGTTCATTCCATTAAAATGAGGCTAGGATGGAGAGGTGGCTTCATGGAATCATGCAAAACAAATGTCTTAAAAGAGGGAGAAATTGTCAAGACCCAAAAACATTACTGTGAAAATCTTCTGGCATTGGTAATAAAAATGTTAGTTTTTTTTTTTTTTGTTTTTTTTTTTTTTTTATGTTGGGGTTATTTTTTCCTCCACCCTAGATATAAAAAAGGTTCAAACTATTTTCTCAACTATTAAATATTCTTAGACCTTTTTCCTCTTTCATGAGATATGAAAAGAGTGGTTTTTCATAGGTTTGGGGTTTTTTTTTAAAAGCAAGGGGAGATGTGGGACTGAGTGGGAGGAATTGTTTTACTTCTGAGTCTTCTGATGGGGAAAATTGCTGAAAGCGGAAGCTTTTAAGAGTATATTTGCAATTTTCTCCTCATTTCAAAACAAAGACCATTGTCAAGCTTGTCTTGAAGTTATTTAATTGCAGTTTGCTATAGTAATTTTAAACTTTCTTTAAAATAATGCTATTTATGTCTAGCAAGGAAGATCACCAGTCCTGCTAAGGTTTCAGAACCAATAAACAAATGTTTATTAGACATTTAGAGCTTGTTTCAGTCACAGTAATTATAAACAGTCTAGAAAATCTGTTATTTGATAAAATATTTACTGAATTTTCTGTTACTCTTGGGCAGTTACAATCTATATTTTTATACCTGCTTAATATGAAGGATGACCACAAGTGAAAACTTGAATTCTGTTCTGTAGAGTATTTTAACTCCTGTTAAAGCTATTTATCACAAAACAAGAAGGAACAAATTATACCTTTGTGAATCTACCTCCTAGTTTTTAGTGTTTCTCCTAGGCTTATAGTCAATTTAAGCCTTATGTACGCTGATGACTTCCTTTGTATGTAAATCTTGTGTCTCTGCTTTTCAGAAGAATTTTGCTCTTCAGAAACCAGTTCTTAGAGCAAGCATTGAGGGAGGTATAAGGCATCTAGGTTAGCTTCAGGCACTGAAGAGTGACTAATAATCTGCCAGCTGTTTGGGTTTTGGACTAATACTTGCTCCCTGCAAACTATGTGTCAGAGAAATTTCTCTTGATTCTTTACTTGTGCAACAAAAATGCCTCGTTAAGCAAGACTCAGAGGTCCCACTGTCAGTGATGCCAGAATGGTGGTCAAAGTGTGCCTTGTTTTGCTCCTCTTGCTCTAAATATATCAGAACACATAAAGTAACTCCCCCTGTCCTTTTGCCTGGCCACATCCTAAAAATGGGGGAAAAAAATGTAGGAAGTAATTGCAACGGGGAAAATCTCGTGCAACCTCTTTTTTTTCTATGGTGCCCAAGGAAAATAAAGTTATTTTGCCCTCTTCTTTAAAAGATAATTCTTCCAATATTTTTTAATCTATCTCTTGTCATATTTTAGAGTCATCATCACTAAGAGCTCCAATACAGACTTGACATGGAAGAACCCCCTGAAGGCCAGCTGGGATAATATCCTGACTAAATTGTGTTTGGTTTTCTATTAAACATACATTTAATCTACATCTTTGCAACATCTGTTCTCATGGCTGCTCTCTCTATCTTCATCACTTTCACACTTTGTTGTTTTTCTATCTGAGATTCTACCTGAATGACCTTTTCGAAGTCCAGCTAGTGAAAAATACAGTAGTTCATCAGCTGGAGAGCACACTTCCAGTACACCTTCCCACTATCTCTGTGTTGTTTGTCACACAGTGGTGCTTAACCTTTAAAACTCTGGGATACAGTATGGGGATTCCTTCTTGCCTTCTTTGGTTAGTTCCTAACTGATATTAGGCAGAGGCCAGCTGTGAAGTGTTGAATGAAAAGCACAGTGATACAGTAAAGACAGTTCGAGGAGGCTGAGGGCCCTTTGTCACTTATATGACTTTACTCAGAAGGATTTGATCTCCCCTGCAACTTCCTGCACTAATGGCAGGGCTAACAATAAGCCCTCTCAGCAAGGCATCATAGTCTTTTAATTTTTATCTCCTTTCCAGGGTAATTGTGACTGAAGTTAGTGACCTCCTCAGCATGTAGCAAAGCATGTAGTTTCAGTCAGAATATAAGAAAAAAGTTTATAGGAGGAAAGAAGTACTTTTTTGGAGGTTAAATCACCTTGATGGATGTTGTCACAGTCACTGTTGATGTTAAATGCAGGTGCAAACCACATACACCACCAGCCAAAGCAAAGGCAAATTGTGAATCCATGCTGTAATTTGATCCTAGATGGAGTGACTTTGCCCAGCACAGTTTTCAAAGCTGCGAGTAAGAAAAAAGGCATAGAAACTGTGAAAGCAGTTGTTGACAGGTGTTTTACAGACAATCAGAAGTTGCTGTTCTGAGTTTGAGAGGAAAAATCTCATGTTTCAGGCAGAAACTGCTTTAAATTTCATTATAGGGGGACACTTTTGTAAGGTTCCTCCTATATTCAGAGGTAACTGCACATCTTTTGTAGATAAACATCGTTGCAACAAGATATCCATTTTAATCATGCAATACTTGCTAAGTAATATCTTCATTGTGTTAAAAGCTAGCAAAGAAAAGGGTAAATTATTCAGTGAGTTCATCTTTCATTCATAAAGTTTGGAGTCAAGTTACTTGGAAAAGCCTGGACATAAGTAATGATTAGATCTTCTCCCTTTTCTTTCCCTTCCCAGCCCACCCCTTCCCTCTCCTGTCCCACTTTTGAATAAAATTAATGTATTTATTTTCAGCTGTGTTATCAGACTATGTCTTCCTCTGCTAATCCCAGCTTTCTGAAATAACATCCTCAAAACTCTCTTTCTGTAGGCTGAAATCAGTCCAGTTATTTGCTTGCCAATAACATTTTTTAAATTATTAGTATTATTATTTTGTGACCCAAATTTCATAGAGACAAAAAAATTGTTAATGCTTTTTCTGTGTTCTCCCTGTCACTGGGAAAAAAGCCAAGCCCAGCTGCCCTGTTTTATCCTTTCTTACATTGGATAGCACTACTCTCTGCTTGGTGAGGAGATCTTTGCTAGTGAGCTGTAGAGCTGTAAGATTATTCTCAGTTTCTGGATGCATCTCAGATACAAAAAACTCAAAATATAATTTCATATCCATTCAGATTATTTTTGAGGTAGGTCTTTGACAGTTCCCAGAATATATGTCTAACAATACAGAGACACTGCCAGACTATCAAGTTAAGTTTAAAGGTGTTTGAAATGTTTTATTCTGAAAAGTAGCAAATTTTCAGAGATGGCTTTATCACTGTTGTTTGGCATTTTAATATATGCTACAATGTAAGATTTTTTTTCAGGTAGTGATTATTAAATTAAATAATATCAATTGTGGAAAACAGTCTCCTCCTTCCATAGAGAGGAGAATCATCTCTATTACTGGCCAAGCACAATAAGGATACTGCTTTTGTATATTTAAATGCAGAAAAGAAATAATGAGATCATTTAAGAAGATAAATATCACACTAAATGCATTAGACAGCACTTCAGTTTTTATGTAGAGCATAAGCTTAGTCAATAATAGCACCCACAGACACAAATAACACTGTGTGACCCCTGGACTACTTAGATCTAGCGCAACCAATTACTCGGAAGAAGTGCTCTGAGTCTTGCACAAAGAGTTTCAGTTTCAAGCTTTTGAAGACTGAAGATGAACACAGAAATGCACAGTTAAACATTTCATGTTCCTTACCAGAGTGCCTGTTTTGGGCTATCAGTTGCTGAAGTAAACAAAGAAGTAATTTAAAACTGCAGAAGCAGATTTTCAACAAGTGCAGCTTGGCCAAGGTGTACTAATTTAGGTGTAATTTTGGTTTGCCTATTGCTTGCATGAGGAGTAAATCCTCAGAGTCATTTACACTACAATGGAATCAGGATAGATCCAATAGGTCAACAGCCTTTAGAAGAGGGAGTTAATGCTGAAGACACACTCTCATGAGGCCCCAGAAACTTTAGGAGTGACATAATCAGCAGAGAGCCTGTCAAAGATGATATTGTGTGTCACTGCACAGTCTGGTCCACTGTGTGCGCTAATTTTCTTGGTTTTAAAACATCACATGTCTCTATTCTTTTCATCATAGATTAACAATATTGATAAAATACATACAGTGTTTAATATTTTAAAGAAGCCCCTTTGTGGAGAATCACAAGCCTTGCACTGAAGCTTTAGCTTACAGTTAAAGATACTATCTAAAGAAAAATGTCCTGCCAAAATTCAGAAAGTATTGATTTTTTTTATCTTTTAAAAATATTTCTTAATTTTGAGACATGTTTCATCAAGTCAAAATTATCTGGTTGAACTATTTTGTGATTTTCTGAATATACACGATTCATACACTCTGAAAAGGAAAAGTATTCTCAGTGAAACATTCGGTTTAGGTGTTTGTACAACGTGCCCTAGAAACAACAGTGACATTTGTCTCAAAGGTCTGAACACAGCCTATGTCTGTGTCCTGATTTCAGTCAGGATAAAATAAATTTTCTTCTTAGTAGCTGGTGCAGTGCTTGAATTTTGTATGAGAATAATGCTGATAATACACTGATGTTTTAGTCAATGCTCAACAGTGCTGACTCTAAGCCAAGGACTTTTACATCACCCATGCTCTGCCAGCAGGCAGGTAGGCATGCAAGAAACCAGGATGGAGCACATCCAGGACAGCTGACTCAAACTGGCCAAAGGGATATTCCACACCCCAGAGCACCATGCTCAGTGCACAGTCTGGGGCAGTAACCCATAACGGGACCAATGGACTGGGCATTGGTCAGCAGGGGGTGAGCAACTGTGCATCGCTTGGGTTTCTTGGGGTTTGTTCCTCTCTCTCTCTCTCTCTCTCCTTTTCATTACAACTACTAATATTTTGTTGTTATTATAATAATAATTGTCATCATTAGTGTTTTTATTTTTATTTTATTTTGCCTGGTTTCAATTCCTAAATTTTTCTTATCTCAACCTTCAAGGTTTAACTTTTTTTGCTTTCAAATCTTCTTTCCTGCAGGGCAGGGGTGGAGGGGTAGAAATGAGCAGTGTGATGTGTGCTGCTTAGTTTCTAGCTGTGGTTTGAAGGTTTGACTATGACAGTAGGTGAATGCCTGTGGTTTTTTTTTTTTCCTTATTCTGCAAAATATTTTTACAAATATTTAACAGGCTCTCAAACTAGATTATTCAAGGCACGGAAGCTTTTATTGTGCCAAAGCAATAAGTAGAGAAGTCTAAATAAAGTTGCTCAGATTTCATGTCAGATTTGTAGTGTGTTCCTCTTCTGAAAGAGTAATTATTTGAGTAATTGTTTTAAACAGTGTAGTGTCACTTAGATAAATTGAAATATTTTGAATAGTCACCATATGATACCAGAGTACTTTATTTTAAGACTGGTCCTGTTCCCAGTTCCTAGAATAACAATGTCTCATTGACAGATTACTTTGGATGTCCACACTAGCAAGATGAACCAAGAATATGCAGCTACTATGATTAAATATATACACATTTGTTTTGATTTTTCAGCCCATCTCTTATCCCTTGCCCACATCTACTCTCCCTGTTTCGGTTACTATGGTGCAATTACCTTACATCAGAAGCTAAAAAGAAATTCCAAAAGAGATTTGTGATGGAAAGGGATGAATTGATTTCCTGAAAATCTTCAGCAATTCTGTAGAAATCATTTATCTTGTTAACGTGAAGTCAAGGATAGAGAATCTTTCCATGTTTGGCAGTACAAACTTCAAGCAATGTTCCAAGGGGCCTGAAATGGTTTCAGCAAAAGAAAGACTTCTGTTTTTATACATCATCCACAGCAAGCATGTCTAATAGCTCACAGAGTCACTACATCAATGTTTGTAAGTCCATTTCCTTAAGTTCTGTTTGCACAGCTTTTGAGAAAGACTTTTATCAGGAAAAAGGCTGCTTCTGGCCTTGGAGCTGCTAATTTTGAGGCCAAATGACTATGGGGAGAAGAGGCATAAGTTTGATAACTCAGTGCCTCCAGCACACTCAGAACTTTGCCTGCTTTACCACACCACATGCAGCCACTCCTCATAGACAACCAATTTCAGTCGTGGGACCAGCTCTTCACTGATACCTTAGATTACTTTCAAGTTAATGATGTATTTTTTCAAGCCATAACATCCACTTTATCTCTTTCAGGTGTAAGCAAACAGTGTCTGTTCTTTTGCCTATTTAATCAAAGCAGTTTTTCCTTTTTTTCTTCCAAGTCTGGCTAAATTAACTGAAATGACCTGCAAGGTTGTTGCTATCTCCAGACTGGATCAGAGAATGTAGGCATTTCACTACAATCTACTCTAATCCCATTACAGCCATGTCACTCCTAGGCCTTCATTGTGATTAGACAATTAGATACCAATGGCCTTCTAATGGATTTATTACAAGGCATTAGCTCATGAAAATTCTGCAGTGTTAGCTGCTTGCCTTTTCGTTATAATGAGAAATGAAACACTGTCACGGGAATCTGTTAATTTAATAGCTTCCATAACAATGTTAGGAGTGGTAGTAGAAGAAATTAAACATGATTTGTTGCTGAGGCTAACCTGCTCCATGATTTGGCCTTGTGGCTATTTGGAGAAGCATTTTACCTATTAGTAGGCAAAGGTGACTGAGCAAACTTTAAAATGGATGTGTTTTTTTTGCATCCCCAAGAAAAGTGAGTAGTTAAATGTTGTCACAGTACCTGAAGAATTACTCAGTAGTTTAGGAGCGATGGAAATAAAGGGGAGGTGTTTTGCTATGGCTTCTGAAAATCCTAGCTAGAATTTGACTTATCAGGATGACATGGGGATCGGTGGCATCTTACATCTGTGTGCAAGTCACTCCTGTTTTGTCACAACAGTCACACTTGCAAAAGTAAGACCCAGGGTGGTGTGAACTTTCCTCAGCAATTTCATTTAAAGCTTAAAAAAGTCTAACATCTTTTGTGTGAGACACCAGAGCACTCCAGCAACTACCTTAAACAATCAAACAGGCAGTGGATTAATTAACAATAAAATATTTACCTTAAAAAAAAATCCTAATTATCATTTTGATTGCCATGATGTGTATCAGGGAACAAATAGGCTCAGAGTAAGTAGGGGGTAAAATCCTCCAAATATAGTAATGGCTATTCACTATATATTTTTTTTTTTTTTTATGAGACTGGTGGGCAGATGTATATCACAGTAGAACCATTACTCATTTTTCACTCTTGTTGGCAGATGGAGAGGAGCCAAGGACTGAGTATGCCTCTGAGATTTTATTACCTAATATTTCCTCTTGCCTGATCCCTGTCAGGCAGCTGTGAGATTCCCTGGATGTTTGATATGTGTGAGTTTGAATGGTTGTGGTCATGACCACAGACATTTTGTGCATAAAGGCTTTCATATCCTAAACCTGTCTCTTGAGCGTTCTTCACAGGCATTTAAAAGAAAAAGGATGATTTATTGTATATTAACATCTGAACCCAATTAGCTAAGCTAATGAGAAAGGTAAACAGACAAGATATCCAAGAATTCATCCTTTCTCTGGATCTACAAAGCTCTGAGATATGATGAAACAGTGAGATTTCCCCATGATTTAAAAGAGACTGGTAACTAGGCAGCTTATTTTAAAGTGGGGCATACTGGCTCAAAGTGTTGAATCTTTGTACTATGTTTTGCAGATATAACTGCCTTGCTGTTTACTTTCCTGCAAGGATTTTACCAGCATCCACTGCATCAAAAAATTGACTTCTCTCGCTCCTCCGGCCAGTTTCATAATTTACAATTTTGTGGAAAAGGTACTGTTCCAAGAAGGACCTAACAGTATTTTTTCCTTCTGTTTTTTTCAAAGTCTTTTTATCTCCAGCATATAAATTCTGGTAGAGAAATTCCAACTCTTTGTTTTGGTAATGCAAAAATCTTATAATATCAGAAATTCGGAAAAAATTAGATTACAAATTATGTAATGTGTGTATACATATATTAATGTATAAATACAGTGTCTTAAAATTATTATTAACATTTAATCTAAATGTCTCTTAAAATTAATATTAACATTTAATCTAAATGTCAAATGAAATTAAATAGGGTGATACATTTGAAATGAAATGTTTTGGCATTATCATACTGAAACAAGAAGGATGAAATGATTCATTTTGACACTTTCCTGTGGAAAATTTCTTCAAAATTGAAATGTTCATGTAGAGCAACTCAATTTTAACAAAACTGAATTTTTCCACAGTGTTGGACAGTGTTCTGCTGAAACATTTTTGAGCAGTTGTAGGTGGAGCCTGTCTGTGTGTGTGTGTCTGTGTTTGTAAACTTACCTTTCAGTGAGATGAAGGCTACCAGGCATGTAAAATACAACATTCACTTTGGAAACTGTTCATGAATTATGCAACTTCATCTGAAGCCAGAGTCACACTGTGACAAGACAAGGTCAGACCACAGCATGGAATATTTTGATATATGTCCTCCACTAACCAGATTCCCACACAGAACTAGCACAAACATCCCTCCACCTAGAATGATGTCAATATTAGGAATTTTTCCTCCAGGAGGTATTTGCTAAATAGGAGGTATTTGGTATTTGGTAAATGTGCCTGAGCATATCATCCAAATGGAGAATTTGGGAGCTACGGCATTTCCTAACAGCATTTGTCTGGTAAAACCAAACATGAAAGACTTCTTTTCTTGTGATTTATTGCCATTTAAATTTCTTAATATGGGTGATCACTGGTGGTGGTTCTTATTATGGCACTTATTTTGCTTTGCAACACAAAAGGATACCATTTTCCAAATATAAGCCCACCAAGAAATTGAAAGACATTTCAGGAATGACTTTATGACCTAAGTCAGACAAAAATTGCACTTGTAATCTGCAAAAGTAAACATGAAGAGCTGTATGTGGATCAAATAAAGAAAGCTGTGCCCATGTTAAAGATGACCAGCCCTAGCAGCGGGATAAGCTGTAACCCAGATATGGTTTGACACCACCATCCATCACCCTGTGGCACCAGGCTGGCTGCTGGGATGGGACACGCACCCGACTGGCCAAGGGGCAGGGCAGGGCATGATGCTGTGGTCCTGAGTGTGGCCCCTGGTGGGTTCTGCAAGGCAGTAAACATGCACTGCCTGGGGAGGAAGGAGTGCTGGAGGGCTGCTGGGGCACAGGCTGCCCTTCAGAGCCGGTGTGGAGGTGTGCACGGCTGTGTGTGTGTGTGAGACCAGTACTGCCTGGACTAACTGAAAATGGGCTTTAGAAATTCATAAGTGTTTATTAATGGTTTGCATGTCTAGCATTGTGGTTTATTTGCTGAATTACGTTGATCCTGAATGTGCAGTGTACTGATTGCTTGTTAAGTACGTGTCATTAATAATTCAAAAAACTGCCTTTGGTTTAAATTACATGAGCAGCTTTTGCCAGTGACAGATATAAATTAGGGAGTTTGAATCAAGACAGAAGCATTGAGATACAGTTTGAAATTTCCTGCACTTTCATTTATCCTCAAAACCACCAATGATTGATACAACTCTTCAATTTAGCTATATTTACTATGTGGCTGAATTGTTGAACAGCTTATTCTTTGATTAAAGTTCAAGAGTTATGCTCTGCAACTTATATGTATTGTTTGCATATCAATTAAAATCTAAAAACTGTGATTTCAAATAGTATTTTATTTATAATGTATTCTGAAAAAACCAAATCTTCCTTTTGATTAACAATAAATTTTAATTTACTTTTGTTTTTTCTGACTTGGGAATATTTTGGTTTTATTCTGTAAATTTATTCTCTGCAATCACTATCCAAGATTACTGTCCATGTAACATTAAAATAAAATTTTTAAAATTTTTAAAATTTTAAAATGCTGGTTTTGTATCTTGACAGGGATTATCAAAATTGTCATAGTAAGATTTAATATTTGCACACTGCAGCTGACATAGCAAGACATGAAGTTCACGTGAATGGTATAAAAATCACAGATTAATTTAATTTTTTTACTTTAATTTCCTATTTTGAAGATTAAAAAGCCCCCAATGAAAGCAAGACAATATCAGTTTATTGTTTATGGCATTTTATGGTCAAATAAGTGCCCTCTAGCTTTTCACACTATTCACCAACAACTGTCAACATCAAAAATAATGTCACAATGAGGGTGAATCAAGTCCTATGAATAAATAATGAAATCTATTTTCATTTTAAATTCAGTGGCACTATAAAACAGACAACCATAACAACAAAACCCAGCAGCAATTTTTCTAAAGAGTATTAATAAAAATAAAAAAATATTTGTATTCAGAGGAGTATAAACCACATGAGGAAGTACTCAACAGGACTTGTAAAAGATGAAAACATGGGATTTTAGAGTTATTTGATGGACTAACAAAGCAGCAAATGATTATGGGACTTATTTGTGTTTTCACAGAGAAACACAAGTAAAATGCTAGCTAGACTGAGTCAGCAATAGTACTTACTCTAATGTGAATGTTTATAACAAACAGTATGAATCTTTATGATGGGGTAGAAAAAAGGAACTACGTGATGTTGATA
The DNA here is from genome assembly GCF_027477595.1 of Haemorhous mexicanus. Classification (NCBI taxonomy): domain Eukaryota; kingdom Metazoa; phylum Chordata; class Aves; order Passeriformes; family Fringillidae; genus Haemorhous; species Haemorhous mexicanus. Next base: position 113,888,754 of record NC_082341.1, read on the forward strand.
AACTGCAAGGTAAAAACATATCCATTGAAGCTGTGGATGGACATCCAAGTACTTTTTTCCAGGGACAGCAATAGAAACAAGGAGCTGCAGTAGAAAATACATAACTGGGGAAAAAGAAATGGACTGGAAATATTGGGTTTGGGTTTTTTTTCATTTGTCTTGGCATCAGCCAGAACCATGTGGAATAACATTTAGTGCAATGTGTGTATACAGAATGAAACTCCCGTAGTTTTGTAATAACATGCATTCCTGCTAACAGACAGTAAATAATTGTTTGGTGATTCAACTCCACAAGTGGTTTTATCAAGGTTATTTAAGCCTTTCTTGTTAATTAACTGTAGTGGTAATGAGTCTACTTTTCCAAAGTCCTTTAAAATGTTTCCACTGATTTTGAGCCTCTACAGTGAAGGTCTATCAGCCTACAACCAGTAAAGTAAAATAAACCTTTTTTTGGAAAGCCATGGAAATGAACACAAAATACAGAGTTCAGGTCTGTCTACAGCTGTTTGATGTCTGTCCATATTCACTGAAATATTGTTTTTCTAAAATTTCAGAGAAAGACATTTTTCTGAGATAAACTGGAACTACTCAGAAAAATATAATAAGCACAGCTATAAATGGTTTGGAAAGCTTTTCAGTTCCAAATCATAAAACAATTAGAAAAATTTTGAAAATATTTCTATTTTCTATGAAAGTAAGAAATACCTTTCTGAGCTGCATCTAGTTGATATGAATGCTTCATATGAGAATACGTTTGTGAATTTGAAAGCTGTCTTCCAGTCTATTCTTTAAAATAAGAGTTTTATGAAATCTACCCTACCACTTTTCATGGAAACTTCCTTATTTTGGTGAATTGGGTTAACACTGAAGCAATGCAGAATTTGTTCACAGCAGTCATGATCATGTCATTCCGAATATACATACACTGCAAATGTATGGATCAACTGTCTTCCAGATTGCATGTTTGTTATCAATGTCTTTTGGGATAAGATCTTAAGAATTAGTCCTCAGGATAACTTTTTTGATTTAGCACAGGGATGAAAAGTCTGAGTGAGAGTTTAGGACTTGAATCTTCACGTAGGGAGATGGGAGATTCAAACTAGGAGTACAACACATGGCTTTATTTGGTGAGAAACTGATGTGGGTGTATAGTAAGAAGGTGAAAGAGGGATAAATAAGGAGTATGAGGGCTTGATATGAGCAAGTAAAAGGTTTTATTAAATTATGATGAATACTTTTTGCTCTGTAATTTTATTTTATTGAAAACTTAAACTTTTAAAAATGTGTATTAAATCTTCCAGAAGTATAGCAGTTCTTCTCTTAATGGTATTAGGATTTGATATTAAATACCAGAAGACTTAGTTTAAAATTGCTGTAGTGCAGATAAGTACCTTTAAAAATAATTTACAAAGATGGAAGAAAAAGCCTCTGATGAGGTACCTCTGGGGAGTTCCAAATTCCATGGAAAATGGGTTAGGTTCCAAATACGTAGGAACAACTCCAGCTGCCAGTAATAATGGTTACAAAACCCCACTGTCACAGACAGTTATCTTTACATTTAGTATGCAGCAGTGAGAAAAGCAAATCAATGCCTTAGCCTATCATTTTCTGTGAAATGCTATCAATTTCTTAATTAAATATTTGTATTATGTATTACTAGAAAGCTTGAATCCTAAGAAAGGATTCAAGGCAAGTGTGTTAAACAAGAAACAAAACCGAAAAAACAGAGACAAAAACAGAAAAAAGACCCCAAAAAACAAACAAAAACAAAGAAACAAAAACAAAGAAAAAAAGAACCAATTTAATGTAGGGCTAAAAGTCAACAATATCTTGCAATGACATCAGGTATGAAGGTACAGGAAACATTATGTAATATAACTTTGAGAATTGTTTAAACCTCAGGGATTTTTGGAAATGCTTCTAAGTGAAAGAAGAAACTGATATCAATTAATGGGATAATAGTGAAAAACAAATTATTTCTGGTTTGGTATTGGAAATATTGTACCATTAGGAATTGAAGAAATGACATCTAAAACACATACCAAATGTGAGATATGAACCTTCTGAAATGAAGATAATGAATGTATGGTATTCCGATACAGCAGCTTTGATTGTGTATGTACCACAACATGATCTCACAGTAAATTGCATATTTTAAGTAACTGAAAGGGGTTGTTTAGCGCTTGAAAACTGAAAAGATTCTAATATCTGCTACAGTAACTCAAAGTGGTGTCCAGCTATTGTAATGGAAACTAAAGACACACATGAAGCATGCCCAAGAAAATGCCAAGCTTAGCAATTTTGTGAAATACAGGAGAGCATCACTAAAAATGCAGCCCTTTTGTCCAAATCACAATGACAGCAGGAGAAGGGAGAACAGAAGCAACCTAGAAAAATAGCCTGAAGGCAGTAAGTATAGAATATGTAAAATAATTTTAAAATTACACAGTGTATTTTATTTATTTTACTTTTAAAAAGCTATGTTAGATCATATTAGGTAATGATAAAAGAAAAAGGCAATTTGCTGAGCAACAAATTTTAGTGGGGTTGTCTTGCACCTGGAAAGGTGCTCTATTCTGCTGGATGAGATTTATTCTGGTCACTGGCAGGGTTCAATACAATTATGGAAGTTTCTATAGACTTAAACTATTCTTGTTATTTAATTCTCATCATTGAATCAATCCTGGTCTGGGTTTTAATGAACTTAAAAAAACAGGCAGAATATTTATCACAAAACTGTTAAATATTAAACATGTCACATTTGTTTTCTATGTTCATATGAAATCATCAACATTGATTCAGACATGAGGCTCTGATGACTTAGCAACTACATTTGAACTATATTCTCTGCTTTTGTATTTTAACCTGATACTCTATTTATAATAAACAGTGCTGATCACAATAAAAATAAAATACATTTTCCAAATTCTCTAAGGACAATTCAGTAAGGACAGAGTCTTGATCAAGGAAGAGTAGCTATGGTCTTACATCATAATAAATGAAATTACACCTGCCTCACAAATCTTCAGCCTCTTCTTCCAAGGCTCTGTGCCTGCAGAACTTTTCTTAATCTTAATCCTGGTCGCTCTCCCTTTGCCAGATTTGTAAACCATCCTTCCTTCCTTCCTTCCTTCCTTCCTTCCTTCCTTCCTTCCTTCCTTCCTTCCTTCCTTCCTTCCTTCCTTCCTTCCTTCCTTCCTTCCTTCCTTCCTTCCTTCCTTCCTTCCTTCCTTCCTTCCTTCCTTCCTTCCTTCCTTCCTTCCTTCCTTCCTTCCTTCCTTTCCTTCCTTCCTTCCTTCCTTCCTTCCTTCCTTCCTTCCTTCCTTCCTTCCTTCCTTCCTTCCTTCCTTCCTTCCTTCCTTCCGCCACTTCCTTCCGCCACTTCCTTCCGCCACTTCCTTCCGCCACTTCCTTCCGCCACTTCCTTCCTTCCGCCACTTCCTTCCTTCCGCCACTTCCTTCCGCCAGTTCCGCCACTTCCTTCCTCCACTTCCTTCCGCCACTTCCTTCCACCACTTCCGCCATTTCCTTCCTTCCTTCCTTCCACCACTTCCTTCTGCCACTTTTTTCCTTCCTTCCTTCCTTCCTTCCTTCCTTCCTTCCTTCCTTCCTTCCTTCCTTCCTTCCTTCCTTCCTTCCTTCCTTCCTTCCTTCCTTCCTTCCTTCCTTCCTTCCTTCCTTCCTTCCTTCCTTCCGCCACTTCCTTCCGCCACTTCCTTCCGCCACTTCCTTCCGCCACTTCCTTCCTTCCGCCACTTCCTTCCTTCCTTCCGCCACTTCCTTCCTTCCGCCACTTCCTTCCTTCCTTCCTCCACTTCCTTCCGCCACTTCCTTCCGCCACTTCCGCCATTTCCTTCCTTCCTTCCTTCCACCACTTCCTTCTGCCACTTTTTTCCTTCCTTCCTTCCTTCCTTCCTTCCTTCCTTCCTTCCTTCCTTCCTTCCTTCCTTCCTTCCTTCCTTCCTTCCTTCCTTCCTTCCTTCCTTCCTTCCTTCCTTCCTTCCTTCCTTCCTTCCTTCTGCCACTTCCTTCCTTCCTTCCGCCACTTCCTTCCTCCCTCTGGCTTTCTCATATATTTTCATATATTATTTGATTGATGACCCTGTACCATCAAGTGCCCTAGCACCATAGAGATGTCTCCAAAGTAGCCAGCAGTCAGGCATTCCTACTGAAAAAGGTATTTTTAGTGAGAGACTGCGTAGCTGAATGGTATGCATGTCTCCGTATTGCTAAAGTTTGGAGAGATCTTTCATAGATTAATCCATAGGAGATGACAATTCTCAAGGACACTGACTAATATTAAAATTAGTTCTTCCTGCTGCTTCCTATGGTAATATTTGCAGTACAATATCACTTTTTCTTCAAATTTTTCTCCTTTTCCACAGGCATTCTCCATCTTCCAAAATGTTTATGCTGATAATCTCATAATGTACAATCACTTCAGTCTAGTAATTATCAAACTACAAAATGTTGCTTTACCGCAAACTGTACACAGATGATGTAGAAAGATTAATATCTCTAGCATTGTTCATTTGTTACTATGGAAATACTGCTCCTCTATCGAGCTTTTAGTAAACATTGCATTAGTGATGCAGCCAATGACAGAGAAAGCCTTGGCAAGGGTAGTGGTGAAATTAAGATGTATATTGTTAGAGATCTGCAGTTTCAGCATAAATACATAGAAATGTATTTATTTCCCTTGCCTTTCTATGCTAAAAATATCCTGTTCAAGTGCAGCCTATTTGGACATAAACTTTACAAGTCAGTCATTTAAAAACCTTTTAAAAATGCATTCTAAATCAAAAGAGATGTTGGGGGAAAAAAAAAGAAACTTAACTATTTTTGTTATCCATGTAAGTAGAAGTGTATCTTCCCTACTAGATATACCTGTGGGTTTTGTTTTGTTTTGTTCTGTTTGTTACCAGAGTTAATGTTCTTCTGCCTTCATGTGGTATAGAAAAACTCTTCTGTATTTATCATCAATATTTACTTTCCTTGTATTTAACTACATGATTAGGAGGAAAAGAGAAACCTGGAACACTAGTTCCTCTAGGGTTTCACTGTGAGCCCATTTGTTACCTTCTGATATATGAATTTTACATGCCTAATGTTCTGAAACGCCAAATTATTTTTTTCTTTTTAGAAGCTGTTAGTGCCAGGGAAGTGATGGAAATATTTTAGGTGTGAAAATAATTTTTTGCTTTAACTTTTTGCTTTAATTTTCAAAGTCTTTTATGGCTTGGTACCTCCTTATTTGCACATCTCTTATGGTATTGGCAGGAGTGACCACTGCTTCTCCTGATCCTCTGAGCATCTCCTGCTCTTCTCGCACTACATTGCCTCTTGCTCATGTTCCAGACATGCCTGCAAAGCACAGCCATGTTAAGTTCATGGAGAAACCTGGATGGGAGTAAATGGGGATCAGCAAGGGCTACTTTATGCACATAAGCTTATCAACTCACCAAATACTTGCTATTTGCTTTGTTTTTCTGATGTGTTTTGTATTTTCTGGCTTAGAGAAGCCATAACTTGTGACTGGCTCTATAAACATCAATAGCAATACTTATAGTATATAGTGATAAATTGATATACATTTTAGAGAGGGACAGTCCAATTTTCTTCTCTAATTGCACAAGTTCTATGATTCTAAATTATGTGATTCCTATTTATAATAAAATATTTTCTTTATAAAGAATTAGAATACAGGATAAATTATTTGATGTATGTGGCTTGGCTGGACTCTGGTCACAGGGAAAATAAGCAGAAGCTTTGTAGGCTTTGGAAACAAGATCTGTATTCTATGCTGTGATGGAGATACCTGTGCAAAACGCATTAATTTATTTCTAATATTTCCAAAATTCAGCTTAAAAGACTAAGAATGCCACAGAAACGAAGTTCAGTGATCCTTCATGCAAACACCTACAGAAGATATGCTGAGAAAGAAAACCTGTAATACTTGTCATGCAAACTTCATAAAGTTCAACAAAGTCACTTGCAAGGTCCTGCACTTGAGTCAGGACACTCATCAGTATCAATGCAGGTTGAGGGATGAATGGATTGAGAGAAGCCCTGTAGAGAAAGACTTGAAGATACTGGTGAGCAAAAAAATTTTCATGACCTGGCAATGTGCACTGGCAGCCCAGAAGAGCCATATCCTGGGCTGCACAAAAAGAAGTGTGACCAGCAAGTCAAGGGGGGTGATCAGCATCACTCCACTCCCAATTGTGAGACATCAACCTCAGTACTATGTCGAACTCTGGAGGACCTGGGCGTGTTGGAAGACAGAGGAAAGCCACAAAAAATGAGAGGTCTAGAGCACTTCTGCTTTAAAGAAAGGCTGAGAAAGATGAGATTGCTTGTCCTGGAGAACAGAAATCTGTAAGGAGAACGTATTGGGGACTTTCGGTATATAACAGAGAATTGTTAGAAACATGCGGAGAGGCTTTTTGCCAAGAGCTGCAGTGACAGGACAATGTATTTCAACTAAACGGTGTACATTTACAGTAGATTCTTTACTGTGAGGTGAGGCATTGAAACAAGGTTACCCAGAGAACCTGTGGGTGCCCCATCCCTGGAAAAATTCAAGGCCAGGCTGAATGGATCTTTGAGCAATCTGGTCTAGTTGGGAAGTGTCCCTGCTCATAACAGGGAGTTGGAACTAGGTGCTCTTTAAAGGTCCTTTGCAAACAAAAGTGTTCTATGATTCTGTGATTTTTGGGTGTGGTTGAATTAGTAGGTGGGTGGTGTTCTATAAAATTTATTTTTGTATGAATGAACCATGGCAATACAGAGCTCTAATAGATAGTCAAAATTATTTTTGTATATATTATTTCAGGCACATGCTTTTAAGTGTGAGATAATAAAAAATGCTCAGTGCGACACTGACCTGGAGGAGCTCCATAAAATCACTTAATGGTCTACATCAAAGCTTTAAATGATTCAGTTCATTAGAATTAATGAGGGGTGGTAGATGTGGAAAAGATTTCATATTGGATATGGTCATAGTCATTTGTTCTGTTCACTAAATAATTATGTTATCTCACTGGCACAAATCTTTCAATTTTAATATATTATTTTTAAGCTGCTTCTTTTAGAGTTTGTTTTGATAACCTTTGTTGAATGCAATATCCAAAATAGTTCACTCTGAGGAATAATATATAATTTAAAAAGTCATAAAAATATGCTGTTCCAATTCCCAAATTACATAATTTTAAAATGTTACATAATGCATAAACAACTTTGATTAATCCATTTAGTCATTCTTATTGTATTATGATGTCAACGTTTTAGAAACTTCAGGATTGCTGTAGAACTCGTGGAGAAAAGTCAACTAACTTTTAAAAATTTTACCTAGTTAAATAAGAAAAAACCCAAAAAGTCTTCTTAGACCTGATGTTATAAAGGAATATCTTCATACAAGATGCTTTTGTATAATCCACACTAATGCAAGAAAAACTATTTAGATTCCTGTGGGAACCTGAAACACATTTCATTTGGCTCTATCATTATGGAAATTTTGACCATTGGTTCCTAATTAGGTGTTCTCATTTGCATGATGGAAGTTCATGAATTTGACTAGACACCATTCATAGCTCTGCTTTATTCAAGTTGCTTTGTAAGGAGCGATATATTGCACTGCAGTGAATAGGGAAAAAAGCAAGACCTTGGCACTTAATCTGTATATTTAACTTGCAAAAAAGACTTCCTTAGGGCTAAAGTAACCATGGCTAGAGGTAGCAGTTGCCACTGTGTTCAGCTGAATTAAAGTCTTTCTGAGAAAATCCACTGCTGGTCCGACTAGTTAAAATATTAAAATAATCTCATGGTTTATGAGGTGGTGGCAGTTGTGACCAGCCTGGGGCTCTAGAGCAAGAAGACTCAAAAGAGCAAAGATCTTTTGTAACAGTGCACTTTTCAACCCTGATAGCTAAGAAAGAGGGTGTTCAAATGATCACTGCAGAAATCACAGAGCCATGTCTCATTTCATTAAAGCCAAACTAAAAATCATCTTCTTATAATCTTTTCAGTGCTCAATTAAGAACCCATGTACACTGTAAGGGAAAATAAGATGAGTTAAAATTAAAGTACAAAAATTAAACATTTCTTGGAAAACTTGCCAACTTAAACAAAACCTTGAGGATGATGTTCTGAATGTGTTAGATTGAATACAGGTTACAAGTATTATCCACGCTGAGATTACTGTTCTCTGACCTTATCCTGGGGCTAACTGTGAAGCCTGACTAGATATTAGCATATGTAATGAGAAAATACATCATATCATTGACTTAATCAGAATATGATAATTAATCATTGCTGCATCAACCTTTGGGAATAATTTTTTTTCTAAATTAGAATTAGCCTACAATAGTAACAAGTGAGCTTCATAATCTCCTTTACCTCTTTATTAGTCTATGAGCTAAGAAACTCAAGACAGCCTTAACTTTTGCCTCCTCATTTTTGACTCCTTGTATTTTCTCCGAGTATCAGACAATTGGGTCTCTTTCTTAAAAATGATCTATTGAACACAGTGTTCTGTGAAGAAGAAAAAATGAAAAATTATTACAGAAGATAAACTAGAATTTATATTCTGCCTGATACATTTATCAAAACTATATGGTTTGTGTTTTAATTCAGTAATGGCTCAGGTGAAATTATTCATTTAATGTTATAAATCTGATAAATTCTGTTGAAATATTTGCTATAAGCATTATTTAAATCACTCTGTTGGCTTCAGACCAGACTTGCTATCAGGAAGCAGTAAAAACTAGCCAAGCAAACAAAAATCCCACAAAAACAACCCAAAAAAAGATGGGAAATGGGAACTGGCTCAGTGGGCGTGCCTTGAAGTTTACTTTGAATTACTTTGAAAAAATGAGGACAAGGGAGATAAAAATTAAAGAGAGGTTGTTATTGGGAAAAAAAACTGAGCATTTTCTGAATTTTCTTTTAAAGGCGAATGAAAAATTCTGTCCATAAAAAGAAACTTCAGAAAGTAGCTCCAAGAAAATATCAGACTCCATATGAAGTTTCAGTCTTTAAGGTAAATAGGTTCTCAGTCCTGTTTTTTTGTTTTTAAGAACTGCTCTCAAGAGATTCATAAAAGCAGAACTAAGGCTTATGTTTTAGACAGAAGGGATTTGCAAATATTTTTAATCTGTAAAGATCCAAATATGAATCCTGTTTTCTTCCTTCAATCTCCAGGTTGTTGAGGTGCAGATTCCAGGCATTTCTTTACAAGCTGCAAGATTCTTCTTCTCTATATTCCCAAATCTCCAGGACTGGCTGTGTGACAAAAAGTTTCAGAAGCTCTCTCACCCTGTCATATTCAAGATCAGTCATTTCACACTGCCAGCAGGCCCTTTCTCAACACAGAACTAAAAGTGTTAGTAACACTGGCTTTTGCTAGAATCCCTTTTGGACTGTGTGAGAGGACCAGGAAATGTGCATATGATGAGATGTATTCTTTTTGGAGATACAGTTGTCATTTAGAAAAATGTAAAAACTAAATACAAATAAAAATAAGAACCTTCCTTCATATACATAATGTATTTATTTATGAACACATGTAGAAATATATATGCACACACACTTCTTTTTTTGTGCAGTGCTTGTGTATGTTTTGTAAATAGAGCCCCTAAAGTAACAAAAGAAATTTTACAAAGCTATGCAATGGGCAACATTCCTCTGGAAATATACCATTAATTATGATGAATTCTCTCAGTGTTCATGGGGTTGCAATATGTAATCCCTTAGGAATTCTGTTGTAATTTAGCATTAATTAATTTCCACCCACAATAAAGCATTCCTTAATCTTGAATAATGTAGTGCTTATTGCCTTTTTTGCTAACATCTCTGATTTTTTTTCCAGTGTTTTTCTCCTTTAACCTCTAGTTGCCAGAAGGTTATTCTGTGAATTTTTAGACATCAATACACAGAACTAAGATCTCCCTACTACCACTCAGACCCAAAGTAATTTGAATGCATTATTTATCCCTTGAGTAATTTGCCACAACTAATCCTCACAAGCAGGTCTAATGCTGGATCCTCTGGGATATTCCTCACTTCTGATTAATATTAACTGTGAATGCTCGTCTTGAAAAAAATACACCAGTGGGGTACTGTTATTAGGCCTCTTCAGTGCTGAAATCCAGAACGCCTGTTTTCCAGTACCAACGGAGCTGCAGCAGGTTTGTCAAGCATGTGAAGCCCTGTGTCACAGCCTGGGGAATGCCCCAACCCCAGCCTCCCAGGCGGGCAGCAGAACAGCTCTGAAAGGTTTTGAATGTGGGATACACATAGCGATCCCCATCTGGCACTCTTTGATCCCAGACCCAAAACTGCTAGCATGTCTATCCATACTTTGTGTGTCAGGCATGTGGATAAATGCCTCGTTTTACTCTCTAGTAAATCTATATTTATCTGGTGATTGTGTAACTGGAGTTCTCTCTCTGCAGTGGTGTGTCTTAGCCACATGTATGATGATGTTTCTTTCTCACTTTACGACTCAGCTGATCACACCATTGAACCTAACAGCACTGCTACATTCTTTTCAGAAGGTGTTTCAATATTCCAAAGTTCAGAGAGATTTTACTGTCTCTTGAACATAACAGTAGGAATGCAACTACCATATTATAAACCCAAATAACTCAGTATTTTGGGATTCAAGAGATTGTCTTTGTTGAAGTGTTTTCGGTTTTTTCTTTTCTTTCAGATGAAATGTGTTTGAACTGTCACATTTTTCAGTCACATGAATGAGAAGAAAGAATTACACAGAGCTTTGCTCTTCTGACAGTACTCTTAAAACCTCCTTTATAGTTCCTAAATACTGTTATCAATGCTTCTTAAAAGAAACATCTTCCAGTTAGAAGGCTTAAAAAATACACTTTTATTTTTTTAAAACAGCCACTGATATTTTAGCAAAAAGACAAAGTTATTATAGTACACCAGAGAACAATAAAATTTCAGTGGTAATAGAAAGAGTGAAAATATAAACAAAATATGTTGTATTGAGTATACTAAAGGTCAATTTGAAAAGTAGCTAGAGAACATTACCAGCCATTTTCCAAGCTACATCCCCAGTCAGTTTGGTGGGACAATAACATAGTAACAATTTCAAAAATATTTTAATGCAAGCCTTTAATGGAGACCCTATTATGGTAGCATTTACGATATGCACTGATGATGGCAAGATGATTTCAATACCACTCCAAAGGGATTCCATTATGAAGCCATTACAATATGAAGCTGCAATAGCAAAATACTTTCACGAGAAATCCATAGAGAGAGTGGGATGGTTCCATTACTGGTTCCAAAGTGATATGATGGCACTCCAAGGATCTCTCTACAAACCTATAGGGACCACACCAGCATGTGAAATGATGATATGCATGATAAGCTTCTTTGAAGATAGACCTGTATTTCCATTTTAAAATTGCATTTTGTTCTGAGACAGCAACAAAAAAAAAAATCCATCTTTAGAATCATGCATTTTTCCTACTTGCATTCCAAGAAACCTTCATTTGTCTTAACAAGCGATGACCTTCAGTCTTCCTTCCTTTTTAACTCTAATCTTGCTGTCATGTTTAAGAGAGAAATTGAGCTTAGTTTTATTTCTTTTAGATCATGTTTGTTTACCGGAAATGTATCCTTTACTTCAGCACTCACCTGCTGAGGTGGATATAAGAATAATCTGAGGTCTGTGCTGTCAAGCAGTAGTCCCTTAAACTGACCCCACTGACAGGGACTGGAAAAACTGTAGGATATGAACTTATTTGGAAAACGTCCTAAACCTAGAAAGTTCTGATTTGAAATGGTTAAGTTTGGTTAACTATCTTCATTTATAAGGCTAAATTCTCTGGTAGTTTCTTATGAAAGGTCCATGTTAGAATTGCTTGTGAAGGTGTTGATAGAACCTTTCATCAAGGGCGAAAAGCTCTACAAAATTATGGCAAACTTGCCAAAAAACAGAGTTAAGTGTCCTTTTGTGACATTTTAAAAATGACATAGTTTACAAGCTTCTTATAGAAAATTTTCTGAAACTTCCCCCCTCCCTCTTTCCGATTCTGCTAAATTATGAAATTGCAATCAAAATTGGGGCATGTTTGAGGGGTTGGAGAGGGCACACATGTAAGATGTGTATGGTTTTTTTGTTTGGTTTTAATTTCCTAAGGGAAGGAATCTGAATGGACATAAATTTCCAGAATCTTGGAAAAGTTTTATTCAGATTGACTGTGAAGCTTTATTTCTAGAATTCTGAAGTCTTCTATGAAAGCGAATTACTATTTTTGTCTCAGCTCTGTAACATATATAGACAGTTTCACTATCCAAACAGCATCTTTCTTCAAAACCCTTTGCGTATATTAAAGTTTATAAATCTAAATAATTAAGTATTTCAAATACAGTATATTTGAGACCCATTTTTACATGACTGCTTGCCATTCAGAAGTCCGGATTTTTAGCAAGCCCTTGTTCTCTTCTTCTACAATGCATATACAAGCATATTTCATTGCACATACACCAGAAAGACACATTTTTGAAAATCACAGAACACATGGGGGTAGATTAAACTACATTTTCTGTTCCTCCTAATGCTCTTTGTCTGACATCTTACTAATTAATGTGTTCAGCTCAACAGATCAAGGGGTTTTAGTTGAAGGATCTGTTATCACAGAATATTCCTCCCTTTCCTGGTTTTAACTAGCTGACTTCCTCAGATTCTGTGGAGCTCTAACCAAGTCTGAGATGTGCTCTTTATCTTCTCAGGATTGGTTTGGGGTTTTTTTTTTGCCATTCTGTTAATTGTATTTTCTAATTTTAAAACTGAATTCATAAGGTTAACTAATTTTCACAGCAGGTTATTAGATTTAAAGTTGTAGATTTTCTGTAAGTTTCAGCAACATAGAAGACATGTTAGAAGAGAGCAAAATAAAATTATTAGTGCCCACACAAGAAGAAGAACTAAATATGAAATGCTCTTTTTTGTACTACTGCTGTATCCTATGGCTTCTGTCAGTACTGATACTGCCTACAAGAATGAAAGAATCTTGACTCAAAATTCAAAATATTTTTGTTAAAGTATCATGAACTCACATCTTCACTGTAATTCCAGCTTGTATATTGTATCCAAAGTATTTAGAGGAAACTCAGTTATAACTCAGAAATACAGAATATTTCTGTACTGCAACCAAGGTAGTAGTGTAGGTGTATAAAGCAGGAGTTGTTAACAGACCTGAACTGTATTTAGAAAAGGAAGGTCAGCTACAAGATGGTGTGAACTACTTTTTGAAAAGAAAATTTCTCCAGTTTTGAAACTTTCAAAACCACCTAATTCTTAACCAAGACTATGAAGAATCAGGGAGCACTGGGCTACACTGCATTCTTTTTTATCATTTCTAACCTTGTAGGAGTTCAGGCAGGCATACATTTTTTTTTCTTCTAAGTGGTCTTAACATTATTTCAACATCATTTTTTTCAATGGGATAAATTGAGGTTATTCTCATCCCAGCTCTTCCATTTACTTTTGTGGTGTATATTTGTAATCTGTTTAGCAATATTTTCTTGACTGCTTACAATCCTTTGAAATGCTTGAAAGAGCTAATATTGCATGCTTGTTTTATATGCCATGTGGAACAGGCATGGAATCAAAGCACTGGTTGACCTTCAACACTGGCATTCCCAGCTTGCTTGACTCCAGCCACCATGTCAGAATTGCTCACAGAATCAAGAGCAAGAGCTGAGCAGTGTTTAATGCAGCCATTGGTTCTACAATTGCAGTCTCTGCAGCACACAGAGCTTGTGATGCTGTCCAAAAGATAGCAATTATTTTGCAATTTCAAATTGGGGTTTTTGACACCATGTACTTATTTGACATTGTAATGCAATAGTAGAGGTGGAGTATCACGGCTATTGCACAATAAACTATCATTGGGAACAGTGTCTTGTCCATAATTACAGCATGGATACTGAAAAGAGGAGAAAAAAGCATGTTTAGAGCTTGACAAGATGCATTTTAGGGAGCAGTCACTTCCTTTCCAGGAATTCTTGAGATTCAAAATAAAATGCTCTTCAAAAAATCTTGACTCACCTGTCTTTTTTGTGAGGACTGCAGACACAAAGAGTTTTAAGTGCCTGTGTTTATATCCTTGTTGTATTTGCTCCGCATACAGCATAAAAATAAGTGATGCTATTTTCACTGTGTGAGATCTGGGAGAGAAGCAGCCAACTTGCAGCTATAACAGGCAGCAGCAATAACCATCACTACCAGCAAACTCTGGCAGATATTTTTGCTGCTGTCACCATTGTTTCTTAAAATAAAATCCTTTTTTGTTAAAAACTGTCTTTGCCCTCATGCCACTTTGATATCTTCGCTTTCCTTGCTGTCTTGGTTAAGGCCAGTGGGAGTACAATTTACCGAGTTCCAAATTTATATGGATCCCTCGTGGAGGTACAACAAGAGTTCATATATCTCTAATTCTTTCAATCCTCCTTTGTCTCAAGGGGAGTATAAATATAAACCTATTTGGCCGTGTCTATAGATTTTTGAGGTTTTGTGCTTTTTCTAAAGCCAAAATTTATAAAGATAGTTTCACAGGCGAAAAAAAAAAAAACCAAACACGCAATTTTAACTCAGAAAGCACAGAACATAATAATCTTCCAGCACCATGTCTTCTGACATTACTTAGAACAATCCAGAGAACAGCTGAAAAGATTTTTTTTAACTAAAACTAAATAAAACTAGGGAAATGGGTGACTAACATTAAAAAAATAAGCACTGGAGTAATTGAGAAAGAAGAAGGAGTACTAGATGAAAACAGAGAATGACAATAAATTGTCATTTTTGCTGTCACCATTGCTATACAAAATAACGACTGGTAGTGTACTGCATTATCTCTGTCTTCAACTGTATCCTCTGATATGATCCAGAGTTCTTTTATGATAGGCATTGCACATCAGAGTTTAGAAATTGCAATTAATCTTGTGTGGGGAAAAGAGAACACATTCGAGACATTATTGTTAGTCTAATAAGGTCTGAACGGTCTAACCAAATTGCCTACTGCTTATTATTAGTGTACTTACAATGATACTTTTATAGCTAATAATAAATTTAAAATTTCTATGCACAAGCATCTGTCATTTAATCTTTTCCTCCAGAGTAAATTCACCCTTTAAATGTCTCTCTAAATCTCAAAATAAGCAGCTTCAAGTAGGGGTATGATTTGAGCTGCAGCAAGTTATCAACATCCCAAGTGGTTTGTTGGAAGAAATATTACAGAGATTTCTTCTCCCTCACTGCAGGCTCCATGTATGGTCACTGGTTGTACTTCATCGATCAGTAACTGGCCACTGTGCATTGGGCTTACAGTTTGGAGTCCCTGGTATCCTCCAGCATCTTTGCAGTCCCTCATCATGTTTGTTCTAGGTTCATAAATACCTTGCTCTCCACTGACTAAATATTTGTTATTCCTATCCAGTAACTAACAAGATATTACAACACACAATTTCCCAAAGTTAAAAAAAGTTCAGGCTGTAGTATCTTACCACTGCACAGCTGTTGTCAAAAGAAAATAGAAAGGACTCCGCTCCAGATAAACCAAACAAGTCCTGACACTCTGCTACCATAAAAAAAGCTTTTTGCTAGCAATTAGAAAACTATATTTATTGAATTTCAGTCTGAACTTCCACTGGTCCGTATGACTCAGCTGGAGAAAATGTACTTTAGTTCCTGGGAAAGAAAGATTGCAGGTATGAGAAGCTGTATCCAAAGATTGCAAGGGAATTAAAATACAGATAGAAAGTGAACAGCAAATTTCAAAAGTAAGGGCAGTATGGTATTTTCTGTCTGTTGCATGATAAGGACACCTCTCTTGATACCTGCATAAAGAAGATCACATTCACTGTTGATATGACTTCAGAAATATTAGTAAAGTCATAAAAGGAATATATTTGGCTAAAAACTTGTCTCATGGAGATAACTTGGTGCTTGTCAGTCCTAAAATTCCACCACTCACAGACACATGGTAAAATTTATATTCCATTATCATTAAAATGACGATTGTTCTTCCTCTATGTCATGGCTTTTGAATTCTTTTGCTGTGAGTACTCAAAGTCTAATTCTTCTTATCTTGTGGTAAAATGCACATAATTTCTACATTTTAAAGATTTAGCTACCCCATAGAGATAAAAAAAGGAAAAAAAAAGTACCTCGCAATATTTACAGATCTTCCAGATTTATCATCTACAGTAATATAGAAGCCCATATGGGACTCTAGAAGACGTAGACATTTCTTAACTCAACTCTCTCTACTTTTCTCCACATCACAGAGGCATAAGCAACTTCTTCTCCAAAAAATTATCTCAAATTCAAACTGACCTAATAGGAAAGAAATTATTTTTTTCTTCTTTCTTGGGAAATGTCAGGCTGCTGTGTGTCTAGGGGTATCAAAAATTTGATGCAGGATATCTTGAAACCATTTAAAAAGCCTACTAATTACAGAATTGTTTCCAATAATTTAATATAGTCCTAGAAAGTAAGATTAATGTTTAAAAAATTTAAGTTACCATTTTTAAAAAATGGGTATATGCCAGACAAATGACAATGAAATTTTAAAGAAATATTGTATTTTCATTTACTAGCATTGTTGAAAGAGAATAGAATACTAGTGTGTATCACAGGCCTAAATGTCAAAAAGTCATCAATCAATTGCAGAGAAATTACTCATTTTTGTGGTCTCCTTAATCCTTGGATGTTTGGACAGTGGAACAAAGACTTCAAAAGGAACAGCAGAAAAGTAGTTCCAGTAATTTGGCACAATGAGTGACTGAATCACTGGCCTGGACTGACTTTCCTGTGGCTCAAGGAATTTTCCAGATAACATTTTCTCTGAACACAGGTCTATGTGTGTGTTTCTGTCTGCTGCGCTCCATTTCACAGGGTATGGTCCTTTCATGTTAAAGGCACCATTGAGATGTTTTTGTCACATTTTAGAAAGGTGCCAGAGAGTCTGGGGAGTGCCTCTGTGGCAACACAACAGAATCCCTTTCAAGCTGTAATACATTACCTCTTTTTTTTCCCCCTGATGTCTTCACATAACAAAGAGTAGGAGAATGCCTTGACTATTTTCCATGAAAAGGCCAATTTTGATTTCATGGCAGATAATTATTTTGTAGTGTGCATATTTTTTTCTCATCTTTAAAATATTATTACAAATAACTAAGAACTTAATGAACATTTATTGTTTTCTCCCAATAGTGTATACTGTGGTTCGGAGCAAATATTGTTCAATATTGAAGCTTTTCACATGTCACTGTATATGTGCCTATAATATTTCTTACTATGGTAAGAATTTACCAAAAGTCTATGGATAGAAAATGAAGCTATTGGTTGAAAATAAAGTTATAAAATTACAGAAAAAAATCTGCCTGTCAAATTGAAATTATTTTCCTTTACATACATGCAATTTTTAAATTTCTGAGCACAAATCAGCATTTTTCGACATAGATTGAACCTCTAAATGTTCAAGATTTAATCATCAGTGCAAATCAGATCAGCTGCATTGGCCTCCAATTTTAACAGCATTTTAAATGCATCCAAATATCTGTTCCACTGTCTAGGATGGTTATACCTACATGAACTGAAAGAAACTATAAGTGTTGAGGTGGAATAGTTTCCTGCTCCTTGAGGACCTCTATCATAATAGGCATATTTCCTACATACTTTTTCTTTTTTTTTGTCAAAGCAATTGCAGGATTGGTTCTGTTACATTTAATAAAATGCTGCTCTTTGAGCAGCAGTAATATAGAGTATCTGCTTTTCATTTACATGGTAAGAAATGATCTTTCTACACAGCCCCACTGATTCCATATGAAGGTAGCAGCCCACCTGTATGTCACTACTTACATGCAATTTAAGAGTTTCAATGTGGCATAATCAGGCATTAAACTGCATGAACTGCTTAAAGTGCCTGGCAGATAAAAGTTGTTCCCTTCTCATTCCCTGTACAAGTACAAATATAGAGGCCTAGTTTAACATTAACTTGCAGATTAGGCTTTGCTGCTTGAAAATGAAAGAAAGAAGCTGATTTTCTTGCTCTGCAGTAAAAAAACCCAAAAAAACCAAACAAAAAGCAGGTGGGAAGCCTTCATTAAAGAAAGCCACTGCAATTAATTAATGATCAAAAAGGGCAGTGCTGCCAGCCAAGCTTTTAACATGTAATTTTCTAGTATATGAATACACTCTGTGATCCTTCTTTTGTGAACCAGAAATTGAGTGCTTAGTAGTGACATGCATCATCCTCCCAGACAATAAGCAGCGTGTGGCTTCACAAGCTGGGGTCACACCAGCTTGTAGTAACCTGATGTCAATTATTTTCCTTGGAAACAACGACTACCTGCAACACTAAACTCCCATGCTTTTGTGAGAGCACAGAATGTTACCTAGTGAAGGTGTCAGTGATACTGCCTATTGCTGCTGCAGATAATGTGTCTGTCTAATGAAGTAGGAACAATACTTCTTTTCATCTGCCGCATGTGTGAGCTTCTCGCTTTGATCGACGGTGTTGTGTGGGTGGAGGAGCCGGGATTAGTGAATCATTCCTGATTTATGGTGACATCATCAGCAGCAATGTTTTAGGCTTAGAGCATTGGTTAGTGCTCGCTGCTAAGAGGAACAACACTACATAGGTAGGACCACAGGCTGAAAATCTGACTCAATTTGGTCTTAGATGTATTGGTGTTTCTTAAAGATCTAAGATATGGAGATAGGGTTTATGAGGTGAATCCAGTGGAGGAAAAAAAATGGCTTAGAACCAATTTTACATGTTTTTATATATATTTCTATTATCTCTGTATTCTAATGAGTATTTTAGCAGAGTAGCCCTACTTTTTCAAAAGCTTTTGCTCATGAGGAAGCTGAAATGTTTCTACGGTCTTCCTAATTATTTCCACCATGAAAGACATTTTCTGCACTCATCATTCTAGTTAATGAAATTTCTGGTGACTGAAATATTGAGACAAGGGACTGCTCTGGACCTTAGGTAATCTGAGTTCTGCTCTAATTTCAAATTTAAAATTATACCAATATTGAAACAGCAGTGGGAAGTAAGCATCTAAATAGCCACCTATAAATTACTTATCTCTACTTTGGATTGAAAACTGTTAAATATTGGTAATGTATTTTCCAGGGGTTTTTTTTGTGCTCTGACAGTAAAATCTTTAGAATACTCTGTTACTTCCATATCTTTACATATAGGAGAAGGGAATCTCCCATCTCACCTAGGGTAATGCAACAAATGTGAAGAAAGGGAACAAAAATGAAAAATTTTTCAGGGTAGGTTTGGTCTGAAAGTTTTTTTCAATTCCTACCAACCTCCTTATAATCAAAAGAGCTACAATGATGTTAAAAAAAAAAAAGAGGAGAGCAGAGAATCCAGCTGATAAACTCAAGACTGAGTCTTTCATGTCCTTTTCAGAGGAGTTTTCACAACAAACCCAACAAGCTCTGAAACTTGCCTTGGAAAAGACAAGTGGTAAACAGGTGTTAAAGATTACTCAAGTTTCTGCACTCACTGAACCACAACATAATTTGATTTTGTTGCTCTTTTGATCAGAGCAGGATTTCTGGACCATGCCTGTGTTCTATAAACACACATCACTGTTTCTTTTTCTAATAATGAAAGTAACCTCTAGGGAATAAAACTTTTTCAGTGGAAATTAAGCTTCTTTTCAATAAAATTTCTGATATATAGAAGCTTATAGATAAATGTTCTTTTATATTTTTGATCAGTTTTTTGATGGATTGCGCCTGTGTTTTCTCTTAGTCCTTTCAGAGCTGCTAAACTAAGGAACATTAGTCTCTACTGGGGACATTATTCTTTTGTAAATCTATTAGTATTCCTCACCACCTATCTTTCTATGTTAATGTAATTTTCAGTAGATTCATAATGTTGGAAATCCCAACATCTCCTAATCACTTACTATTGACTTGAATTTACATATTTTTGCAGATGAAATGGAGAGATGTGCTGCTGTTCATCAGGTGAATATAAATGCAGCAGGTTTTGGTTTTTTTAAACAGAAACTCCAGTGAGTTATTATATGCTTTCTACTTTGTTTTGAACCACATTTGCAATGCTTTGATAAATGTAGACAGGAAAAGCATTATTTATTCTAAAGAGCAAGCATACCACATATAATACTATGAGAACACAGATTTCTCTAATTTCTGGTCATTCACATTTGAGAGGAAACTTTCCATTCTGTTTTAGGCTGGAGTTTAGATAGATATTCTGAAAATATTTCCACTATCACAATGTGATCATGGCAACATTTCCATAGTGGGGAAACAGGGTGAATTAAATTGGTGGTCCTTGCATCATTGGAGTTTGATTTGCAATGGTTTGGATGTAAGGTCACAAAGATGTGAAACTTTAGCAAGCCTGCAAGACAACATTTGTTGAAAAGGAATCTAGATTCTGGTGCCTTAGCTGGTCTGTGTGCACATCAGTTATCCATGGAAGGAGGCACTGACAACATGAATGAGCAGCTGCTGAGCAGAGGCAAACAGGAATTGGAAAATTGTGGAGAAAATACTTTTTATTTACTTTCAATATTTCAGTCCCAGGATAAGACCTGAATTTAGAGAATGATCCAAAACCTGCTGTCTGGACATCGTGATTAATCATATTAAATGCTTGCTTGGAAGTAGCTTAGTAAATAAATAAACAAATAAATAAATAAATAAATGGTGGACATGATACTTGAACCAATTTGATAAATTTTTATCTCAGTAAATAAGCCATTTAGGGTTTTTTTATAATCTCTACATTATTGCTACACCACGTCTTTAAGAAACAGGAAAAAGGGGATTTAAACATTTGTCTTTACATGCTTCTGTAGAGAGAAAACTTGTCTTTATTTTCTTCTGTCATAAACTACAACACACTTTTTCAGTTGAGGACAAACTTACCTTGAACTCTGGGCAAAATCTCAAGTTATGTTAATTTGCTAAATCCAGTAGACCTAAACTTCTACCTATAGCTTGCAAAAGCATACATTTTTTTCATGTAGGTCCCAATGTTTAAAACTCTTATAAGGAGAGATCCTCTTCTCCTTTCTCTTCCCCTTCAAGGAGCACTGAATGTGCTTCCAGGTAAAAATCATTTTGTTTACAAGGTGATGCTTTTTGATTCTATGTTATTTCTAATTATGTCTTAAAAACATGAGAAGATGGATTTTGCTCTTATATGGGGTATATCTATAAATTGTTATTTATTTTAATCTCATTTTCATGCCTGATATCATTACTAGAATCCTTAGGTAAAATATATATGTTTCTTAAACTCTCAAATTCTAATGGATTTTTTGTATCTTTTCATGTATTCAAACAGGAGAGAAAATGAAATAACTTGAAAAGTTTACTGTAAAGTCTTCCAAATTCATAGCAAGAATTTTTCAAACTACTTAAAAAGATGCAAAGAACAAATATGAAAATGTTCTAGATTGTCAAATAACACATGTAAGTTTCAGATACACATCTGTTCCCTGAAAGTAAAACTGTTTATTAGTAAACACAGGAATTTAAGCACACAAGTAAGCCAACTGAATAACCTACCTGTTTTGCACTCTTAAATGTGTAACCAGAACATGGAAGGTACTCTTATTCAAATTAAATGTAATAGTATTTTTTATTATTTAAATGTAATAGTACTTTTCTATTTAAGACCTAAAATATCTGGGGTTTTTCCCTAAATATAAATAGACAATAACATAGTAGTAATATATGCTAACCTTCAAAACTACTTAAAAAATATTACAGAACACAACTTTGAAATGACCAGCACGTTAAGGTAAATGACAAAAAGAAGAAAAATGTTTTTCCATGATCTATAACTTTGGGGCCTTTTGTTTGTCTTTCTTTCTTTCACAGTTGCTTCCCTGTGAGAATATTTAAAACCCCTTCTCAAGGGTATATGACTTGCTAGCTTAAAGAATCCTAAGTAAGTAATTCTAGGTCAGGAAAGACTATTATCTACTTTATGACAGTAGCTGATAGCATTCCTCAAGCAAGAAATATAAACCATACAGTAATGCTTACCCATGCTTACCCAGCACTGTGGCTTAGAAGCTTTTCAAGATATTGATATTATCTTTTTGTTTAAAACTTAAAACAGTTTCTACTTCATTACCATGTTTAATTGCTTTTTGTATCTATTTATAATTTGACATTAACTACTTCCTTCAGCTACAAGCTTCTTCCACCATCTGACTCTAGTGGAACATGCATTTGTTTTTCTTTTAAAGCTCTACATAGTGTTTTCTTTGCTTTGGTTTTAGTGCTTTCATTATCACAAATATTACATAATGACTCAGTTTCTGCACCTCGTGTGTAGTTTTTCCCTTCACCGTTTTTAAAAGTTGAGGTATATTTTTATTCACTCATGAAAAATGCAACTGTTTCCTCTGCAACTTTTTTGAGTGGTGGGGTCCAAGTTCTCACTCAGCAGTCAAGACACAGCATAGATTTATGCAGTTTTATAATCTGCACAGTGTTTAATTCTCTATTATTTTTGAATAAATCCTTCATTTTTTCTATTTTTGGGATTAATGCTGTTTACAATGATTCTCACATCTCTTTTCTATTTAAATTAGATATCTTAAAGCATATCACCCAGTGCATATATTTGAGACTGTTTTTCATCATGTGTGTAATCTTGAAGTTATCATTCCTGAGTGTCATGTATCACTTTATGTCTCTTGATACCATGATAGTCTTAGTAGCTCTTTAGAGCCAGCTGTTTTTATTGTCCTCAGGAATTTTGAATCACCGGGAAACTTTGTCACCTTACTAATTACCCCTTCTATTATTTTTCAATATGGTGAGCAGCAAAACTCCAGG
The DNA here is from genome assembly GCF_027477595.1 of Haemorhous mexicanus. Lineage (NCBI taxonomy): Eukaryota > Metazoa > Chordata > Aves > Passeriformes > Fringillidae > Haemorhous > Haemorhous mexicanus. The sequence continues at coordinate 113,911,645 of NC_082341.1, forward strand.
CAAAAATCCCTGTGAGATGTGTCTGAAAACTGATCATTTATTACCTCCTTTCTTCCCAAGTGTTTCATCTCTTAATCCACAAGTTCTTGAGAACCTTTACTGTGTGATGCTGCCCAGTTTTCCACTGTTAACATATGAAGAAGTTTTAGATAGATACCTGTATAAAATTTTATTGTGTGAAAATTAACTCATGAAAATACTATATGATAGTGGGGAATTATTCATGTTTCTGCCTATGTAAAATAGAGATATGTCTAAAAACCACTATAAGTACACAATATTTTCATTTGCCTATTTGGTTTGATGAAATGCTGCAGTCCTGAGTATCTGCCTCCTTGAGAATGCTCTAGCCAGAAGGACACACTCTCTTCTTTATAGGGTAAAGTTGAATTCTCAATATTTTTGTTGTTGTTTGCTTGTGAGTTTGTTCTGTTGTTCTTTCTTTTTCTGTCCTTTAAAATTTTCTGTGATTTAGAACTGACCCATTTACAGAAACCAAAATTTCTGTTTAAAGTGCAGAAACCAGAAGGATATGTTTTTCTGAACTAGTCATTTTCAAGCTACTGGCAGAAGTCACACAGGACTGCCTCTACTTTCCTTTGAATATTCAAAAATAACAAAACATGGTCATTGTTACAGAACAATCATGGCTAATCTTCTATACAGCACATGTGGTCTTATTCCTACACATTGCATTTTGTACTTTACTTATTGCTTACCCTGTGTTTATCTGCATTCTAATTTGTGTTTAATAAGAAAGATTCTTCCATTTCCCCAAAAGGCATTTAATGGAAGTGAAGGTGACCAGCAGGTGGTTTGCATAAAATTTCATTAGCCTCTGAGATTGTTTTTGACACCTTTATGAAAGAATGCTTCATTACCATGCAAATGGTCATTGGCCCAGCTTCCAAGCTAATCACCATATAGCACAACATGCATATCACAATGGTATATTCTGTATGATTTATAGGATTGCTTCAGCTAATTTCAGAGTTAGAATGGCACACTTAAATAACTGTAGAATGGCAAGCATCTCTTATAAGTCATATCCATTTATGCTATTAAGAGTATCCAGGACAATCCAGATAAGAGAAGAACCAAAGAAAATGCATTTTTGATACTTGTATCCTTCCTAATAAAGAAAATGACGATTTTTTTCCCAGCTTTATGGTGACATGGAAACTCAATATAAGAACAAGTATAAATTTTCATTTCTTTGGTTATTTCTCATGAATATGAATAAATGAAGGTCTATTTTACATACAAGGTTGTAGTCCACTAATTTATACAATTTCCAAGATGTAAAATTTTGAAAATATTTGAAAATAAATTTTAAAAATTACACTTTCTTTTGTTTTGTAGTAATTTTTTTCATATTGCTGATGTCTTTAAATATGAGATTTTAGTCCTCATTTTTGTTAAAATTTCTAGTTTATACATTAGGAATAGAAAATTTCAAGTCAATACCCACAGTCTGGTTGATTTTTTTTTTTACTGCATGCATAGTTTACATCTTCTGGTGTAATATTCTAATTTTTCTGAATGCTGCTCTGAACATAGATTTGAACATGGAATCAGTTAATTTCAAGTAAAACAAGCTACGTATACAAGGAAATGCTGCAGAAGTAGTGTGATTTTTACTGAAAATTTTCCTCTTGGTAGAACTTATTTAGAGAAATTATTGGGAGGTAGAGACTGGAAGGTTTTTTTTAGTAACTGGCATCTGCTTATAGCAAAGCATAGGAATTTGCATGTTTTTGTGACTTTTTCTTTTAATAAGTAATTAAAATGGAGCTTGGACCTGCAGGTGTCCCATATTAAGGCCATTGAATATTTCAATTCCACTTAGCAAGTATTGAATTATTAATGCCTTGAAAACAACACTGAAGTTGAGTGTAGGAAAAAAAAGCCACAATGATATCACATTTGTTACTCTTTTCCTTCCTTTTACAGCTTTGTAAATGCACACTTACTCAAACAAATTTACCCTTCTTTGGAAAGAGGACTGTTTTTAGTAGATTCACAACTAAGTGTATCTTGGCCCTGTCTTAGTGGCCCAGTAGGGTTTGAAGCAAGAGTAGCAGACTATTAGCATAAAACAAATTGAAACATTTCAGCGTTAGCAAGCCTTTAAGTGATATTGAATTAGCCAGTTTAAAATATTGCTGTCATAACAATGCTTTCTGCAACTACTCCTACTACAAACAATTTGTGACTTTAACAAGCAGTGTCACTTTTTCTGAAATTCATATATTGTTATGGTAAGCAATGAAATTATATGATTTATTTTGACATATTAATTACTCAATTACTGGCATAGTTCTTGCTGTAGATGGTGAAAAAGAAGTCTCAAACCCAAGATTTAAGCTTCTGAATTTTTTGACAGCTTAAAAAATACACTATATCTCAAGACTTTTAAAATTAAGTTTAATATTTATGTCTTTGAGTTGTTTACTTACTGTAATAGTGAGGACTAGTTAGGCAGTATGAAATAAGTACAATTAATATAAATCTCAGTGATACAAATACGACCTGATCTATATGAACTTCATTTTCCTTAATTCATTATTTATAAAAAGACACTCTTTTTATAAACAGACACTTTCTATTTTTTTTACATATTTCTTAATGAAGAATCACAGCATGGAAATATGGTTTAAAAAGGATCGCAATTTCAAAATTCCAAAGTGGAAATCATAACCCTCTAGCAACTGACCTTCTTCTATTTTATTAAAAAATAATATAATTTAAAGCATTTCTGCTGACACAATGGGTGATACAGAATACAAAGAATGAAGTGATTTTTTTCTTATATGTCATTTCAACTTTCTATATCTCATAGGCAAATCTATAAATTCCATGAAAATATAACTGTGCACTGTTAGACTCTGAATATCTGTTTCTCATTTGGACATCTTCACCTTCTGAATGGTACTAAAATACGGTGCAGTTCTGTGTGAGTTTTAGTGAAAGATATTGACATATTTCAAATACTCGGATATTCTACTATTGATTTGTGTTATGTGTGGTAATATAATATGACAAACTGTATGACAGACCATGTTTGATGCATGATATAATTTGTAAAATTAAGTCGTTCAAAGCATGGAAAAACACTCCTCATGAAACAACAGATGTGTATCACAAACTGCAGAAGGTAAAAATCTGACGAGCACTTTTACAGCAATTCAGATGTCAGCTGGAAGTTTAAAATCATGCCTCTGTTGTAAGTGCCAGTAGATCCTGGTGGTAACTACAGCATGATAGTTAGCTATTAGATAAATGAAAGCAATATTGCTCCCTCCCAGTCTGTTTCTCCAGCCTCAATTTTCTGGCTTCAGTCTTGCCTTTACTGAGCTACTGTTCACCTTAGAGAACTTTTCTTACATAACTTCTGCTTGAGCACCACTGCCCAAACCAAGCACAACATACAACCCTCATCTAGTGGTTTTCACCAGAAAAGGCTGCAGTGACATCTGTTACTGCAGCTTCTGTTTTGATTTTCTCTGTTAGTCCTTGATAGGGAAACTCTTAGTCAGTTTAGACACGTCATATGGTGTGGATCAATACTGTGCCCAGAATCAGATGGTCAGGATAAGCACGGAAGTACAGACACAAGGTTAAATTTTGTCAGTTTCCCTAACGTCTGTTTAAAATAGCTAGTTTCCACAAATATTCATTCCAACAAAATCATGAGTTGGAACAGTGGCAGAGATACAAATGAGGGTAATGTAGAGCCACAGTGATTGGTTTCAAATGTGTATTTGCAGATTTTTTGAGAGCAGAACTCAATTTCACCTTAATTGTTAGAAAAATTAAAATAATATTTATATACCTAGCATACTTCTCATTTGCCTGCAGAAACATCATGAGGTACAGATGATACAAAGTATTTTACTCAAACTTCTCCCTTCTCGAGGACCTTGAGGAATACAGTATTCCCACCGTTAGGAGTATGGAAAAAGACAAAAAGTATTTCATATGGGCTTAAGTAATCTGAAAAAGCCAAGGTCTCATCTCCCTTCAGAGCCAGCCTAAAGCATCTCAAGAGTGTGTGTGAAAGGAGAAATCCCTCAGTAATGTAGTTCTATATCAGAGGATTCTGATAAGAAGTTCTAGTGTTATTAGTTATAATTTGACCTTAAACTTTTCTAGGATCACAGCAGCTGTACACAAACCACAAAGTTCTAGCTAAATGCTGCAAAGTACCCTTTGATATCCTTCTGTGTCATGATTATTTTAATCTATTAATTAATTAAGCATTTCCATATTTATAATTGAGTGCATATGCATGGGTAATTATCACATTACTACTTAAGTACCATAAACTCCCTCATTGAAGATTTTTCGTCCTTTTTTCCCCCTTTTCAAATGCAGTGTCTGTATGTAGCATTATTCATCACATAAAAAAAGTAAGATAAATATTTATGTCCTAATGTTCCTTAATTTAAATGTAATTTTCTTTTATATGTTTAAATTTGCATTTACTGAGTGAAGTTGAGTAGCCATTATTTCCTGATAAACAACACAGTAGTACTCATGATTGATGACCAAATCCAACTTAATCCTTAATTGCTTTACATTTTGCAGAAAAGGTTGCAACCTTAGAAGTTAGTCAAGATAACCAAATTTACAAATTGCATGATATATCAGATTTTCTATCACAGCATTGCTCTGATCTTGTATTTCCTAGACTGCATTTCTCTTTTCTAGGTTGGGATTCAAGTTTGGTGACACGGCTGAATCAGCGTATATCCACCCTATTGCCAGGCAATTTTTCCCATCATCAATCTGCCTTCTGTGTTTGCTGCTACCCACAGTTGCATCCAGCTGTTTATATGGTGAACTGGGGAATTGATCCAGCTGTAAAAGAGCTCAAACTTTTTTTCAGAGATAATTTAGGATAAATTAGTTCATCAATCCAATCCATTCTGTGGCTGTATAAACACTTGTGTCAGCAGTGAGCAGGGGCTCCTGCAGCTGGAAAACCTGGGGAATGAGGGTGGGCTTGTGTAGCTTATAGCACAATGACTGCTGAAGGATCATAGCCACAATGTCCAGTACTCGCATTCAACTGCAGCATATCTGGAATAAAGAGTTAGCTCCTTCTGATGAAGGCCAGTTTTCATAATTATGCTCTATACAGACATTTTGAAAAGACCCATTTTGTTTTAGCTTTACTTACTGAAAGCTTAAGACTTACTTTTTCTCCCAAATGAAAAGCTCGTAGCTGCAAATCTCACAGGCCCAAGAGTTACCTGCTTTTCTTACTTTTATTTATGAGCTACCTTGTGCCCTGATCTTGCCTCTGGATCTGCTAGCTTGGGCTTCTGTGCCTGTCATTTAAATCAGTAGTTTCACAAAGACCTAAAGTGCTATGACAGTAAACAAAAATAAAAGGAGCTTTAAGAAAGACAAAGTTAAAGAATTAAAAATACTGTCATACCTTTAGCACCTTTTTTATTTTCAACCACTCAAAATACCTTCCCATACTTACGTCTCCTTAGAATATATTCTGTTGGAGCAGTTGATATTGAGTGTCATCATGCAGCACTTACAGGATGGTCAGGGTGGCAGACTCAGCCAGCATGGGTTTAGGAGGAGTTTGACCAACCTGGTCTCCTTTTATGACCAAGTCACCCACCTGGTGGATTCAGGAAAGGCTGTTGATGTTTTCTATTTGGACTTCAGCAAGGCCTTTGACACTGTCTCCCACAGAGCACTCCTGGAAAAGCTGACAGCCCATGGCTTGGACAGGAGCACTCTTTGCTGAGTTAGGAGCTGGCTGGATGGGCGGGCCCAGAGAGTGCTGGTGAATGGTGCTGCATCCAGCTGGGGCCAGTCACCAGTGGTGTCCCTCAGGGGTCTGTGCTGGGGCCAGATCTGTTCAATATCTTTATTGATGACATGGATGAGGGGATTGAGTCATTCATTAGTAAATTTGCAGATGACACTAAGCTGGGAGCATGTGTTGATCTGTTGGAGGGTAGGAGGGCTCTGCAGAGAGACCTGGAACGTACAGATAGGCAGAGTCCAACGAGAGGAAGTTTAATAAGTCCAAGCGCCAAGTCCTTCATTTTGGCCACAATAACTCCCTGCAGCGTTACAGCCTGGGGATGGTGTGGCTGGACAGTGCCCAGGCAGAAAGGGACCTGGGGGTGCTGCTCAACAACAGACTAAACATGAGCCATCAGTGTGCCCTGGTGGCCAAGAAGGCCAAGGGCATCCTGGCCTGTATCAGGAACAGTGTGGGAGCAGGAGCAGAGAGATCGTTCCTCCCCTGTACTCGGCACAGGTGAGGTCACACCTTGAGTGCTGTGTCCAGTTCTGGCCCCTCAGTTCGGGAAGGACATTGAGAGGCTCGAGCATGTCCAGAGGAGGCAATGAGGCTGGTGAGGGGCTTGGAACACAAGCCCTGTAAGGAACAACTGAGGGAGCTGGGGTTGTTTAGCCTGGAGAAAAGGAGAATTAAGGGTGACCTTATCACTCTCTACAAGTTTCTGAAAGGTGGCTGTGGTAAGCTGGGGGTTGGTCTCTTTCACTGGGCAGCAACTGACACAAGCAGAGGACACCATCTCAAGCTGTGCCAAGGGTATAGGTTGGGTATTAAAAGAAGTGTTTTCAGAAAGAGTAATAAAGTATTGGAATGGTTTGCCCGGGGAGGTAATGGAGTCACCATCTCTGGATGTGTTAAAAAAAAAGGTCTGGATGTGGCACTCCATGGTCTAGTTGAGGTGTTGGGACATGGGTTGGACTCGATGATCTTGAAGGTTTCTTCCAAGCTAGTGATTCTGAGTGATTCTGTTGAAATTAAAAATAATAATTTTAATGGCTGGTCTTTCTGTTATATCTTCTGTCAAAACAGTTGAAGAGAATATTTGAATGCTAGATTAATGTTTCGGGAATAAACTTTTAGGAAATCCATTTATTTCTTCCTTTCTAGTTTTGGAAGCAGTGTAAAACCAGTCTTGTAGATTCATTTTTTGCTGAGAAATATCTAGCTTGTAGCCTTTACTGCTCATTGTCTATATTGCCTATCAACAGTTCAATTTCATTATGCTGTTTTTTGAGCAAAACTAAACACCAGCTTGTCACAGTAATGCCTGATGTAAGCAGTAAGGGAACTGGGCTCAGCACTTCAGTGTCTTCCTAATGCAGAATCAAAGCAATAGCTCTAGAAAGCTGAATTAGAGCTGGTAGTTGAAGCAGAACACATTTCCCATTCTCTCTACATTATTCCTGTAAATGATATTTTTTACAGGCAGTGCTTTCTGAAAGAAAAATAGTGTACTGTTCTTGTGTCTGGGTTATGTATTTGTAAAACTACTCAGGCAGAATGAGAAGTTGAATATTTCAGTATCTGTCTAGTTCTACTCCATGGATACAGGGGAAAAAAACCCCTACTGAATGAGAGGTGCTACATTTCTTTCATACATACTAGTGCAGATTTCTCAGATAATCTAATAGTAGGAAAAGGTGCAGCAGTTGTGTTTGAAAATACCTGCACATCTGGCAATGGTCTATCAAAACTCCTTGTTTCTTACACCAAATCCTTTGCACTGCAGTTTTTTTTAAGAATCAGGATGCATGACTTTGCTGAAAAATCCTTCGCCTGCAGATATGCAGAGTGCAGCCTGAAAAAATCAGCTAGAAGGACCCAGAAATATACAGACATAAAACCCTGCTCATTAATTGATATTTCAATAGCTACTTCTAAAATTGCAGAGTAAGTTTTTCACACCAAGTAATGATAATAGTAAGTACATCAGGCTGTCTTCCAAAAGCTGAACCAGAAGAGCTAAAGGTAGAAAAGTTTTAATTTTTTGTAAAATCCAGCCATATAGAGTCAGGAGATATGACTTTTCTTATGCATTTTATATTAGATCCATATTTTTTGGATGTAGAAGAAAAATTGTGGGAGAATCCAAGGTCCTCTCTGATGCTAAGCAGAGTGGTAGAACTAACATTTATATACAAGATAATTATTAAATGCAGAATTTTATCTTGACACAAACATTGTAGAGCTCTTTAATGTAGATAGCAACACAAACTTATGTAATATTTTCTCAGTGTATAGAGAAATGACATCTAACAGGGAGAGAATGTTAGTAGTCTAGCTGATTATTATCTTAAGATCTTAATATACCCTGATGTTGGTAGAACTTCTAACATGCCCTCAAATACTGGCTGTTTTGTGGATAACTTGAGGACCAGTAACTTTTTAACCTGAGTCTCTGGGGTTGTCTAACCATGGAGCTCTTTCAATTACTCTCTGTGGGCAGGGGAAATAAGCCTGGGAGGATTGAGGTGTTTCTGCCTTTTGAGCCCTGCTGGCTCTGTAGCCAGACGACAGGGACTGGTGAATTTTCTCAGCACAGCAGGTTCCAGTAGAGAGGTCCCCAAGCTAACAAAAGGGATTTAAACTCCAGACTAGGAAGACATATAAGTGCATAGATGACTGTGATTGCTCTGAGCTAATAAGCCCTTCCAAAAGGCAAATCTATTTAACTGAGATGCAGCACTGTGCTGATCCTGCCTGCTGTTTCAGAAAAATTCATGTTCAACACCCCAGTTCACTGTACAGTTGTACCAAGTTTTTTAAAGGTCTCTAATGCAATGCTCCACCAGGCTCTGAAGTCTTATTTGTTACTGGAATACTCTAAAGAAATGTGCAAGATGAAGCTTTTTTGTTGGAAGGATCATATTCCTACCAACAGATCCTATCATGCTCTGTGTAAAAATGGGAGTAACTGCCTCAGAAAATGAAAGAAAATGTCTGCCTGAGAAATAGGAGATGTGTTTTATGTTATTCACTCACTGAAGATTCAGGCAGCAACTTATAGGAATAGCTATGGTTACCTGTAGATTCAGTTCTGTGAAAAGTTCGTTGAGTAGTTCCAGAAGGACAGACACTGATTAAAAAAAAAATAAAATAAACAAATAATTTGCATATCAACAGTATCATTTTAAGTCCTCTATTTCTGAAAAAGATTGTTCCCCTTTAATACAAAGACACAAGATTTAAAAAAAATTCTGTCATTCTCTTTTGTTTATTTTTCACTCTATATAGAGAGTCCCCATTTGTTGCTTGGGAGTTGTTGCCCTTGTCCTGTATGTGTGTTTTAAAAAGGTGTCAATGACACTCTGATTATTAGCATTCAACATTTTACAGGCATTAGGATAAGGAATTCATTTTACCACTATTCAAAGACTACACTGACACTAAATGAAGTTTATTATTTTTATTATCATCATTATTATTATTGCAATTTCATTGTTATTATCATTGTGAATATTATTGCTCCAGGGTGTGACAACTGAGCTTCAATATCTGATATGTTTTCTTTTTGATTGCTTAGAGGACCTTTTCTCTACTACTCTCCACATTTCAAAACAATAAGTAATTTGGTATCTGTGTTTGAACTAATAATCATCCTCTTCAACTTGTGATTAATGGTTTATGGAGATTGTCATGTCTTAGGTTCAGTTTTGAGATCTGTCTGATACACAGTACATGTTGCAATCCATCTTCAAAAATCAGTAGGGTTGGGATTTAAGTGCTCTGGGACAGTGCATGTTTACTTTGGGGTGAATGATAATATGATTACACCAAGTTTCATGTTTGGTACTGCCATCCCCACACTAATTTCTTTCTACTCCATGGGAATAATTGGAAAAAAAAATAGCAAAGGAAAGGTTTTTTGTTTTTTGTTTTTTTGGGCAAGAAGATAAATATATGGTTTGTGTGTCTCAAGAAAACTAAAATATTACTCCATAAAAGTGAATTCTTTTCTTGGAATATGACAGAATTTTGGAATATTTTATTATCCTACCACCTAGTTTAAGCATAAATAAAACAACTTCAAAAATTATGCCAGAGTGAAAACCAAATAGATCTAGTTTTGACTCTTAAAAGAATTTACTGTTTTCTGACAGTCTTGATCTGAACAACCTAATACTGGAGCACAGTTGTTACCCCTTTTAAGTGCTCCTCCATTCTAGTTTCCCAGCACCTCATCAACCCAAATTAAACAGTGCAGGGAGATGACATTTGAATTTCTATTTATACATGCATTAGAAAGTAAAAGCAAATAAGTAAATAAATAAATAAACAAATTTTTAAATCCCCAAACCTTCAGATATTCTTTTGACATAGATTTCCTTAGAGTTTACTAAATCAAAGTGCTGATGATACCATATTGAAGTGCATAAGCCAGCTTTGTGCAATATGTTTATATATGTATGTATGGTTTATATGTATGTATAAATATCTATGTAGTCCATCTGGGTATCTAGACTTCATCCTTCTCTGGAATCGTGAAAGGTCAGAAAGAGATAAGATTGGACGTAGGAGCTCAAATGCTGAGGAACTGCTTATAAGAGCTGAAATCCAATAACTTAATTTAAATATATAAATGTCAAACCAAGTAGTAAAATATTCTTTCTTTTCCTTCTACCCTCCAATCCTGTGGTTTTCATCAGCGTTTTTTGCCTTGCATGAATATTAGGTGTTTTGTCTCTATCTAGACTGCAGTTTATAAAATGATTTCAAAATAATGATGATACCAACTTTGGCACATTCATTTAGGCACTTTATCAACCCAAAAATCACCTTCTAAGCTTGTCCATATTTGTAAGCACCCTATACTCAATCTAAACTTAATCTGATCTCTGAGTAGCTTTACAGTGGAGTATTGCTAGCAATTCAGCAGAATTAATCTTGTCCTGTACTTGTCATTAAATACTTCATATTCTCTACAATTTCAAAGGTGAAATTTCAGCATTTCTGGAGTTTGGTTTGTGGTTTGTTTGGATTTTTTTAATTCAACTTAAGAAATTTTTTTCCATGTCTTAATTTGTAGGCTATTTAAAAGAAACATTTAGTTATTACAAATATATACTGGGGTTTTTAATATTTTTAATGGGTGAATGTTTATAATCTGAGGGAAAAGTGATTTTTCTAATGGCATAGTAGAGTTTTCCTTCATCTCCAGAATCTTCACTGCTCATTTACACTACACACCTGATAACTTTTCAACTTACCTGAAGGGTACTTCTGCTGAGTAGAGGCACTCCAAGGCAAAATCAATCTTCCTAATGGCTGAGAGAATTGTGCCACCTTAGTTGGTATTGCAGGTTATTTAGTATAAACATATGTGTTCCCATTAAGGGCCATCCACATTTAACTAAAATGAGTCACTTGTGTAAGAAGTTTTGTTTATAAATCTGAGAATAATTTCCCTAGTCTATTCTGTATGTGCTATGTGGTATAAAATTGCACAAATGTCAGTGTGCAGCCTCACAATACATTTCTCTGAGAGCAAAATTATGCAGTATATTTCTCAGCAAAATCATAAAGAAATAGAAAATAGGAAAATAAAATAAGTTCAAGGTGAAAATTTCCACTACTTGTACCTCAGTTAAAAATGCAAATATTTCTTCTGTAACAATAAGCAACTCACAAGGTGGTTATATAATTATGTGCAAAAATATTTAACCTGTTGGTTGAAAGGATCAATTCCCCCTGGCTTTTATGGGTGACTAAATATATGTGACCACATGCAAAAGACTCTATGTACCATGGTTGTCTTTGAAAGAACATTCTTGCATAACACAGTGGGATAGAGTCAGCCAGGTTTTTCAACTTCGTCGGAGGTCCCCTCTTTCAAGCTAGAGTCACTTTCATCTGTAATAGTCAGACAAGAGAGTTTTGCATTTCAGAAAATGTTTGGTCTATATTTTTGGTTGTCTTTTTTGTGCTAAAAACCTTGGAAATTTCAGCCTTCCTGAACCTGCCTGAGTATCTTATGGTGTTCAGTCTTAACCCAGCTACAACTGCGCCAGCACTACATGATGAGAAGGAAAAGGGTGGAGAAGGAAGGAGGAGGAGGATGGAGGGATGATACAGGCATGAAAATCTGGGCTTCCCACATCCACTCACCAGCAGACCCCAGAAAGTCCTTTGTGACCTGGCTGCAGCAGCAGTGCCCCAGTGTGCCCGTGCACACTCTGGCTGCAGCATACAGGGAGAGACCTCAGCTACAATGCTGGCACACAAATCACTGTGCTGTCTCCACACTTTATGAGCTGTCCCCTGACCTTTTAGTGTGGAAGCCACCTCAGGACACTGCCTGACTCTTTGCATTAGCAGCACTGTAAGCCCAGGTTTGCCAGCATCAGCTTTGTTAGCACAGTACTGGGGCTTTGGCAGCAGTGACTGTGCAGTCTGGCAGGAGTTTTCCTCTTCCTTTTCGCCAGATCATTTTCTTCTTGTATTTCTGGTGAAGGAGAGGAGATCCCCATGGCACATGGGGGCTGTTTCTTGTTAAAATTTAACACATATGGGCTGTTCAGGATGTCCTAGCAGGGAGAGCGTGGGCTTGGGCAGGTATCAGCAGGGGCTGTAAGGTGCCTGCCATGGGTCTCAGTGGTATCTGGCATACAAACCACAGCATTTGTCTGTGAGGCTGGCTACCCAGTATAGTGGTTTTGATTAGGGTTGTCTGGCAAATTTGAATCTCTCAGTTCTTGTGGTTACAAGTGCTGAAGTGTGATGTCAGATCACAGGCTCCAGATGAAAGCACTGCTCAGAAACCAAACCACTGGGAGAGGGATTGCAAATATTATGGTCTCTGCTGAGGGTATGCACATTATCTTTAGTGGGTCTCATAGAAAAGTTTTGGAGAAAAGAAGGCTCTAATTGTTGTGACAGCAGAGGCAGTGTAGAAAATGGAAACTTCTGGGCATGCATGTTTTGTACTGGGGAGCTTTTGATGGCATTGAAATTTGGCCTGTTAGTAGATAAACCAGACTCATGTACGAAAAGAAGCTGAAGTGTGAAGATAAGCTGTTGCAAACGTCACAAACCTGCTTCTTGGAATAAGTGTGGACTGCCCAGGAAAACTCCTACAACTCTCAGTCCCAGCTTGAATGCACCCATGAAGTCTGTGGGCGTGCACAGTCAGAGGTTTGGTGGGGAGAAGCTTAGACACTCTTGTTACACAGCAAGGTAAGTGGAGTAACAAAGCCTAGACTCGCTAATCCAATGAGAAAACTTGGCTTTTATGTGCTGATGTAACTACTACAAGAAAAATGTGCAAGAAAACCCAGTGAAATTCTTCTTTATTTCTGGCATTACTGTTTAAATTTGATCGTGTCCTACATAGACTGTCTTATATGCTATCAATTTTGCAAGTCCATACTATTCCTGTAATCCATAAAAAACTTCATATGACAATATTTGAAATCACTCTTGAAAGGTGAGTCAAATAAAGATGCTACACAGCAGAACAAAGTTGTTAATTGCAACTCTCAAGGTTATGAAATAACTGAAAAAATTTAATGTTTCAATTAGGGTTGTACTTTTTGTTGTAAACTGTATGATATAAATTTTACTTTGTCACACTATTTTTTTCCCAAAATATGATTGTATCACTGTTTAAAGAGGCCTCTATTACAGATTATTTAGAGTAATATATTCAAGGCATTTTTTCCCCCACAGTTGGAAAATACTCTAAGGTCATGTTGTAAAGCCCTGCTCAGTGAGTTTATTTAAAAGGAACTTAAGGTACCTCTTTTACTTGAGGTGGTGCAAAGAAGAACTTGAAAAAATTCTCAGGTGGTTAGAGAACCAAACTGTAGTGGCAAATTCTAAAAGATCAGGAATTTAGCAACATGTAAAGCAAATATTCAATCAAAACAAAACATTTCACATAGCATTGACTTATAAAACTCAATCCATTCAACCTTAAATCTCTCAGATTTCAAGAGCAAATAAGGAGAAGAAAAGGAGAGAAAGAGAAAAAAAAAGAGATATATGTACCACCCCTGGATCCAGCACTGTCTCAGCTGCTACAAAATCCAAGGAAAATAGGAACAAGCCATGTGCATCTTTGTGTAATGGTTTTTATCTGCTCTGGTCTCCTGTGGCCTCAGCTTCCCGGTAGATGGGGCTGCTGATTAGGGTTAAGGTTAGGGTTAGGGTTTGGGTTAGGTTTCGGGTTAGGGTTAGGGTTAGGGTTTGGGTTTGAGTTAGGGTTAGGGTTTGGGTTAGCCACTCTGGGGCTACACTGAGGCTCCAAAGTTTGGCTGTGGGGGATTGCTTTGGGTTTGCCAGTGACTGAGACCTGCTCTAAAGGCTCCGAAGTGGACAGGTTGTGGGCCAGAACCACTTTTACAGAACTTGCCTTGTCCTCTCTCTCTCTCACACACACACACACACACACACACACACACACACACACACTCTCTTTGGTTTTTTTGAGCTAGTAATCATTTTCTCCAGTTGCTCACACATGCAATTAAAGACTGTCATAAAACATTTGTTGAAAAGGCAACTTCAATTATGACATTTCTTAACTTTCTATTATTAAATTAAAAGTTCCTAATGTACTCATAAAGGAGCTTTTTCTGTGCACTTCCCACTTTAGCTTTGCTGTTGTTTGGATTACTTTATAATGTAGTCAAAACGGATTTAGTTTGCCTAATTAGAAGAAATACAAGCCTATATCGTCTTTAGAAATGGAGAATTTTCAGTTTAAATGTGCAATAATTAAAAGCAAATGGGATAGAGTATTTTAAATAGTGACAGCTCTGTATTTTAAAACGTTAGTATGCAGTTATTTGGTTGTAGATAGCAAGAAAGGAAAGCTGGAAAGGTGCCAATAAAAACATACTGAGAATTTTACTTTCATCTCAAAGATCAAAGGAACCCAAGATCTTCAGCGAGAATTCAGATTGAAAGTGATGAAATTATAATGCACATTGCAGATGATAAGCAAAGTAACTGTTTAGCAATTTGTGGGAAGGTGGAGAGCTTTTGTGAGAGAGCAAATGAAGACGTAACACGAAGCCCAGCCACATGTTTAGAGTCTGTCAGAGGTTACATCTTGAAATGTGGGAGGGTAACAGCTACTAGATACATGCTTCAACTGAAACCATTCTCATATCAAAAATAAGGATGCACTGTTGCATAACTGGCACAAGTGGGGACATTTAATCTTACTAATGTCTCCATAATTAGTACAGACTGTAAAAACAAAGGAATAAAAAGCACAGTTTGTATAATGAGATAGACTGTTCAACCCCGACACTTGGCAAGAACTTACCCGAATATTTCCACTGTGTACTCTCTCAGAAATAATTAATGCATAATAGAATGACTTCTTTTTTAATGACACAGTCTGATCATTTCTAATATTTATTACACAGCTTAGTCAAGAATGCCCATGCATACAAGAGAAGGCCAGTTTCTACATTTGCTCCCAGTTTGTCCCACACGAAACTGGAACAAGAAAATGTAATACAAGGATCAGGAATCCTCTCTCCCCCAGAGCATTATAGCAATTATGGTGATAATAAAAAGATGCAAATCCATCCTAAAATGTACAGGGGTTTAAGACGGGAAAGATTTCTAAAAGCAAAGCTTCTACACCTCTGCTGAAAAAATGGAGGTTTAAAGTAAATCCAAGGCTCTACATCAGCAAATGTAAATGCTGTACTTCTATTGACTCGGAGAACTGCTCCCACTTATGCCAAAAGTTAATTTGTCTTCAAAGTACAGTTCAAAGTTTGGATCTCCGACTGTTGAATGAAGAAATGGAATTTAAAGATTAAATTTATTTTCCCTTTACACTGCTTTTTTGTGTAGCTCAGTAATTCTGAAGGATTTGGGGTTTGTTCATAACAGCATGAGTTTTTTGCATTACCTAACTTAATATTATATCCCAAAAACTTCAGAGGCTAGATGAATGACTTCATTTTAATAGTGGCTACTGTCCTCACAGTAAGAATACACATATTATTTATAAACTGCTCTCACCAGATAGTAATTTTGTTTGTGGATTGTTTTAAATGAGCTGTTTAAAATTCTGTAATTAATTCGGTAAACACGGCAAAAATGACAGATGGTTATGATAAAGGAACTTAATGCCTTATGGAAGCAAGTCAAACCACAATCACTAACAGATGTTTTCTGCAAAGCCTCATTTTGTGTGTGTGTATGTGTGTGTGTACACTTTACACATATATATATATGTACATGGTAGAAATAGGGATTTATATATGTTTATTTATGTGCATGTCTATTTGTATGCGTAAATGTTACTTGAACACTTTCCCCACATTTTTGCACTAGCATTGTTCCTTAGTGCAGTAATGATCACATTTATTCCTGTAGTCATACAAAATACTTCTATCAAGGACCATTCCTTTAATTCTCATTAGTTTAGAAAGCATTTACAGATAGCATTTTTCGTGACTTGTTCATAAGTTATAAATATACAGTTCTCATTGTCAGGACAAAAAAAAAATCAAAGCAATAGTTTCAAAAATTGTTTTAATGCTTTATAAAATTGTTTTCTGCAATGCAGTTACTAGAGGTCAAGACTGGAACTAGAGTTAATTAATAGTCAGAGTTATTGTTACCTTACAGATAAAAAGGCAACACTAACACAGAGTCAGTGAGGTGACAGTATCAGGGGGCAATCTGTTTTTCAGCATTATCAATTGAAGATCGAAGCACATACTTCATACCATACAAAAGTAAGCATTTTTTAATCTAACTATCATAATCTCACAGAGCAGACTTGACAGGTAAAACACAGCTAAAGAGGAATTGAGCATTTCATGGCAATTCCTGCTATACTGGGCTCGTAATCTCCAGTGTTAGTAGTCTTGCTTTCAGACTCGTATTATGACGAACCCCTTCCCTTGAAAGGGGATGCCATGACAGAAGAAGCCCTTAGTAGATGCTTGGGACCACCTAAGCATGTCATGAACAAGCAACACAGGTATTCAGGGATTGGTGATTTCATCACTAGGCATTGTCAGTCTCCAAGAGGCTGAGAACATGATCTGGGTATGCACTCTAGACAAGACACAGATCCCTATCTGTTATATAACAGCATGCTTGCCAGGCCTTCTGCTCACACACTGTTGGAAGGAAAGGGTTAACACTGGAAGATTTGGCAAAGATGAGGGAAGAGTTTTACTCAAAGTGACCTTGCAGCTGGGAATGCTAAAAGTATTGGTGGGGGAAAACTCCATTTATTACATCTAATGTTGTTCATCCTCTGCCTGTTGTGGGAAGTAGAATTCCTATGTAGAGATTCCACACTCTCACAGATATGCCTGAGCCTCCTGCTCAAGGGAGAGAGTGAGGCCATAAAAGCCCAGCCTTGTGATCAACTGTTTATGTGAAGCCTTTTGTTGTATTGGGGCAGGCAGCGCCCTCCTACCCTGCTGTGCTCTGGGGTGAGCTGAGCCTAATGGAGCCTGTGTCCCCACATCTCTGTCAACAGGGATAATCCTTAAGAAGCCTGTGTTCTCATGTCTCTTTTTACTAGGATGGACTAAGCCTACCAGAGCCCACATGCCCATGTGTCTCTGCCCACTGGGATGAGCTGATCCTAACCGAGGCTGTGTTGCCGCTTGTCTCTGCCACCCATTGATAGCCAGGAAATGAAATAAATCTACACTTTGCATTTCAGCAGTGGCTTTGTGGGGGCCCTGGTTACCTGTATGTGCCAATTCACACACACACACACTTGCACACACACACCCCCCTGCTTCTCTCTGCAGAAAAGAGTTGGACTGAAGTCACAGTATGCTGCAAGAAGTTCCCTGTCTTGGAAGATCAGAATTCCATAGTTATGTAGTGACTGGATGTACTTTGCAGACACTAGGTGTTCTGAACTGATATGATTTTGCCTGTGACTCTAGTCTCCTCCAGCACAGCCAGAGTTCACTGCTACATATGAAGATCTTTTTATCCACATACACTGACACTGGATACCATTTGTGATGTTGGAGAGAAGGGAACAGAAATGAATGATTTCATTTAAATTCTGACTCTTCTAAATCTAAAGAACTCCTTTGAGCTGCAGAACAATCTCTAGATATCAGAGAAAAATACAATCAGGTGGGAAGAATTAATCAAAATTCCTCTTGAGGATCACAACAACAATTAAGTAAAAAACTCTTTAAAAGTAATTGTCAAATATGTAAGTTAAAAATATTCATGTCTGAGTAAGGGTCTTCATGTATTTTAGATTACAGCCATTTGTTTAATTTATTCATGTATCCCAGGAAAGTGTGCAGGGTTTAATTCAGACAGTAAAAATTATTTTTAGCACCTTTATTTTCTTACAATACTGTCTTTATATGATTTCCCTGCTTTTCATAACTTCTGTGATGCACAGTGTAATCAAACCCTAAAGGAACTGAGGAGGGTTAAATATCTGTAAATTTATTTGGTGTCCTAAGATAAGAAGCTCACTATTTCAGAGACTCAGTGTGTAAGAGGACATTGAGGTTATGAAGTTAATACTTTATTCAGGATCTACACATGCAATAACCTCATCTGCAGTAAACTCACAGGAATTTTTGTCCAACTTTAAAGAGAAATTTAATGACAATGCTCAAAACCAAGGGCTCCAAAATCTCAGAATTGCTGCTATAAATTAACGGAAGAAGTGGCATGCTGAATAGTGAGAGCTCATTGTCTCTGAGCTTGCATAACCAGCTCCTTCTGGCTCTTAGCTTAATCATTAGACCAAACATTATGCTGTTTTGTGATGTGGATACTATCTGGATTTCTAGCTTAGTTTTTGTCATGCAAAAGATGCTGCAAGGCTTGAAGTAATATCACTGAAATGAATAACTCATTTGAAAGTGAATGGAATAGAGACCTGTCTTGGAAACACTTAAAGATTTCAGAAGACTACATTAGAATACCACACAAAGGGTCCTCCCAGTGGTACCAGGGGTTTTACAAGCATGTAGGCTCTCCAGATGGAATCCATTAGACTCAAGGAGATTTGAATCAGAGATATAATCATTCTTCTAGAGAGTTTCCACAGTAAATAGACAATACTGACAAGAATAACAGTACCTCATATATGTGAATACCCATGAATAAATTTCACAGACATTCACTGATGAGACCGGATTAGAACTCAAGACCTACCTCCAAAAATGTTTGCAAATGCAGTTTTATAGCTTGTGATCATTGTGAAAACACATGTTGGGGTTCCATAATGTACTTTATAGAGGCTCAGGCACAATATAAAAGCAAAAGCAAACAAAATAACATTGTAACATTGTACAGAAAAAAGGTGGCACTAACATCACAAAATAAGAAGCATTATCAATTTAAAAATTGGAAATTGCATTGGAAATTGTTAAACTAGTAATCTGCAAGTTGCTTTATGTAAATATTTAAACAAACTGCTTCTAAAGTTACAGGATAATGCTGACTTGTCTCACTTCACTATTCTCAGAGCATCTCATCTGCAGCACGTACAATAAAGATATCCTAATTTCTCTTCTCTCAATCTGTGAGACCTCAGCACTGGACCATGTGACAGATTATGCAGTAGGCCTGGAATCCTGCTGTCTTGACCTTCTCCAAGGATCTTGGGACTAAACCTTCCCAATAAAGAGCAGACCCCTGGCTGCAACTCCTAGTTTCTCTTCCATTAAATGACCTGGGTTTCAGTTGGACTCAGTCAAAGGGTGCCTGGCCTTAAGAGTGACTGAGTAAGCAATATCTCAGTGCAGCACAGGGAGGAATTGAGAGCAGAGCTTGGCAGGTGGACAAAGAGAGAGTGGAGCTGGTGTACTGATATCTTCAGTGTCTAAGAGTTGACAGGCAGCTGCTTGTCTGATGGCAACCAGGAGGGATTTTTCTTTTTTTTCTTTTTTTTTTAAGATATGCTAATAAAAATTTTTAAAGTTTGGCTAATCAATTTATGATTTAAAACTGCTCCTACTCCTCCTGCTGGTGCTGCTATCAGTACTGCTACTATTACTGCTCCTACAAATATTAATCTGCATTTTCTGATCATATACTTGTATGCAGTATTTTTACCACATCAGGGCAGTTATTGTGCTCTGAATTAACATATTTCATCAAGAAAATGATTTTTTAAAATTTGGTTAA
This sequence comes from Haemorhous mexicanus, assembly GCF_027477595.1. NCBI lineage: Eukaryota > Metazoa > Chordata > Aves > Passeriformes > Fringillidae > Haemorhous > Haemorhous mexicanus. The sequence goes on from NC_082341.1 coordinate 113,931,587, forward strand.
CATGTGTTTCTCTTTGATTAATAACTGCAAACTATGTCTTACATAAAAATTTTAACTTTATAAATGGTGTCAATCCTCTGCTTATCTATCTTGATATGCTAATAGAATACAGAAAAAGTTATTAAATTTTATATGAAATTTGAATCTGTCCTTTTTGGCTTTTGTTCACTTCAGAATATTTTAATTTTTCAGATACATTAAGTTGAAAATTGACACAAAGTTTAAAAAAAAACAACCAGAGCATATTAAATGAAAAAAAAAAAACAAGAAATTAAAAAGCAAAAATTTTCTTTAGAGGATTTGAAATCCCTTGCAATGCTTTTCTTCCTTTCTCATTTCTAAGAATGCTACAAGACATAGGAAATGCCATAATACTCTTTTCTTACAGGTTTTCAAAGTACCCTTAAAATTTACCCTCCAGGACAGAAAATCCTCTCTTGTATAAAAAGAATTTTAGAACTCATGGATAGTAGCTTCTCTTTTCCTTTGAATTGCTATCTAAATTTGAAATAAGTCTCTAAATTACAAAGCTCACATTCTGGGTTTTTAGTTATATACCTTTAAATAGAATTATTCTAGCTATGGTAAAATCATTTAGGAAGTCTGAAAATGCCTTCTGTTCCAAGGGTTTTGATATAAAAGTTGAATCATTATCTATATAGCCCAGAAGGCTAGAATTAATTTTACTTTATCATTGACAAGTTGAGCAAACAGATGAGAGTTTATATTAAAAAATCTGCATAAACAATAAGCATAATCACATACCTATTCTCACACATATATATGAGTATACATAAAATAGGAATGCGTAAAAATGTGTATTTCTATGTAAAGGAGGTTTTTTCAGTTTTCTGCTCTTTAAAATTTAATGAACAGACAGTTGGGATTTCCTTGAGTATCAGAAGATTTCCAGGAAAAGAAACTGTAAATTTGGACACTGGTAGCAGCATACTAGAGATTAATTTGGATTTGAACTTTTAGATGTGAATGCAGCAGGTCTTTGTTTAACAGAAAATGCCATTTCTAGAGCAATCCCTTTATCTTCAGGGATATGTCATCCTCATCTTCAGAAAGATGAGGATGACATAAATTGACATGGGGTGATTATAAGGAAAAAGGCTGTTCATTGCAGTTATGGTTTGTACTCCAGTGGCTGCTGATTCCCACCAGTGCTTAAAGGCAATAAAGATGTCACAGTGACATAGGCTGACCAAAGCTTCAAATCCTCAAAACAACCATAACATGAGCAAAATGCTGCAGCAAAAACTCTATGAGACCAAGAAAACACATTAAAAAAAAAAAAAAACACAAAAAAACCCCAATGAAATATAAACACAGTTTCAGCAGCCTAGAAAATGGAGGCAGCATTATTTTTGCTATTGTAATGTGCCTTCTACTGCGTATTCTCTCAATTGGTTCCTAGGCTCTTTCACATTTTGACTCTTCTTACAGTACATAATCCTTCCACAAGATACAGTGCTTACAGTACAATAACAAGGATTTTCTACATATTCCTCCAAGTTATTTTTCTTAGCATGTGATCTGACTTTGAAAAACTGTTGTTGTTTTATAGCAGTGTTTGTCATGTAAACTTTTGCATTTAGAAATAGCTGAGTGAGCAGCAGGGGAATTTGTTCCCTGGCTTGGTCTCTGATTAGATTCAAAACTTGAGGCAGAGATTCTCCCTGGATGTTTCTGGATGGGCTGAGATTTCTGAAAGATGAGATTACTTGTTGCGATGATCTGTTCCAGAAATGGCAAATTGTGATGGCAAAACAAGGAGAACAGTGTTTATCTGAGCTTCCTGGCACTGAAACCACTATAGATGGCAAACTGGAGCCAGAATGCCCTACTGGTATGAGAAAATGGAAACTGTAATTGAATTTCTCTAGAAATAATTTTGTACTGCAATTGGGACATACTATCCCCATCAAGCAGGGAGATAAAAAAGGTTATGTAAAAACATATATAACTATATATCTAAATGTTTTGACATCTACCATCACTGGTAGTTCAGAGTCCACAAAATCAAGAATTTACCTCTAATTAAAAAAAATAAAATGAAAAAACCACAAAAACCCCAAACAAAAAACAACAACAACAACAACAACAAAATGAAGAACAAAACCAAACTGACCACAACAACAACAACAAAAGAAACCAAACAAAACCAAACCCATTCCAACAAGAGCAACAAAAAAACACCAAGAGGCAAAACCCCACCACACCTCCCAGCCCCCAAGACCCCAAAAGCAACCAAACAAAATCCCTAATATGAGAGTAACTTAAGCTTTTTCTTCTTGGTGTTGAAATCCACTTCTCCCTTAGCCAAACACTTAATCTTAAACAGAAAGAGAAACATTTCAGTCTAAATAATCAATCTGTGGAATCATTAGGGATTGCAAGTCACCAATATGCCAGATAAAACCCAAAGTTTGGCAATGAAGGTCTCCTATGTAGAGAAATTTAAAGCGTTCACTTCATCCAAAATACTGCATGACTTTTAAGAGCAAGTGCACATGATGGTGTATTTACTTGTGTAAAGGTTTTGTCTTAAATTCCATTTCACTCACACTGTCTTGAACAACAATACTTTAAAGAGCCTCAATCCCTGCTGATCTTATTTCTGTGTCTATAAGAAACACAGTGTGCATGTTGAGAGTAGTTTCTCTTAACAGCAATAATAATAAAATTCCTTCTTAATAAAATGTCAGGTAAATCTCTTAACCCCTTACCCTCTCTCCAGAGCCTCGGATTAGAAGCATACATAGTTTTCTCAAGTTTGAGAAACGTAGAACAAAATCCTAAATAATTGCTCTCATCCCAAGCCCCCTATAAATCTATGATTTCTCCTTAAATAATCTCTAATGTTTTGCAGACAGGGTGTGATTGATGCAAAATTTCAATTCCCAGCCTCTTTTTGGGAGTGTGGGTGGGTAGAGGGGTGGAAAGTGGAATCTTATAAGCATGGTGGTTGTGATTACTGCAATGTCAAACTGAGAGCCTACATAGCCAACCATCAGCCCGAGTCCTGGCACTGGACTGTGCACCCCTCAGGCATGCTGTGTGTCTGTATCTTCCTTTAATCTTTGTGAGGTAGCTTAGATGCAAGCCAGAGCATCTAAAAAGATAAGGCTGAATGCTACAGAAAGCCAAGGGAGACGAGTGGTTTCTGCCTGAGGGCGACTCAAAGTTGCCTGAACTGAAATGGTACTCACAATCTTCAGAGGATTAAAAGAGGAACTGTGCAAAATAAGATCTACTTCCCTGTCAGAGATAGAAGCTTTGCTGTCTGCCACTTTCAGCTGTAAAATCTCCATCCCATGCTAGATAACTTCTACACAACTAGTTCAGGTTTAACAAGGCAACAAGACTCACCTTCAGTCACAGAAAAGCACACTGGCCATGGCCATCAGTCTGGAACTCTCAGAGCAGAAAAAAAATCACAGTTGAAAGACAGTTCAAGTTCTGCTCTTAACCACCTTTCCACTATTAATTGTGGAAGACTATAAGAGACATTCATGATTTTATCCTCTGGATTCAGCTAGAAAGTTGCTGCTAAAAGGTGTCAGGATGAAATCAGCTGCTGTTTTTCTTTTTTAATTTTTTTTCCTCCTGTTTCTAAGACAATATCTGTTGAGCAGTCGTGCTGGCTTGGTTCCATTTGCTTGCAGCTCCAGAACTTCCGAAATGTAGCAGTAGTAGACACCTAAGAAATATTAACTCTAATATACAACAGAAATTTTATATACATAAATGCATTGTAAATTATAAAAATATAAACCACGGATTTTCTGCATCAAAACTTTTCCTCAATAAAAGTATCTTTGCATCAATCTTCAAATAGAAACTTCACATTAAAAGTAGATTTGGTCCTTTGTATCTACACTGGTCAGAACACAAACAATGATTCAAGCTCAAAGCCTTTTGTGTCCTAAGTGAGAAATGACTATGGAGAATTTAGACTATAAAGAACACATCTTCATTTTATTAATGGACTCCTTTGACAGCTATTGGTATAAACTGAGTGTGTTGTGTGGTTTGGGGTTTTACCTTTCCTGAGTAATGACTGGCTGGTCTTCCCTTTTTGAAGTAATTTTTGAAACAAATAATAAATTGATAAGACAGGAAAAAAATTTACATCATTCTATCAATTCACTAGCTCGTTTCTACTATTGTATTTTGAGAGCAGCTGTTGGAAGAGACGGAATTGCTCTGGCATAGAACTGAATTGCAGAATGAGACTCTTCTGACTATAGCTATATGCCAGAACAATCTTAAGGTCTTCTATTGAATAACAGTAGGCGAAATGCAGACAATATTTTTCTTGAAAAATTTAATGGAAATTTAATGTTTCCCTACTTGCTTCCTATATTAAGATCTTTTAAAAAGTTAATTTTAAATAATCTGTAATTTTTACATTTTTCTGAGACTGAATTCACAAAAATATCTATTTAAATGTAGATCAACTTTTTTTCCTTTTTCTCTGGCTACCACCCTCAAAAATGCAGATAATACATATGCAAGTGAGATGTTCAGTAATAGAACATTGGCTCTTCATCACTTCCTGACTTTTTTTGTGATTATTTTGTTAATATGAGCCTTGAGCCTTGACTTGTGATTATTTTTTTAAAAAGCTATACAGATGTCATTAAAGTCTGCTGCTGAAAAAGAGTGCATCAAAATTTTACTGTTTATTTTTTTTAAAATGTTAATTTTATACCTAGTCTGAACCTCACTAAACCTGCTGTATTCTGGGATTTGAAAGTATGCAAATATTTTTTGGGAATAATTCTTGAAGGTTTTTATATTTGATGTGCTCTTTTTTAGACCAAATGTGGTTTTGTCAGGTGTTATACTTGCTTTTAACAAAACTCTCTTCCAGTTTTGTAACTAGTGAAACTTCCAAGGCCAGAAAGTGACTGATAGCTTAACATAGACGTAAAAATACGTAAAATGCAACACAATTTTCTTTTCACATGCAATATTCCTCTAGGCACACTAAATGGCTTATCTGACTCTGTACCAAAAAAATGGAGGGCTGCAGAGTACATGGTTCACTGCCTGTTTCTTGCATTCATGGATCAGACATACTGCAAAAGTTATGATATATTAAAGCCTTCTAATTGCAATTTACTATGAGTCAACGTTAGTTGTTGTCTTGGGCAAAATGGCACTGACTTATGTAATCAAAAATGTACTATGGCGTATTATGTACTTATTCAGATGCAATAATTGGGGCACATTAATGCAGCATGCATTCTGGATTTTGTGGGAAAGGTTATTTGAGGCAGCAAATTTCTTTTTCTTTGTGCTTCTGGAACATTGCATTTTATCAAATTAGTTTAATAAAGCTAATACAATCATAAAACTTGTGTTTACTCTATTCTTTGACTGTGACTTGAGGAACTAGTGGCAAATGCAAGGAATCCTGCAACTCCTCTTAAGATAGACCAATAGTTTTAAATAAAAGAACTTTGATAATTTCCCTAAAAGTGGCAAATATGCTGTGGATCTTCCAGGAAACCTAGTCTTGACTACTTCAAATTTCCCAACAAATAAGAATGAAAATAACTTGATCAATGGCACTGAGAGGGACAGACAACTTTCAATAACCATTAGAAACATTATATAAGACCTATAGAGGCACTAAATTTTAACAGAGCTCTCTTTTTGAGAATAGTCATAATTATGAATATTGTTTTTTTCAGATCCTGTTTTTATGCATCCTGAAAAACTGCATATCACCTCTAGGCCATGGAGGAAGTCCCATGACATGTGGCATCCCATCTCATGCTTTTTCCCTTCAATTGCTACTCAGTCACAGAGCAAATTTCATTACAGTGAGAACCATTTTCTTATAGATATGTTCATTTTTTTTTACATATGTCTTGGCACAATAATCGTCTTCAAAATCAAAACCAAGTAATATGCCATTGCATGATTCACTGGTTAACAGATGCGCTATCCACACCTACATCATACAAGGTACTCCTGCAAATTTGGCAAGTACTGCTAGATTTCTTGGCCTTCTTCCCATTCAAAGACAAGACACACTTGAGACCCTTAATTTTCTTAAAAAATAGACCATAAAGTTCCTAAGAAGTAAAATACAGGCTTGTCGTGAGCATTAGCAGGAGTGTTGAATCTCATTTATATGAGAAATAGAATCTCAAAGAAGCTGACTGAACAAAACATGACATTTTAATTTCTTTCTTGAGCTTCGGTACTCGCCTTTATGATAGTCATTTTTTTAGTAGGAGCACAAAACTTTAGCTTCAGAAGCTTTTTATTTTTTTCAATAGCATATTCGTTCATTTGGCTGCTTAAAAATGAATCCAGTTTTCATTAGTTTTGGAGGTCTATAACTCTTCTATTTAAAAAACATTTGGAATATACAGAAAATTGAATTAGTGGACACTAGCTACTTTATTTTAGTACCACCCTGCCTGTGTCTGAGTAGCTAGAAGCATGAGACATCCCTGAGAAAAAATGGTTTACGTGACCAGTCTTTTCTTATCAACAGGCAGTAGCACCTTAGAAAGGAAAAAGTAGAGTTGTCATGGGCAGTTCTCCAAAACCACCATCTCAATGTTCAGTGGTAGCCAGAATAACCAACCAATTGTTGGACAACCTCAGGAAGACTAATGACAGCAATGGAAGAAGCATCTTCTACATCTTGAGTATCTCAAGGACCAGGTGCTGTTCCTGTGCCTGTATTTCATAAAGGCTTTAACGCCGTTAGTGACTGCACAGAGAAAATGAGATTTCTAGCACAGACATTTCTTATCAGGCTTGTTTAAATTAACTAAAGAGATGGAGCACACACCCATCAAGGGCAAAAACGTTGATAAGCATGAGTTTGGAGAGTGTGAATGCCATCAAAGTGTACAAAACCATGAAGGCAGTACAAGAGAAGAGTGCAAAATTAATGTTCACAGAATGCTGCCATCATAGCAGGTAGTCACAGAAACTAGTAGCAATTTGTCTTAAATAATAACTGGCACCTTTGTAAGGTGTGATTTTGGGGGAAAAATATCCAAAAAAGTATGTGAGGACAAAAAAGGGTGCTATTAAAAACTAGTCAAACGAAGAAAAAATTCTGTGAATAATTTTAGTGATTGGGAAGTGTGTGAAAACTACAGAGCTTTAAGAATATCTGAGATTCAGAGATAACTGGTGACAGAAATGGCACGCACATAGTCGATTCTACTTCAAGACTAAAGAACAAGCTGAATGACAAACTGAGGATCTGTTCAGGCCTATTATTCTATGATTCCCTATGTAATGAATTTAGCTAGCATAGACCTTATGATACTTCAGTTGGGATCTTTCATTTCAGTTGCACATAGAAAAAATTATTTAGTAAATATTGGTCATCAACAACCAAAGCAAAACTTTGTCAGACTTACCCAGTGTCACAGAAATGGTATATTTTGAATTAGTAAATGAACTTTAGGGTTACCTAAGCTCATTTAATTCACTAAAATATTATGAATAATTTCCATTAAATAAGTAGGACCTTATTATGTCTAGTTTAATATCTAGCCAAATCTGAAGATTCAGCTAAAGTAACCAGGTAGCTGTTTTCTGAAGGTCCAGCAGAGGGAGGTTTGAATTTCTTCTTTTCATGTCTCAAAGAACTAGTGAAACTTCCAAGTCCATAAGTTGTATAGTCTGACATTAAAAGGTTAAGTTGTATCAATTATTTTCTAAAAATGTGAGAAAATTAGATATAGTATTCCTTACATTAGTAAAGAAGAATAAACTAAAATTACATAAAATTCAATTATTTGACACTCTTAAATGTTATATGCATGTGGATGCAACAGATTTTCTTCTGTTGTTTTCTTTTTAAAGATTTCTTTTTCTGCATGAGAAAATGCATCGTGTACCTGTAGCAACCAGGCCTCAAGTTTCTCTATGAAAGCTGAAATAATTCGTTGGCCATATTTTATTCTTTACATTTTTAACAGTATATTTCACAGATTCTTTTCAAGTATTTCAGCAATGCTAAAATATTGTTTGAATTTGCTGTGGAATGGCTGTGACTGTTTAATCTTTTGTTCAAAAATCCATCTGATTACTGGCATATTCAGGAATGAGCAGAGGCAGAGAGCATTATTCCAAGGAATAGCAGCGCAGTTACCACAAATTATATTCTTGTTCTAAGTATGTGACAACAGGAAAAAATGAGAGATTTCTTTCATATGATGAATACCATGAAATAGCATATTTGAATATTGGTTTACTGCTGACATTTGTAATAATGAGCAATCAGCTACACAAAAGAAAAAAATGCAAACACAGATTTTCTAAACAATACACATTCAATCTATATTTTCTAGCTTGCTGTAATGGATATAAATGAATATTGAATGGTTCCAGGGTTTTCTCGGACACTAGACTGCATAGGAAGAATTTTAGCAAGTTCAGAAGTAGGTAGAAAAGAAACAGATTTTTCACAGCCTGCAAAATCTTACTCTAATTTTATAAGAACGTCAATAGCCCTACTAAAATCACACATGAGACTACTCACACATGTAAAGCTACTTGTAAGTGTAAATATTTGTTCAAAGAGACAGGGAATTGCTGTAGGTAAGTGTTCTTCATGTAAACAAGCCTGATAAGAAATGTCTGTGCTAAGAATCTTCTGTAAATAGCAAAGAGACTTAGGATATCTCCACTGCCAATATCAGTAAACCTCCTTTAGCCTTTTCAGTGCTGAAGGATCTACAAAAAGACAATATTGTGATAGCTCCTTTAACATAAAAGAGGCCACTGTTTATTTCCCAAAATCAGAACTTAGTTGCCACTTTCTTCGTCCTTTTTTTTTTTTCATTAAGACTTCCTTTAGTAGTCTGATCGAGATAAGATTCTAGTTGGCAGTAAAATGTTGATGCTTCCAGAAATTGCTTCTTCATGCCTAAATATGTTGCAGAGTAGTGATAGTCTCACCATGCCTCTTAGCCTTTTCTTTTTTTAAGCTTTCTGACACATGCAACAACATGTGCAAATTCATGAATGATTTTCTCTATGCCATCCTTTCAGTTGGCAAATTCATTTAAGAATCACACAGTAGGGCATAATGTTGTTCTCTGTACTAAGAGTGTTTTTTTCTCGCCCCTGAGAAAATAGGAACTTGCATCTGTCTAGGTTATTCTGCATTATTTTTATCAGCACATATCAAAGGGTTCTTATCAAAACTGAATCTTTACTTCACTATCATTCAAATCGATGAGGATAAAAACATTTGGGTTTTGAAGCTGTCAGATCTCATAAACTAGTTTTCTCTCTGGAGAGCCACATGGAATAATTCCAAGACCAAACATGCCTCTTTTTAATTAGGTTAGGTCCCAGATATTATAATTCTATCATATTTTGTCAGAATGCTGCCTTCTGTGCCTGAATTTCTTTGCCACAAAAACTAAAACTTTTGTGTAGAAAGGATTGTCAGTAGGGACTGCTTTAGCTGCAAAATGGAGAATGGACTTAGCCAGTCCCCTTGAGGATGAATAATGTACTCTCCAAGAGGCCACTTGCTCTTCCAAGAAGGCTTCATAATTTGAATGAGATGTTTCCATCTCTTAGAATTTCTGGATATAAAGAAACTTAAGGAAAAGTGTGATGTGGCTTCCTTTTGTATATTTCAAAGGCAAGAATGCTAAGAAAATATTAAAACTGAATAGCGGCTTCAGTGACTTGTAGTTATATAACAGAATTAGGGTTAGTTATGAAAGAGAAAGGTATCAATAATTCTTCAGGCTCTTGCTTATTATTTTTGAAAAATTATTATGCTTCTGTACAGAAGACCATGAGAAAGATCCACCTGGATCCTGGGACTGCCCCATAATCCTTCTCCCTGAGGGGAAATATCTAAGGCAGACAAAAGTTAGGATAAGCCTACACAATATTTTCCATCATGTTCGCACAGTCTCTGGAAATTTCACCTTAAGTATCTTGCTGTGTCACATATGGCAGTATTTGGTAATTCTCAATAGATTCTCTGCAATGTATTTGTCTAGTTTCCTCTCTAAGCCACATTATTTTTAACATCTGTAGTAACTTTGTGTGTAAGTTTCCATATATGTGGTATGTGTTGAGTACATCTTTCAGTGTTCATAATGGAATATAGAGAAAAAATATTAACTGTCTCTCAGAACATTTAAACAACAAAAGGAAAATAAAAGAGGTCTGTTACATATTTACAGATCTCTGAACTAGCAGCAGTATCATAGCACCTGTAGCATCCTGTTTAAGGAATTTTATTTTGCCTGTCTTCCAGTCAGGAAATTTAGTAAACGCTTCTGCAACTATAATTGAATTTATAATCTTCAGCAAAAAAGTAACATCTTCTTCACTAGTCCTTTACTGGTACCAGACTCCTTTGGAGTCCATTTACAGTCCATTTACATTAAACAAAGCGTATTGAAAGTTTACTTGAGTCAAATTGATTCCTTATTTGTATTTCCTATTTGCATATGAATATACAGTCATTACAGAAATGTCCATGTTATTAAAATCAACCACTTGGGCACAGGAAATTAATCCATAGAAAAATTGGACTAAGTTGACTAAGCACAAAGAGTCAGAAGAGATTTGGAATCACCCTGAATGTCTCCATTTAGCATCGTATGGAAAACTAATAAAATCATACACAAGCATCATTGAGTCAAACTCTTGTCCTAGTACTGATACTGAAGGAACTTCATAAATTCTTGCTGTACATGTTGTGGCATATCAACATGCTATTTTATAATTTTTATGTATGTGTGTTTGGGCATGTTTATATGGTTAAGTAACATCTGGCAGCAAGGGTTCGGCAAAACCAGACAACTTAGCTGTTAAGTAACTGCTCACAGACAATTAGATACTCTTGAAAGTCTTCTGGTTGTATTTATAGACTTTTGGCCCAAAGACACAATTACAGCCTGCATCTTGAGCGTTGGAGGCTGTGGAACTGCTCAAGTTATTCTTAGAGAAAAGAAAGTGAATAACATCTGAAAGGAAATTAAAAGAAATTTCAAAACTGTTCCCCCTTCAGCTTAAAAGCTTACATTACAGTTGACACAGACCTTTACAAATTATTTCAAGCAAAACTATGTTTTCAGTCAAACCAACACTTTTTCTAATCCTAAATTTGTTCAACATTTACTTCTATTTTTTCTCTTGCTATTTCTTTGCCTGAAAAAATGGCAGAACATTTCACACACAAATATTGTGTTGAATTAAGACTGAGAGAAGAGTATAATAACTGCTTTGTTATTGGTTTAAAAAGATGAAGGGTTTTTTTAAAATTGCAACCACATTAGTTATTATGTAGAAAGGTGTTAGAAACTTTAAACATGATACCTTTGTGATTGTGATTATAATGTTCAAAAGTAAGACAAAGAAACATTTATTTATCTTCTTCATAAGTATTTAGAAACTTATCAAAAAGCATGAGGCAGACTACCTCACAATGTTGCACTGTCTGTCACTCATTCTACTCCCAGGTGAAGGAAGTTCCTCTGGGAACAGGAACCTCTTTCCCTAACGTCAGCATAATGACTTCTTATTAAACTCAGCTGAAGAAAATATTTTTTTCTGATCCTGAAGAATATAGGGATAGGGCTTGCTTATCTGCATTATCTCTGCATTGAAGATTTCAGATAAGAGCATATAAATCAGCTGTAGAGGTGAAAAAACCTGACCACTCTTGGAGAAAGGTTAAGATATAAAAGTTTAGGTAAGCTTAATTTTGGACTTTGGTGGTCTTTGAGTTAATTAACCGAAAGCAGAAACAGATCAAAGATACATATTAATATTAATACCTAATCAGAAAGAACTTACTTCAGTCATCATACAAGGGTGAACTGGGGAGACCTTTACTAAAACATGTGACTTAGCCTTCAGGCCCTTCTACAGCACTTCTGCCATCATTGCTGGCTGAGAGAAGGAGTGCCTTTCAGGCTCTTTTAGAACATCAGCAGCATTTACATGCTATTATTACTTCATGCCCTGCTTTTGCAATGATCCCCTTCTTCATTAAGAATGCTCTGCAGTATTGAACCTCTACCAACTACACAGTGATAATAGCCTCAGCCTGGAGTGGCATGAAAATAGATGACCTCTAGTATCAGTAATTACAATGAACACATGCATGGTTTGAAATTACTCCCATCATATTTCACATCCTATTATATACATTGAAATTGGACCAGGCTCAGGATGGCAATGTTTATGTAATCAAACTCAGTGAATAGGAATAGAATGCAGAACTGAATTCAGGAAATGTTGGCAGGCATCCTCAAACCTCACCTATCTTTGTGTGTCCTTTGTCCTTAGAGACATAGAGATTGGAGGCCTGTCGTTCACTGTTGAGAGTATTTATCTGCACAGCTGATGATAAGCTGTAATTTTCATGGCTAAGACAATCTGAACCACAACATTCTTTTGCACATCATTGTCAAAAACTGCATATTATTTTCTCTCCTAAGAATTCAAATTGTTTACTTAGTACTGAGGTCTGTGTGTTTCAAAATTACTTTTTTCAGTAAATTATTTTACTTAAAATTTAGATAAATTGGATTTTACTGTAAATTTAATTTCAAATCTACTCTTATTTATGCAATAGTTGTGGATTTTTAGGTTCACAGTAGGTGTTCTACAGTAAATCAGAGAAATAAGACACACTAGTTTTATGGATTTATATTGTTTTCTTTATGCCACCATTACATTTTAGTTTTTAACAATAAACATGACATAGTTTCAGCAAGGAAAGCATATCCAAGGAAGACTGAGAAGTTCTGTTTGAGGCATTTTCAAAGGATGCTTCCTTGGTGAAGATTTGAAGGAATAAGAATATAAAGAAATGTCATGAGTACCTGGAAAATGGGCAGATCTAAGGGACAGAAAAATCGCTACCTAAATGTAGGGTTTTTAGAGAATTGGGCACTTGCTGACAGACGTGAGAGACTGCCAGAGAATGGGGCTGCAACTTAGAGAACAGGGCCCTCTTTTCTCCTCTGCTCAAAAGTCTTTGCCCCTTGTTCATCCTTTCGCGGTCTCATTGCTCAGTGAAGAGCAGAGCTGTAGATGTTTAGCATGTATTAGCCACAGTGCTTCCTTAAAAGGTGGTTTTTGTTTGAGGAAGGGTCCCTTTTTCATCTGAAGAACACAGTTTTTAAACCCACCACTTTCAAGTATTTGAATAATTGTTTCTCAGCTTGACAAAGAAATGCTGTTTGATGCTTCATGAACATATCCAGAACAAGCCACTTTTCAAAAGAAGTTACGTCCTTGTCAGGCTTTTGTATGTGTCCCAAAAGGTCATAGTCATTCTGTGTGTCTATGTCTGTGTCTGTGTTTGTGTGTATGTGTTTAACCACTTTAAAAAAAAAAAAAAAAAAGGCAGCTGCTCTATTTATGATAATATCAGCCTTAGTGCTATCCTTTGAAATAAAACTTGTGCTTTTTGAATACAGTTTATTTTGAGCACTTAGATACATAGGCACATATTTGAGCTAAAAAAATATTCTAGTCATATGTAGTGGCCATAAACCCTCCTTTGCTCTCAGTCTCTTCATGTTCACCCTTCCTTTTATGAAGTATGAATAATCCTCTTCTCTCTTGTCAGATTACTGGGGGTTTCTCACCTTGTACGACCCACAAGGTCTATCAGGTCACCTTTTGAAACAGCAATGAATCTTTTTAAGTAACAATCCAGCTTCCTTTAAAAATCACATCTGGTGTCTGATGCTAGACGGCATTCTACTGTCTTTATGACTTCCATAAAGGAATCTGCTGTCATGACAGTTTTAAGCTCATATAACTATGCTAACATTAATGGAATCATTCCTGGTTTATGTTTGAGTAAGTAACAATACACACAGACCCAATTTATTTAAAAGACAAATAAAACAGAGAACATTTTATACTATTGTTTTTACCAAATGCTAATTTGAGTGGCCAAACCAGGATTATCCATTAATATATGGCAATTTTAGACCAGTGTAACTAACTTCAATCTAAAGTTATCTCCTTCCTTAGAAGTGACTCAATGAACTGAAGAATCAAACATCAAATTTACAGTTCAGATTTATTAAGTATACTCAGAAATCTAACAGGAGAAGATGAGCAACCATTTAAAAATAGCATAACTGTATCTAAAACAGTGGAACTTTTTCTGTTAATCTAAGTAAAACAGATTCCTTAAAAGAGTTTTGTATTTTCTATTAACACATATGAACACCTAAATTATACAGAAGGATTATTTTTTAAATTCTATACTGTAAAGGTGTTTTAGTACCAGGAAAAATGTCATTGTAATTCACATAGACAGAATTTCTCCAGATCTTTCTTGCAGAGACTACCTAGAGTTAGTGCAAATTACAAGCTGTTTTGCTCATCCAGATCTTAGAAATTGCCAATAAGGATTTTTTTCCCCCTAATACTGTGATGCTTATGAAGTTTGTGTCTGATTCAAGAATACTAAAGGAAATGAAAATACCTCCAACATAAGGAGTACACGAGGAGAAATGAAAGAGTAACAAAATAGACTCAATTTTCTTCTGTTAACTGAAACAGAGATAGAGCTGCAGATAACCACAGCAGCAGCAAAACTTATCAGAACTACTCCTTGAATTCTCTGTAACTGTGTATGGAAATCCCCAGACTGCTTTAAGGTTTCAATCAGGCAATGCCCATGAAGGTTAGAAATTTTTGGGAAAATATCTCTGTGTGATGTACTGGCATTAGGAAGCTATCTAACAAGGACAAGCTGATGCTGCATGTTCCAATTACTGAGAGCTGTTATAAGGACTGTTTGCAAAGCTCTTAGATTTCTTGATAAATAAGGGACACATAGTGCTATGTTTTATTGTTATGGTTAATGAGAGTGATTTCTTGGCATGACAGCCAGGGAGATATGAAGACAAACTGAGCCTTATAAAATAACTGTTTTTTTTCCAAGTGCTAGCATTTTGAATTATTCCAGATTTTTAATAGAAAGAATCAAATGAAACTGCTTCTGAATTATCCCTATCTTTTAACCAAGGCACAGCTTCCAAAAATGATAGGCATTTCTTATTGCAAGAGTTAGTGTGGTTTAAGGAAAATATCTTTACTGCTTGGATATTTAACTCTATTGCCTGTTCAAATCATATTCTGAAATGAAAATTTCTTCAACTGTCAGGAAAAGCATAGAAAATTTCTGCCTACTGACTAAATAAAACTAATTCTTTGTCATCTGGAATCAGTGATGTTTTGGTCAGTTCAAAATAATCTGATCTGACCTCAGTCCTGTTTAGGCCAAGTTTTAATGCACTGAATATACCATCTAGAAGTGATATCTGCCTAGCAATGGCTGTTAAATAGAGCACTGAAAACCATACCAGAAAATGAATGTCAGTGTAAAGATTTCCCTTCACTAGCTGCTTTTGCTTTTTCTTTAGCTGTCCCTTATTCTTCTAGATGCTTTGTTCCTGTCTCTGCATTCGGTTCCCTAAATGCTGTTTGGACTTGCTCAGCTATGTGTTTGTTATTGTCTTTTGACTTCTGAAGAAATTCTATTAAGATGGACAGTATGGAAATAAATGAAAAAGGATTCTAGAAGGCTACATCCGAAAATCCTCTTATGGATTATGAATTCTTATTTCCTAAACACAGTAGCTGAGAATCTATACTGCGTGTTGCTAAAAATAAACCCCACGTCACAGCCTTGGGGAGCAAAAGAAAGCCACAATGATGTTAAGCTTGTCTTACTATTTTCTCTGGGTTAGATATTGGTCGTGCTAGTATTTTAAAAATCCTCTGGAGACAAGTAGCCTTTCTGTCTGTCTGGCCGGATGTGGTACCACAGTGAACCTTTGCTGCCCCACATAACCTAGTCCTGGTTTCACTCCGTGTTCTCACCCTCAGCTAGCTGTTAACATCAAGTTTGTAAATGTATTACTTTTTTTTCTGAGCTAAAATTAGCCTTTGCAAAGAAACCTGGAAAATTAGAGAATACATAGACCATGCAAACAATCTGTCTGACAAAAAAGAGAAACATGGGATAAAAATTTTACTTAATTTTTAAAGAAAGGGCTATTTGTTAGTACAGGGCTTTTTAAATATTATCATTAGCTCCTCTGTTCTCAATATATTTAGGATCTAGAGACCTTTGAGAATTCTTTTATTTCTTTTTTTTTGGCACCATCCTACTGCACAGACTGATTTGATTCAACAAAACTAAGCCATTGGCCCACCCAACTGATAAAAGCCTAAACAAATGAATAGATGTTATAATAAAACTTGAAGCAAGCAAGTGTAGTTAAACTTCAGGAAAGTAGATAAAAGTGAGGAAGGTTCTTCAGCAACATTATAAAATTCCAGCTGAAATAAATACATAGGGAAACTGTCATTCTGAGAAACCCATTTTATACTATCTGTTTATATATCTGTAGAAAAAAAAAACTTTTAAAGAAATGAAAATTTAGACCAAAAGCGGCAAAAAATTCTACAAACTTCCAATTTGTAATGAATTTCCTTCCCTGTATATATCATGTGTCAGTCATTAAAAAAAAATTAGGAAATACAGTTAAACTGGTGGATAACAGTTGACTAAATAACTTCCATCATTAAACTCAAAAAATATTAAATTAACAGAAGTAAAATATCATTGCATTTCAAAAATGTATTGAGTTTGATATCTATTTGTATATATTCAAAGATCCAGTTTTGTCCTGAAAACACTGAAACTGAAAAATCAAGTTCAGCATGAAAGCTATGATATTTCTTTGATCACCTATGAAAGACTTGAAGAGAGCCAGAATACTGTGATTTTTTTTTATTGGTTAGATGATGTTTTACAGATAATTGACTTACTCAACATCTGTCATTATTAACTCTGCCAAGAGAGACAAACCAAAAAAAAAGAGTTTAAAAGAGTTCCCAACTACATGCAGTTATGATAGAATTAGGGGCTTTTGCAAACTCATTTAGCTACTTACTAGCTTTCTTTTCAAAACAGAAATTCTGGAAAGTTGACAAAACCTAGAATAAAGAATTTTCCCTTCTCATTTTACATGTTTAATTCTTTTCTGGCAGAGATGCTAACTACCTGCCTAAAACTTACTAAGCCTTATTCCCCAGCTAATTTTCAGCTGATGTGCATTACTTCTTCAATGCAGATGTAAGCTCAGTTTAAGGGATCTTTTAAACATCCAAAATATACAGATATTTATAGTGTGAAACTAATGCAAACCAGCAAAATATACCAGTTTTTCTGTAAAAAATATCTGTTTATTTACACTTTTTGAATATTTGGAGACTCTGCCCATATCTACAGGAACATACAGCTAGGAACCTAGACAATGCAGATCCCACCTTGGAGAATGTAAAACCTTGACAAGTAAATATCCTTATTATTATGTAATTTTGAAAGCTAAAATTATTCAAACTTCTTTCCCATTACAATGTGTTCGTCTGGCTTTTTTTTTTTTTTTTTTGATGTCCAAGCCTATTGACAATGAATGCAAGTAATAGTCTCAGTTTATTTAACATCACCTTTCTTTTACAATTAAGCTTCTGTTAGTAGTGCCTCCTTTTTTTTTTTTTTTTTTTTCCACAGGCAAGCTATTTATTTTTACAGTACTAGTGCATTTCATTATTTTCTGTGAAATTAAAACCAAGGAAA
This sequence comes from Haemorhous mexicanus, assembly GCF_027477595.1. Classification (NCBI taxonomy): domain Eukaryota; kingdom Metazoa; phylum Chordata; class Aves; order Passeriformes; family Fringillidae; genus Haemorhous; species Haemorhous mexicanus. Next base: position 113,949,246 of record NC_082341.1, read on the forward strand.
TGAACTCAGGATACTCTACTTCACCCTCAAAATTGATATTCTTGACTCTTTTGCTGCAAGTGGCTTTGAGAAATTTATTATAAATTTTATTTGTTATTTTTACTGTTTGCTTCTCTAATACAAGTGATGTCCTTTGCAGTCCTATTTAAACACGTAAACAAACAAATGTCAAACCTCTTTACTCCTGTTTCTTCCTCTGGACCTGTTCTATAATCTCATAATTGCTTCTTCCCTTTATAACTAATGGGCTAAAGTGCAAAGTCACAGAAATGGGCAAACTATGCTAGTATCTATATTTCCAGTCAAATCAGATGAAAGCTGCTGTGTTCATACCCAACACCCTGATGACTCAGAAATGAAGTGTTTACTTCAAACAATGTTCTTCAAGAATCTTTTCCATATTAGATCCTGAAAAAAATTAATTTCAGATGTGTCGTGCTTTTAACTGCCTGAAAAAACACTTTTCTCACTCCTTTAGAAGACAAGATATTTTCCATAGAAGAGGGCTTGGGAATAGGTTTGTTTCTCTTACACACTGCATAAACACACACACAGAAATTTTTATTCCTGAGTTTTTCACACTTCAGAATGCCAATAATGTGAATACTGTAAGTGTTTCTTGCTTTATATTGCCAGTGATACCTACTTTGTATTTTGGAATAATAAGGAATATGAAGCATCTGGTCTTGTTTAGATCATGAATGCACAATTAATCAAAATACAAAATAACAGCACAGGATAGGAAGCATAATCTCTAGTCTGTATGTTTTTCTTGAAGAATATGATGTTAAGTGCTAATTATGGCACATCTGCTCATACTCTATGGTGTTAGCCTGAGTAAGAAGTCCAAAGAACCTCACAAAGTAGTGGAATTATCTGCCTACATATTGCTACTGCATACTATCACTGAGTAAGATAGCAGAATCTAGTCCTTATATTTTTAAAATATTTGTCTCGCTAATGGGTAAACATTTATCAAATTACCTTATTACTCCAGCTCTTTTAACCTGAGATTTACATCTTGCACATGTCAATTATTCCATTTCGTTTTATCCTCAATGGAAATTCTGCTGGTTTATAAATTATTATATCTATTACTGAAAATCCATCTGAGCAGAACTGTTTTATAATTCAAACACTCTGCATGGCAGGTGTGATATTTAATAAACTTTTTTGGATTCTATGATAATAATCTATGCTTTTACCCTGAATCTGAAAAAGAACAAAAACACATTTTCAGACTACAAGTGACATCTTTTATTGTTGCTATAAATACCTTGTTGTCTTTGTATTAAGGAAATGGTGGCCAGCTTCAAAGCGCCTCAAAATGTTTGATCTCATAAATAAATCAATGAGACTTTTCCATTTGTCACCACATGAATGTCACACACCCCAGACCCTCTTTTCACTTACATGGCTCTAGCAAGTAGTGTACCTAATATTTATTTTATATTATGATTATAGAAAGAATAAAATATATGAAACCTTCACTCTGACTCTTGCTTCCTGTGGGAAGAACTGTGATGTACAGCATGTGGAATTATAATAATAAGAATAATAAAGTCTGCATTTCAGAAGATTACTTAAAAAGTTTCAGTTGATTAACATTACTTCATACAGAGAAAAGAGTCTCCTCAGGATGGATTGGGACAAACTGGAAATGAGATGAGTTTCTAGCATAGAGACAATTAGCAACATTTTTAAGAAGTAATTTAACTCAGTACTTAGTAGTGTAGACACAGAGCTTAAGCAATCAACATAAGCAATAAACAGAAACAAAACAAAACAAAACTTTAAAAAACCCCAACAAACAAACAAAAAACCAAACAGAATAGAGAAGCTCCTGACCTAGTGCAATATACAGATTGCATTTTAAAATATTCACCCTCAAATTTTAAGTCACTCTTGCTACTTTAGCTATCTTTTTGCTTACAATTTACCTTTGATGTTACAGATGCTTACTGCAACACAAACTCAGCATCAAATATAATAACAACAATAAAAGGAAGGAGGGTGCTCCTGTGGGAATGTAAAAATCATGTGGAAACATGTTAAGAAAGGTCACAGTGAAAAAGCATTTGGAGATGTGTGCAAGTTAGGGAAGTATCAGTGAATGTGTTGATGGTGGAAATATCTAAAAATATTGTTAAGCAGGTAAATATAAGACTATTGAAAACGAGGCAGGTTGCAAGTATGCCTGCTTCATCATAACCAAAGTTCCACCCTTTTCTGGATTTTAATAGCGTTTAATTATGTTTCCTCTGGATCAAATAAGAGATGGGATTTTTAAAATGTCATATTCTATCGTGTTATAGACCACTTGGAGCCATTAAGGTCTCTATATGAGTTCAATATTACCCATTCTGAAACTCAGCAAATAAATATTTATAAATGATAAAGAAACATTGCTCCTTGGAGCCTATCAATAATTCATATTTTAGAAGTCCTTAAATATATGATAAACCATAATGGCTCCAATGGAACAGTCAACTCTCATAAACTTCTAGGAGGAATTCTTTTTTTCTTATTTCATGTAAGTCTCCATTACAATTCTATAGCAGAGGAACCATGCATTAAAATAGCTCTGTAAAAGTGATACTATAGATGTGCTTGGTTTATAGTAATACTCTTTGTGGCTAGGGATAAGTTGCTATTTGTGGTAGGCACTATGGGTTTTTATGCTTTTTATGCAGTAAGTATTACAAATACAAAGTGCTCAGCAATTCCCTTTATTCCTAATACTAATTATTCTTTGCTGCCTTGCAGCTGCATTGAAGAGGTCCCTAGTGCATTAAATACCACAGAAAATATTGAAAAACTTAACACACATACAAAAGTTTTGTTGTTTAAACTGAACAATGCACATGGCACCGTAACATGAAATGGGCATAAAAATGCTTAGACTATCATTTTGTAGAGGATTAAGATATCAAAGCTATCTTAATCCTGTACAAAAACAATTATGTATGCTAATTTCACTCCTCCCTAAAGTAGTTTTACCTGGGCAAAGTACTTCTGGACAAGGATTGAGAGGTGTTTCCCATGCTGTTTACAATTTTGCCAAGTAAGACAAACATAAGGTGAAGCCAAGAAAATGAGAGACTCATGAGGAGGTGAAATGACTTCCACATATTAACGCAGCAGGTTAATAATGACAGCCATGAATCTTTAATAACCAGGGAAAATATGTGAGATCCTTGCTGCCATGTATGCATCATCCCCCTCTTACACTGTTCACTTAACAACATGCAGTGAATTAATGATCTTCAGCCTTTGACTCTGCATTTTCCTTCCATACTAATGATTTAAGCTGACTTAATGAAGCATGATACTGTGATACTTCCTTTTCAACTATATCCAGTGTCACTAGAGAATAATTCAGGTGAGGAGATGCCCTCGTGAAGAAGATCAGGGCAGCAGCAGCACTGAATCATACCCAGAGGGGAAAAATGTTTTTATTATGAGGCACTGCCTCAAGTTCATGTCTGGTTCTTTCTCTTTAGAAAGCTTCTAGTAGAATGAGACCACTCAAGATGTCTCTGTGTGACAGATGTAGCTGCTATTAGATTTTATTTAATAAAGAAATTACTAAAACAATGAAGTAAAATCTAAACTGTTAGATGTACTCAGTGTCGAAGAGGATTAAAGCAATTCTCCTAATTTACTTTATAGCAGACTGAGATTTTGCCAGCTTTGGGAAGTTCTTCTATATTTCAACCTGTATTAACAAATTTTACTTTAGGTAGTCCCATAGAGAAGGGAAGGCGTACACATATACTGAAGGAAAAGCCAACATGTTTGCTTAAAGGAAGGACGAAACTTTTATTCACCGGGCTCAACAGGTCCGTAATTTGGTGACAGAGTAATTTGCATGTAGCCAGTCTCCTTACTTCGAAATTCTTCCAGGCTTTGCTTCCACATCTGCCAGTGTGCCTGCAGGAGGAAGCACCCGAGAAGCACATGAAGCACTGATTTTTTTTTCCTACCAAAAAGGTAATTTTTCTGAAATAGCAATCAGCTCAGTCACAGGAACTTAGAGCCCTCAGAACACCATTGGTCCTTGTTTTTTCTGACCACCTCTCCTGGTACCTGCACCCCTGTGTCCCCTGTAGAGAAGTCCCATAGTACCTCAGGCCCGAGCTCACAGACTCAGCAGAGTTAAGACGTGGGCAAGGGGGGACCAGCAGTGACCCAGCCTGCTGCTTTCCTGCCTGCTGGTCACTGGGCTGGCTGTGGGTTCTGCTATTGCCAGAAGCCCTGCCCTGCTGCTCCTGTTCATGTGCCAGAGGGTGCTGCTGGTTTTGGAGACAGCATCAACCCTGTTTGTCCTGTGGTCACCCTTGGCTCTAGCTTGTCTTCCCTCATATAGCTCAACCCTGACTGGTGCCTGCCAACCTTACCTGCCTGCAGACTTGCTCTACAAGAAGGGGAAGGAAAGAAGCAGAATATTGAGGGTATTACTGACGCTCCAAGTGCAAGAATCTCAAGATCAGAAAGAGGAAAACCAGGAGATACATTTTTTGGTGTCCTTTGAGCCTTGCTCCAGGTCACTCCACTTTATCTGCCTGATAATAAGGTACATGCAGGTACCAGTCCTTGTATATTGAGAACATTGTATATTGACAATTTTACTCTCTTTCACTGGCTTTTAGAGTAGAAAGAGCCAATATTAAGGGTTGCCTTGATATTTCCTGTTTTTAAGGATCTCTGTTGACTTTACTTAACCTTCCCTTAGGTGCACAATCATAACAAATGCTACTCCTAAAAACAAATAAAATTGTGTTCCATGGGATTTTCAGGGATTTCTAGCTCCTAAAGATACAAATAAGAGTTTTAATAGACAGCTTTTGAAGAGATCTGGCTATTTCTACATATCTCTAATAGTTCATTGATCTGACTAGTTAATAATTCAACATCATTATTGTCCATGTCATCTGCATGTTATAAAATTATAAAATTAATTAAGCCAGCATGAGTTTCACAGAAAAATTATATTGTATTTTCCTTGATCTTTTATGTTCTGTTTACAGAGTTACAGCCTTCAAACAGACTGTTTTGAACTTCAGAAGTAATTTGTACTAGATACATGAAAACCTAATTGGTGGTACAATTTGCCAGCCTAAAAATACTACAATGTTGCTGATCACAGAATGCTTCCAACAGTCTAACTCCAGTAGAATCAGGCTTCTGGTTTTGGAAGTAATTCAAGAGGAAAAATGAATAAAGTATAGAGATATGAGTCTTCTTTTAAAGCAAAGTCTGCGTACAGACAGATTAAACATCTTCTGTAACAAAATAAAATCTTGATAAAATTAAGTTGTAGTGCCATATACTAGCATTACAGCTACATATTCTTAAAATAAGTCTTTCCCGAAATGTTATTACCAGGCAGCAATAAAACATTACAGTATTCATCCATTTTGTTTTTTACATGACTTTGGTAGAGAATTCTTGTATTAAAATTATTTTAAATTGCAGTTTATGCCATTCAGCAATGGAAAAGCAATAAGAAATAAATCAGGGACTTTAGTTTTACCACTGATTGCTGTAACAAAGGAATCCCTGTTCAAACATGTGTAGTATAATGAGACTACTTGAGACAACTTGCACTGATTTTCTATGTTCTGAACTACTATACATGGATAGAGCAGTATATCCAGATGGATTAAAAAAAATAAAAAGAAAAAGAAACTTACTTAATATCTGACCACTCTTTAGTAGTTCTTGGATAGCAGCTGGATAATTGTACAAAACCTCTTTGTATGCCTCTGTACATCTGGATTATCCATGACAATTCTTTAAAGATAAATCATTCAAGTAAGATCATAGGTTTTAGCTCAGTATTATGTTGTAAGGCAAAATTTCAGAGATCCCTAACACGCTGGCTGTACACACCATCCTTAAGTCTCAGAGAAGTTAAACTTGAGTGCTCACACTGTAGTGTTTTTCTCTGATGTATTTAGACAACCTGTGGTTTTTTCTTAAGCTGTAGTTCAACAGATAACCCTCCTGAGTTTTTTGCTTCTCATTTACTGGTTCTCCTGCAACAGCTGTCAGTGTACTAAGAAAGTATATCTACTGATGCTGAACAACTGTGAATATCAGTGTAAAATATGGTTGCTCCACCCCATCTTTTATTTATCTGCTCTCAGAATTGTTTGAGCATGAAGGCAGAATAGTCTCTGAAGATTGCTCCTGTTTTTCTGTTTCAAAGGACAGGGCTACCATGCTGGATGCTTCTCATGTATTGGCAAAAAAGCTGCATGAAATAGTTATTCTTTCTCAGTCTGTAGCCCTTCTATCGGGATGACATTCAAACTGAAAGCACTGTTAATCTGAATTATTCCTCTTTGTACTTCAGCTTCAGGGAAAGCACAAAACATGGAGCTTAATGTAAAACTCCCAGACCCCTTGACTAGAATTACCTGCTTATCTACCCCATCTATAAGTTTGGCCTCTGTAACTGGCTGTTTCAGCTAATGGAGATGACTTGCAAAAATCACATGGTCTTTGTATGTCTCATGGCTGAGTCTGGTGTGAAAGAGACTCAGTTTCTATGCGCTGTTGTTCTTCACATTCTAGGATTTTTTGGTGAGCCTTTCTTTTAATGTATCTTTTTCATATTCTTTTAATAATTTTATTGACATCATACGTTGAAAGGTGTAAAGCCAATAATAAAACTTTCTTCTAAAATGCACACACAGAGAGCAGTACTGAAAAGGTTAACATTCCCAGTTAAAGCAATTAAAAGTTTTATTTTTATTTTGAGGATTAAGCAAGCAATTCAGGCATTGTAACAAATCAAGCTGACAAGTCCTATTCACATAAATGACAACGTGCAGACGAAAATTAGATTAATTTCCAAAATAACAATAATTCCTTTACCCAGAATGCCACATTTATGGAAAGTCTTCAGAGCATTGCTTCCAATTATTTTCAACTCTGAAACAAATTATTACAGAACAACCTTTTCTTTATAAAATTACTTTATTTAGGTGACTCATTGCAGCTTTTCATTCTTTGTATAAATGGACCTTCTTTATTATGTAGACACAGAAGGGATGTAATTGCAAAACAAAAGCAAGACAAAGGGGAAAGAAATAGCTTCCTTGTTAATGTAGACACACATCTATGAAAACTTTACTAAATTAATGTAGCTGCAGGGTTCATAATAACCTGTGTGCACTTAGCCTTGCCAGATGATGCATAGGTTATTTCCCTGGAATTAAGCAGTCATGCATATTTACCTCACAGTAATATCTTCTGACAGACACATCCTCATATATAGAAATACACTTACAATCATGCATGAAAAGGTATGAAAATTAATTAAACTAGAGTTTTTCAATAAGAAGAAAAGAAATGAAAGAAAATAATTGTGTTATATAGTAGGCAAATGTGGTCAGCACAGAAATAGTCAGGAAAGAGCAAGGCAAGACCCAGCTTTTTCCTCATAAATAGCTCTTTAGTGGTTGGTTGTTCATTCAGTTTTCAATAGGTTAGGTTGTTGGTACTCTGTTACCAGCTGATGATGATCACACTAAAAATTAAGAGTCAGTTTTGTATCACTGATATTTAATTGCTGTAGAATTACGTCAGCTTCGCTCTTAGATCTGGCCCCTGCTGTCCAGAGCCTTTTAAACATTAGGTTACTACAATGCATAATTTATCACTACAGATTAAAGTTAGTCATGCATTGAAGACAAAAGACCAATCAAGGTGCTTGTCTAGGGGGATCTATGCTGAATATTCATACTTGCTAGTCATCGTCTCTCTAGTCCTAAATCAGAGAGCTGATTATCTAAGAGCTTCTCTGTCACCTACCAGGATACATGCTGCCAGCAGGATGTGCTTTGTAAGTACTCCTGGTTCTATATGACTTGATTGTATTCAGGAACAATCCAGGAACAGGGCCAAAGCCATTTGGGTATAAGGATTTTTCAGAGAGAGGTGTGCTACTTTTTAGGAGACAATTGTTAGTGAAAATATTGGTGTTTATGTCATTCACTGGCTGACTAACCTGAGCTGATTTGTCCATGCTGAATGTTTGGGGTTTTTTAAGCCCGCTGGATGTAGAACACCATTGAAAGATTAAGTAGGAGAGCCTAGAGCTTTATGTACAATTTTTTTTTTCATTATGCAAATCTAACTAAATAAAGAACAAAACCTGGAATGAATAGTGAGAGCACCATTTGCCTTCGTCATCTTCCTGCAGTATATGCTTTTTTCTTTACTTACTCTCATATAAATTCTCACCAAGCTTGATAAGCTTAGCTGAAAGGAAAATCCTCCCCATAAAATATCTCATGGAAACAATGCTCAGATGCTATTCTAAATGCTTTGCCCTATGTGTAAATGTTTTTCATGTTTTTTCCTAAAAAAAACTGATAGAAGACTTTTTTTCACTGCTTATTTTAACAAATATGTGCCTTCTTCTTCATTATAACAATAAAGGAATAGTAATTATCCTCTTGCTTATTGTGTTGGCTATTTTCTCAGAATAAGGTATCCTGACTGCTTCTCCCTCTACTTCCTCTTTCCAGAGACTTCTATGCCCTCTCTGTGATAGCACTTTCATTTTAGTTAATGTTATCATATTGTGTAGAGAGCTTTTTCCATTTCTGTTACTTTTCAGGAACAGAGAACCTATGCTAAATGATTCATAAAATAGGGCATCATTCCACATTCTCAATCATAACATTTCTTTATCATATCAATGTTAATGTAGTGGGACTATATAAGCAAGAAAAAGAAAGACTGTACTGGGAAGGCTTCAGTGTAATTTCTGAAGCACCTGACCATATGCCACAGGAAAAGTATGTCCTTCATCCCCATAAAGCCAAAGGGCAAATGAAGGCCACACAGCAGGCAACAGTTTAAAAAAGTACCTTGCAAAAAATGGCAACGGCAGTTGTTGAGGTACATTACTAAAAGTGACAGATTTTGGATCTGCTCTTTTTTGCAAGTCCCCTGTGAGTCACACTACCATCATTTCTTTATCTGTAGGAGACAAACTCTGTCCCTTCTGTGAATTATGTCAGCAATCTTCCATCAGACATATGCAATATTGCTAGGTGACACCTTGCAGCAGGTGTTCACTTCTTCCATATGGTGCTTCACACATTTACTTGAACTATCATATCTGAAGCATATTGGATTTGTTCAGCCTACAGAAGTTATCAAGCTAGATGGATGACTTTTTTTAAGCATGCACATTCATCTTGGCTTGACAAGTGTCCATTTGACACTGAGTGAAAATTCTTTTCCTGAGAAGGCTCCAGAATACCGTATTACCTGTACCATAGTTGTTGTGCTGCCAGAACTTTACAAGAAATGTTTGCAGATTCCCATAGGCAAATTAATTTTAGATAGATATGTCAAAATATAAAGTACTTCTTCTGAATTGGATAAGTGCACAAAATTTATGAACAATAGAGTAGTCCACACCTCCTTTTAAGCTTTCATTTCATTAATGAGAGTCTTGGGTCTGTTTTACTGGCTCCTTCATTCAGTAGTGGTGATGCTATCTAAAATAGACTCCAATGAAAAGTTGTATTTTTTATTTTTGTAGAACACATTCTATTGACAAGCAATGCAATAACTTTTTCTTCTCTTGTCCAGCACAATGCTACCTGCAACATGAATCTTTAACTACTCTTGTATTTTCTGAAAGAATCCAGCCATGACATGTGGTTTATATTTGGCATCCTGATTTAATTGAGGCTGAAAGTTCCAAGACAATTTAAGAATACTTACTGACTTCAACAAAACAGGGAAGGATGACACAGTTCCTGTGAAGTGGGATTCAAAATAACCAGCCAACACCAGCACTTGTAATTTAACTTTGTGAAAGTGAGATATGTTTTTGGTTTTTTTGTTTGTTTGGTGTGGTTTTAAACCTGATCCCCTAAGAGCAAAAATAATAATTAAAAAAAAAATCTTGGTCAATCTATGTTAGGATGGTACATATGAAAAGGCTGGTATACATACAGAAGAAAAGGTGTCAGTCCCCATTTATACAGTGCTTAAAATCCCCTAACCTATTTCCTAATATTTTTCTACACTGAACAGATTCTTGGCAGTAGCCCCAAAATTAATGAAGCGCGCATGCATCTTCTACAAAATCTCTTCCAAAATTATGTTTTTCTAGAGCAGATTTCACTCCAAAAGCTGGTGTCATTTGATACAAAAAGTGAAGTGAAAACATCCACAGAAAATAACATTTTGTTTATCAAAACTTCAGTGGGAGAGAGGAGGACTCAACTCTTTAGCTCATGAAAAAATGAGGGTTATAATCTGTGTAGTGAATCAGATTTAGGGCAATTGCTCACAAAGCATGTTAGCCCTGGATTCATTGTCTAGTGCCATGTAGGTGGTGAACTTATGAACAGATATTTCTTCTTGTGTTTGCTTTGACTTCAGTAGAAATCAGGCTCATAAACAAGGCAATCATGCAGTCACTGGATCTTTCACCCAAAGGCACTGCTATTCAGAAAATTAATGTTTCATTTTTTCAGGACTTTTGGCCTGCTTGAAGAGACTGGGTTTGTGTGAATCACTGCAGGCATTTTCCTACCTGATTTGTCCCACTAATGTGCTAAAAGGAGTCTGTGAGCACTGTCTGAAGAGCCCATTTGCATTCCATTTGTATAGTCTGATCCTAGCAAAGTGTCAGAAGCCAGTGGTTGTGTAGGGCTTGATCAAAATTCCACATAACTCATTTTCTTGTCCCTCATGGTGAACAAGAATAAATATTTTTTCCTTCATCATAATGTCAATCAGCCACATGGTATCACTGAGATCTTTCTGCAAGGACTTTCTATCTCTTTTAGATCAACTCCAAATATTTCACTCTTGGTATAAGCTCTGTACGGACAGTTCATCCCTTGACTGACCACTTCTGAATATCTTTATCTGTCCTAGTACAGAACCTTTTCAAAGAATCACAGAATGGTTGAGGCTGGAAGAGATGTCTCAAGTTCATCTTGTCCAAACTCCCTGCTCAAGCATGGCTGTTTAGAGCTAGGGAGAAGACTCTGGAATCCTCCTTAGGTTCCAGAGTGTCTAATGATAGAAACTCTGGAATCTCCAAGGGCAACCTGGACCAGTGCTCAGTCACCCAGTAAAAAAGTGTTTTCTGATGTCCAGATGGAACCTTCTGTGTTTCATTCTGTGTCCACTATTTCTGGTCCTGTTACTGTGCACCCCTAAAAGAGTCTGGCTCTGTTCTTTTTTTCTTACCCTGCCTTCAGGTGTTTATGTACTTTGACAATGCTTCTCTGAGCCTTCTGTTCTCCAGACTGAACAGTCCCAGCTCTCCCAGCTTTTTCTCATGAATAAGATACTTCAGTCTTCTGTGGTCCTTCATTGCACTTTATCCAGTACCTCCATTACTCTCTTGTACTAAGGACTGGACACAGCACTCTGGGTGTGGCCTCAACAGCATTGAGTCGAGGGAAAAGATCACCTCCCTTGACTTGCTCACAACACCACTTCTAATGCATCAAAGAATACCTTTTTTGGCAACTAGAGCACATTGCTGACTCATGTTCAACCTGGAGGCTACCAGGACCCTGAGATCCTACTCTGCCAAGCTTCTTTCCAGATGGGTAGCTCCCAGTAAGTATTGGCACATGTGGTGGTTCTTTCCTGGGGGCATAACTTTGCTCTACTCTCTGTTGAACTTAATGAGGTTCCTGTTGACTTATTTCTCCAGCCTGTTGAGGTCCCTTTGGATGGCAGCATGGCCCTCTGGCATATCATCTACTGATCTTATTTTTGTGGCAAATTTTGGAGGTCACATTCTGCCCAGGTCACTAATGAAGTTATTAAGCAGAACTGGATCCAGTATTGACCCCTGGGGTACAGTGTTAGTCTCTCCTCCAACCAGACGTAGTGGTGCTGATCAGCACCCTCTGAGCCTGGCCTTTCAACCAGTTTTCAATCCATGTCACTGTTTGCTCATCCAGACTGTACCTCAACAGCTTCACTCTGTGGACCTTATGGGGGCTTACTGAAGTGCTGGTGGACAATGTCCACCGCTCTCTTCTCACATACCAGGCCACTCATTTCCTTGTAGAAAGTTATCCAGTTAGTTGAGCAAGGCTTCTGCTTGGTGGAGCAATGCTGGGTACTCTTGATGATTTTCTTGCTGCTCATGTACCTGAAGAATGGCTTCCATAGCTGCTCCATCACTTTTCCAGGAACTATGATGGTAGTAAAGGCTGAAGCAAAAAAGGCATAACAGTACTTCCTCCATTTCTACTTTCTGTGCAACCAGGTGTCCTGTCTTCAGCAATGGGCCCACATGTTCCCTATTTCTTTTTGTTGCTTATGTACTTAGAGAAGCCTTTATTCTAGTCTTTGATATGCCTGCCAAGATTCAATTCCATTTGAACTTTAGTTTTCATAACTTTATCCCTGGATGCTTCTGTACTCCTCCCAGGTTACCTGTCCTTTCTCCCATACTCTGCAGGTTTCTTTTTGTGCTTGAGTTTGTCTGGGGAGTTCCTTGTTCATTCATGCAGGCTTCCTAACATTTTTAACTGATACCATATTCCCTGGGATGGAGCTCTCTTGGGTTTGGAGGAGGTGTTATTTGAATATTAACCAGCTTTGTTGGACTCCCCTTCCCTCCATGGCCTTATCCCTAAGGTATCTTCCAATCAGATCTTTGAAGAGACCAAGTTTTCTCTCCTGACATCCAGGGCTGTAAAGCTTGTTTTTCACTCTCATCCCCGTCCCCAGTATCCTGAACTCCACAAACTCATAATCATGGAGCCAAATCACCTTTGATGTTCACATCTCCAAAAAGTCTCACAGTTTGGTGAGTAGGGAGTCCAACAGAACACTTCTAATTGGCTTCTAAGTCCTCAGTTGGAGATGGAATTTGTCGTCGATGCAGTGTAAGAACCTTCAGAATTCCTAATGCTGTGCTGTGTTTACCCTCCAACAGATCGCAGATGGTTGTTCAGGACCAGGTGCGGTGAATGTGGTGCTGCTCCTACATTCTTGCCTTATCCTTTTGTTCTTTCTGGTCATGAGGCCTCTAGCAGACACCCACTATGATGTCACCTTTGCCTGTCCGCTCTTTAATCCTAACCCATATTCTTCCTTGTCTACCCTCAAGGAGAGCTCCATGCACTCCACGTGCACTATCACATTAAGGACAGCCCTCACTTCTCATCTTCCCTTCCTGTACTTCCTACAGACCCTGTATCCCTCCCTTGCAACATGCCACTCCTGGGAGCCATCCACCATGCCTCCATGACGCCAAGAAGATAATAGCTCTGCAAACTCAATTCAGATCTCTCAGTCACTGTTTTTGTTCCCCATACTAAGTGTATTAGCACGCAGGCAGCACCAGTTCTGCAACCAATTATTAACTTGTCCTATTAGTGCCCTTCTCTTCCCCCCAGTGGCAGGATTGAGGAGACCAGCTGGATCCTCATGCCCTTGACAACTGCCTACAGACTTTTATGGTCATTTTTGATACTTTTTTGATTATCAATAATTTTGTGGTCATTATTTTGATCCTTCCAACTTTCCCTCTCTGGGGACCTCACTCATCAGTTGTGTTGTGTATGGTGATCTTCGTAAAAGTAACTTATTTTTAAAAGCTAATGTCTTTTTCCTTGATGGTAAATCCAAGGTAAACAGCAGATTATGATCTATAGAGAGCTCTTTTTTAATCTTAAATTGGAGTTTCTTGAAAATACTTGGCAACTTGCTTTAAACTTTAGCAATTTGTTGGAAAGCCGTTTCTACCAATGGCTTTGCATTTCAATTTTACAGTTCATCATAATAAGTACAAGGAGAAATCATCAGTGTGACAACCTCCCAAAATCCTTCTACATAAACCAATGAAAAATGTTAATTAGTTTTGCAAAGTCTAATTCTTTTTATAGTATCATCATTTACAAGCTTCACAACCTAGTGCTTTATACTTTCAACTTAAACTTCTGTGGTATTTTAAAGTATGTTAGGATGAGGATGCTGCTGATAAAAATCTTTTCTCATGCACCCTATTATAGTTCTACTTTTAACTTTTCAAATTTAGTTCTTTTCGGTTTTCTCCATTAAGACCCAGATTTTTCTTCCTGAGAGATGTCTGTGGTTGTAATAATTATGCTTCCATTTGATCCCATTAACTTTTATTGAGTTATATAAATTCATGCTTAATTTGTGGTTTATACCAAAGATTCTCTATGGAAACAATGATAATTCTCACGTGCAATACATGTCTTTTCCCATTTGACCATGACTTATGATCTCCTTCTTCCTCATTTTGTTTGTTCCATTTTAGTAATAGATATTTACTACATTATAATCTGTTGGGTTTTTTTCCCTGTTGTAAGGGTTAGTAGTACCACTGCTTTATTGCACTTCCATTTGTAAGTTTTGTTTGGAATAATGCTCTCAACACTTCTCAAAATGTAATCAAAGACTCTCTCAGACCTTGAGGTCTCTAACTGACTGGTTCAAGAAATGTCCATCAATGATGCCAAGAATGTTATCGTTGCACCTTTATCTGTAATATTTTCATTTTAATCCAGAGAATTTCATGACCACATATTTTTGAAGCCACTTAAGAGCATGACCTCTCCGCAGAAATTACAGGGAGACAAGAGGCTGGGAGTCATGTTTTTTTTTGACTCCTGCACATTCTGTCTTCCCCTTTGAAGAGTCAAAGCTCTGCAGGGGAGATCTTGCATGTCCCAGAAAGAAAGTTACCATGGTCCTGAGAAAATTTACTCCAACACTGTGCTGCAGTTTCCATCATGGGGAAAAAAAAAAAAGAATTATAGCAGTATAAGGAAAAAGTGAGGGAGAGAAACCAAAGAGAAACTAGAATTTTTCATCAGCTACTGTGACAACAAAAATTAGTATTATTGTAGTAACTGATATTATCGTGAAAGATTTCAACAGATGTTGCTACTTGTGGAAACACAGAAGAACTTCCAACTATTGCAATCCTTAGTCACTCTTCAGCAAATATGGCAGCATCTACTCCATTCCTTGAACTCGTCAAGCTTACCGTCCTGTATGCACCCATTCTTCTCTGCTCCAAGTTATAAAAATATTCCTGTTCACATTTCTGCTGCAAACTTTTGTTGGTCTTTTTTTTTTCTTTTTGTATTATCAGTATTCACACAGCACTTATAATAAATATGAAAATGTAGGAAAATAATCCGTATTGTACTACAGATTTGTCTGCAACTAACTGGAATTGATGAGTTCATTAAAAAAAAAAAGAGCAAAACATATGACAATGTCAGAGAAAAGGAATAAACTGTTTAGTAACAGCTTCTTTACATGGCTGAATACACCAAATCCCCTTCCTGGGTATCCTTAGAGGGAGTAGGATATATGTTGAAGCAACAAAACAAGGAGAAACTCTTTTGTAACTGGTTTGATATCAGTGATTATGATGTTGATAGTAATTAATTACACGTGTTGTGCATAATGTTTCTTATTTTGATAAGACAGAGACAACTTTATTTCTACTTTGTAGAAATAAAGCTCACCTGGTGTGAGCTCAATCCTGAACTTCTTCTTCCATGTGTCATGTGCATACAGTGCAATCTACATTGTGATTGATAACTGTGAAATCATTACCTACATAAAGAAAAGACAGAAAAAGATAATAAAAACTACAAAACACTGAAAAATGTAGAACAGATGTAGCTCCCTTGTTACCAGAAAGGCACAGCAGTGTTCATAATGAGACATTTTAATCTGGTAGCAAGGTAAAGTTTTAAGGGCCATCAAAGGAAATGTAAACAGAAATCAGAACAGGTGGACAGAAAGAACTTTAACCGCCCTTAAACTTCTTGTGACCTCAGAATCTAAAGACAGAAGTGTAAAATACATTTATTAATATTAGTTTTATTTGATGAGCAGGGGATCAAATAGCAATTCGTGCAATAGAAATTTGACCAAAGAAGCTTTGTAATGATTTGTTGAGTTTCATGTTTTTGTTGTAAAAATAAATGCATTCATATGAAGTATTATACATCTAAATATATACGGACAGGTGATTGGTCACTTTGAAAGCCAATCTGAAAAGCAGTTTTCTTTACATGGAAAGAAAATTGGAACCAAAGATGGAGTTATCCAAAGCTATTGTGTTTTTATACCAGTTTCCAAAACGCAACCTAGAACCCCTCTAGCCCAAATGAGTAAGTCAAGATTAGAAACAAATTATTTTTAAAAAAATATTCTTATGTCAAGTTCTGAAAAAAGAAGCAAGAATATCCTTTCAGCCAACTTGGGGTGCTATGGTTTACATGAATAGTCCAGTGGATGGGTGAAAAATGGCTAGATCTAAGAAAAAATGTTTAATATTTCATATCTTGCCCGCCAAGATAAATCCTCAAGGATGTATCTTGAACTTATCCTGTGCAATATCTCTCTCTGAAAAAAAAATAAATCCCAAAACCAAACCAACCAACCAACCAAACAAAAAAAAAAGCAAAAACCTGAAACAAAGTGCATCTTCATCAGGTTTCTAAATTCTATCCGGCTGGGGATGCAGGTGATAAACCCAAGAACAAGTCTGGAGCAGACAGACTGGAGGAGGAGGCAAAGGGCAACTTCATGATAAAGAATTATTTCCCCACAACAAGTCTGTGCTATTAACTTCCACACAAAATTTTCTTTCTCTTGACTGGAAACTGGAAATCACCTCTATGAGGATATGATTTCCAGGAGCTGAGTAAGGTTGTCTAGCCTGTAATTCCCCAGATCTTTCTTCTGGCATTTGTTGAACACAGGTGCTACATTTGTTTTTTGTACAAAACCAAAGACCCTCTGTCATAGCTCCAACCCCTTCAAGATTTTGGAGAATGGTTTCCAGATGACACCATCTAAATCCTAGTTTTACAAACACATTAAAAGATCTTTAAAGGAATGTTAAATAATTTTAAGAACTTTGAGTATAGTATTGTGCATAAGTTTGCAGATCTGTGATTCATAGAATCTACCATATTTTAACACAGTTACATGAAGATGAGAAGGAAGAACCTTACAGTTGGTTCACATGCACACCTTTTCACAAATGTAGCTTAAATTAGAGCCTTCATAGTTTTAGAGATCAAAGTAAAAGTGTGTGAACAAAATTACATGAGAATATCACTCAATTTAAGCCCATATATTGTAAAAAGCCATTTATTACTACATTTTTTGCAAGACACTTAAGGTCTTCCAGACTTTGTCAAGGGGGGCTACAGAAGGTAGTTTGTCCCCTAATAGCATCAGCAAAGATTTGCTTTAGGCTTGGAACTTTACTTCTGAATGTACATTCTGTCACCAACTATTTTATGTGCACACCAAAGGAAATCAGTCAAGACTGTCAGCAGCATTGATCCCACTTCTCTCTTCCAGATGTTATTCTTGTCCATCTGGTCACACTTGCTTTGCACAACATGAAAAAGAACTGGAGGCTGTGAAGTGACACTGCAATTAACCTTGTAAATGATTTCCACCTTTGCAAATGAAACCAGCCACAGGGTCCATAACTTACACAATTAAGAGCAATGCATCTTAGTCATTTTTTGTAATCCTCCATTTAATATTTGATCCTTGATTTAATGTTTAATACCGTGGAATCATTGTTCTGGGTCCCTCATTTCTGGAATGTCCTTGATTTTAAAGATAGTCATCAAGATAGGAGCTTGATCTTGCAAAGATTTACTTGTGCAAGTACCTTGATGAAGGCCAATGTTATTAATTACATGAGTAAAGGTTTGTGTCGGTAAATGCTTCAGATACCTCATGTCTGTCTTGGTAGCTGCCTTTAATTTGGGGTTTTTTTTTGGAAGGGGTTTGTTTAAAATTAATTGAATGTTTAGAGGAGTCCATAAGTACTAAATGTAAGTATTTTCAAAACCTGGATTTCTGTGCACCGTGACTTAAAATTTTAGTTTTTATTAAAACAGTTATTAACCATCTCTTTTAACCACGGAAAATTGAAGCTGTCTGTCAATATCATTTGCCATCATGTGAATATGAACATGCATAAAAAAGTGAGCATAAGTATATTTGATATATAGTAAAGTTAAAGGTTTGGAACAGTGCACAATTCAGACAGATTTTGCTAATCTACCTAGATATTCAAATACCTTAATATTTAAGGGTGCTTCTGCTATTACAAGCTTTTGATTCTGATATGGAAAGGCTTTCAGTATGTTGCAATTTTTTGAAGAAAACTGCTATTCACTGGCAAGTACATGAAATAAATGACCAGAGGCTTGTTACAATGGATGATTTAGATGACTGGTTCAGAACCTGAAGTTAAGCTTCCAGAGGTGAAAATTCCATTAAATTATTATGTAGCAAACAAGATTAAATAGCTTTACCATGGGAGGATTAAATTAGACATACGAAAAAATTTCCTCACTTAAAGGGTGGTCAGGCACTGGAATAGGCTGTCCGGGGAAACATTAAAAAAACATGTGGATATTACCTACAGAGTGATTTAGTGGTGAACATGGCAGTGCTGGGTTTACAGCTGAACTCAATGATCCTAGAGATCTTCTCCAACCTTACCAATTCTGTGATATCACTTATTTTTGTTGTTATTTCATTTTATACCCCAAAAATATTTTTTTAATTCAGATGAAAACCATGAGGTTAAAATAATAGACAGTTGCATTATGTGACCAAGCTGCCATCTCAGCCATGATCTGGAATCAAAAATTGATGAAAGCGTTGCATACTGCAGCTGGAGCTACAGGACCCACCACTATTTTTTATAGTAAAATAATTCTGCACACAAGGCAAGATGTACCATTCACTGCAACCTGTGTTGTTACAGCTAAACCTAAAAATGCAAGAAACCACTATTTTGCTAAGTTTTAGTAGATGAGGCAGAAATATCCAGGTTGCTTTAAGTAAAAGTTCCTTGGTTTGATTGAAAAAGAAAAATCATCTAAGTCATGTATGCTATGAGTAAGTTGGGAAATGTATGCTTTCTTTACCATGTCTGAGGAAGCTTCTTAAAATTTAATGCCTAAAATAAGTTTCAGTGAATTGCCTTAGACTTTCCTCATAAATATAAAATTTTAAACAGAATAAATTTGTTAAGAGAAATAGGACCTTCCATTAACATACATAATTTGTTGTTGGTTGCTTATCTGTTTTCTAGCTTTTGTGGAACCTCTTATAAATCAACTGAGAACATTCACTACTTGTCAACTATAATAATAACTATGTATTTTCGTCTTGTGTATATAAGCCTTCATCTTATGAGTTCATTGAATTAGTATTTTTTGTAGTCATGTCATCTTCAAAGTTCTTAGTCATGAGGGTCTTTTATATGCTGCTACTTTTATAATGAAGGACTGGAGAAATTCTTAAAATGGATTGAAATTAAGAGGTCCAGATTGTTCAAATTCTACTTTCTCTTCTCGGAGAAGGTGAAATTAAGAGCAAAAGAAGCTGAATCTATCATGATTTTAAGTGTTATTAAATAAAACAGTTTTGTCTTTTCTCAATAACCAATTATAAAAAACTCAGCAATTCTTGTCATATTGTTTACAAATAATTGACAGATTTACTTGTGCTGTATGCTCATTCATACATGGGCCTATTCTTCAAACAGAACATTATCCTAGGAATAATCATAAAGTAAGGTACAGTGCACTCTGAACAAGCACATAATAATTTTTTGTGTCCTTGGATAATGAATGTTTGAGAATTAAACTTATACCAAGCACACTGGTGTATTTTTGTCTTCATATCACTTTCAGAAGTCATCAACATTTTCTCATTGTGTATCTTTTCCAGTATTTAGAAAATGTGAGATTTGAAAAAGATGGATATTATTATCCTGCCATGTTGTGACACAAGGGAAGTGACATTCAGGACAAGTGAAGCCAAAGCTTCTCTACTGTTCATTTGTATTCAACTGCAAGTAAACAGTTCTCTAGAGAGAAAAAATAAACACACCTTCAAAATACATGCTGT
This sequence comes from Haemorhous mexicanus, assembly GCF_027477595.1. NCBI lineage: Eukaryota > Metazoa > Chordata > Aves > Passeriformes > Fringillidae > Haemorhous > Haemorhous mexicanus. The sequence continues at coordinate 113,969,214 of NC_082341.1, forward strand.
GAACAATACCTCTCCTCTCCTCTCCTCTCCTCTCCTCTCCTCTCCTCTCCTCTCCTCTCCTCTCCTCTCCTCTCCTCTCCTCTCCTCTCCTCTCCTCTCCTCTCCTCTCCTCTCCTCTCCTCTCCTCTCCTCTCCTCTCCTCTCCTCTCCTCTCCTCTCCTCTCCTCTCCTCTCCTCTCCTCTCCTCTCCTCTCCTCTCCTCTCCTCTCCTCTCCTCTCCTCTCCTCTCCTCTCCTCTCCTCTCCTCTCCTCTCCTCTCCTCTCCTCTCCTCTCCTCTCCTCTCCTTCCTTTACTTTCTTCCTTTCCTAATTGTGGAAATCCCGAATTACATTGCTGTTTAGTCAATAAAGCAGAACTTTTTTTCTATCAAACAGTGGTCATCATCGTGTTTTGCCTCATCAACAAATGAGAGAAAAAGCAATCTTTAAAATATCCCATTGCTCACTGTCCCTTTTCCACTTCACAGACTTTTCTACCAAGTCAGTACAAGTTGCTACTTTTTGCACAAGTTTGTTTATCTTTCTGTCTTTGTGCTGTCTATTTAATTAAAGGTCAGGATTTATGCCTATAATCTTCCTCTGAGATAATAGCTAAACTTAATAGGGTATCTTCTTTATAGCACTGACAGTCTATCACTGGTGATTCCTCATGGTAGCTATTCTGTGTACCTCATCATTCTGCTGGATCTTTCAGTAGACACTGTCTTTAAAATCCCATTTGTACCATTTGGGTCAGGTCAGGAAGACTAATGCCTCTAATCTCGTTGGAATGATATTATTAATCTTGAAGCAAGTGAGGAGCAAGATGCTTTCTCCTGGAAAAGAACTCAAGACTTCAGTTTTGCAGAGGATAATCCCAGGTTTATTACATGTGGCAGAATGACTCAAAGATTAAGCTATAACTTTTTGTCATTTTAAACCTGTATTCTATTTTTGAATCAATTTCAGAAACCTATGATGAAGGATTAAAGTTTCTATTTCCAGTTTCATACAACTTGATTTATTTTTTCTTAATGTGATTTTTAACAAATACAGCAAAAGTAAATAGGGGTAGCTGTGAATCACAGCAGTATTCCTCTATGCTGAGCTCTTTGCTTCTGGGCATAACAGGTGCATATTTGCTGATGTCTAGAAATTTGAGAAATTCAATTCACATTTAACACTAGATTCAGCCATATGACATGTTTAAATTGCAGGAACTCTTTTTTCTAAAATTCATAAATAACATTTGCAGTCATTGTCATTTCTGAACATTCAACCAGGATATTTTCAAATCTAGATTTCCAAAATTCTCTCTGTCTGGGTCTGTTTTGTGTACCCGTTTCAATGGGTACTGATTTGGAGGTAAGCGTCACTGCTTTGTGAACAAGAATGTTAGCAAAGAACATGGAGGAATATCAGGCTTTTGTTTCCTCTCTGTTTGCTTATTCACCTGGAAAATGGATTGGCTCAGACTACTGTGCCTGACCAAGGTGTTCCTATAAATTATACCACCATATGAGAAATATTGATAAAATACCACAGTGCAACACCATTCCTAGAAAAGCCTCAAAATAGCCTTCTGCAAAGAGAGATAGGTTTGTGGCCACTAAGCCTTTCCCATTTCCAGATGTCTTTTGTTCTTCTATTGCAGTTTCCTGCATAATGTAGTTCCTTACTGTTAATCCACAGAGTCCTGCATTAAGTCCTGCATTAAGCTGACACAGACTGAGTGCTTGTAACCCCAAACAGGTTTCAGAGAACCATCTGGAGGATGGTGCACGTGGCAGATATTCCTTAATACTCAAGGCATGGACCCCAACTCTTGCTTCAGAGCACTGGGTTGTTCTCAGCTATGTGAACTATTACAGCTTTGCTGTGATTTCCTTGGCTACAAACAGAAACTCAGTGACCATGCCACATAAATTAAGCAGAGGGAATTGAGGAAAATTCAGCTTAACATATATTTTATGTTAACCTGTCCACTAGATGGAATTGTGACATTTGGAGAAATCAGATGGAGATGGGGAACCAATTGTTTCCCCTCCTGGCTTGAACAGGTCCATCTTAAAATGTTACTAATATATTTCCATCAAATCACTTAAAAAATAAGCAGTTGCAGTGCACAAAACATCTGTCGTCCTGTTAAAGTCAAATGAATCTTAAACAAGATTCTCTGGAAAAAAACCCAAAATAATAAAAAACATGTGTACTTTAAGAAAAACTACCTTTTTAAATTATTATTATTATGCATTTCCATTTTTCACTTTTAAAATTTGAGCATTTGGTGATCTTTTTCACACTCAATATTACTTCTGTTCTCACCTGTATTACTCAAAAGCTTTTGAATGTCAGAAAATCTTGTTTTCTAGTAAAAAAAAAAAATGCTTTGTATAACAATGCTTGGCATAAATTGATGTTTTTCAAGAAAAGAAAAGCAATTTAAAATGAGAAGCACTATTTTCCTTCCAAGAGTTTAGATATAAAATGCTTTCTAAGTATAAGTACTATAAAAATAATGTGCTCTAAAGCTGATCAAAGGGGTGGTAAACTTCTAACAACCCTTATGCCTAGATGACCTTCACATTACTATGAAGAAAAGGCAATTATCAAAAAAAAAATCATGTTCAGTGTAATTTCATGAGCTTAGGAAATACTTTTTGATTCTCCCTTCACGCTAACATATAGACCACCTTGATTTCACTTTCCAGGGAGGCTTGCACTTTTGGGATTTTCAGTTAAACCCCAGAAGGACAGGCTAAATACATTATACAAAGATCACAATTGAGCACAAAGTTGCATATTGCATCAGAACACTGAGGAGGACTCCATGTTTCCATTGATGGAATTTAACTTTTCCTCTTTGTGGGTGGGAAGAGGTTCCTTCTTACTTCCCACAAAGATCTTCAGAAATGAGGAAGCACCCTGAGGTGGCAAAATTCTCCCTAAATATCACTGCCCAGTTTTTTTCAGTATTTGGCTTTCATTTAACACTCTTCAAAAACTTTCAGTAATCTTTAGCCCTACACTGATGGAGGGTTAAGGGCATGAAAGGAATCCAGGTATCTTGGACTTCGCAAAAAGTTCTCAGTGCTGCAAAGAGCTGTATTCTTTCTTTAGGCTGCACCTGCATAAGGGTAGGTAGGACCTACCTCACATTTCATTTCAGTAATGCTCGTTCCAGTAAGAAAGGGTGAGACCTGACCTACTCGAGATGTAAAGATATGCATATTTAGGTCCTCAGGTTCCTACTCAGTTTCAGAATCCCCAGTGGTCTTGGTCCATCTGTACAATTTCAAAAAATTAGTAGGTTTAATAAGACCACACTGTTTAGTAATGTTTCCTCTGTTTTGGTTAACCATATAAATAGGTTGCATATAAAGTACTAATGGATCAGAAACACAATTTTTTGTTTTGAAACCAGGTGAGATGTGGGCTAAACTGTGTATCAGACATGCCTTTTCTTTCTAGGCCCAGTTTAATTTGAAGGAGTTAGTTTTGAATTTGAACAACGAAGCAATCTCTAACATTCCCCATTGTAATGTGAAACTTGTAAGGCATAGAAAATAAGAGCAAGTTGTTCCCTATTCTGGCCACTGCTTCTTAGTCAGAATTGTTTTGAAAGACCCAAGGCAGAATTTTTACTAAGGATAAAATAAACTTATTGCAAGTAAGGAAAAAATCCTCTTTCTATACTTATACTACCAGTGAAGAAAAAAAAACAAACAAAGCAAACAACTATTCCCTACAATCCATTTGTATAGACAGTATTTTTTGCAGTTAAATCCATAGGGAAAAAAACCCAAAACTACCCATGTTTAGCATTATTTTAGCTAATAACATTTATTTCAGTGTAAAGCCATGGTTTATAAACTAAGCAAGCATGCTTTCAGTGCTTTTCATTTCCAGATAACACCATATGGTTCTCACTTGTCTAATGGAGACACCAAACACCCCATGGACTCCACTGAATGTTTTCTTTCTTTCTGACATTAGACATGTTTATAGCAGAAATAGAAACAGCCTGCTTCCCTGTTGTTTGCCCTCCACAACCTGGAAGTATAGTAGGAAACTTTTTTCCTGGTTTCCATTATTCTTTCTATACCCTGTGTGGTTTGTTCTCTTTTGTTTGGTAAATTTACATATGGTTTGGAAATCGCAAATTAGGTCTGCTTCAGGCTCCTGGAATTTTTTGAGTAATGTAAGAGTGAACAAAATTGCCTGCAGCTCTTCTTCAACTTGCTTGGTAATGTCATTCTTCATTGTAAATCCTCAGTGCTTATTAGGCTCTTGAGTGAATCAACCCTTTGCAATAATGGCCAAAAACATGTCACCAAGCCATCAGGAAATTTGATCTGCTCTCTGCAAAGGAACTATTAGGAGCTGCTAAAGCCAGAAGTGATATTATGTAGATCACTGAAATGTGGGCATCTTCTTAGCCTTTTGGAAAATGTGATGAATGTTCAAAGTCATGCTGACACAATGTTGTAAAAGTCGTTGGGCTATTTCCTTTTTTCTTCATATATGCCTAATTTCTCTTGTAGAAATATGTGCTTTCAGAGATTTGAATCCAACCAGAAGAGAAACAGGCGGACATGTGATTAGGAAAATGGAATTTTTACAAGTGTTCTGAAAATAAAAATTATATTGATACCTAAAGTGAACCTTTGTCTGATCTTGAAAAGACATGCCATTTCAGTAAAATTTCAAGAGGTTTCAAATTCACCTCCAGTCTCAAAATTATTAGAGGGATATGGTTTGTTTGGAAAAAATTATGAATCATCTTACAAGGAAATAACACTTCCTTTCACAGAGGAAAATCTCCTCTTAAAAGAAAGCACCCCAACAGATGTGCCAATGTAGCAATAAGAAACTCCAAAATGAGGTTCAGCAGAACATCTTCAGCATAAGTGAAATTACAGTCAAAAACTTACCTTTCAGAGATGTTACCTGTAGTCAATATAAGTAGGAAAGCTTTGTCAGAAAAGAAAAGAAAAAAAAATGAGTTATAGCAACAACTGAATAAGTTGGTGGTTTTTTTTTGTTGTGTTTTTTTTTTGTTTTGTTTTGTTTTGTTTTTTTTTACTTTTTAGGAGAAAGTTTTGTTTTGGTGCATGTTAAATTGTTCTCATTTGATAACCTAGATACCCGTAGACGGTGATTCAATTTTTTGAGGCAGTGTTTCATGCCTAAAGCTATTGTTTAAGCTTATCTAATTTTTTTTAATCAGCTCAGTGTTATGACCATAGAAATCAATAGCCAAAACTATTAATATCACATGTTTTTTAAACAAATAGTAAATGGGTTTTGGTCTCTGTGTGACTATAAACAGGTACAAAATTTATTTTCAGGCAGTAGAGCACCCTCAAAATTTCTAAGTCTTCTAAGATCAATAACTTGTTTGCTTATTTTCCCTCATTTGTGACCATTTATAGGTCATGATTCAACATCATATAAAATTTAGCAATCTCCTGTGTGTTCCAGGCAAACAAAATATGATTTTTATCAATTGCAGCATCTATTTTGTTCCTCCTTTTAATGAAATTTAGAGGAAGAAAGGCAGGCAAACTCTATTGTCCAAACAGCTTCAAACAAGCAACCTGGTATTTTAAAATATAGATAGGATATAGAAACTGAGCTCAATAGAAGTTAGGGGAGAGGGAGAAAGGAGCTTGAAATTAAATCACTGGCTTAGCATGACCTAATAATATAGTTTAAAAAAAGGAGTCTTAATATGTCTTTCCTGTGGGTACATGAAGTGCAATAGTTATTAAGAGAGTTTGTGATGACTCATACTAGATTGCAAAATGAAAACTACAGAGGAAATGAGACCAAATCCCATGGTTCCTACACCCTTTTTACTCAGGTGAGTTGCCACTGGCACAAAGAAACCAGCATATGAAGGATCCATAGGAGTTAGGTTTCAAAATTGTTCTCTTCTTCCAATGCTAAGCTGCTCCCTGCAATATATGCTGAATTGTTTTGTCCTACGGTGCCTAAGTGACACATGCAGTGAAACTGAAACCCTTGAGCAATCTCTATATGCTGCTTAATTAGTCCATTGGTTTAATGTTTAAAATAAAAAGCCGAAACCTTTTAATGTTCTGGCTATTAGGCATTTACTGCTGATATTCAAGCTCCATACCCTTTTCTTCCTTTCATCTCTTATAAGCCTATTATTACACATTGTCTCAAGAGTGATCAAAATCACAGGCAGTGCAGTGGACTATCTTAATTTAACGACACTGCCCTCATTACATTCCACCTCCAAGAAAGAGTAGTATTTGTGTCTCCTATAGGTTGTCCTGTTGTGCTGGGAAGCATAAAATCTCTGATTCATTTTTGTTCATCCTCAAAGAGCAGCCTGTTCAGTTTTGATGCTGAATGGCACCACTAAGCAAACACCCTTCTAGAGAACCACACAAACTTATGTCATATAGGTAAGGCTGATAGCTCTTGGGAAATTTGGTGGACATTTTTATAAAGACATGGTGGTTGTACTGGGATTATTAAAATTGCATGGTGGGCTGACAGTGGCTGCATGCCAGGTGCCCACCAAGCCACTCTATCTCTTCTGTCCTCAGCTGGACAGGGGGAAGAAATGACAACAAAACGCTCATTGGTTAAGTTAAGGACAGGGAGAGATCACATGCCAATTACCATAATGGGCAAAACAGACACAGCTTGGGGAAATTGAATTAAAAGCAGGGATAATGAGAAAAAACCCCAATCCTAATACCACCATCCTTTCATGTCTTCCTCCTTCCTTAACTTAGCTTCATCTCTGATCTTCTCTCCACCCCCAGTGGTGCAGGGAGCTGGGAATAGAGTCAGTTCATCATACAGTTTTTTCTGCTGCTACTTTCTCTAGCATGGGATTTTTCCCAGAGGAGACAGTCCTCCTTGAAATTCTCCAGGGTGAGTCCTTCCCACTGCGCTACAGTTCTTCACAACCTGCTCCAGTGTGTCTCTTCCACAGGCTTCAGTCCTTCAAGAGGAGGAGGGTGCTCCAGTGCATCCCCTTGACAGGTTCATAAATCCTACCCACAAACCTCATGCTCAGGGTTCCTCTCTCCATGGTCCACAGGTCCTACCAGGAAGCCTCCCTCAGGCATCCATCTCCTCTATCTCCTCTAGTGTGGTGTCCTGAACAGGCTGCAGAGGGATGTAAATTCCTTGAAATTTTCAAATCCCTTGGCTTTCCATATTCAATACAGAGAACTTACACAGTATACTTTCTAAGAATACCAGTTGTAGCAATCGTTTGCACTAAATTGCATAAAATAGGCAATTCAATTTATTTTTTATAAAGAAAAGTCATTGTCATTAATACTTCTAAAAATCAGTGCTTGAGTGGTTAACCTATGGCCCTCTGAGAGGGGAATTTAGGGAAATTAGTACACAATAGGCTTTAATTATACTAGAATCCACACTTGGCTTGCAAATGTTCTTAGGTGTCTACAAGCTGAAGACTGAAAAACAAAATCCTAGAGTTGCTGTGACAAAAACGAAACACACAATCTGCAATCGAAGGTTGAATATGAAAAGGTAGCACAAGTTCACTGTGCTTGAAAAATACTCCCAAACACATCCAAAGAAAATATAGAATAATTAAAATTCAACTATTAGATTGGGCAGAATTTTTTTTGTACAGTAAATTTAAGCAAGACTGAACAATCCTGCTTAGAGTTTATATCAATAAATCGTACCATTAATTATTTTACTATGTAATGAGTTTCATGTATTTGAAGTAAGTAAAGAATTTTAATGTATTAGAAAGGTTAATTCCTTTTAATTTAAAGAAATTAAGAAATACAAGTATTGAGATCTAAATGAGATATAAACTGAAAGTTAAAATACATTAAGTAGGGGATCTCTCATAATTCAATTGTGAGCTTGGTACCAGTGCAAGTATTTAAGCACTGTGTATTTTTAGTAACTTTCTTCACATAATTGCTGCCAAATTAACTGATGTATACAGGATCAACAACAAATGAATATTTCATAACTGATTACAAGGATAAAAGAATTTACTCCTGAAAGGTTGTTGTGATATTGTTTTTAATGAATACTTGACATTATTAATACTGTAATTATTTATTTATTTCACATTGGAGTTGTATTTGGCATTTGGCAGCAATGTAAAAATAGATGATCTCTGACTTGAGTACCTTATATAAAATGACAATAGGGCAAAGTGGAAAAAGGATAAGAACAGATAAGTTGATAAAGCTCTTTGGAAGTATAAGATGACTGTCTTTCGCTGACAGCCAAAAAATAACCATTAATCCTGAGAACAAAAGAGGGAAATGTTTCTCTCCACCTGTGCTGGGCTTTGCTTCTTATTTCTGACAGGAGAGCTGAAGGATTCTTTTTTTAATCACTATCTTTTCTTTTTTTTAAATTTCACTGTTGCAGGTGATTTGTTTAGTGATTTAAATTATGCTATCAGTAGTCAGCTGCATAAAATGATCCTTAGACTCCACTTCCCCTCTGCAGTTTTATCATCCCTCTTTTTTGAGCTCTAGCCATGTTTCTGACCATCAGACAATTGAAAACATGGTTTTAAAGAAACATTGAGTTTTTCAGGGACGCTTGGTATTCTGACAGCTGTTATTTCAAGGATAATACAAAATATTAGGAAACATGATAAAAATCATGAGAGTTGACAATGCTGCCATCTAGCCTTAGAAACGTAATCAACAGGAGCAATCTGTTACAAAGCCATGAGTCTCTGACTCTCCCCATTAACTTCCCCAACAGGAATCTGAGGCCCCTTTCCATGAAGTCTTAACAGCTTCACCATGAGCAATGATCATGAACAAAGAGTCCTCTGATATCATTCTCAAGAGCAAGACCGTGTTTATTTTGAGCTAGTGACATCGTATAGTCAGATGTACAGAGGCTGTGTACATGGAACATTGCTCTAAGACCCCTCATTGTAAAAATTAAAAAGCCTGCAAGCTTCTGTGTGCTGTCCTTTAAGGAAGAATTATGATCTCTGCAGCACATCATACGTTCTCATGACTGGCTTCCTATGTTTGCAAGTCGGGCTGCTGTTATGTAAAGCTAAAATTAAAAGACTTACAAGATAAAGAAACTTTTTTTTTCTTTGTCTAATTAGTTATTCTTTGATTTAGGCCACCAATTGCAGGTCTTTTTTAGTACCTAAGAAGATCAAAGAGAAGTCATCTTCAAATGTATAGGCGTAGAATTGTTTGTGGGTTTTGTTTTAAATGCTGTATTTTAAGATGTGGTTCTTTTTATGCACGTATAAATCTTTGTATAAGATCTATCATTCTAATATGTTTTAATACATGTAGCCTGTTAATACTTATGTTTGAAATGCTAATATGTTGGGTTTTTTTCCGTTCTTGCTTTAAAACTAGCATTTGTCATTGTTTTGTTCTAGCTTGTTTCACAATAATTGATTTTGTGTTCACTTGTTAATTGGTTTAGTTGTAACTTTATTGAAATTCATGGATTTGCTGATGTCCTGAGGAGGGTGTGTTTTCAACGGTAGTCATTAATTGCACAGTGTTAAGGATTCATAAGCTTGCAACTTCTTCATAAAGCAATCAACACATTTTATTAACTTCCTGAGTCTCTGCTCTGCTCCCTGAATCACAGCATTTGTGATCCTGCTCTTAGCTGAAAACAGGTGCAGTATTTGTACGATAAGAAACTCTTTGAAATTAACATATATTTTACTTTTAAAAGAGTAGTTGCTTGGAGACAAATTGTTGTAGTTATTATTATTTATTTCTACAACAGAAGGATTGGGAGCATCAGAATCAGAGATATATTGTGTTAAATGCAGAACAAGAGAATAAAAGACACTCAAACACCAAAAAGCCCAGAGAGTAAGCATTAGATGGTTTCTGAACGTATTAGACATATGAGAATCTTAGAAATGGAGCAAGAAGAAGCACCATGCTCTTTGCAAGAGCAATACATGCCTTCTGCTCCAAAGCTCCTCTTCTGGATGCTTCTTTCTGAGACAAAGGGGAGAAACAAAGAGAGACATGAAAGATGCTGGGTACCACATCTGGTGACCACCAAAGACAGGCAGAAACAGTGAGCACCATCTGTCAGCCCTTTAGGACAGTGGGTGAGTTGGAGCTGTGATGTGTCCTAATACCCCAAAGATTCTATTAACCTGTCAGCTGGACCATGCTGAGGGTCTGAGCCAAGCCTGGACAGCAGCCTTCACTCCTCATAGCTTGAAAAACAGGAAAAAATGAAACCTAGCTTGATATGAAGTCTTAATGCATTTACATTTCTACAGCTGTGCTGTGAAAGGAAATACACAATCAGGAAATTAGTCACTGATTTTTTAGCCTTGGTTTCCTCTCTTTTAAATTTCTTAAGTTTTCATCCTTACACCTTTGACCTTTTCTTGTTTTCTATTATTTTGTAATCCAATTCACAATACAAAATTTAAGGTAAATCATCTTATTAAGTTACTTGTAGCTTTCCCAAATCCTTGTCCTACGTCAGTGGAATCTTATATTTTTCTCCATTTCTCTCTCAGTCTTAATAAAATCAGACTGGGCTATATGGCTGTATCCTTCCAGCTTCTCTCTCCAACTTTCCTGGGGAAAAATTAACAAATAAGTTCCATATACTTAGTTATTTCTAACCTAGAATTATCACAGGTAATATACACAGTAGAATAAACATATTTACATTATCTATAAGAGAGAGCACAACCCAGGACACCTGGCTCAAGGTCTCTATTAGCACCACAAGCCATTCCCTTGACAGATGAGCAGCTGTTTGTATGTTGGTGCTCACTGTACCTCAGGTCTGGAGAGATCCTTTTTCTTGCACAGGCTTGGTGGGGGAAATAGGTGGAATGGGCTGCTGAGAGCTCAGACCTATCCCTGGCAGGTTCATTGGTATGTGGTGTGGCAGTCATGAACTACTGGGGCGTAGCTGACAAAACCAGGATGAAATTCTGTGCCTACCTGAATCCAGATAATTCAGACTCATATTACTAGCAAGTATTATTTGTCTTATGAATGGTTTACATAGGTGTATGTCATGCACCTGTCCAGACAGACAGCTGAGCTGGAATACAGGCAAACAATCATACTCAAAGATGACTGTAAAGAATAGCCCAAATTCAATTACTGCATTGATTACATATGAAAACATTCCTTTGACTCCAGTATATCTTCTCATTTATATCCCACCTCAAAATACTTTCTGAAAAGAAAATGACATTTTCCATCACTTAAAGGAAAGGGTTGGTTAGACCAAATGTAACACTGACAGTAAAGATTACATTTTTATAACCTTTTTATTTGTAAAGGATATTTGAGGAGAAATAAAAAAAGAAGGTTTTGTTACCATTTATAAACGTCACCATGGTCTGATTGACCAGTCTTCGTGTTGTCTGGATTAAATAATACAATGCTGGCATGGAGAGAGTTACTATTTGTTTTATTAATGTACTGGCAAACCCAGCAGAACAATCAAAGTAATTTATACCCTTCAATCCATACTGTGCATTATAAACCCTCTGTTCAAACAGCCATATGTATATATTTTTAACTGTGCTTCCAACCTGAATAAGAAGCTGCATATCTTTGTTGTCTCTGGGATAGGAAAATGCAGCAGCTGGCTGTTCTTCCTGGGAAGAATCCCTGATGCATTTGAATATGGCTAAGAGAGCATGATGTGGACAAAAGGAAATTCCTGAAAATCAAGGATATTTTTGCTCTGGACAATGATAGGAACATGAATTTGTAATTATTGCGTTCTTTGTGGCAAAGTGTCTAAGAACTTTGGACAGGTGCTCATGACCATGCCCATTTCAAATTCATTTACAAATGCTTTACCTCTTAATTAAAAAAATATTTTATATTAAGAAATAGCTATTGTCTTACTACCTGGTATAGCTTTGTGCATGAAAAAAATTGCTTCATGCTCTTTATTTAACTTGTACATTTATTGTGCTTGTTAATTATTGAATATACATGAGGCACCTTGAGATCCCAAAGTAAAAGATCTTCTTTATCATATTATCTGCATAGGCATTAATACCTTTAAATAAATTATTTTGTATAGCTGAAGCAGCTGTCTACTTTCACCCCATGCTATTTCATAGGCTGCTTAAGTCACTGATTCAGTTAGAAAATTAAAGTAAAAGAGACTTCAGCCAAAGATTGGAGACCTCACCTTACAGATTTTTTCTCTCTTTCATACAAGCAACTAATTCAACATACAACCAATCTCACCAAAACAATTATTTATCCTCTCGTCATTTGAGTTCTGCAAGGTTGATGAGTTTTGGCAGAATTTGGTTTTTAATGGTTTATAGAACCTCACTATGAGTAATTTTAGCTAAGGCATAGAAAAAAAATCACTTTAAGAACCATGTGGAAATACTAGAAAATTACTTGTGACAGAACAGAGGTTTTTTGGGTTTTTTGTTTGGTTTTGGTTTTGTTTGTTTTGTTGGTTGGTTTGTTTTACTTTTTCATAATAAAATAATGAATGGACAATTGCAAATTACATCTGAAATAAACTCTAAGGCAGTGAAATGCAAAAATAAATTTTAAAAAGAAAAGGAATGAAATGTAGGAATACAAGGATCACAAAGATAAGGAAAGATTTTCTCACAAGTAAATCATACCATGTTTTCTAGTTCCAGTTTCTTTTTTTCTCTCTGTGAATCAGAAGTTTTCCTTAAACAGTGCAGCACATTTCTTAAAAGGGATATTTTTTTCTTGTATTGTCTCTCATGGTTAAAGTTGTGCAAGACCAAGTGGCAACTACAGACAATATTTATCTGTAAAATGAGCACTGGGCAGACTCTGAAAGATGGCTTACCAACCCCATTCCATCTTTGGAACACCTCAGTCTATCTAGTTTAAGGGTATTTAAAGGAATTTCAAATAAAGTGAAAGGCAATCTATGGCAAGGCAAGACAGTTGTCCGTGAGCAGTTCACACAGACTCTGCTAAATTTCCATGAATTCAAGAATGGGAGGGGATAGAATACAAAAATCACACAAATTGTTTGGAAAAATGGCTATCGGCTGTGACATTTTATACCAACCACTGCATTAAAGAATTCTGTTGGACTGGTAAAAATATTCCTGTGCAAAGTCAACATTAGAATCTTGGTTTGGCCGAGATCAAGTCCAATCCTATCCTGATAGTCTGCTAGCAAACCCGCTTGGTGTCCTAGAAAATATTTTAATCAGTTTTTGATGACAGGGTGTAGAAATGGGTAGGGGGAAAAATGTTTGAGAGCAATTTATTTTTTAATTTCTCTTTAAATCTTTCCATAACCTCCCCAATTCCCCCAAGACAGCTAAAAACCAATGAGCCAGGGACTCCACAGACCATTGGCAAGTGCCTGTCATTACTCAGAACTTCAGAAAAAGGAGGGTGATTAATCCATTTAAATTTACTGTACAGGAAATATCAGAGGTGGCAGATGCTTTCCTCAACTGTAATTTACATAGAAAAGAAAATTAAAACCCTCACTGTAACAATTAACTGACTGCTCCACTAAATCCACTGTCACCTCTGTGTTTTGTTTTTTTTTTTTTTTTTGTGGAGAATGTAACTATAAATGCTTCCAGCTTTCCTGACATTAAGATGTGAGGGGCTAGGGGGTTTGTTTTGGTTTTTCCTTGTTGTTGCTGTTTTTTTCTTCTGTTTTTGATTTTTTGTTTTTTTCTATTATCAAAGATATTTTATTGCTTGGTTTGAGTTATGATTTTGGGGGTGGGGAACCACTGGGGAATGCTGCTTTAGAAAATGACTAATCTGTAGTCATTAGAACACTTCACACTGCAGCAAAACTGTCAGTATCTCTTCATTAGCTTCAAGATAAGGAGTTTTATATAAGTAGATCTAAACCTCAGCTGTAACATCCTCCTCAGGGTATATTAACAGTGCAGGATTTCACAATATTTCAGGACTAATTTCCTGCTTATTCAGATACTTTTTCATCACAGAGAATTTATACATCTACAGACATCTGTCTTAATAACATTCAGCATGTTAATATGGGTCTTGAGGACATTAGGTGATTGAAACTGTAGCTACTAGATTCTTCCCATAATTTTGGAATGATCAAAAGAGAATCTTTCATGGCTTTGGAAATTTATTGTCTTAATTAGTTTTTCTGTAAATTAGTTTTTCTCTGTAAATTATACTCTTCTGGGTTTTTTTGGGAGGGGTTTTGTGTTTTGTTTTGGTTTGGTTTGGTTTTGAATGTTGTTTTTGTTTGTTTGCTTTTCTTGTTTTGTTTTTACTTTCTTTGTTTTGTTTTTTGGTTGGTTGGTTGGTTGGTTGGTTGGTTGGTTGGTTGGTTGGTTGGTTGGTTGGTTGGTTTTGTTGTTGTTGGGGTTTTTTTATCTTAGAACTATGGGTTGTATATAATGCTTTAAAAATCTGTAGTGAGAGTTTGAGGAGGAAGACTCATTACATGAATTGATATGTATTTTTAATGGTGAACTTCGAGAAATTTATCTTCTGACACTATAAACCTCACAAAGCCACACATTAATGGCATTCATTAGCAAGTGACCAGACTAGGCTGTGTGCTCTCATAATCTGGACAACTTTAACAAGGAGTAAAACCAAAGGGTTTCTCAACATTGCCAGTTGTGTTTTTCATAGAACACTCTTTAACCAGGGGAGTCTCAAGTTTCCATAGCATGGGCTATAGATATTTTATGGGAAATAAACTCTTTAATTCAAAAGAAAAATAGCTTTCCACAGAGGAGGCAAAAAGGACTTTGCACGCAACTTTTCTATATGCATGCACATCAGCAGGTAGCAGGAGTTTGGGAGGCAAAAACACTGTGTGTAGCTGAACACAAGCCCTAAGGGGAGCAGCCTGATTTATGTGGAAGAATGAAGTGACTAGAACCTCCACTAGAGCAAAGAGAAATCCAGGAAGGTCTCTGACCTCCAAGCCACAGCTCTTTCTCTGATCTGCTGAGATATTGTTCCCTTGAACTCCTGCTGTTCAGAAAACTAGCCAAGCCATAATCCAACTTACATCCTTACTGACAAATGTGCAAGTGTCTTCCTGTCATCTAAGAGTGGTAATGCGTTCACCCACCAAAAAAACTAGTCCAATATGTTGTGCATATTTTATCCTGGCTTACTGTTATTATGCAGATTTGGATTTTATATTACTATTCAATCTGGCTTATACTGTGTTTTATCTTCCTTCCCTTTTATGTATATGGAAACCTGTGGGTCCTTCAAAATACATTGTCACCAAAGAGGGTTTTTTTTTTCTGAAAAACAATGGATTGCTCTCCATAAAAAGCATTTAGATACTTCAACTTCTTTGTTGAGCCATAAGAATTGTTTTTAAATTATGTCCACAGTTACTGGAATGATTGATAATTTCAACACTTTAAATGCAGCACTTTTTTAACACTAATAGTGATAATGAGGCTTACTCTATTTCGTCAGTTTAGCTGAGATTTAAAAGGATATGGAGCTTTTTGTGAAGTAGTGTGTCAGGAGTTGCACTCCTTCTGAGTCCTTTTCACCTCAGGATATTCTATGATATTCCATGAACCCCATTAAAAGTGTGCCACCTAGAAAGCAGAGTTTGAAAGATAAGAAGACTACAACAAATCTGTAGTGAGACAGAAGGTGAGGACAGGATTCATAAAAAGATTATAGTAATTTTAACAAAGGTTATCTATGATGGTATTTTTTAACCAGATCATTTTAGGTCATTGTAAACATTAAAAATAGGTATCAGCAGTACCCACTGACCTTTTTTCTTGCCATTATCAGTTGGCATGTTCCAAATCCTGTGGGTCTCAAGATGGCAATTGAAAGACGAGAGGTTAATGGCTTTATGCACTAATTCAAGGAGTGTGCTCTATTTGTAAAAGTGCTAAGACTCCTGTGGCAGAAACTGTCAAGTGAATAGTTTAGGCTACTATCACTGATGGAGTGGAAATGTCAAAGAGCAACTCATTAGAGTCAGAGAACAAATAGGTAGGGATAGTCAGAGCTTCGAAAAGTGTGAAAGGTAAGAGCAAGTAGATGAACTAGACGTGATGAAAAAAAGAAGAATCAGAGAAAGAATGTAAGAGAGAGTAATCAGTGAAAAGGAGAATGACCTTGCACATAGCAAAGGGCAAAAAGATATTATACACCATCTCGTTCTGCTCATGCTACTGTGACTAATTTTGATTCTGAAAGTCTTCAAATAGGTTTCTATGCACAAAGATTTTCAGACTCATACAAATATTTGCTGGAAGGACATTTAACTGTCATCTAGGCACACTCCTTCTTGGATTAGGACTCTATTCATATTAGTTTGGGTCAGCTGTTTCTTTGTTTAGGTGAATCTTGAAAAGACCTCTATGGACAATCTATTTCTCTACTGCCCTAACTCTATAATGACAAAGTTTTCCTAAGGTCAGTCTGCAGATCCCAAACCCTAACTTGTACCTTTTGCCTTTTGTTTTATCACCAGACATGAATGAAAATACCTTGGTTCAGTTCAGCTCAGCTTTGGCTTTTCCATGTTCACACCTGAACATCCAAGGAATTCACTTCCACTTCTATTTCATTGCCTGTCCTTAACTACACTTAATGGATGCTGTCTTTGAAATTTAGTACTTTAGGAATTTTTTGTTTAGCCTCTTACCAAAATGTCTTATCTTTTTGTAGAACAGGATACTTTGTTCTTGAGTGCTAAAAATTACTGTTCTACTCTGCTCCTCTTTATGGTCCCCCAGGGGAACCTGGCCATCAATTTTCTGAACTCTGAAGTCTTAAAGTCTAGAGTCCTAACAGTTGCTTAAACTTACAATCTCAGAATCTGGGTTACAGATTTATCTGTTATCATCTGGTGGAGGCTGTCAAAGTGAACCATAGGCTCTGTGGTAGAAAAATTGAATTCCCAGTTCTATGTTTAAATGAAAAACAAAAGCTCTAAAGTCTGATGAACATAACAAAACCTATGGATTTCTTTTTATGAAGGGAGCTATACTTATTTAAAGCTCTTAAAAAATTTAATTGAAATATTTTTTATTACTACTATGCATTGGGGCACAAAACTCTTACCTATGAAGTCCATGTTTTTGGCAACAATAAAGATTTTTACTCTCTGGAAAAGGGAATTAATTGTCAAAATCTTAAAGCATGCTGTAGTGAATGAAAATAGTATATTCACTTTCATGTGAAATTTAATTACTACTACATTAACAAAGTTCACTTCTCATTGAACCATGTAATACCAGGGATGTTTACGAGAGTACCTGTCAGAAGTGATCCCAGCATGTGACCATTTTGAGACATAAATACAATAGCTAGACCAGTATCTAGCAGTCTAGACTTCTTATATCAGCTGAAACTCTAAAATCTTTCATTTTGATCAAACATGTTTTCATATGTCAATAGAGTTACTCTCCATCTTCTTGTGTTCAGTAATATCAAATATTTACACTTTTGTGAAAAAGAATAAACACTCTTTAATGCCCTTGGTCTTTTCAAAAAGTGTTTAAAAACATTTAAGCTAGTTGTACACTTACTGAAAAGTGCAAAGACTGAGGACAAGAAACAAAAGGATATGGACACTACAAAGTTAAATTTAGACTGGATGAGGGGTACAAAATTGCTCTAAGAAGAAATTTGTTGGTTTTTGCCTGGAACTTTTAATCATGAAATTTCTTCAAAAAAATTAGCATAGGCCAGAACTAATACAGCCACAGTTCTTGAGTCTGCATAGTCCATCTTCTGCTTCTACTAGGGCAGGATTTTTCCTTCTTGCTCTAGTCCTGTGGTTCCTGCATTCATATCTGGAAAGCTTCCAAGCTCAAGTCCAAATCCAAACAGGACTCGTAGTCTATAACTTGGTGGTTACACTTCTTTCATTGGAATTGGAAGCTCTCTTGGGGTGACAAAATGAACCCATTTCTATCTTGGGCAAATGTTCTAACCATTGAGTTATTACACAGATGGGAAGGAAGATATCAGTGTCCTTTCAATGAAAGGGGTGCCATGCATCCAGCCACTTGTCATGCTCCTCAAGGCAACGTGTCAGGCTATTAATGCAAAGCATCTGTAAAGCTGCCACACTAAAGGCTGCACTGAGGAGATCCAGAGTCCAAGGCAAGAGGTTCATCATGTTTGCCCTGAGAGTCCCTAACATAGGAATAAACAGCTAGTTTCTGACTATCCCATCTAGTTTGGTGCTGAATTTGGAATAAATTGTTTCACATCACCTCATTCCTGTTCTTAAACTGGTGCTAAGTGAGTACTTCAGTGAATTACTATATGACGGAGAGTTACTGCAAGGCTTTAAGAATTTTGTAAGCATCCTTAAGCATGTTAGAAATTTGTTCTAATGTTTGAAATTTGAAATATTACTTTCTAAATTTAAAGTCATTCTATCAAAGAGCCAAGGGAGTGGTTTTGTTTATAATAAGCCATAGCAACTCTTTCAGAGCAATTACATTGAATGTTGTAAATGTACATAAGGAACATTAGGCTTTATGCAGCAGAGTAAAAATCCCTATAAATGTTGAGATAAATTACCAGAGGAGATTAGTGGATATTGCAAACTAATCACTTGACATTTAGGTTTTGAAAAAATTAAATCTGCCTTTGAACTATACTCATATAGAAAGCCACTTCAAATATGAAAATATTCTGGTATTTTTTAAGTTAAGTAAAATTTTATCACATCTGAAATATTTCAAATTAAGGGCTTCAGTAAGGCCACTCTTAATGTTTTCTGGCATCAATTACCTTTATGTGCATTTCAAAGTCCACTTGTGAAGAGATTTAAAGAGGACTTAATGTAAATGAGAATTCAGTCATAATCTTTTGGGATGAATTGAACTGTTCATTTATAAATGAGAATAATTAACAGAAACACACCTTTTCCTTGTTCATGTCAATCCTTTAATTCTAAAATATGGATCAGCTCCAGTTAATTTTACTTCTTTAAATAAGTCTCTCCATGTGAGCATCCTCTTCAAATTTGGATTTTTATGGAATTATTTTCTGAAGCAATAAGGAGCACTTTCCATTTTGCCTTTTAATCTATCAATAATCTGTGAGCAGAGTGGTGCCTCTGATTTCAGAGAGAACTAGTCTTTGAAATCTGAAAGAAAAATAGAACTCCTTTGCAGTCAGGACTACGGTGTTTGCCTAAAGCCTTTCGAGTAGTTTGGAATTCCTCCAGTAATTCTCAAGGCCTTCCTAGAATGTCACTTGGATATGAAGAAACAATTTTCTGCTTGCACTGAATTTGATTAAATGATTTTCACTAATTTTAAGGAGAAAAGGATTTTAAGTCCTGTGCCAGTCTTCTTTTCCTCAGGTTGCTTTGCAGACAATACAGAAAGACAGGTAAGGTGACTCTTGTGTTAAAGGGCTTTATGTTGGAAGTGCATTTCTGTGTTCATTGATTATTTGAATTCTTTAAATACAAGAAAACCATCACTTCCTCTGATACCTGAGCCTCCTTCTGAGTGTCAGGGTCAAACTTCTGTAATTATTTCTTCAAGTATATTCAAGGTACAAAGTCATCTGTCCTGAAATAAAAGTACATTCTTAAGGTGTTAATGATGAAGTAGTGAGATAAATAAATTAGATGGCAGATAGATAAAACATAGCTCATATTGGTGTGGCTAAAGACTGAACAGAATGGAAAATTGGCATTAGAGACTGGAATATTATTTATGTCATACCATAAAATATACTTTTTCCTATTCAGAGATTACCATGAAGTAGAAAATATGTTATTGTGATGGGTATACTGGGTGTCAGTAAAAAAGATTGGAAATGCCCTAGTCAAGCAAGCCCAGTCAGAAGTTTAGTACAATAGGGACAATCTTACAAAGACAGAAAATGAGACCCTTGAGAAGACTGAATTTTGAGAAATAAGACTCAGAAGCAAATTCTTTGTGGCATAAGCTAACGTAAGATTCTTACTATCATTCAAAAGATGGTATTAGCATGAAGGCCTGGTACAAAAAGCAACAGCCAAAATCATAAAGCCGGTGAAGTTAAAGAGATTGGGTAGATAGCTCAGGTATATTTTATCTCTCCTAAATAGATTGTCAAATACAGTGAAAAACAAAACAAAACAATAAAACTCCAAAAAAGCCACCAAGAACTAAAAACAAACAAAACAAAACACAAAAAATATCCCACCAAAACCCAACTTTATAATTTTAGCCAATGCTTTTGTCATAATACTTTCAGGAGAAAACAGAAAACAAGGATGAAATGCTTTTCTTTTTTATCTATGACCTTCTGTCTGACATAATCTGATTATCATATAATGGGGTTTGGTAAATCAAATAGATACATTGCTCAAAAGAAACTCACCATGGTATGTCTATTCAAGTAAACAAAATGGCATAGCTCTAGCAGGACAAAAAAGGCAGAATAAGTGAAAATTCATGTCATACCACTTCTGAAGCCAGTATTGGGTGATTCTGTTTTTCTTGGAATACAGACAAGAACTAACAAATCTGTGAATATCACATTTTATATCCTCAGTATAAGCCTTTATAAAACTTCAGTTGGGTGGATTTTTCCCCCAAAGGCAATGCATGGGACTTTTGCATATACATGAGTCATTTTTTTTGTTCTATTACTAAACATAAGGAATTCACTGAATACTTAATTACCGTGCAGAGATCAGTGGAATGCCTCCAAGATGGATAGGGTGTGAAACATTAGTCATGGGAGGAGAAACTGAAGAACTGGGGCTTGTCCAGCAAGGTGGCTTTAAACACACCCTTACAGCAGCCTTCCCTGGATCTATGAGGAGAAGGAGCCAGTCTCTTCACAGAGCTACATTGTTGGAAGACAAAAGGAAAAACTCATATATTGTAAGAAGAGGGTTTCAGATTTGGTATCAGGAGAAATTTTTCACCAATGAACAGTAATGTAGTGTAACAGGAACCCAGGGAGGCTGTGGAGTCTCCATCCTTGGAGATTTTCACATTGGGCAAAGCTCTGGTTTCAACCCCAGAATCGCCTCACTTGATGTTAAGCTGATCTTGCTTTGAACCAGGAGTAGAGATACTGGTGTCCCTTTCAAGATGAATTATCATATAAAACTGTAGCAAGCTACATGTTTTATAAATCAACATAAAAATCTATTATAAAACCTGAACAGTAAAATCATTCATCCCCATACAGCATACAGCATTCATATTTCATGGAATATAGCATTACCAACTTAACAAAATATTATTCCACATTCTTTCTACTGGGTAAACTTAGAACTTCGTTTCTACTCCTCATGTGTCTACTGTGACAGTAAAAGAAATTTGCAGGTTTGTGTTCTGATCTGCCATTACAAATTGACATGAACTCCACCACCTGTACCTTGTGAAGGGCTTTGCAATGCCCAGTCGAAGTATTAATGTTTGCCTATGTTTATTGACACTTAAAAAAATTACTGATGGAAAAAAACTCTGATGGAAACCTGGCTCGGAGAGTTCTTCAAATTATGAATTTCTACAGTGCAAAAACATTGGTCCCACTTTGATTTTTTTTGTCTTTTTTTTTTTCTGTTCAAGCCACAAACTGTCTCTTTAAGAAAAGTTGTACATACAATGAATTCATTTGGAACTCATATATAAAATAGCTCCAGAGAAAACTGCAATATTTTACCTGAAATTACCAGCTAAACCCAAATATTTGTGTACAGATAAGACTTTATGTGCAGTTATTTATCTAATATTTATTGTTTGCATACATAGATATCTATTAAACAGAAAATTCCTTTATTGCCACATTGAATCATTTGATGCATAGTTTTGGCTGTGTATCCTCATTCCCTTGAAACAGAAAACAGAACTTTTATACTTTTACTACTTAATAATGTTCAGTTAAGTCAATGAGAAAATCTGTTGTGTACAATTCCAACATTCAGCTTCACCAAAACGAAATCCTCCTTCAGAATCATTACAGTTTACAATACAGGTAGTGAGATTATCAAAAGGCAAATTAATTCATGAGACCAAAATTAAGGTATCTACACCTCACTTATCATAACTTATCCTTTATGCAACTCAACGCTTGGTTTATTTCAAAGGCAATGCCTTCAAGCAAACTAGTTATTATATTTAAAACAGGAAATCACCCAAATATTTGTTTTACTCTTCCCTAAAATACAAAAATTCCCATCTCATTAATGTGTCTACAACTGACCAAGTGGAAGAGATTTAGTTTTATGTCTAACTTTAGATCTAACAAGTACTTTAAACTGGATACAGAACCCCTGCTCTGCTTGGGAAGATTTATTCGTTTTAGAAATTGAGTTTCATTGCTCATTTGTTTTGTCTTTCGTATCTCATGAGGATGGACTTTAGGACTATGACATAATTAAGAATAGAAAATATGTTTTTCTTTTATGAGTTTTGTGCAGGGGTCCCAAGTTTACTAAAATTCTTGGCTTTACAAATTGATGCTAATAAAATAAGACTTTCAATTAAAAAATTAAAAACTCTCTCTAGAATTTCTAAATTCTTTTTTTTTTTTGGTATTATGGGTAGTATATTCAGACATGATGCTTTGCAGTTGCAAAATTCTCTTGTCACTTTTTTAATGACCTGCATAAGTAATTCAAAGCTTTCCTACTCAAGAACAAAGCAATATATCTGGATTACTATTCTAGCAATTTCCACTGAAATTAGGCAGACACTTATTTGGTATTTAGGCTGGGCATACTATGATGTTTAAAAAGATCGGGTCATTCAGTGCTTTTGCTGTAAGCAAGTATAATTCTGGGATTTCTTTAAAGTAATTTTGGCTGACAGGAACATGGAATAGACAACCAGGTCCAGATGCAGTTTCTGAGATTGAAAGGCATCATTTTTTTATAGGCTGCATCAAAAGAGAGATTTAAGAGTGAGTGACAATCTTAGCTTCAAAACAAATACTGTAAACACTGTGATTGCAGTCCTTTTGGAATTCTGTTTTTATTCCACAAGAAACTTTTAAAAACCAAGATTTAAATTAATTAAAATGGAAGGTTATATAATGAAAATACTTTACTGACAGTGATGTTATGAAGAGTCTTCCTGCTCTTCCCCTGCTCCACTTAAAAAAAGAACAAACTACTACTTGGAAAACTTAGGCAGAGACAGAATGAATTTAGGTGAATAACAATCGAGAAACAGTTGATCAGTTGGATTTCCTCTTAGAACCCTTTGCCTCTTCTGTCTTACCCAATGCATGCTGAAAGAGCAAGCTGCTTAAGTTTTCTGCGGAACCATTATCATCTGTTCATTTTATTTCCATTGCCAATTATCCTTAATTATTGGAAGCTTTTTCCAACGAATAATGACTGCTGAAATGCATGCTCATTAAATTGACTCTAGCACAAGGAATAGATTTTGATAAACTGTGTTATGTTATAGACCTGATTTTGAAGAACTCCATTTTCAGTTAACTTCAATCTATCTTTACACAACATTTTCCAAGTTCTATTTATGAATTTATTTATGAATTTATTTACTTTCACAGGAGAAAGAGACAAAAGGCCAGATTTCTCTGTTGAAAACTGGCATAATTAGTATAAAAAGACAGCCATTATGTGAGTTTCTAGTAGCTAAGGAATAACTATTGACCAAAATTGTTTCTGAGGGATGGGTGATGTCACTTGAGCAAAGGCATTAAGAGGCAGCAATTCATTTTGAATCCCATGGAAAAACAGAAAGAAATTTCTTCAGAATCTGCCCATTTATTAGACTCATTGCAGTCCACTCTACATCCTGGTTGTTATTCCAGGGATCTTCTTGAATCCTGTTTGTAAGAGCTGTAGAAAGAATGAGCACATGTGCTTTCTTTTGGTCACATCCACAGGGTAAAATCTTTCCTGATTCTTGATTTCATATTTCCACTGCTGCACACCCTAAAAAAAGCAAAACAAAAAACTTGGGGAATTTCTGTCTCAGAGTGGATCAATTTTAGGCATAGAAAACTCTTTACAAATTAGGGAGTTTAAATGAATTCCCAGGAAAATGAAAGCCTGTGTAAAGAAACAGTCAGTGGGGTATTTCTCTGTGTTTTTTCATGTGGGTCATGCTGCTGACACCACTATCAGGCAAAGGAATGTGCTGTTCTCACCTTATCTTGCTGCCTTCTTCCTAAAGGCAACCTCATCCTGACTTCCACATCAGAAATATCTCTTACTGCACTGAGTTTGCCCTGGCCTTCCTTCTGGCTTCCCCCTTGTCTTCTGACAGCACACATGATTTGCATCTCTTCTTACAACAGAATATTATACAAAAAAAATCTAATTAAAATAAAAGCAAATAACTGTCAGGACGTGAATGTAACTGTGCATATCAATGTTTTTGAGCACATATCTCTTTCCTTTCTCTTTCCATATCGATCTCTTTTTTGTCATATTTTTTCTTTCATAGTTATAAGATCTTAGAAGGAAAAAAGAACAGGGTTGTATTTTTTTTGTTGTTGTTTTGGTTTTTGGAGGTTTTTTTTGTGTGTAGCTTCTTTCAAACAATCTCTCTGCCCTTACTGCACACACGTATAACATCATAAAATCAAGAACAAATGTTAAGGTGACGATTGTAATTTCTTTTAGATGCTGTAGCTGTGTTGTCAGCTTTTTATTTCCTTGTTAGGCATCACAACTCTCATGGCAGACATATGTTTAAAGTGAATTCTGATCTTTAAGGTTGATTTTTTAAGGTAGTCTTCCTGTTCTAGACATTCTGTGCACTATCTAGTAGCAATGTAAAAAAGCAAGAAGTATAAATTTCAAAATGAGACAGAGAAACTAACTGCCTATAAAATTTATTGTTCCTAATTTTTGATGTGGATTGAAATCTGTGTTGGTAAAATTGGGTCAATACTAGTTTTTTCTCATCACGCCTTTATGAAGGATGTGTGTAAATACTTTGATATTTAACACATTCAGACAAATGCCCTCAAAATGTTTTTGTTTTGGTTTGGTTTGGTTTGTGGTTTTGAATTTTTTTTTGTTTGTTTTCAGCAACATGTAAGGTACCAGCAAGAAAGCTGTCATCCTAGTCATCCTACTGCTATTTCCAGGGAGTACTGTTGGCAGAAGAAATTCAGCTACTGCTTTAGTACTGAGCTCCAGAAAACCACATTTATGGATTCAAATGATGAGATAGAGGTAAAAGACTTCTTACTAAGTAAAAAAAACGGAAAATCTAATGAGGACTGGGAGGATGTCCTTTATAACCCTCTAGTTATCCCACAGAATTGCTACTTTTTAGTCGGGAAGGCTTCAAGAAAGGCGTTGTTAGGTCCTTTTGCATTGGCACCCACACCCTTCCCATGAAATGAGTATGTTCCTACTACTTCTGAGGAATCTTTCTATGGCTTTTCTAAGGAAAATGCTTTTATTGCAGATCATATGACGTTAATTTTTCATGAATAAGTCTTGCATATGCACGTTTTAATATGTAGCCCATGCTTGTGAACCTTGTCCAAACTTTGTTGAAATTAACACTGATAGAGGAGTCACAATGACTCTGATAAAAGAAATTTTCACAGTGTTTTCCAAATGACCTGTAGCATGAAGTGCTCCTGAACTTGTATCTGGCAGCACAGCGCTCTCAAGAATACCAGCTCAGTTTTGCTGAAACCTTGGATTTTGAAAAAGGTTCAGAGAACCTTTTGAACTTTTGGGGCCTCATCCAGCACAAACTAAGCTGCCTGGCCATTTAGCTACGCACAATACCAATCATTGCTAGCAGAAAAATCACTGGAATCAAAATCTGGCTGACAATTTTGTTGACAATATGCAAGGCAAAGTGCAATTCAGTTTGCTCTTTAACAGTTACATTGGCTGTGCTGAACTGACAGTAATAACAACTTGTTTTTTGTCAGTATACTAAGCAGATAGAAATAGGATTTTTATAGATGCATAAGGTTTTAGCTATGTTTTTGTCATTACAGTCAATAGAAACTGAGCAGCTAAAACCCTGGGTAATTCTTCAACAATTTCTACCACAGGGAGAAGATAAATTAAGTAATAAAATGCTATTTTTTCTTTTGAAATGTAGTGCTAATTGAAGTTGCTAGACTGGCAGCCTTGTGAAACAGAAGTTCTTTGCTGTATTTATCCACATAACAGGTACAGCATAAGTGACAGCAATATGGATTTCTCTCTCTTGCCATACCAATTTTGTTGTATATCTTTTTTCAGTGGCAGTCAGTATTACCACCATGATCTGGGGCACTATTTGTAAAGATTAAAATTTCAGTCTTTCTTCCTGCTCATTAACAGTATTCCTATACCAAGGTCCCACTGAAAAAAAGGGGGTTTCTTTCTGCTTTTATAGCCATTTGCTCAGCCTTTATGCAAAGTGTTGATGTGTTATCATATGAATTGACTCACTAAAGCATCAGTTGTTTATTTTCAAGGTCAGAATATGTTTCCTTCTCATGATACACTAGATGTTCCTTGCTCTATATAACGAAGGATGCAAAGGGCTAAAGGAAATAATATTATAACTCTTCTTCTTCAAGAAAGAATCATCTCCATGTTACATCTTTTCTTATACTTTTCCTTTGAGTTGTTATTTATAGTTCCTCTCCAAGTACACAGCTAAGGAGAAGAAATAAATTAAAATTTCTAAGCCTAGCTTTAGGGGAAAAGAAAGAACAAACGTGTTTTGTACATTGAATTTCCCTAATCTTTTACATATTGTCTCCAACAAACAATGTCTGTTTGTCTGCAAGGATTGTTAGCTCACATTTTAAGAGATACTTGCCCAAATATAAAGCTAATTTGTAGCTTTGTGGTGAGCTCTGAGGCAGGAGAAAGTGCTGATTAGAAAAAAAATATGTCCCAGATCTTCTGAACTGCAGCTTTGCTTGGATCGTTTAGCCTCACGTAACGTTAGAAGAAAGCTTAATACATCAATTACCTAGACAATTGCAAAAGACCTCCACAGGAAACAGCCTCCTCTATATTCTAATTAGGGTAGGTCATGATCTAGGGATTCATGGGATGAAAATCTGGAGAGATGTTGCTACTCCTACAATAATACTTAGCTTAATGAAATAGATAGATATTAATTTTACATTTTCAGCCTGGAAAATTTATAACAGTAAAAATGGGGGAAGAAAGGAAAATAAAATATACCCACATATAAGGCATTACCTACTTAAAAGACTTTAAGAAATGTATGTTTTACATTAACAGAAGTTTAATTTTCAGCAATTCTCTTCTGCATTTTGACCACCTCTTAGATGCACAATTGAGCTGGAACATTTGAAAAAACACAGCCTGTGGCTGAGCCAGTCACTGAGATCACCATAGTTTGCCCCTTTGAAGCAGGATGAGGGTGACCAAACACTGCCCAAGCTGCAGAGAGGTTATGGAAGCTTACTCCTTGAAGGTATTCAAAAAACATCTAGAGATGGTCCTGGGAAATTGTCTGGAGGTGCCTCTGCTTAGGCAGAAGGATTGGACCACAGGATCT
This sequence comes from Haemorhous mexicanus, assembly GCF_027477595.1. Classification (NCBI taxonomy): domain Eukaryota; kingdom Metazoa; phylum Chordata; class Aves; order Passeriformes; family Fringillidae; genus Haemorhous; species Haemorhous mexicanus. The sequence goes on from NC_082341.1 coordinate 113,996,656, forward strand.
CAAGACATCATTTCTGGCCTCAGCCACTCTGAGTTTATGAGAGTAAAAAAATTCTGTTGAAGCGTTTGCAATTCTAAGAACTGCTGCTTGTTGTAGGAGAAGAAGGATCCAAAATATAGAAAACTGGCTTGTGAAACCTCTATTTGCCATTCTAGTGATTGCTAATTCATGCTGTGTTTTTTAAATCCCACACTTTGTTGCACTGTGGGTCCATGGCTGTAATGGCTGCTAAGGATTCATACTCTATTTTTTCTGATGTTGATGTTGATCTTGAATGCATTCTTTCCATTTTGCAGGAAACATTTCTCAAAGTTGAGGGATTTTTTTCAATTAAATACAGTTGTTGGTTATCTGCATCAATGAAAATGACACAGAGGTAAAATAATCATTACTTTGTTATTTAGGATGCTTTCTCTGTCTCCCATTTCTCATTGATCTTGCTAGTTCCATATGTCATAGGAATGTCTCCCTTTAGGTAAGAATATAACTTGAAAATTTCAATTAGCATTCCCAATGAAGGTAAAATTTGGCTCTTATGAAATAGAGATATGTGCACATGCAGTTATACAAATACACAGCTAAACCATATTTTTCATAATTATTTCCAAAATCTCTACATTTTACCAGTAAGTTGGAATGAAATGCAGGAAATTCCTTAAAAAATTCAGCTACTGAAAATATGCTAGAGCATTAAATAGAAGCCTATGCCCATTCTGAATGTATCTTCTCTGATTTGTAACAGCTACCAATGTAGTAAAATAACACAGAGAGACCATGTAAGTAGCAGGGACATTTAATGAGAAATTTTATTTCTGTACAGTAGATAGATAGATACAGTGCATAAAAATGTTTTCAAAATGTGAAATTATATAAAATGAGTTATTAATGGTCTTAATTGGGATGGGATGAAGAGGGAAACAAAACTCCTCAAGGTTCCTTTGTGTTACCATGCTGCTGCCGAGGAATACAATGGAATGTTTTAGTCTCTGGAGGAAACTTTGGTCATGCAAAACAAGCTCCCAACCTCATCCCCAGTGTCACCCTTTCAACATCTTGGAAATACTTTATGTGATGCTGGGCACTGCAAGAATACTGAACTGCAGCCTGAAAGGTCATTAAATCCATTGAGAGGGCAGTAACATCTATGCTCAAACATTTGCTCGGGGTTTGTTAAAGTCTATTCAAATTTAGGTAATCCCCTTCAGTGATACTCCTTTGCCATGAAAGTATAAAGAAATAGTGCTGATATTTTGATAATACTCAGCTCTTCTGAAACATGTGTTAAGCACATTCAGATATTTCACATGCCTTGTGAAATAATTGGCAAATCAGTAGACCAGTGAGAAAACTTTCTGCTGCTGAGACACCACTCAAATATGAGTAGGATACTCTTACACATGCTGAAGTTGATATTTCACAAAAAAAAAAAGGATAATAATGATGTTGTGTATTGAACTCAAGCATGAATATATTATTTATTAGTATACATGTCTCATCACTAAGATAATTCAGGAAACTAAACCAAACACAGTGTAACAAGAAGATATTTTAGATCGGATGATCCTGCTCATGCCCCTGAAAAATGATGAGAAAGGGGCATAAAATGTTTCAAGTTAATGAAAAGAAAAATATTTGTGCTTTTTTATTTTCTTCACTGGCTTGTATTCATTCCATAGTTTGAGTCAGGGTACTGGCATTCACTTCTGGAGCACTAAAAAGTCTGGAATTTTCTAGGTATTTTAAAGATCACTTGTTTGTTTCTTTTTCATATGTACAAAAGGAGAGGAAGTTTTCTTTTCCATTTTCCCCCTCTGAATTCACCTATGAAAACAACTGTTATCATCTCACATTTAACATTGAGATTCACTTCCTTTCTGTCTTCTGGAGCTTCTATGAATCGATATACACGTTATGCAGGAAAGCCTGTCTACATTCAGCAGCTTTTTCCAAGGAGAATTTTCTAAAAAAAGTATATGAATAAGTAAAAAATGTAATGATTAGCATGTTAGTGGGCATGGTGTATAGCACAGAATTAAATGCTTGCAGTAAATATTACATTTTAAAATAGTTTTTGTATTAAAAACATGAATGCTATGATGAACTATAAATGTGTTGGTTATATATATATATATATATATATATATATATATATATATATAGTGATTTTATGGCTAAAACTGAGAAGAAAAGTATAAAAAACAGTATTAAGATAAACAAGGGATTGCATTGGGATCTACCAGTAACTGAAATGACAAGGACACCAGGATGGTGTCTTTATTGTGACCATCAAAAGAAGTCCTGGTGTCTTTATTGTGACCATGAAAAGAAGACTTCTCTGTGCTTAAATATGTTACATATGCATACAAAACATATTTTCACAATATACATGTAATTGTAGATTACTTGCCTCAATTGCAGGTTTCCCAGCATTATATCGGAGAAAAGCGTTGTAAACTGCAGGCAAAATATAACCCCTGTTTTTTTTCCTGAAGGGGAAAGGTTTATTTTCCATTCATATTTAAAATGTGAAATTTATGGCTGAGAAGACAAGTTTTGTCTGGCTGGCTGCTGAGAAGGCACACGCATTTGCAATCAGCACAGTAAAATCTATAACATAAATACATGGACAAGACAGTAGCGAAAGTAGTTGTGGGGTTTCTTCAGTAAACAGAGGAGGCACTTGTCAGGAATCCAGACAGGAGTTTGCAAAGGTTTCCTTCTTGTGCCCTGAGAGGGCACTTGGCTGCCAATGTGAAGAATGGAGGCTGTCTGAAGAAATCAAATTGGTCTGCTTTATCCACCTCAGCCAATTACTCCCTTGAGCATAATCATACTCTGCTGTGGAAGAAAAAAGGATAATGTCTTAATGTCTTAATAATCTTCTAACCTGAGACCTCTGTCATGGAACTGGGCTATTTCATGCCATCTGAGAACATATTAAAATGCCTTCTAAATATTTAAGACCCAAGCTCTCTAATCAGAAACAAATTTCAAAAGAAAGATTTTCAATTCATCATAGATTTTCCTTTTCTTCCCCTCATACATTAAGTCAAGATGCATTAATAACATCACAAAGCTTTGAGGTTATGTGACATGAAAATTCAGCATTCCAAATCAGTACACCTCAGTTAAATCAGAGAACTGCATGTAGATACCATGTCTGATATTTTCCTCTCTCCTTGTGCCCACAAGCCAAGCTAAGGTTTTACACCTAAAGGATGAAGCTGCACAAGAAGCTAAGCATAGTGCTCATCCTGGTGTCTTAGGGTTCTCTGAACAGACATCCTAAGGCATATGCCAGTGTATCACTCATGCTGGTGTTCCATAGCCTATGTTGAATACAGACATCTAGTCTGAGCTTAGAACAGCTATGATGTCTTCTTGCCTTTATACGAATACATTTTAGGACAGAAATGGCGAAATTGAGAAGAATTCAACACTTTTCATGGAATTCTTAGTAAGATGCTATTGCACCAAGAAAATAATTATATTGGTTATTTTATTTTAAACTGTCTGATTTGTTCAGTCTTTATTACATATCACATTACAGTAGTAAGAACTAATACCAGAGCATGTTCCAGATGATTTAAATTCTTCCTGGAAGTTGTTTTCATTATGTTAATCTTTAATTGTAGTGTATTATGCAATGCCATTAAATAAACCTGTAGTTATCCCTGAGTTCATGAAAATATATAGTTTATCTTACTCTTGAAGCAACTAATGTATATGAAAGATATTTAACTCTGTTCCATGACATATACCCCTGTCTGGTATTTGTACTAAATATGTGTAATGCATTCAATGTTGTTGATCAGAATATGTGTCAGTATTTTTTCGCTTACAGAAAGTATTATGCTTAAATAGAAATGCCAAATATATAAAAATGCTGTAAGACTCATCTAGTTTATCTTCTTTGTGGCATGCATGGTCCAGAATAACACACGCAGAGAAGCCAGAATATATTGTACCATGGTGACTTTAAACTAAAGGAAAGGTTGTAGCAATTCTGTAATCAAGCACTTCCAGAACTGGAGAATTTTTTTCCTCTCAATCACTGAATTATTGTGTATTTTTATTTGCGTAGAACTGTTTCAGACCTTGCATTTCATTGTTCCAAGAATAAGCTACCAGAGTTCACCTGTCCAGGCCCTAGAAAAAATGCCCTTGGGAGTGATTAATATGAGGGGAGGAAATGATGCTAGGAAGAAATTTCAGCAGAGGTTGACTTGCTGCTCCTTATTTCTCTTCATGCAGCTCCTGGGGCCATCTTAAGCTGGGTCTGTGGCCTGTGTCTGTTTTCAGAAGCAGCAAAAGTGGCAGTCAATCCCATGTTTAGTTTGTTAGCCAGAGCAAGAAGTGAAACAAGAGCAGGCTCCCATGGGAAAGGACATAGTTCACCTATAATTAGAGCCAGGCATTGGTGCATAGGCACAGACACACAGGGAATGCTAGCTAGGTAGAGCACATCTGAGCATCTGGCTCAAAATGTTTTACACAAAGGTCTAAAGGTAGGATTTCTTCATAGGAAGGAATGTACATAAAGTCAAGAAGCCTGAATTTCTTGCTGTTCATGTAGCAGAGCCGAAGACACTTTAGCAATAAAATTACTTCCCTGTCAACCTTAAAAAAAAAAAAATCCGCAAAATCTACTACTCACTTGTGAAACTGTGAAGTTGAAGATTGATTTTCTTACAGCCATAATCACAAGAGTAGAAGGTATTATGGTGTAGAATGGAAAGGAAAAACATAAATCAACAATTGATCCTTTTCAAATGACAGCAGGATGAATGTAAACTGTCTAAGAGGCAAATGTGGCATGATTAAGACTATTTTATGTACAGAAAAGTGGAGCTTGAAAAAACAGAATCATAGGAAAGAATTTGAGACTATTGAAATTTTCTTTTGGTGTTCAAAAGACATGAATAATAAATAATATATTCTGAGTTTTTTCCTAAAATTTTTGAAGAAAAGAATCTGATTGAAGCTCTCCACAACAGAAAACAAAACAAATCAAAATAAACCTTGAAGATTATAAAATATATCAACTCTAAAAAGACTGACAGATGTGAAAGTTACTAACAACTCTTAAAAGTTTTTTTTGAAATTAACACAGTAACTTCATTAAATATCTTTATTCAGTCAAGCAGCAAATGGCATTGGAAAAACAATTAATCTATCCTGGGAATAAGAGTTCTTTCCCTTTATAAATAATATAGGCTATGTTTTCTATTTAATTTTAAAAGCTATAATGCAGGTAGGACCGCAGCTCTATCTTTTTCACCACATACACCTATTTCAAGGACGTAGGCACAACTGATTTTTTTTTCTTTTTACATTAATATTTGTGTTCTTTTAAACAAGCATTTAAAGGACAATGTGCATTCTTTGCATCAAAAAAAAAATGATCTTTGACTCTGCACAGTAGTGTGGAAGTTTATATTTGCTAAGCCAGTTTTTAAAAGAAGAGAAAATTGAAGAATAAATTTTTCTCTAAAAAGCTATCAAGGGCATTAAAGAACAGCACAGTATTTAACTGTCTTTAAAGGACAAAAATGGTCATGCTGCTTTTAAAAAGAATACATTGAAAAATCATGACCAAATTTTGATATCATCAATGTTTTAACAGATGGTGATTGGTGCTGCAGGTCTTTCTAGCAGATTTTTTGAAAGAATGTGATGAAATGTCATATATTTCTGACATTTGGGTTTCATTAGAGAAGTATTTCTCACCTGGTACTGTTTGTCTTTTCAGATGCCTTTGATGATTTGATGGCAATATTGACTGCAGCATTTTATTTCTTTCACCAACTTGAATTCTCTTCCATTTTATTCTCATATTTCAAGTCAGTCTGTGTTTTAACCCCTTCTTGAGTTAGTATCATGGAACTTTTATTGGTCATTCCACAGTTAAAGATGCACTGAGATAAAAAGTATGTAAGTATAGGCATGGTGTTACATTTTTCTTAGAGCACCCAGAAATGACCAAAATGGTGCATGACATGCAGAAATCCTATATTTGATAAGACTGATGGGATACTCACTTACAAGGGTCTTGCTAACCACTTGGTGATCTTACTGTTGTGGGTTAGCCCCAGCCAGGTCACACAGCTGCTCACTGCTCCACCTGAAGAGGAATGAGGGAGAGAACCAGAGGAACAGGAGAGAGAAAATTCGTGAGGCAAAACAAAGACAGGAAGATCACTTGGTAACTGTTGTTTTGCATGAAGTAATCTGAACTCCGGAAATTTAATTTGCCAGTTAATATAACTATTAAATTATTGATTTGTTCTCTAGGGAAAAAAAACCAAACAAAAAATCGCCAAAGAACAAAAAAAAAAAGCTAAGAGAACCCAAAACAACAACAACAACAACAACAACAAAAACAACCCAACAAAAACCAACAACAAAAAAACTCACAAAAAACCAAAAAAAACACCAAATTAAAACAAAAGAAAATAAACAAACCAAAACAAAAAACCAAAACCACAAAACAAAAAACCCCAAATGATTTAGGCACTTTCCTTCCCCTCGCCAGGCTTAATTTCAGACACTCCTCTTTTCCCACTGTTATTGCCACAGGTTGCACTTGTTCTCTCAGTGTTCAGTAGTTTCCCTCTGCACCCTTTCCTTATCACCCTCTTCCTGTGCTCCAGTATGACTCCTCTAGGGACATCAGCCACTCCAGGTGTGTGCCTATTCTGCCATGGAGCCCTCCTCCTCTGACACCTCCGTTGCTTCTGATGTTTCTCCCCATTTTTGTCCTTCCTTCCTCACTGAGAATTTCTTAAATATGCTAACAGAGGTGCCACCAGCTTTCCTGGTGGGATTGGTTGTGTCCTGTGATGGATCCATTTTGGAGCCATCTGGAACCTTCTGTGCTAGATGGTTCCTGACCTCCTTCTAGGGAGGCCACCCATGAAGAGCTCCCTACAAAATCTTGCAAATAATACCTAATATATTAGTATTTTTCCAATCTGAAAGGAAAAAATATTAACTGTTGCATGATAGTTATAATAGGTGTCAATGACAGTTATTCTTCTTTGGACCCCTGCAGCAACTATCCAAGAAAATGATATGTAGTGTTAGATAATCATAGAGTAATTTAGGATGGAAAAGACCTCTGAGACTATCAGGTCCAACCATTAAGCCAGGACTGTCAAGTCTACCACTAAACCTGTAAAAAGAATCAAAATAGATAATGCCTTAGAAGACTTCTCACATTGCAAAAAGCAGATTGATAAAATAATTAGTTACAGACCTCATAAACATTGTACCTCACCTATTTACCTCACAAGGACAGAGCCAGCATTTTCTGGTAAGCCACTAAAAGTTATTTTTCTTCATTTGGAATGCTTTATTCCACTACTTAAAAGAAAATGGTAGTCAGATAAGCAGGCTTCTTTCCCCTCCTGGCTCATAAATTTAATTTAACATACATGCTTACTGCTACTGACTAATGAAATGGAGAGATACTGTACTAAACCCACTGGGAACAGAGATGGAGATGGTAGTTATGTAGCATTGAAATATGAGATGAATCAGAAAAAACACAGAATTCAAGCCAAGATGATTTTCTTCAGGGTGAGAGGGCAATTAGGTAGCAAGGAGCGCTTTGAAAATATGGATACTTAATTTGAATGGTGGTTTTCGATACGTAGTGACTTCTCTGGGGTACCTGAGAGTGTAGGCATGAACAGGGGACATGAACAAGAAAAGTAAACCATCAAGACAATGCTTCTAAGAGCCTATTTGTTGTCACAGCTCCAGGAAATCATATCACCATAAATGAACAGATACTCTGTCAGTACTTAATCTCACACACATGGATTCTGTATGGGAATTGTTCCATCATTGAACAAAACCAGATCAGAGTGTTCCTATTTTTCTGATTTAAAAGGAAAAACAGACAAGCAGATTTTCATATGTTTTGATGTCTGGAACTACTTCTATTTTCCAGAACATAAAGAAAACCGTTAAAAAGATATTAGCAGTAGCCATGTGCTTTGAAAATACATTGAAAACATCTACTCAGCATCATTACCAAAACTAGTGTATTTGATACTTTGCTATCTTTCTGAGAATTGGGGAAACATTGTTTCCAAGCATTTAGGAATTATAGTACCAATTCCTTGTTCTGTGAAGAAATCAGCAGTGATGGTTCTTATGGCATAGATTCAGTATAATTAAATAGCAATTTTTGTTAAACCATGGAATATATGGAATATATAAACTTGTAAAAGTCTACACAAGTTTCTCAGCTACTTAAGATTGTATTACTCATACAGAGCACAGCAGATGACAAAGAAGAATGCCTAGGCACGTTCATTGATGTATAGTTTTATCTACTTGATAGATGATGAGACTCCATCTATTTTCTTAATCTGTATTTAACTAGTTTCAAAGAAAAAGTTTTAAATTATAGATTGCAATGCTCTGTTGGCATGATACAGTACTGTACATCAATTCACTTTATGGAGCTGTTATGAAGTTAACCTACATACCACTCTGACTGTGTGAATATTAAAATTCTGATTAAAAAGTGTTGACCTGATTCTTTCTTTCTAGCTCATATTCTACCAGTCTTACACTAACGTAAATCAACTTAAATTAATGGATTTCAACTAGCATTAGACTGAGATAAGAATTTAAAACTGGCTCTGTTACAAGAGGTGACTTTTCTACTGTGGCTTACTTTGGAAAATATTACCGGAGTATAATTCATGTAATACAGAACAAAAGACACTTTTTGATTATATGCATGTAAAAAATACATATATATATATATATATATATATATATATATATATATAATATATAATCTCTGACTTACCTTGTAAACCAACATGAAAGATTTCAATCAATATATAACATTGATTTAATGATTGAAAAAATATATCAATATCTGCATTTTTAAATATTCAATAGCTATAAAGAGGGGAGGAAGTGTATTTCTATACAGTTTTTGAAAGGAGAAGAGGATTTGCTGTTCTTCAAAGAAAGCTATTCTTATGAACTCTTTAGATATTCATAAATCTCCAGTTTACAATCTCACTGCAAACAGCAAGGTGTCTGTGCAGCTACAGTGTCTGTACTCAGCCTTATGAGAGCCATTTCAGAGGATAAAAAGCTCCAGGTAATTCCACAACAGCAGGGCTGAATATCACCCTTCTGTGCAACCTCAGCTGCAGATGACTTCAATTTCCACCTGCCCTTGGGGCAGATGGCTTCAGAGCTCTTCTAGCAATGACCCTGGGCTGCCTTTTCTGTTCAGAATCCCCATTATGATGTCATATTATGGACAGATGGAAATAGTTTGGGTCGTCAGACTCTGCTGATAAATGTTCTGTCCAAGGCTTCAAGCATCATATAGCCAAACAGTTTCCTATGCAATCTGCTCCAAACTACAAATGTTTGTTACATTTAAGCAGAAATCCAATTCTGATGCCATTCAATGAATGCAGTATGTATTGGAATGCTGCTTCAGATTGGAATTCACAGATTATTATTTAATTCCCCTTACAAGACTGGCACAGAATTGTAGTACAAAAAACAGAGTTAAACAATGATTTCAGCAAGCAGTGACCATAAACTGAATATCTGTCGAAACTCTATTTACCTCCTTCCATCATTGAAACTTTAGAAAACTTATTATATCAAAAGAAATGCAGAAGAACCAATGATATTATTCTTCATTAAACTAAAATGCTCTTGTACAGTGATAGATAACTTTCCAATCATGATTATCATTCCAAATTTGTAAAAGTGAAAAAATACAGATAGCAGAATTGCCCTGTCAGTACATGCAAATTATATTTATGTATACAAATATACATATTTATATTTGTGTGTGCTTCTTTATATAATTTTATGTGAACACTAAAACAAATGAATATTTATGAATAGCTGATACTGCACCTAGGAAAGACTTAAAGAATGTTTTAAAATATTTGCATATTCTTTTTATGCACTATATATTTGTATATATTTGTGTATGTGTACCGTGTGTGATATGTATGTGTATCATGCATCATTCATTTATACACTTTGGAAATGCAATGACTACATGACTGGAAATTGCTGCTTTGTTTGTTGACCCTGGCACTGCAGGGGTATCTGGAACTACATTAATCAGAGAGAACTGTGGGTTTTGTTATTCCTAGCTGCCTTTGAAACCGAAATTCATTAACGCGCAGATGCAGAAAATTGAAAGTTCTATCCAGAGAGTAACATGCCATGGGTTGAAAATTAAAAACAAATTAAAAATATTTTTGTGGTTGTCTTTCACTAGAAATTTTTTATTTCTTTACTTTTAATTTATTCTTGACCAAGGGCTATATTTTCTTATAAAATAAAACTCCATATCTATCTACAAACCACAAGGAAAATTGTCTGCATCTTAGACTGAAATGCATTTGAATCTACACCTCTAAAGACCTTGATCTTGTTTGCCTACTGCAACCAAATATTTATATTTTGTAAGGTCAAATTCTTCAGAACTGTCTTTTTCCTGCTGGTTGACAACACAGGAAAATCCATTTGGTGGCTTTACATCAACATATTCTTTCCACTGATAGAAAAGTATAAGGATAGAGAGAGCCTGTTCTTGTTAGCTCAATATTGTCATTAAATCTGTATTTCAAATAATTTAAGGTTAGTATGACCTGAGGTAAGGAAGGGAAAGGCTCAAATTTACCTCTTTTAATTATGATTACCTTGATCATTTTTAAAATCTTCTGTTGCTGAACTTTTTTCCACCAAAGTTGAGATTTTGATACTATGCTATATTTTAACAGTCCTCCCTTGTGGCCATGTTTCTACCTCTGACTGACATTTGTACAGTACACAGTGCAAATTGTGTGACATGTGTTTTGAAAATCAATGTAAAAAGAATGTCCATACTTATGTGGGTATTCTTATACCCTATGGCTATGGGAGATATTTAGAAAAAGTGCCAAGAAGTCTCCAAATAATAATTTGATGGTTCTTTGATATAATTTACATATTTCACTTCTGCTTCTTTTACTGATGTTCCCTTACACAACCTGATTTGGTTTTGAATGACATTTATGTAAACATTCCCTCCATACAAGGTAGTAAAAGGCTAACAGAAATAAAAGCATAAGAAAGCCTCACGTATTATTTACAGTCTGTAAATTTTCTGCTGTGTATATTAAACAGGTATCTCAAAAGGGAAATAAATTATTTGGAAGGAAGGGAGAATGCAAACATTGATCTGTTCTTGAAATGTGGCTATTTTGCTCTAATGCTTAGAATTGCAATTAGCTATTGTAATAAAAATAGAGCAAAGCATAGTTTATGCGCTTCATTAGTCATTCAGCAGACCTTAATTTCAATTTTAGATCTATAAGGATTCAGGTTCCACAATTTTCTTTGTGGTCTGCCCCAAGTTTCATTTTTTGACTGTGTTGCATAAGAGAAGATTATTAGGGAACATTTTAAAAAGACACAAGTGGCAATTTTATAAAGGTAAACTCTTTACCAGCCTTCTCCATAACAGGCAGCATTTTTAAAAACTGGAGACTAAATTTAAGTTTTAAAATCACATCTCAAAATTTGCTTCTTTTCTAAACAATGCTTAATAAATTTATTTTTTGCCTCTTCTGATCAACTTGTTTGCCAGACTTGATCTGCCTAACATGCTAAATAATTTTTATGAATATTTTTTTAAGAATCCTATAAATCAGAATTATTCTTATATTGAGATCTGTTCTCTAATGGCTGAATTGGGAACTACTGTGCAGATTTTTTTTCTCACTTTGAGAGCTGTGAATAGTTACAAATACAGAAAAAAATTATTTTTCTTTATCTAGTCAAACTAAATTTTGTGATCTTGAACTGTTCTATAGCAGTGGAAAATTGCAGGTAACAATTCTTATAGTGGTTAATGCTGACGTATTTCCTCACTTCCCTACAGTCTCATCATCTACTAAGGCAGTGAAACTGTCTAAAAACCTTTGGTGTAGAGCCTCATAGATATTGCTGCAGAGAGCTAATGACAGTATTTTATAAAAGATAAACTTTGTACAGTTATTACAATATGCTTCCAATCTTTTGTCTCATGAGATCCCTCAGAGGGAATATGTGAATACTTCCTTGTTGTTTTTTTTTTTGTTTGTTTGTTTTGATAAGAAATTTATCTCACAAAGTAATTTTTTTAAGTGAGTGAATAATGACAACCCTTAATACATGAGTTTACTACATTTCCTTCCAATTTGAAGTTCCTGATAAAATATATACCAAGTTATTACAGAATCCTTTCTTATGAATACATTTCTGTGTTATGTTAAACACACCTACATTTTGAATCCCAAAAGCCTTAAGCTTATAATTTGCTGTATACTAAGAATTTTATAAAATATATATTTTTTGACAAGCTGGATTTTTTAATCCATTAGCACCAGCACCACCAAGTAGAATTTCTTCATTAAGCCCAAAAGATTTTTTTTCCTTTGTCACTTACACATCCTGTTTTATCAGAATCAGTGAGAAATCATCACCCAGAGGACAATAATTTTCTGTAAAAAGACCTAAATCACATTTATAAAACAAAACAAAATACATCATGTTCCTAACTCCAACATTTGGTATAACTTAATTTGCAGTACCAAGATACACTGTGGTTTCTTAAAAAGTTACTTACCTAAAGAGAGCATAAGAATATAGAATTCATTACAGCAACTACAGTGAGCAGAAGCCCTCTGAGCACTGGTGGCCTACAAATGTATGGGGTTGATGAAGGAGAAAAAGGCTTGGTCTCACTAATATTGCTTTAATACCAGAAATCCACCCCTTTATAATTATACATTACTTTGTTGTTAAGGGAATATTGGGGTCTATGGAATCTAGAACATGAAAATGGATTCATTTAGTTTGAAAGACTTTTGCAAATAAAAACAGATTTCTTGCTCCATTACACTGAAAAAGATCTGTACAATTCAACACTTCTACAACACATATGCATTGTCATTTGAGAGTGAAAACAATCCATTTTATATGAAATGCAGAAGGACAGAAAGTTATTGTCCACTTATTTAAATAAAAGAACAAGCCACACAAATAAAAGGAATTAAATTCTTCCAAGAGCAGTGATGTTTTTAGATGCTTGAAATAAATATGAGATTTTTTTTTTTAAAGTTAGAGCAACTTGACTACAAGTAAAATTAATAGCCTAAAACGAATTAATTACAAATAAAAATGATAGCTTGGGTAACACTACTGAAGCAGAAGAAGAGATCAAATTTATTTGAACAGCAAGAAAATAGAAAACTATTGGAGCATTAAAACTAGTGAAAAAATCGTATAAAATCTCTCATTAAAACATACAAATATTGTTAAGATAAACATCGTTATCACCAGTATTAGCCTCATTAACTGTAAATGCTGTGGGGTACAGTGGACTGTAGAAAGCTCTTTGGATATTTTAGTCCCAGTCTGAACTTGTAGAGATGATTAGTTTCTTGAAGAGAGCTACAGAAATGAACTAACAACAAGGATTAAAGAGCTGAAATTGCTACATAAGATGAGATTTTATATATAAGCTTTTGTGTCATCGCACCCCATGGAACAAAGCCTGAAACATTCAGTGCAATTCCAAATCCCTTGAGGATTTTGAAGCTCAAATTCTCTATTCTGGCCTGCTGTGAAAAATCTTGTAACAATTAAAAGGTTCCAGTTCTCAATTCTTCTGCACAGATTATAAAAATATTGTTAGAAAACAGCTTTATGAATTTAAAGAGAGAAAACACTAACCACTCCTAACATGGTAAATGAAGTGATGGATACTCACAAGCACAGTGATAAAGCTCATCAAAGACATAGTACATGCATTTAATCACAAAATCTCTTACACCTGTGCTGTATGGTCCTAATAATGTAATTGTATATAAACATTTAATGATCTAAAGTGTCTATGTGGATATGTAACAGAAAAATTGATTAGAAGAGTAGGTCAATTTAAAGCATTCCTCTTGCTTTTCTGTAGCACATTTTTCAAGCTCATCTGCCAAGAACATGAGGTAGATGAACACATTAACCAGGGCCATTAAGTTCTTCCTCAAAGGTCTCAAGAGAGATGGAATAGAGGATGTTGCTAATGCTCATAAACTATACTTTCACGTTGCTGTAGATGCACCAGAGTGTTACAGTCTGGAAGGCATCTCCAAGAGCATGCATTATCTTCTACATACATGACAAAGTTAAGAAATTCTATTCTCTACACAGATAAAGATCTAAATAAGGGAGATTTTACATGGAAGATCAGCGTCAATCATTCTTTACCAAAGGGAGAGCCTTCTGTGATGGATGGGCTTAAGAGGGGAGAGCAGGGGAGAGCAGTGGATGTTGTCTGCCTTGACTTCGGCAAGGCTTTTGACACTGTCACTCCTGAAATCCTCTCAGGTAAGCTCAGGAAATGGTGAAAGGACAGTGAAGTGGATCAAGAACTGTCTGAAGGGCAGAGCCCAGAGGTTTGTGATCAGCAGAGCAGAATCCAGATGGAGGCCCATAGTCAGAGGCATTCCCCAGGGATCTGTGCTTGGTCCAGTCTTACTCAGCCTGTTTATCAGTGACCTTGGTGAAGGGATACAAAGCACTCTCAGCAAGTTTGCTGACGATACCAACTGGGGGAGTGGCTGATACACCTGAAGGCTGTGCTGCCATTCAGCAGAACCTTGATAATCTGGGGAGCTGGGCAGAGAGAAACACAGTGAGGTTCAACAAAAGCAAGGTCCTGCACATGGGGAGGAATAACCCCAAGTACCAACACGGACTGGGGGCTGACCTCCTAGAGAGCAGCCTTTCCTTCTGTGGAAAAGGACCTGGGAGTCTTGGGGAATGACAGGTTGACCATGACCCAACAGTGTGCCCTTGTGGCTAGGAGGGCAAATGGAATCCTGGCATAAATAGAGAAATGCTGCCAGTAGGTCATAAAAAGCGATCCTTGCCCTCTACTAAGCCCTGCTGAGGCTACATATAGTGACTTGTGTCCAGTTCTGAGCTTCTCAGTACAAGAAAGAAAAGGAGTTACTGGAGAGGGTCCAGCGGGGGTGACAATGATGAGGGGTCTGAAGTATCACTCTTATGAGAAGAGATTGTGGGAGCAGGGCCTATCCAGTCTAGAGAAGACTGAGAGGGAATCTCAATGCTTAGGAATATCTCAAAGTCAGGTGTCAAGAGGATGTCAAGAAGAAGGAGCCACGGCCATAAACTAAAACACAACAAATTTCACCTAAACATGAGGTAGAACCTCTTTCTGCTCAGGGTGGCAGAGCACTGGGACAGGCAGCTCAGGGAGGTCATGGACTCCTCCCCTCTGGAGACAGTAAAAACCCACCTGCATGTGTTCCTGCATAACCTGTTTTATTTGACACAGCCTTTGCAGGAAGTTTGGACCAAAATATCAGCAGAAGTCACTTCTAATCTTAACTATTCTGTAGTTCTGTCATTCTGTCATCACCACTACTGTACTCGTTAGACACGGATAAAAACTCTTGAAGTTTTCCATAGCAGAATGGACCAAATTAGCAGAAGCTGTAGTAGTAGTAGTAGTAGTAGGAGTAGTAGTAGTAGTAGAAGTACTAGTACTAGTACTAGTACTAGTACTAGTAGTAATAGAGAACCTCCAAATTATTTTCAGAGAGTCACAGAATATGCTGAGTTGGAAGGGACCCACAAGGTATTCTTGGGTTTTGATTTTATTTTAATACATATCTACAACAGGTCTGCTTTGAAATACTTCTGTCAAGCCTGTTGGTGTCCCTTTAATTTCAAGGAAAAGAGACAAATTTTATAAATACACATTTGGATACCAGTAGTAGGGACAGTGATGCTCAAAATAATGGATTTTTGTTCCCTACAATGGGTTTATTGATTTCTAAATTAGTATGTCAAGCAGAGAGTTAGGAATAAGAATACATAATTGGAATTATATACATATATATGTATATATGAATCTCTGTGTATTTGTATACATATACATATACATTTACTTGTTCACAATGGTTAAATATTTTTATTCTTCATTTACATAAGTGGTCACCATTTTTCATAGAACAAAGAAGAATAGCTTGTCTTAATTTTTGCAGAACTCAGTGTTTGAAAGGTCACTCAGAAAACTGAAAACAAGTGCCTCTAATTAATTACAAAGTTTTGTGAACATTTGATTAATGTTAGAAGTTAAAAACATTTGGAATCAGCTCCTTTTAATTCTGAAATGCTAGGAAGGGACCAGATGTTGATGGTCCACTGAATTATGTTCTTCATAATTCTCACATGGAGAATAATTTTTTTTCTGCAGGTCACACATTTATGTCACTCCAAAGCCATGATCATTACCTTCCATCTGAAAGAGAATTAGGAAAAAGATACAGAAGAAAATGGAGTTTACAAAAGGAAAAAAATCAGATTTTTGTAAGTGAGCCATTTGAAGACAGAACTGGGAAAAGACACTGATCAAAAAATCAGAAAATTTGGTCCTGACAAAATCTGAAACAAGAGTTGATGCTCAGTGGATTCAACCTGAGGAGACAATTTGCACTGGCATACATAAATGACCATAGAGGTAACTGATAATTCCAGAAGGCTTTTGAAGTCTAGAAACTCCCCAAGATTTTTGAAAACAAGACAATTTGTGGTTAGTGAAAGTTATTGTTAGCAATCTATAAGCCCTTTCCATAGCTGTAAAGAATTTTTCTTCTGAAAAAATTATCAGTTACAAGTACCAGCTCTGATTTCTTATATCTACTAAGGAAAACAGCATATATCACAAAATATTATGCCCAGTTCTAAAAGCATCTCATAGCCACAGGTTCTTTAGTTAAGACAAAAAAAAAAAAAAAAAACAAAAACAAAAACAAAAAAAACTTACAATCAAAATACATTAGTGGGTGAAAAATGGAGAGAATATCTGCAAAGAGGATTTCAAATAAACTGTCAGTAGCTTTATCATGAAGTTGTGATCCAGTATGGGGAAGGAGATACATGGTGCAACTTATGCCATTTTATTTATTATATGCAACACAGTGCCTGCCTGATAATTCCCTGCAGAAAGCCTGTACTAATATGATATACAAAGTTTTTCACTAATTTGTTCTGATAGGGGCCTGTGATATTTCTTATTGGTCCTCAAAGGTGTAGAAGAATAAACAAGTTGGGAAAAGGCTAAATCAGAAAAATACTAAATAGACTTAGTTGCATTCTTGATCAGTTGGTTTTATTACTGATTCCTGAGGAAGAATGACAAGTGCCTCTCACTGATTGAACTTTCAGTGACAGGGCAGAGAGGAATTAGACTTTTCATCAGGTTAAATATCATTCTTCCTTACATGGACTTCTGTAAAAAAAAAAAAAAAAAAAAATTTTTTTAAAGTGCTATAAGCAAAAACAACAGACCTGCAGATGGGTTTTTTGTTAGTTTGGTTGGCTTTTTTTCACTACAAGTAAGTTTATCTGCAACATACATGTATGCAAAGTCAGAAGTAATTACAATGACATAATATCTTGTGCAACCATCTCTCTGCCAAATGATTAGAAACACCCTTACTATACTGATGGACTAATACAGGAGTAAAGGCTGCCTGGGCTCTCTTTTAAATTCAAGCAGTTCTTGGCTTCTATAATCCAATGTAGCAAGGCATTTCCATTTGCACTATGCAAACAGTTTTGACACTTAAATATTGCATTTTTTGTTATCAAGGTTTTTTTACACCCTATAAAAATGAGTATGGGGTAAATTGAAATAATGCTTCAAGAACTAGAGGGAAAAAAAACTCCAACTCCTAAAACCAGGCAAAAAAAAACAAAACAAAAAAAATAGAATGAACAAACAAAAAATAAAAAAGGGAAAAGGATAGGAAAGGATAGGGGAAATTGAAGAAAAATGTTCTGTGATTCAAAGTTCTCCTACCTTAGCCTACCTAAGAGAATACTATAGAATTGTGCCAAGACATTACTTGCTTTTGAAGTGAGGAATGTGGGGGTAAAAACTGGCAAAAACTGGCAGACAATCTCACACTATCAAGGTACTGTGATTTCTCCTGAATCTTTTACTGCAGGAAGAAACAGAGGTCATTTTAAAGATGAAGATGAAAAATAGGTGAAGATAATGTACACCACTGTTCTAAGATCTGATTCACAAAAGACCTTTTATGGGAAGGTACTTCTAATGCTTACTAAAATAGATGGGGTAAGTGAAATAAAGAAGGGAAATCTGAACTGATGACAACATGACCCCAAGTAAACCTCAGCTTTTGAAAGAACTCAGGTGATTTCATCTTTTTTAGTTGAAATAAAGACACTTTGAAGACCATGGTTCTCCCTCGCTATACATTGGGGGTTGAAAGCAATGCTGAATCAAGGTCAGGGATTTCCATGTCTACAGAATTTTTCCTGCGAGATCTAGTATTTCCTTGCAAATTATATTTTGACATGGTAGATCCTGTTTGGCTGAGAACACTGAGCAAGGTAGTAAACAAGGAGCAATTGAATCTATAAAGATACTTACTGTATTTATTAGAAAATGGGTTCTTCTTATGCTGTAAGAGCAAAGACTTCACTTGTAACAAGACAGAAGTGTACAACAATAAAGAGACATTGTAACTCCAGTGTAGTATGTTTTGAAACATTCCAAAGAGTTAAAATATATCTTTGAAAGTAATGATTTGATTTTATTTTATATTGAAAGTAATGGATTTTATTTGCTTTTAAGCTCAGTTCTAGAGGACAAGAATCAATAATGATCCTCTCCATTAAATCAAGAATCTTTCTACTTCCTGGTTTCCCTTGCAGTATGTCCCACTATTTTATTATTCCACGTATTTCTCTCAGGCTTCAGTAACAAAGGGAAAAACTACAGCATTTAGTCTAATTTTTTGCCCTTGGTATCAAGAGAGGAGTTCCCAAGCTTGTTTCATTTGTGACTCTTGAAAACTTGCAGACAAATCATGTATCTCCAGCATGAAACTCCAAGGAATTGCACAGACAAAACTTGAAGAGCAGAGGAAAACTAAAAGAGAAATAGAAGAAGAAAAGAGGACTGGAGGTAATACACAAGAAATAGACACCATAAGCTTCAAATGGGAAGATGGAATCTTGTGATAAACAGAAAAAAAACAAAAATAGAAAACAAAAGGTAACATTTTGGTGCTCACTTAACCTTCAAAAGGCAGCCTACAGAGGCACTGAAGAGAGAGCTTAGAGCTATGACTGCCTCTGAGATTTCATCTTGTGAAAGGTGAAGATTGAGATGAATAATAAGATTGGCCTTTCAGGACCAAGACTCTATCTTTCAGTCAATTACAAAAAAAAAAAAAAACCAAAAAAAAACAAGCACTGCAAAGGAAAACAAAACCTATACAACAATAAAGAAGTCTCAGCAATCCCAGGTTTATCATTGATTTAGTTAAACATGTAATTAGCTTTTTTTCTTTAATGTTTCAGGCAGTTTTGCTCATCTGACTGCTCCTGCTTTGCTGTCAGACATTCAACTCTGTTTAATACAAAGTGCTCCCAGGACACCTATCCTTTACCCAGAGTATGCCCAAGATGCTTGTCCTTTGGAACATTTAGCCTTTACAGTGTATCTTCCTTTCTGTTGTGGAAAAGGAAACTTGCTCCTTTCTGCATGTTGCCATAATATGTTCTGATCAGTAGAATTCATATGTCATTTTCATTTTCAGCAGAAGTAGGGCACAATAAGGTACACAGCTGGTGCCAGGAAACCAGTTTCCCATTACTGTTCTCTGAAGGGAGCTTATTAGTGACACTGTGCACTCTTCAACTGAGCCACTGAATTACAATGGGCATGTAGAGCCCAGTTCTTCTCCCAGTGTCATCAATGACAAAATGCTCACAGGCTGTACTCAAACCTATGTAAAACAATTTGGCAGTATCAGGACCTTGCCTTTTTAGATTTATTTTTTTCTATTTCTGAATCACCCATATAATGTAAAAGAAAAACATTAGACAAAACCCAGACAAGATGAATGTGAAGGAAATAGTAGAGGGATTTTTATTGGACAAGAATGGATAATTGAAGCTTCACATGAGGTTATGTCAAGAGCTAGAACCATTAGGGCTGCCATTAGATGTGTCTTTAAATGTGCTTGGAGCCAGACTGTCCCTCTGAAATCATGAGTCAAAAATTGCCCTGTTAATAAAAATGAGCTTTCAGAGCATTTTGAATCAAAATAGGAAAGAAATTAAGGGGAGAAAAAAGGAAGAAAGGCACAAAAGTTACCAAGTAACTGGAGTTATAGATACAACTTCTAAGAAATCTCATAAATGTTAGATTAACATTGATTTCTTGTTATATTTCCCTTAAATAGAACTGAACTAAAAAAGCTTCCCAGGCTCTTTACCCTGTCTTCTTAATACTGTGAAAGTCTTTCTAGTACATGTTATAGCTCAGCAGAGTTAAAATGTTTCAAACAACGTGACTAGGCCCCAGCTTGAAATAGAAATCTATTTCAAACATGTAGGTAGACACTCATTCTATTGTAAGGAGACAGAAGAACCTGTACTGGCAGAAAACAATTGTTATCGCTAGATAGTCAAATCTCCATTTTCAACATTGTCATGAGTTTACAGAGTCTCTCAATATCAGGTCTTGTTCTAAAATACAAGAATGTGAGTAATGAGTTTTGGGAAATAGAATTGATAACTGAATAGCCAGTACAAGTAACTCACTGGCAGAATAAAATAAATTCTATAAGGGAAGGGCCAAAGATTACTTATACTGCTCAGAAATTAGTACATGCATCAAAAGCCTGTGTAAACTTCAAAAAAAAAGGTCAAATTAAAGAACTTCCAGTGATGGTGGGCTTGGGGGTAAAGTGGTGGTAAAAGAGGATTTTTTTACTTCTAGACTACAATACTCACTTCTTTGAGGTAGTCTCACTTGAAAATGATTTGTTGAAAGAGAAGCTAGCATCTACCAAACTATCATGCCAAAATCTTAGGAGAAAACAGCATTCCAACATACTAAAAATTTGTGCGCAACTCATACTTCAAAAAACATCAATTAATATAATTTCAGGAGAAATAGGAGTTTAAAAATATCACATATCACACCTGGTCACTCAGGTATTTGGAAACCTCAGTCATAGAGAGAATTTTCTAACAGATCTGTGGACTAAAGCTCTGATTAGTTTTTAACAGATGAAGAAACAGAATCACTGAACTAAGAGCAGTTAGTCATCAACACATTTTTCAACAGAGCTAAAAATACAACTGGTTTCAGTGTTATAAATCTGATGTTGGCATGACTGGGGTCTTCTAGGTAGTATCACAGACAAGACAAAACATTATTCTGTTTTGGTATTGAAGGCTTTTCTATTAGTCCATGTAAATAACGACATTATGGCTACAAAAACAAGAAAAAACCCACAGAACAGTCCCACAGTCAAATAAAAATTTCATCAAAAAAAGCACTGTTTATGGGGATATAGAATTCCTTTTCCCAAGAGATAATTAAAGAAGAAGAGGCAGATAGTTAATATCAGGGAATAGTTTCAGCTAAATCTGGCACACCTCAAGCCCACAAAATACACAAAATGAGAATCACATACTTCCTGATGCTTTACAACAGTGCCAAATTCTTATGAATGAACTGTGGACTTGAGAATTTGGGAGCTATTCTAGTCAAAAGGGGCCTCAGTAGGTCCCTGGTTCAGCCTCCCCCTCCAAACAGGTCAACAGTGACCAGATGTCTTTAGTTCCATTTATCAAAAACTGCCCTGCAGCCCCAAAAGTATATTTTGGCTGAACGAGTCAATACTTCTGAGAGGAGAATAGTCATGTGTCTCAAAATACAGGCTGCAGTTTTCTTCTGACACCATTCATTTCTACATCTTAAGTCCTTCTGAATGGCCCTTGTGTGCCTCCCAGTCTGGAATTATCCCCAGATTTGATTAGGCTGCACCCCATCTCCTTTTCTAGGTTAAAGGTATTGAGCAGAATAAAAGATATTGAAGGGTGCCAGCATTAACCCCTGAGAAGCTCTTCTAACTGGCAATATAAAAACAATTTACCACTATACAATGTATCTGAAAACTCACCCAGATTTTCACCCACCTAGTAGTTCACATATCTAAGATCTTAATATCCTAACTGAGATACTGGGGGGCTGTGGAAGATCACAAAGAAATACCTATTATAGGAGAGATAAGCAACATTCCTTACTCCTCTTTTCCAGAGTCATTTCATCATAAATACTTTGACCAGGTTTGTCTGGCAAGATTTGCCTTTGATCATCCTATGTTTGCTATTCTCAAGCACCTTTTTCTTCTTCGTGTACTCAAAATTGGCTTTCAAAATAGGCAAAAGGCAAAAAAAAAAAAAAAGGAAAAATATGCCTCCATATACAAAATCTTCTAGTGATAAATTACAGCACATCAAGCTTTTAAAGACTAGTTGAAATTAAGAATAGGAGAGATGAAAACACAAAGAATATTTTATTGCACATAAAATGAATCAATAATCCTTCTCTTAGAATAAGCCATTTGTAGTGGTTTTGATGTGGTTGTGCAGTTCTCAAGGGAGTAAGAAATGGGGAGAAATTATAAAAGCTACTAAAAATCCCTGCCCACCTTTTCTCCCTTTCCCTTTCTCACTTATTTTTCTTTTTCTGAGTATTCTTTCTGAAGGAGACTATTAAGTTCTTTAGACACAGGAAGCTGGGGACAGAAGGGACAAGTCCAAGGCAAGATCTCAAGCCTGAGGGCAGACTGAGAAATGTTAAGGTTGGAAAAACCATAATTTTGCAAGGTAATTGCAAAGTCCTGTGTTGCCTCCAAGACTGAAGGAAGTGATTGACACACCATGGACAGGCACAGATGGGATTTCTTACCACGGCTTCATAGAACTATCTATGCACAGGAAATCAGAGCAAGAATTTTGGCACTTAGTTTGATTTGGTCACAGTCAGGGTCACTTTTCTAAAGCTTTCTGAAGGGAGACTGATGGAAATGTAAGTATGGGAAATTTTTGTTGGTGGAAGACAGTGGGTCTACATGAGTGAGTGTAGGTGTGTATGTAACCATGAGTGAAGCAAACAGCTACAAATAATGAAATCTCTATAGAGAAAATTGCTCATTTAAGAGCCACCTATATATTATTTAACTTTTGAATTTACAAATGTAAAACTGGCAAAATTTTCACTATTTGTTAGCTAAAGTCTTAAATCTTAAATCTTAAAATCATATTTTATCTGTGAAGGCCTGCTCTAAAACTTTGATTCTTTGCCATCCCTTTAGTAACTAAGAGGGTCAGCTTCCAAAAGAATCTTAATAGGTTATGCTTTTAAGTAATTCACAGACACAATTTTTTGTCAACTTTTTTATTGACAGACACACTCCATGGGGCACAGGCAGTCATGGAGGAGCTATCACAGACTTTGCTATGAGAGATTGGGGAGATGGTGACACCCTCAGATGGGTCAGAATGGTCCTGAGGCTCCCTATACACTGTCCTTACATCTTTCCTGATAACCTTGAGAGGCAGTGATGAGTGACACCAGCCCAATCTGGCTTCCCCTGTGCTGAAACAGACTGTGTTTTTCACTCTGACTTTAACATGCTCCATTGAATTTCAGTAAACAAGTCTGTTTATGAACCTGGTAAGCCTAGAGAAGAGTTCAAAACTACACTCAAATAAATTTATTCCCAAACAACCTATCATATGTCAGGGAGTCCCATGTATTGCTCCCATTCATGTCTCCCAAGTCACCATTTAATTCTTGTCTCTTGATGCCATACATCTCAGAAGTACTCTCCTCTGTACTCTGGACTATTTTGCTGAGAAAATGATTTTAAAAAAAGAGGTTTATTGATGTGTTTTATCCTCCCAATGCTCCTTTCAGTTATGAATTTTTCTTTCCCTCCTTTTATGCTACTGTTATCCAGCCATGTAGCTGATAGTCCAGTTTGCCCCTGTAACCTCTCCTGTTCAGCCTGTATCTTTTTCCCTCAAGGCTCTTATTCTGTTTCTATCACTTGTTGCTCTCCTGCATTGTTCTTCTGCCCATAACATCCTGTTTGCAGCAGGTTTGGCCTTGCTCTACATATGCTTATGTACCCACCAGAGTTGTATAATTGCAGGACTGAGCAGTTCAGATGTGCCCAGTGCTTCAGACTGAATCTTTATTAAACATGCTGTTTCCACACATGCTGTCTGCAGGCAGGAAAGTCAGCAGAGCAGCAGGAGCAATGCCAAAGAAAGGTTTCTCCAATTGAATAAACTCTGACCACATCCTAAAAAATTCTAAGTTTATGTTTGGGATATTTTTAATAGTCACAGGAATATTGTTGCCACAACTCCACTGCAGCTGCCTTGAATTCATTACTTTAATTGCTAAAATATTGCAACATAAGAAAATGCAAAGTCTATCTGCATAGATCAATAAACCAACAAATGT
This sequence comes from Haemorhous mexicanus, assembly GCF_027477595.1. Taxonomy (NCBI): domain Eukaryota; kingdom Metazoa; phylum Chordata; class Aves; order Passeriformes; family Fringillidae; genus Haemorhous; species Haemorhous mexicanus. Next base: position 114,021,086 of record NC_082341.1, read on the forward strand.
TTGCACTTCCCCATACTTGGGAAGTGGTTTTCTGAAAATATTTTTCAGAAATTTCTCATTTTCAATAACTGATTTCCACCTGGAGAGTGATTGAGATAAGACACTACACTGCTACAGATATGCACAGAATAAAGTCAAAGTGAGTTCCCAACTATCCCTTTGTTTCTTAGAAATAACTTTTCTGAATGTCTAGGAGAACACATTGGCTATACCTGGATTCAAAGATGTGTTACATTTTAAAATCTGTCTTCAAAAATTCCATTGTGGAACAGACTCTTACTTTTACCTTCAGCATTTGCTTCTCTCATATTGGCATCTATGTCAGGAATAGTCCATCATTTTCAGTAATGTAAATACACACAAAAATAAAATTAATTCAAATAGAGAAGCTATAGCTTGTGTCTGACTGTATGGTTGTTGTTTTTTTTTTTTTCCTTTCCCTTAAGACATAAAAATAAGCAGCTCAATAAATAAAAATTTGAACAGTATAAGAAAAGTAATATGAAAAATGCATATTGATGGCACTGAGGAGACAGACTAACTGAACTGTAGGAAGGTTTATATCTTTTTTGTGAAAAGAAACAATTAACCTAGCTGGCTTGCTGTTCTAAGCAGACAGGATGTTTGATCCATCTGTTGACTGGCAAATGTATCTTCTGAAATCAGCAAATACTAATTTACATTGTGAGACAAAGATATGACATCATTCTATAAGAGTCAGTCATGTCTCCAAGTAAAGAAAATATTTTACCAGCACACTCTAATGCACAATTTCAGAGATAGCAAAGGCAGTAACTGACTAAAGTGAGCCCCAAACATCTCTTAGTGTACAGGAGGACAAGACAAAAAACAAGTTTCTGAAGAATTCCTAAATATTGTAGTTTGCAGCTGAAGCACAAAAGGGACTGAAATATACTAGGCAGAAAAATACTTATTGATTTAAACAATTATTTGAGCAATATTTTACTTTTAATTTTTTATATTAACAAACAATAAAATGTGTTGGATGCATTGTCAACAGAGTAAAATACTGAAATTATTGTGAGGGAGAGACCAGACTTTGCAAAGATTGAACCTGTCAAGGGTGAGGAAAGTGGGTTGCATCTACCACTCACCGTTCAGAAGCTCCCATCATATACCAAAATCAAGTATCATGTATTTAACCTTAATAACTGTAGTAGAAATGTACCTTTACATTTAATGTTCACATTTTAAAACTAAAGCAACAACAACAAGAACAACAACAGCAACAACAAACTGGAACAAAGATGAAAAACAAGCAACAGCAACAAAAACCCAACCAATTAATTCTAGACCAGTCTCTTCTAGCTTTTTAAGACATAAAAATGGAAATTCTGTGAGAGATCAAGCTGTTGTAGCAGCTGAAAAAATTCAAGAGGGTAATATTAGAGATGAACAGCACAAAAACAAGGTGAAGAGGTGTACACAGAAGCTAAGTTGGTTCCAAAATCTTGTTGTTTTAATTTGGGTGGACCAATTTGAAAATTAGATTCATGTAGGGCTTTCTGGCAATATGTGAATATATAAAGGACTTAAAGTAGAAACTAAGCCAGTCAGGGAAAGGTACATATCTCATACGGCAGAAAAAGTGATGTGCAATTTGCATTATTATATCTTTCCTTTTCTGAAAGGTTTGTCAGAATATTCTGATTTTTATATTTAGCTAGTTCATCATCTAAGAAGGCTAAGTTTTTTATTGACAGAACACTGAATCTTGCAGATTTTTTTCCATTGATGTATGTGTTTTTGGAGTAGGGGTGGAATTATGAAATGTCCATGGTGTTTAAAATGATCAGAACCCTAGGGCTACAATGGCATCAACAAAAAATGCAAGGCACTTTTGTTGTGCAGTGCCACAAAATATGTCATTCCTGTAGAAAGAAAACTAGATGCATGTGAGATCTTCATATCTCATTACTGTGAGGTAAATGTAGAAACTGCTAAAAACATGTATGTATGTATGTATGTGAGTTTGAAGCACAGGACTTTCAATGCACTCCTATTGAAAAGCAATATTATCCCAGATTATAAGATAGAGAACACAGGCTATATATATTCACAATGTAAAATATAGTTCCGAAGAATTAAGGATATTCACTTATGTTTTCACATTTTATATGCTACTAAAATATAAACATGTAATGTTGCGAGAAGCAGAAAGAGAAGGAAAAGAGCACAAGAAATTATGGTGTGATTCTTGAGGATATCTTGTTAAGGCCAGGAGTTGGACTCAGTGATCCTGATGTGTTCCTTCCAACTCTACATATTCTATAAGTCCACAATTATGAAAAGAATTACAGCAGTGTATAAATTTTTGTTTTAGAGGTATTTGATGCTGCACTTAGTTAAAAGCAGTGATGAATCTTGAAACTAATCAAGTGTTCCAGACCTAGCCTAAAATAATAAAAATGACAACAACATCAACATCAACATCAACATCATCATCATCAACAACAACAACAACAACAACAACAACAACAACAACAACAACAACAACAACAACAACAACAACAATAATAATAATAATAATAATAATAATAATAATAATAATAATAATAATAATAATAATTTTATCTTGCATATCTAGATCCTGGAATTTTTTCATATCTTTGAAGTGTCATTAAAGGCCATCAGGTCTTGTACATCCAGATACCCATGAAGCATGATTCCACAGAACAGAATCCGCATTATTTTCTCCAGGTTGCAATTTAGATTTTTCTCCCCTCTAACAGAGTGTCAGGTATATGATTTCATAAAGAATGTCAACAATATATATTCATTTGGGTAAATGCTGCAGTAGGTAAGCTGCATATACCTTGGCTGCTGAGTTTGCAGAATTCAGAAAGTTCTAAATGAGAAGGCAACAGAGCAGCAAAAATAAAAAGATAGGGAGGGGAATTATTAAAAGATATTTTCTATCACTGTTTTATTCTGGTATGTCAAAATATTGAAGTATCTTGAGAAAATCTGATATGATGTAGTAAATCTCCTTTTTTTATAAAGTTTTTTAAATACGTCCACCAAATATAAATATTGTAGCATGTTATGAATTAATACTTTTAGAATGTAAAGAAGAAATCATGATATAATAATTTACAGAAAATAAATATATTTTTCAAATGTAAACAGTATAAAAAGTCAAATCTATGTTTTTGTAATTTTTGAAATACAGAAATTTCAGCAGATTGAAAAGACAAGGTATGACAACAAGCAATGACTTTTCATGTGACTGTAAAATGAGTTAATACTTTTGTGCAGAGATGTCATGAGAAGTTCAAATATCTCCCAGAAGAATAATTTCATCAAAACAAAGATAAAGATCATCTCTGACCCTGCAAACTCAGGATATGGAAGGACTAAACTAGGGAGCATTAAAATGTGATGGCTTGTTCATTTTTTTATATATAAATATATGGGTGCATGTGTGTGAAGTTTCTATTGATTTTCAGGTTTAAGTAAGTTAACAACCAAAAAATAATTTTTCACTTCTAAATACATAGCTTAAAGGTACTTCTGGAAGAGAAATTGATTAGACAGCATTAGACAACCGTTCGCACATTTCTGTATTCTATGGAAATGTTTATTCCATCTTATTCAATTGTGTTTTCACTGCAGCAGAAAAACTGGAGCTAGAAATTTATGGCCTTTGTCATAGCAGCTCATGTTCTGAAGCTATGGTAGAAGCTATGGTATGGATAAAGAAGGGCACTAAACTCTAGAGGATGGGACAGCATTGCATCCCTGCAAAGATATCTGCAAGGAAACAGAGCACTTCATTGGAGTACTCCATCAAAGTTCTTTGCATATTACTGATGCCACATTGGTCTGCCCTTCTTGTTTTTCATGTGCCCGATAGATGAAACAAGTAATTTACCATGCTTTTATTAATAATGTCAACATGAAGAGCTGATATTTTAGATAGCATTAGGCACTTGGCTAAAAACTCCCTCCTACACTTGAAAGTAGCTGTTGCTGTCTTTTAGCAGGGTTGATTAAGTGTGCCTTTGTAAAGTAGATAAAATTCCTCTTTATTGTCCTCAGTTCATGAACCAGCAAAGTTTAATTCTGCAGTAGCTTCAGGGCAGGTCAAAACAAATGAATTCCTCCACTTAAATACTAGATGCCTTTGATCCTATTAGCTCTCCACAGAACACCAGTCTGGCTCACTCTGTCACTGATGCTGCCAACCAGGAAAGAAAACCAATCGTGCTCTCTCTCTCTCTGTCTCCTGCATTGCTGTCCATTCCTACAGGGTCTGGAGAGCGGAAGAGGGAGTATATCAGTGGAGGTTCTGGGTACTCAAATGCATGCCCAGAACATGTTCAAAAAATGCATAGCTGTCAACCTCTAATGCATTCACATGCTTCCAGACATGTGAAATGAACACAAGGCTGTTTCAAAGTGGCCAAACAAGTCAAGACCTTGCTCACACATACTGACTCACCATGTTTATGGCTGGTGTGAGCTGGTATGTCACACAACATCGTTTTTATCTCTGAGTCCTTTGGACCTAAGAGACAAACAGTAATTCTTTGTATTCTTTCTCACTTTAAAATGCCTGCAAAAATATGCCAGACTAGTGCTTTACAGAACTAGTTTGATGAGGTGGCATCATTCAAGATGAAAACAGTGACAAAACCTGCTGGAATACCGCTAGAAAACCCCTTGGAAAGGCCCATTACAGTGCAAGATTACTACGTTGCCTCCTGAAGAAGTACTTAAATGATGCTACCATGACAAGGGTTATGCTTGAGTCTTTTCACAAAAATCCACCACTGAGGTGATATAAAAAAGAGCCTTGGAGCAAAAATGTAAATTGTTTGGATGAGCTGGTACCTGAGTTTGCCCCACTGTCCTTTCAAACTTTTTGTCCCCTTTTTTATTTAGACAGATAAATGCATACATAGGATCCCTTTTCTGTACTTGGGAATGCAATTCCTCTTCTGCTGCTGATTTTCTGCCCTGAGCACTTCCCTGTTTTACCCATGCTTGATGAAGGTTAAGGCTTCCAGGAACTGTGTAGTAGTGTAGCAATCTCTGGACATGTTAGTTGTAAAATGTTTCAGTTTCCACAAAGAATTTGGAATTAAATTCATTGTGGCATAGCAAATCCACATAATTGCACTGATTGCACTATCTGAAGAGCTCATACCTCACCATGGGGTACACAAGGAATCAAGGAGTCAGGTTGCATTTTTGTTTTAAACTTAAATTTAGAACTTATCTTTAAACTCAGAAGATAACCACCCAGAGCTACAGTGAAGTGAAAAGTTGAGTGGATATTTTGGAGTGAGATTTGTAGCATTTTATGATAGCAGTTTCCTAAAAATCTGGAAGGCTAAAACTAGATCAGCAGAAACTTAAGTTAATTTTCTGGTTTGAGAATCTGCTTTTCTGGTGTATACTAACTTACCTTTCATATATTTAAGACTTTACCCTCTTTCACATTTCCTTCACTCCTCTCACTCACAGCTGCTGCACAGCATTTTTTACTGTTTCTTAAATATGCTATTACAGTGGCACCACCAGTGCTGCTGAGGGGCTCAGTTTTGGGCGGCAGTAGGTCCTGTCTGGAGCCAGCTGGAAAAGTCACTGTCAGACACAGGGAAACTCTTGGTCTGTTCTCACAGAGCCCCTTCTCCAGCACACCTGCTACCAAACCCATGCCATGCAAACCAAACATGCATTTATGAGAGGAAGGGAAAAAAAATTATATTACTAATATTGTATTTTCAGTACAGACTGATGCTATTTCACAAATAATTTTAATTTACTTCTATTTTTTTGCCAGTCTTAAAACTGTAAAATTATTTCTTTCCTGTCAGTCTTGCTCTCATAACTTATTATTGCACTTGGATGTGCTGTATTACAAATTGTTCCCACAGCTGTAAAAGTAAGATATTTCATTCACTTTGACTCCATATTTTTTATTAAACTTGAATCACTTATTTTTATTGTTGAAGAAATGAAAAATTAAACTGCATTATGAAAATGTAATAACATACTCTGTGTGTTATTTGTTCATATTGGTTATATTTTTAGCCACTGATGGATAACAATTGCCAGTAGTCTTTATTAACCTTTGAGAAATACTTTTTTCCACTGAGATTCCAAATATTTGATAGCAACACTTGCTCTGGTTTTAATTTAGTTTATTTGTAAAATAACTGAGTTAGTGAGAATGGTCAAATGTTGCAGACTAAGATATTTTGACTTCCACTTTCATTTTTTAATATGTTGCACAGAGAAAGAAGAGATCTCATGTGACAGCCTGATAATTTAAGTTTCAGTAGGTGTCTGATCCTTTTCACACCAGTATCAGTTGAAACGCTATAGTTCACATCAGTGCAAAAGGAGAAAGGCAGGTATGCACAAACATCTTTGAGTCAAACTGAAAATCAAATGTCCTCAAGATTGATTTTAAACATAAACAGTTTTTAAACAGTTTTTAAACAGTTTATATCTGAGAATCTACTTATACTTCTGTGTTCATCACACTGGGCCCATGAGTTAAACAAATGAATAAACTAAGTTTGGCAGGTGTCAACTCCAACAGAAGTCACAAAATTACAGTAAATCCCCACAGGTGTTGCATATCTGAAGTTAAAGAGATGAGAAGTGTGAAATGCTTGGATCAAATATAAATATAATCTTACAACAAGTATAGTACTGGGCTTGCCAAAAGCCCCTAAATTTACATAAATGGTTTAATTGGAAAATTAATAATTATAGCTTACTTTATGCACTGTGTTCCTTTTCTTAAATATTAGGCATCATGAATCTCTCTGTAGTCTGGCAAAAGACTTAGAAAAATCTTGCCTTTCCTTTTTCTGTTTTCAGGTGCTTTTGAACATTTAAATCCCAATACTTCTTGATTCCATAGCAAAATCTGAGCTTCTTAATGAGCATGTCAATACACTTACCATTTTATTAAAATGAAATTACATTCTGGTTTTAGTCCATAAGCCTCAGGAATCACTTCCATATGTGTTGGGAGAACACCTGTAAATTTGATTGTCTGAATTAAAATATTAGGGATCAACTTCAGGGAAACATTAGGAAAAACTCAGAGCAAGCAAAGGATGTGGGCCATTATCATTCTTTACTTTCTCTGACAAACTGGAAAAGGAAACATTAAGAGCTGGCCATGGTCTAGTATAGCACAAAAGGTTCTCTTGAGCAGTAGGGTGTGAGTGGACCAAAGAAGGAAAAAATTCTAGTAGTTCATGAAGATACCTTGAAATTACATAATCTCAAATTGCTCATTCTTCTCAAGACATCTCAAAAGCAACAGAAAGGGGAAATATGTTCTTTCCCAGTTTCTTTCCATGCCTGGGCAAAACTAGTTTACAAGTTAACCTTTCAGTTAAATTAAACAGGATGAAATATACACTTATCAAGAACAAATAGCACTCCTGTGGCAGGTCATTCACTCATTTGAAATATATACATTTGTCCTATCCCTCTATTACCAAAGAAAGTTGGCTGTGCTACTCCCATATTGCAGGAAGAGTATTTTTCAAAGAGGAAAAAAAAAAATTTCTCTTACAAAGAGAAATTTCTCTTACGCTTATTGTAAATTTTCTGCTGCAGATATAAGCGTCTATATTTATATATTTTTCTTTATACTAGAGAGAGTAAATAATAATAAATTTACTTTATCCATTTTGATAAAGTGGGGTATTTTTTCCAGACTTCATATGTCATAGTTAAAAAAAGAAGTGAATTAAGTCACCAATAAAATCCAAAGAGAAAAGAGTGAAATTTCTATCATGTTTTAAACACCAAATATTTTTCTTATTTTTTTTTTTAATAATGGTTGAAATATCTGTGATTGGCTGAAATCTGAAATGTCATTCTTTTCCAATTTGAATATCTAGATCAGAAAACTTTTCTCATATAACCACAGCTTTATAAGCTGGAGGTTTAGCAGAGCAGAGCAAGGGAGGACGAAAGTGGGGAATAGAATAAAAAGAATTTGTCATAAGGGGGCTGTGTAATTGAAAAATTAATGAAAGAATTATAGCCTTTTCAAAAACCAATCTGACACCTTGCAGGAGAGTACATGGTAGAATCAAAATGAAAAGAAGGAAATGGAAACCAAGGCTGAGAGCAGTGTGACTGAAGTTATGATTAATTAGTGAACTAAATGACAGTGCAATGCTCACTCTCAGCTGTTGACAAATTAGTCAGTTTTCCAGTTGCTACCACCAATTCTAGAGTCCTTCTAGAAATCCCAACTTGATTTAATTTGATTCCTGAAATTGTTAGTCTTTTTGCAGTCACAATGGCCATATCTTATTTTAAGAAGTATTATAAGAGGAATGGATGGGATTTGACAAGAAAATTGAGAATTTCTTTTTATTTTGTTTGGAGAAAGGAAGCAAAATAAAACTTGAGCATAATAGGAACAGCTTTTCTTTTTATTAATTTTAATATATATATATTAAAGGTTATAAAATATTTTCAATTTACAGAGATGAGCTCAGTTAAAATTATTCTAATTTTACTAATAAAACGAAATATAGATTTGCATTCGTAAACTAGAGAAAATGCAAGATGATTTTATCTGTATGTACTGTAACTATTTTTTTAAGTAGCTCTGGCCTGCTTCATGCCACCTACTTTCAGTACATTAGAAAACAATAGACAATAGATAGAAATATATTTCTTTTGTCCATTTGTTCTTTTTTCCTTTACCCTAGCAGTCCTGGAAGCTTTCAGGTGGGCAAATTAAGTTATAAAGCAACAGTAGGAAGCGAAACATTAATAAAGAAATATCTAATGATTCTGTGGAATTTTTATTAGAAAGAATGTTTTTCTAGGTAAAAGTTTAACTCCTCTCATGATGAAAGAAATCATCACCTGACACAATTTAATTTATCTTGTGGGTCAAATTAACATCCAGGAAAAAGAGCCTTGAGCACTGATTGACTAACTAAAATAATGATAAATTATAATAATAGATGTTATTTTGCTATATCCACTCCTGGTATGATTTACCATGATGATGGCTACTCAATAATAGTAAAATATTTTAAAAGTTAGAATTCATAATGTGATCTTCATAATCACTGTTTTGCTAGTGGCAATGGGTTAGTTGCTTTCATTCCTAATAAAAGAAAAATTACTAGAAATCAGTATTCCTAAAAAATAAGGTAGGCTGGGTGATTTTCATGCTGTCAGACAAACAACATTTTTTGGATTTTTTTTTTTTTTTTATCTAAATATCAAGCAGCTCTTAGGCCTTCTTGAGAACATCTGCAGGCTATTCCAGCAGAGCTGATTCATCAAACCATAGCTCACTTCAGCACATCACACCGACCCATGAGCTCTGTGTTGATGGGTCATGTTTAAAGGACAAGTGAGCTGCAGTCAGCTACCTGCCCTTTCATTCTGAATATCTTCAGTCATGCTAGTCCTGAATTAGAAAAAATAGGACACAGAAAAATTTGTCTTGAGAAATCACAGAACAAGCTGCAGTTAGTTTGTTATCGTGGACATGTCCTAAAATGAACTTTCTTACAGCAAATCTCATCTTTTAATGAAAAATTTCATCTTTGCTAATTCATTGAGTGGAAAGCTAAAAGTAACTATCTGGTGATTATTGCAGGTGTAGCTGGCATATCTATAGCCACAAGTCCATCAGTATTTTCATTATAAGCTGTGTAATCCTTGGTTCTAAAAAATTGCAGGCTATTGAAACTTGGCACAAAAAGTTGGAAGATTAGAAGGAACATCTCTAAAAGGAATTTTGGTGTCCAGCCAGTTGCAGAATATACAGATGAAGAAGAAGAATAGTTTGCTATTTGAACATCTATTACACAGGCTTTTCAGACTTCACTGAAAATTATGATATTTATCTTACACGCATGACACTATTCAAAACATAGCAACATGACTTTATTTAAGATATATTATATACATAAGGATTAAATAAACATCAACAGTAGTTCCAGAAACACTCTGGATGATGTAATGGGGAATTAAATTTTTCTTCTACTGTAAGAATTGTCCTTTCTGATTGCTGCTAGTCTTGACTCCTGTTCTGTACTGTCAGCACTCATTTGGAGAAGTGGTTCATTTGTGAAGAATGGGTTTCTGAAGCTTTGGGATTTAGATATTTTGAAGCCAACTGGATAAATATATGCAGATGTGTGTCATGTATTCACCAAACTTGTCAAACATGAGAGGTATTAATCTTCCACATGCACCTTCTCTGATTTATTACATCCTGAATTTCATCCTGAGTTTCATCCTGAATATGAAGATATTCTCCTAAACCAATGGAGATATTCTCAGTTTATAAAACTGTCTCAGTTTATCAACCAGTCTCATTCCATAGCAGGACAGAAACATGTCACATGCTTTCTAAAAACCTAAAGTTAATAAGATAATAAGCCAGTTAAAATCTGCATTTTTTTTTACCAATTTTTTTACAAAGTCATCTAGTTGGGAAAGCTCTTTCTGTCTGTTTCATCTCATGCTTAAAATAAAAGTGTTGGGAGAGAAAGGACAAACAGACTTGGTGTCAGGGGCACACTAAGTAAAGACAAGAATGATTCATCAGCAGCAAAAGGTGTAGAAATGTCACTACCCAAACATCACATCTGCAGCCATACATATTGGAATTGCCATATTGTTCACTGAAGTACTTCCTCCTTGAAAGCTAATACATGGGGAAACAATCCATGAAAACCAAAACCACATTCAAAGGAGCTAAAGTTGATAAGGAACTAAGCCATTTGAAGGCCATAGAGTCTTGGAACCACAATAACCCATTTGCCCCAAACAGTGACAAACCTATATTTACTGCATGCCAGGAAGCGTGGTGGTTTTTACATTCAGTTTTTTTTTTTTCTCCTAGATTATTTAAAAATACTGAGATTACAGTCAAAGCAGTTTTAGGCATATCATCCAGAAGAAGCAGGAAATTTCTGAGGGAAAACTTAAGTATTTTTCATTATTTTTAGATTCAGTGTTTCTGTTTTGAAAATGTGAACATACTATCTAAACAGACTAGGTAAGCAACAGTCAGATGAAATAGTCTATCTGAAATGAAAATAAAATGAAAACTGTGAGGAAACAAAATTTGGCAGCAGTGATACAGAACAATCCTGCACTTCTGAAAGCAATTTCTGGTTCAGCAGCTAAATATTAAGTCTGAGTTCCTCTGTTAACATTATCTTCTTCTTTTGCATTCATCTTTGAGACTTTTTTTACTTTATATCATCAAGTTATAACAATTCTGTAGAATGGGGTCTGCATGCATGGGATGTAGTATGGAGTGATTTTCAAAGGACAAACAACTGCATGGTTACTAGGAAAAGTAAACATATATTTAGGACTTCGTGTCCCATAATCCTTTATTTTTTCATGTTGAATTAGATTGCCACATGATGAAAACAGTTTACGGTTTGACAGATTAACTTAAAATGAAAGAGCAATTCATTCTTGTTTTTCCAGTGACATTTTTTCTACTTACATTCAATTCCAACAGACATTTTTGGAACAATTCAGAGAAAAGCTAGCAATCTTGCTAGTATTGTGTGCAACATGCTAAATCTTGTTGCAGAGGAAAGCAATGTTAGGATGTTATATTACATCTACTGCTGATTGGAAGTGGTGGTCACTCAGCTCCCTGCAGGCATAACAAATACTCCACAAAACATCTGTCTCATGCACAAATTGACCATACCACATTGTTTTGCTTATTGAGTTTGGCAGACACAGCTGATGGAGGTTGCAATGCATTTTCAGTAAGCACTGACAAATAAATGCTCAGAGGATTCATTTTAACTCCTTTCCTTATCTGTTTTTGATAAAGCCTAAGTGCTTATAGAGTAGCAGGGATTTTTATTGTGGCAGAAATGCTTAACAGGGTAACATTATATCATCCCATATAGTCTCAATCAACTTGTTGTCACCATATTAGTGCACATTGTTATATTGAAAATTTCATGACCAATTGTTCATGTTCTTCTTTTGAGTCCTTTGTGGAATGTGTGTGATCAAACTTGTTGAAAGTATTTGCTAATTCAGAAGGTGGCTGGAAAAACACCAGCCAAAATATTGGAGATCATCAAGAGAATACAGGGTTGATTATGTACTACTAATTTTATGCTTCAAATGCAATCTTATGCCTTAAAATTGAATTTTTTCTGACCCAACAACAGTATTATAAGCACTAATAGTTTCCAAATCATACAAATTTAACTATACTTTTACTGATGTAAGTGCTGACCAAGTTTTGCAGGAAAAAATCAGATCTAGAGACAGGTTCAGTTTTCCACATCTTCGTCCTACTGTTACATAGGAGTAAATGAGTAGTTATTGAGGAAAAGTTAAATTAATGTAGTAGGATACCCTTTAGAAATGTAGGAGAATTTTTTTTCTTTTGGAATTTTGTTAACTCAGATATGTGGTTTGTATTTTCAGAAGGTAAATAGAAGCTACATAGCTAACTATTACTGAAAAACATTGGGAATTACAAACTGACTATCTATATACCAGCAAATCCAAACAGAGAACCTCCTTTTAACTTTGAAGTAAACCATCTCTCTAGGGATTGGAAGACTGTGACTTAGTTATCTGGTTTTGGCAAACATGAGAGACTCACTCACCAAATCTACAGTTGCCTAAGTATTACAAACAAAATTTAACAGGACAGAAATTAACTGGAATCATATAATAATAGCTGACAATGGATATAGAGTGACAAGTCTTAGAAAAAATCAATTAAAATGTGAACCCATATTTCTCATTCTAAATTACCTCTTCATTGAGCAAGAAGACTTGGATGGCATTTCAGCTAGGAACTTTCTTCTACTCATGTTGGTGGTGCAAAACAGTAAAAATTTCAATGTTCTAAAAGTAATACTGAAGAAATTACTGAGTCATCAAATAGTTGGATAATACAGAATCATTCTAGAGACACCAGTCAGAGAGAATAGATGGGTAACGTTTCCCATTGCTCCATGTTGTGGTTTAGGTGGTTTGGGATTTTACTTCAAGGAATGACGTGACTGTTATCTCTGGCCTGCTTCCCCCCTTCCCACCATTCCTCTTGTTTCATTTATGTTGAGGAAATTATCACCCTTTAGCCTCATGGCAGTTTCCACAATTAGAAAGTTTAAGAGGACATTCTTCAGTGTCTTTATTGGACTGACTGTCTTCCTCCATGCCATAGCAAAACTAAACTTCTGCGCTATGAAAACATGATCAGAGTCTGATGGAAATGTTGACACTGAAACCTGGAGGACAATATAGGTAACCTGCATCCCTTAAAAAGTGAAGAGACAAAGATTGCTTATAAAGAACAGGGAAAGCAATTTGGATGTGCATTTGGATAAGCACTGTTAGGGATAGAAGGCAAATATCTTTGGATTGATATTTTGAGATAATTGAAGTATGCAAGTAAACAAAAAGCAAACAAACAATCCCAACCAACCAATCAAACAACCAACTCACCAACCCACCAAAACCCTCTTGATTCATCAAATACAAAATTGACTTTGAAAATCATTTCCAAATTTGATCTTTAAGAGTAAAATTTATAAAATATAACACGGACAAAATAAAACTATCTGCTGTAAAATGTAATGAACATAAACTTCCATTGAAGTCTTTTCCTGTAGAGTAGTAACCCTTATTTGTCTAGTAAGTACATTCTTCTAGAATCCTTGAGGAATATTCACTGTGAAATTTGAAAGAGGTGGATGTTTGATCTGTTTGAGACGTTCTGTACTAATTTTTTTTTATTTAATTTATTTTTTTTTATCAACACTTTCTATATAAAGAGATACCTCCAAAACTTCCATGAATATTTTACACTTAAGAACCTTATACCATTTTAGCAGGCATTCTGTAACTATCTTCAGTCATAGATTTCATCTTCTATAGTCCAAAAATTGCCAGGGAATATATTCTTTGAAAACAGAAACAAAACCATGTACACGAACACCAGAAAGAGTAAAACACAGTACCCTAAAATTTGGAATCCTTGCATTGAATGAAAGCTTCTGCTCACTTTTTTCTGTATTTTTTTTTCCTCCAGTGGTTGATATGCTTGCATGGACTTCCTCTCAGTTAGATTTTATTGGTATTATATTGGTATGTAAAATATTTGGAGGGATGCTAGACCTGGTTGTTCATGTCTAGTATACACATTTTTTATACAATATATTCTTCTTGCTGTTCCCTTTCAGTTTCTTTAAAGCAATAGGAATATGTTAAAGTACAGTTGAAATCCCTGCGATTTAAGTCCTTAATAATTTTAGCACTTGCTAATGCATTCCTTAATTAGAATAGATAAGGTTGCACAGCTGCTACTCTTATAAAGAAGGTCTCCAGAAAAAGAAAAAAACAGTGCAGATGGTGGTGTTGGGATCATCACAGCTATTACAGTCTGAGTTTATTCATTTGATGGGAGTTGGCTGTGCACATTTCAAATGGGCTTTTCAGGGACACATACAAGTGCAAATCTAATAAAAAGGAGAAGCCATTACTACATATATTTGATCTACTTACTCCAGTAGCTTCAGTTCTAATGTTAGGCATTGCTTTTTGGTGAGCGTTTAAATTTTTATTTAAAAAGTGCATAATTTAATGAGAAAAATCCATACAAATCTACTCATAACAATTACAATTACTCATTTGATCTCTACTCATCTTTCTAAATTGCCATTTTACTTACTTGCTGAAGATTGATCAAACTCATGCAATAGCATGATAATCTCTGTGGATTGCATTAGAACTTCTTGCTGTGATTATTCTTTATGGAAGGTATAGTTTTATAATTTGCTCTGTTTTGTATGTATCTTATAAAATTCAGAGATCAGGTTTTTTTCTCCAATATAAGAAAATTTCCAAGCCAATTAAAAAATTCAGAAAAGCCATCTTAATATTTTGACAGAATTCTAAAACTATGTTTGTTTCCATACTAACAACGTTGTTTCTCAGGTCTTGTTTTTGCTTATCTTGCTGCTTGTTCTCTTTCAAAAATGATTTTAGAAAAATTAGAAAATACCATAATATCAGATGGGCAGCTCTTCGGACAAATGTTTACAAACACTAATTTCCTGTTACATGCCTATTTCTTGAAATAGGAAATACAGAATTAAAAAGTCAAATCTCTGTCTCTTTCTTCCCATAATTTAATTTTAAGTAATACTTTTTTTAATATAATTTCATTTTACTGCCATAACCAAAAAGGATGTATTTCTCAGCATTTTGAATTTTTACTGAAATCACAGGCTGTACAGCTACAGATATTATTTGATCAAGAATGTATTTAATGGTCACAGTAGTATATTGTTTCAGAGCATTGGAAAAAATATATATAAATACATGTTTGTCATTCCTGTCATGCAAGTTACAAAAGTAAGATAGTAGTATTTTCCTCTTTCTCTGACCTACATTATAAACCTATGGAAAATGTTGCTATGCTGTGTGAAATATATACAACATAAAAAGATAAAAAAATTCCGAATAAGATACTAAATATAAAGTAATGAAAACTGTAAATCCTATACCATGAATGCTAAAAGCTATTTTAAAGACATGTAAACCAGCTTTTTTTTAATGTTTTTTGCGAACAGTTGAATGTAATGATTTTTAACATCAGAATTAGATGTTTGTTATTTTAAATTCTAGTTTGGATCATGTTGTCTTTGCTCTGATGGTAGTTTTTTTAATACGGTTCATTTTTTTCATTGCTATTAAAATTATCTTTTAAGACATTAGGAGATAATTTTAATAACTACTTTTTATCAATGTCCTGCATCAGCTATCATAGGCACTGCCACTTTTGTTGATTACATAGCAGATGCAAAACATAATAAAAAAAATTAGGCCAAAGCAAATTTTCTTCTTAAATATTTCAGAATTTTTCATTTGTTAACCTCAATACCAATAATTCAGTAAAATTTATAAAAAAAATTTTATTTAGAGTAGATTGATTCATTTGTGAGGGGGCTGTTTGTTTTTTGGTTGTTTTGTTGTTGTTGTTGTTGGGGTTTTCTGGGTATTCTGTGGGGTTTTTAGGGTGTTGTTTGTTATTGTTTGGGTTTTTTGTGTGGGTTTTTTTTTTTTTTTTTTTGGTTTTGTATTTTGGTTTTTTTCCTCGGTTTTGTATTTTGGTTTTTTTTTTTTTATTTAGTAAAGGCAATGACTTCATGTGGGAGAAAAAAATGGGGAAAAAAATAAAACCATTAAATAAATAAATAAATAAATTGGAAAAAAATTTCAAACCCTTGATCCTTTGGACCAGATGATGAAAACACAAACAATCACAAGCTATTCCAAACATAGACAAGTGTGAATACATAGGACCAGAAGGTATTGGAAGCAGATTTGAAGACAGACTTATTGCTGTCACAAAGCTTCCAGAATAGCCTTTTGATACATTTCAAAGGAGTTTTTGTAGTAGGCATGTACCTTCAAACCCATTTACACAGCTGATGCTTTGCCATCATTTCACGCTTTTGGCGTTTCGTACCTCGAATAGAAACTCCCACTCCATCACATGTGACAGTATGCAGCAAAGGATCAGGATCACCACCACCCATAACTCACTCCCTCTAAATCGTTCCACATTGCATAGGAGACATTATTTGTCCCTTCCTTCAGCAAACACACCCGAAAAACCTTCAGGACTAAAGGACAGAAATAATAGACAAGTACTGAATAAACAGTTTGGGAACAAATCTGAGCAGGAGCTTTGTTCCTCATTCTCATTTGTTCCAAACAGATCCAAAGACCTTTGGTATGGATATATGTCTAAATGCAATAAGGTGATCAGAAAGTTTGTCTGAATTATTATTTAAAGCTTAGAGCTGAAATGATTTTACAGTCTCCGATTCCAGTCCAAGGTCTTAACCTTTAGTCTGGAGGGTTAGTTCTGGCTGTATTTTATCCACAGGAGGAACTTCTCAGCAGAGAACAGTATAAATTATTAAAAAGCTCCTTGATCCCATTGCATAGATTCAATTCTTTTTTTTTTTAACAAAAGTCAGGAACATAGACCAGAATTGAGGCACACTCCAGCCCAGCTACACTGCCAATCAATCTGAAAATGAGGATCCAAATCCCTTTAGAGCCCTACTATTTTACTTTATTTGGGAGTACAAATGAAATTATGACCCAAGTGATGTAGCACTGGTCAAAGCAAACTAGCAGAGGGACCCTTACATTTTTTTATTGTAGGTGTCTGAATTCCGAAAATGTTGGATACATGTAAGTAAACGGAATTGTCACTCTTTGTAATGATGTTTGTTTGTTTATTAAATATGAGTGGTATGAAATGCATTGCAAAGTAATAAACCCTAAATACATTCAACTGTCAAGATGACAATGTAAAACTGATCATGCCTTAATTTGCTGGAAAACTCTGAGGATACTTGTTAGCACAGAATAAAAGAACTCTCAAGGACACAAGAAAAATCAAACAGCCCTCTCCATCTCACTCACTAATCTACAGCTGTGCAGAGGCACAATATTTTCTGGAGCAAATGGAAATTGGTAAAATATCCACATTAATTATCCCAAAATGTTGGTAATACAAAAGAAAGCTAGCATTTAGAAAACTATGCTACATCCACAGTCAGGCTACATCACATTTTATTAAACTGTTCAATATTATTCTACAAGAAGAAAGATCTAATCATATATTTAATAGCAGTTTCATTGATTCAGACAATTGGAATGAATTGTGGATAAAAGCAAACAGTAAAGTTATTAATTCATCTTGGGAATAGCCTTTCAAGTATCTGATTTATAATAGTTTGTATTAAACAATATTCTCAAAATTCTAGTTGCAAAAACTTTTTAAAGGCCAAAAAACCCTTCTGTGTTTTAAACTTACTGCTCTTTTCTTTCTTATGCTTAACTGCAATTTAATGGGAGCTCCTGTGATTAAAAATAGTGCTGGAAAGCATTTTGGTAAAACTAGTATTTGTTTTCTTTTCAGTTCATACCACTGCAGAAACTGGAAAGTAATATCTTATTTTCTCTAGACACATATTTCAAGCTGATATTTGGGGCTTTCAAAGCCTACAGCTTCCAGGTCCCCTTATTTTTGAGGCTATTTTATGTAGCAAGACATTAATTTTCTATAAGAAATGCTTCCCATATTTTTGCATAGAAAGATTTATTTTATATTCTTTAAAAAAAAATTGTAAGATTTCAGAGCTCAGCATTGACAGCTACCAGAAACAATGGTGGAAAGAGTCATTATGAAAGTGTAACAATTAGCATCTTTAAAAATGGGGAAAGGGAGATAATGGAAGAATTACGTTTTCAGAAGAAGAAACGTCCACATTCATCACTCACATGGGATATTATGAATCAGAACACTGTACACAAATGGTGTAATACATTATTTTTGATCTACATCCTCTTCTACCAAAATATAAAAGTTGAACTAAACTCATGCTTTCAAGTAGTTTTGTATCTTTAAAGTAGCACCTGAAATTCAGACCAGTCTCCGTGGGATGGCAAATTCTTAGCTATCAGTATTCTGCATCTTTGTTTCTGCTTCTGAGTGGAATCAAAAATATTATACCTGCCTGCAAGATAATGTTTGCATGAGTCTGAATAAGAGGTTTCATCAGAGCAAACTGGTAGATGCAGGATCTAGCACAAGATGTTTCAGGTAAACTGTTCTCCATTAGATTTAATGCTATTAATAATATCATGAAAAGAATTGTTACATTATTTGAGATTTGCTCCCTGTGCCCAGCAATGATTCACGCTTTAGTAAGTCGTTAGCTTTAGAATATTTTTGCCAGACAGAGAACAGTAGTCTTGTCATTTGCATCCTTGCAACCACAATTTCCTTCTAAGGCCAGGAACTTGCAAAGAACATCACATTTTAAATTACAATTCAAAACTTGGAAGCAGGTTGATACCTATTTTCCCATAATCCATAGAAAAGTTAGTTTATCTTACTATTTTTTTCTTAAGAGCCTAATATTTTCCCTCTCTTATTTTTTTAACACTTATCAACAAATCAATTTTTAAACCTTTTTTTAATGATTCTTTTAAAACTAAGGTCAACATAAATTGTCTTTCACAAGCTTAAGTTTATATAATTAGTGCTGACATTAGGTTTACTAGCAGAGACTAGAAGTGTGATAATTTGTATTCCCTCAGGGGATATAAATGTACATGATAGACCTCTTGGTGGAAAGGCAACAGAAGGCAAAAAACTCAAAATAGAAATATGCTTAAATAAGTCACAAGAAACAGGTAAATTCTTTAATTACCAGGCAATTATAGTAGGTAAATATTTTAAAGTGATTAATACTGGGCATCTTTTAAAATGTTCCTTTAACAAGGAAATGGATATGAATGTCCAGTTTTGCCCCTACTTAAAGAGATTTATTCTGTATATAAACTAGTAGAGCCTTAGCTTAAGTTAGTTCCTAAAATGTAATCAAATGTGGTAGGAAGAGGCCTTTCCTATTAATCTAGATGTTCTTGTCCTAAGCCTTTTATTTTTGGGTTTTTTTTGGTTGGTTGGGGCTTTCTTTAACAGTCTGTTAGAACAGTGTTGTTTTTACACTTTTAATCAAAAGATTAGTGCTGAGACAATAAATACACTGTATAACCTTTTTCCAGTCTGGAAATATATCAAAAATCTATGAACTTTTTCACAAATACTCTTGCTAAATGCCTGGAACAACAAGCCTGAACAGGTTTTGCAGCTACTCTTTTGGAAATGTGAAAATATCACTCAGGGATGTTATAGATGTGTGCCTATGAACCAGAAGTAGATTTAGAAGTGAGATCTTAGCAGAAGAACAAACAAAATAGAAATTAAAAATATTTTCATACAAGCTTGGAAATCACCTTTATGGTAAGGAAAGCCAGGTTCCATCTTGTGTAATTGTGCATAGCTCAGTGTGAGTCAAGGAAAAAAGAAAACCAGCATCACTCTAGGGTGGGTGTGCATGTCAAGCCACCATATGGACAGCCAGTAGGGTTTCTTAAGCTCCAGCATGAAACTTAAGAGGGTTTTTTCTAAAAAAGTCCACATTTTAAAAGGAAATTAGCTGATCTTAGAAATCACCATGCTGATTTTCAGTCCTGAAACTTCTTTCTAAAATAGACTGGGTGACTTTATCCATGGCTAAGCAATGGACATAATTTTCTGCTCTGTCTCTATTGTTGTTACAAGGAATGGTGGTTATTATAAAACCTTAGTGGTTGTTTGAACAAAGAATTGATTTTTATATTTTGTCTGTCTGTGATGGACTTAACTTTTTCCATGGTGGCTTTTGTACCAATGGCTGGGCTTTGTCATTAGAAGGATCTTTGTAACACACCAATGTTTTGGGTAAAGCTGAGCAGTGCTCAAACAGCTCAAGGCTGTCTCTCCAATCCCACCACCAAAAGCCAGTAGGCTGGGGCTGGGCAAGAGTTTGTGAGGAGACACAGCCACGACAGCAAACCCAAAATTACCAAAGGGATATTCCATACCATGTGACATTGTGCTCCGCAATAAAAAGCTAAGAGAAAGGAATGGGGGGTGGCATTTGATATTAACATTTGTCTTCCAAAGCAACCACCAAGCATGCTGAGGCCCTGCTTCCTGGAAGTGATTGGGCATTGCCGCCTGGCATTGCCTCAGGAAAAATAAGGACTTTTTTTTGTTCCCTGTACTTTAGCACATGGCTGTTGCCTTTATTAAGAGCCACGTGCAGCCTTTATTAAACTGCCTTCATCTTAACTCATGAGTTTTTCACCTAGTGTTCCCTCCATCTGTTAAGGACTGTGTGGTTTTATTAACCCACCACACCAGTGCAATCCATGTTATTCAAAACTGCTTTGCATACTGAAGTAGCTAAAAAGTATTTCACCTTGGGGAAGAGGATTAAGAAAACAAAGCAAATCATACAGATATAAAGAAAATGTTCTTTTAAATTTCCTCTAAAGCATTAGAGACAGAGACATAAGCAAACAAAACAACCAAACAAAACCCCAAACAACCACCAAATTGCACCAATAATGGAACAACAAACAGAAACACTAAGAAAGCCCTAAGCATTAATGAGAAAAAAAACCCCAAGACTTGATGAAGGAGCAGACAGTGATAGATGAGATGGAAAATAGAAAAGAAAGACTTTGGACTTTATTAAGAAATCTAATTTGAGCAGAAAAAGCCAGTGAGGAGGATGAGGTAGCAGAAGTATAGATATGTGCACTGCTGTTCTGTTTTTCCACCTATACTTTTATGTGTCCTGTGCTCTATGACATGCAATTGGTTTATGAGCAGAAGTTTAAGCACTGTACCCATCAGCTTCCATGAGAACTTGAGCAATAAACTGTGAAAATAAGGTTGACTTTCTAAAACCAATGTTTGGGGTTTTTATAGGATATTCTGATTTTAAACTGGACAAAAATAACTGAATACTGGTTTTTATAAAGCCTTTAAAGTACTCCTTTAAATTTCCTGATTGACTATATTTACATAATCTTTTGTATTTTGTACAGGTGGGTTCTCACATCTTTTCAGTTTCCCCTTCTAAAAATCAGTTACTACTTCTCAGACTCTTTTACAACACTTTCTTTTCAGTAGCTTGCTGACTCCAAATGGCATTGATACAGCACACTGAGTTATCCTCCCTGAAATCCACACTTTCCTTTACAGAACTACTTTTCAGTTCAGTTCCAATGCAGAGATGTCCCCTTCTTTTGTAAATTTTTTAATATAACTTTGCTGAGTTTTGAGAAGCATATCTGGATATGCATGAGGTGGCTTCACTGCAATATGTCAATCCTAGCATGATTCTTAGATTATACTCAGTTTAAGGTATCTTTAGGAAATCTTATAGCCACATTGTGCTACTCAACTTTGGCACCTCTTTAGGCTGAGGAAATTTAGGAAGCTTAGAAGTTGTTTTTTATTTTTAATTTTTACATTTATGGAAGTCTATCAAAAAATATTTTCTCCAAGTCAGTGGGTGCACATTTGGTTTTCTTTAAATCACTATTTTGTTTGTACTTTTTACAAGTGACAACCACTTTACTAAAATGATCATTTTTCATATTCTTATTTGGATGTATCATTTAATCTATAAATTACAATGCACTCTGTATTTATTTATTTATGAGATTTTTTTATTATGTATTTTCTAGCAAACAGTTGAAACACTATCCTGCTGCTGGTGGATATGACCCACTCAAGCATCAAAATTCTTCTTCTATTTTTTAATTTTTAATCAAATTTTTTTAATTGATGTATGAATTTCTGTAAGAAAAGCTTGCCTGTTGCTAGTCCTTTTATTGTGAGTTTATTTTCTACGCTCTTTAATTTGACAGCTAAATCTTTCATATCTCTATCCTATCTAGTGTATGGAGTATGACTGCCGTCAGTCAAGCTCAGTTAAGGACATTTTCAGGAGCTTCAATGATGATAAACATTGCATATTTTTTGCATCTTTGTCTTACAATGAAGGCAATCAACGATTTGGTGGTTTTGGTTCTCGTGTTCTAGATTAAGTGTTGGTCTGTTTATTTCCATGGGCTTGTTGCAACCAATGCTTTCTGCAATGAACTACACCTCCTTGGAAAACAGTGGTTTATCTTAATTTTGATTTTTCTTTTATGGTAAAGAATACTTTGGGCTTTTCCAATATTTGGGCTTCTCAAACAGACCTACATTCTTCAGTTTCCTTTTCCATTCTTACTTTCACTGTCTTCCACTTTCAAATGAAACATTTTCAAGACTTTTTTTTCTGGTTTTGTTCATATGTCTTCAATAAGTGGTTGATATTGCTATTTTCCAAAAGTACTTTTAAAACATAGTTCAGCAGATTTTTAGTTATATTTAGTCCTGTACTCCAGATAATTCCTTCCAGTTACTGGACATCGACTGCAAACCAAAATTACTTTAGGTGCCCTGAAGTAGCTTGGCATGAGTAGAATTTTCAGCAGAAAGGTAGATTAAAACCCCAAGAGAACTCATGCTTGTCAGAAAAAGATAAAAAGCAATAGATACACCTGAGAACAAGCTTTAGTGTAAGAACGACTAAATCTTCCAACAAAATGCAAAAGTATCAATTTAAAAGCGTTACCATAATTTGCCATTTTCCTAAGCCAATATTATGCTTAGAAATCTAATATTTAACTACACCTCAGTCCTTATTAGTTGGTGTAAGGTATTTCAGTAATGGTGGGAATGGGAACAGTGGTCAGTGCATAATTAAGAAGTTTATTTCCACTGCAGTGTTACATCCCTCTCACCACATTTCTCTCTCCTTCTTTTTCACTCTCTCCAGTCAACCTTTTCTTTACTATATCATCTTTTTACTTTTTAGAAAAATTGTGTTTAAATAAGGTAGACAGAAGGATTCGATAAAAGAATTTGTCTATATCTCCCAAGTGGTAATTTCAGCTTTTTCTATTAGTATAAGATTGCATCCAAATTGTTGCCTAATGGATTTATTTTAACCCTCATTGCATAGAAAGTACAGAACAAGATATATGATTATTCTAAAGAGAATTTAGAGGAAATATTTGAATTCTAAGTACTTAAAAATACAACCACAGAAATAGCTAAAGAATAAATGTAGGTACAACCCAGTGGCATATATTTATTCACATGACCAAATTTTTAGGTGATGAGTAATGATAGTCAAAAATTTCTATTGAGCTGTTGATCAAATTCAGCATGGAGGGCAGGGCTTATTATTTCAGGGCACAATACTGAAATAATAAATTCACAGATTTAGGAAGATACTGAACAGAAATTCTCCCCAACTTCAGAGATCATTAATGCTGTCCAGTTAATGACAAAACTACTCTATGATTCTACCTGTTGTCTCATGTGATACAAATTGATGCTAAACTAGGCCTTGCTTCCATCCACTGTCCAGAAGTCACTAAAGCAGGGAAGAGGCACAACATTTTATGTACTGCTTTATTCTATGGCTAAGATGTTATTTTCAGGAATATTTCAACTCCCCCTACTTTTACCCACACTACACCACTGTCCCTTTTCCACTTAGTTGATTATATTTAGCTTAAAGCAGACCAAAATTAATATAAAATGGTATTTTATCAGTATATTTATATGTATCAGTGCATTTTATTGATATGCCTTTAGAATAGCACATAAATAGTTGTGGTGAAAATGAGCAGGAAAGAAATTGAGAAAATAAATACATGAAAAATTTTATTTCAGAAAAAGTCAGTGGAATGTGCACTAATGACAATAATCACCAGTATAGATTAAGAGAGATGGCATTTTTAGTTTTGTGGTTTGTACGTGAAGGTGACACTTCTTTTTAGGTCAGCTACAATTTTCTTTGCAAAAAATGGATTACTTTAAATTAAAAGGTTTTACCAGCTTACAGGCTTGAAGAAACTCATAAAATCTAGTGCGTATTTAATATATCACTTTTTCAATGTCTTTTGGTACAGACCACTTTTTGCTCACTGATTTTTGCTTCCAGTGTTTTATCTAGGAGGAACATTAGCTGTGCACCGTGTGTTTGAGTTCAGACACTAAAGAACTGAAAATCCAGTTCCCTGACTTTCATGGGTATTTTATGTGCAGATGACTGAGAAATGAATGGTGCACATCTTGGCACGCAAAACTTTGATTTTAAGACTTAATATAGCAGAGAAATGTCTTCTTTCTTAGTCTGTTCTTGCACATCCACTGATGTTTGAAGTCTGTAATCTTTGACCCTTATCTTCTCAATTTCACTTCTTTAAAGAATTTCTTCAGTAAAGCACTCTAAAGTCAGGCAGGGAGAAGCCTTCTTCCCATCATGTTATATATATAAGGAGGTTCTGAAAGATTAATCAACCAGTTAATGCCATCATTTGTTAATCATTAATCCAGGAAATCTCTTTTCCTTAAACCTGAATGACACTTTGTTCAATATGTGTCAGATGTTTCTATTATCTGTTAAGCAGAAGGTCTGGAATGAATGCAGAATTTGGAATGAATGCAGAATTTGTGAAGGCATATAAAAATTGCTTTCTGTTACTCTGAGATATGTGCTTCTAGAAAGTGTACTCTAGTATTCTTTAATAAACAGCCCCTGTGTGGTATTTTTTCGAGAGGGATCAGCAGAAGGAAGAGGCTCCTGCTATATCTAGTAAATAGGATAGTGCAAAGAAACTTGTCAAACAACACAAGAGAACTTACTGTATTTCACATATGCAGTCCAGATTGTTTACCACAGGTTTAGAAACCACCTGCCAGGTCCCAGAATCACCAAGACAAAAGGCTAGCATTAAACATAACATGGACATTTAAAGATACTTGAAATTATAAAATGTAAACTTCACATGTCACTGATTTGTCACATTGTGTCCAACTGTGGGATTATATTCTAAGTTTCAGCTTGCACTGTGTGAGCTGTAAGTTTCTTAGCTTTGTGAATTGACATTAATATTAAAGAACAAAGAGAAACCTCTATCTCAGTTATGACATGAGCTATTGCTCATTAGCTGA
The DNA here is from genome assembly GCF_027477595.1 of Haemorhous mexicanus. Lineage (NCBI taxonomy): Eukaryota > Metazoa > Chordata > Aves > Passeriformes > Fringillidae > Haemorhous > Haemorhous mexicanus. The sequence continues at coordinate 114,046,578 of NC_082341.1, forward strand.
CTATGTCTGGAATTAGTTTGCAGAATAAAGGGGTAAGTCCTTTGGAACTGATGTCACATGTTCCATGTGTTTGTCTGTCTGTGATAATCTTTGCTTCATTGTCTGCAAGTCTTTATCTGAAGCTGCTCTTCAGCAGGCTCCTTAACTTTAATGACTATCAGGGATTTAATCATTACATGATGAATCTTTGCCTCTTAAATGTGGATGGCTTTTTACAAAGTGTTCCCAATTTCCACAAGTAGTCTACTGCAGAATGACATTTATAAATTAAATACTTTTCAATTCTCCAGCTGTATTACATAATACTTAATATATTTTTTGCCACTAGAAATATCTTTAGAAATGAACATTTTTGATCTTTTTGAATAGAGAGCAAATTAGGTGAAAGAAAGGGATAAATTCAAGAAGGATAATACTGAAAAAAAAGATATCACTGTTTGTAAAGTATTGGAACCTTGTAACTTTAAGATTTTGGCTTTTTTTTTTTTTTTAAGACATTTTGTAATCAAAAGAATTACTTAGATCTTTTTTACTTTTGCAAGCTTGATGTGCATCAGAAGTTTGGATAAGAGAAATATGTAGCAACTTTTGCTGATAGTCACTAGTCATAATGATTTTAATTATGTTTCCTTTTGAAATAACTCTTTTGAAGAGCTGAAATAGCCATGTATAATGAATAACAATAGTTTATATCAACATAGATTTGATTGCTCACCTAATCTGAATCTTATTTGCTTAAACATTTGCCATTTTTAAATGATCATTGAAATTTTGTCCAAATAATTTGCCATCTACAGATTGTACAAAGTTAATTCCAATTCATCTGTATTCTCTGTTAAAGAGAAGTTTAAGATCACTCTGCAGAAGTCTATTTCTGGTTCCAGTAAAGTTAGTTAAAGCTCTACAATTTGAAAATTCCAGAGCAATGGAATTGGATACCTGTCTGATGTGACAGCTTTTCCTTCTTGATTTGCTGACTGTAAGTTTTTCAGTGTTCATGGATGAATAATGTTTTTAGACACTTGTAATGAGTAAGCGCACTCTTAGAATTTTTTGATAAATGTTGAATGCCATGACTCTCAGAAGCTCAGTGACTCAGTTATCATTGTTCTGGCAGCATAAATGAGCTTTAAAGCCAGCATAAATTACTTTTGCAAGTATTTTCAAACCTCTCTGTGGTAGAAAAATACCATAAAACTGCCTAGTATAAATTAGAATTAGACTACTGCCTTTTGCTTGATTCAGTTTGGCCTTGATTTTTTTTTTTTTCTTAACTACGAAAATTTTGTACATATTCTAAATTTCCTTTAAAAATTTGGCTATAAGAATCTCAATAAAAGTTTGAAAATTGCTTACAATCAGTCATCAGAACATATAGCTTTTCCTTCCTCATTTCTATGCTTTAGCCTCAAAGGAGTCCAAAGTTAACAAACCAGAACTGTAAGATTTATTTCTCCTATTGAGGTACACCCTCATCTTTTCCTTTAATCTTAATTGAACTGCAAAGTGGACTCAATGAATTCAAACAAGCAGGCTTGGATCCCCTTTACATGCATGTTCCTCTCTAAATTATGGATCTGGGAAATACTGTTGTGCATCACAGTCCCTGAGTATCAGACATCTCTTGTTCTGGATGCCAGATCAGTCCCTTTGGGTTGTCTGCTGCAGGACACAAAGTAGAGTTTCAAGTTGTGAACAGCCATAATTGGGCTCCAAAAGCTGAGAAGATGTAAGGACAGTTGAGAGCTGCCATATTCCACCTCCCTCAATATCCCTTCATCTCAGAAATATGTCCCTGATAGACCTGAATCTTTTCCCTTAAAGAACCATTACTTTTGCATTGCTGTTAAAATGTGGCCTAGACAAATTTGTGTCCTAAAGGTATGAAATTCAGGATGTAGTTTGAAACACTTTATGTGTCAAAGTTCTCACAGTAGCTATTTATTGCCTGAAGTTATAGAATTACTGTAGATTCATAAATTAATTTTTAAGCCCAAAATACAATTGTTATATGATTGTTCTTTGATATTATAGATTGAAAATTACTTTTAAAATGGATTACGTTTGCCCACGGTGTTTCCAACAGATTGATCTTTTGATGACAGTTGAAAAAAAACACATGAAAATAACAGCAAGAGAAAATTGGTGTACTGACATGAAATAAATTGCTCTTTATGAACAAGAATAATTTCATATTGGAATAATTTAATATGTGGTAAAAATGTGTCTTAAATCTCAATCACAACAAGATGTATAAGAAAGAAACATGTTAGGTCACTAGAGATCTTTTGTGGGGGAAAGGCAGTACAACAGATCAGAGAATATCTTACAAAGATTTTTTTTTTTCTGCTTGTCCAAAAAGCTCTTTAATGTACCATGGTTTTTTTAATCAGTATTTTGAAATCAGTAAATATATATAATGAAAAATATTATCAGCCTAAATGGGATTAACTTTGCCCTCCTCTGTGAATATATGGCTAACACAAGCAGCACATACAGGGTTAAGTTTGTGTTACTGCCTAATAGGTAACATTCCTCAAACCCTTCCTCTCTTAAGCTTTTTGTCAAAACTTCCTTTGCCATAGATCTGGGATTTCTTTGGTTTTACTTGCATCAAATCCTTTCTTAATTGTTCTTGGCGTGACTTGGTACCCCTCAAAATTACATATTCCAGCAGATACTGCCTCAAGAAAGGAATGAACAGAAATATTTTAAATCAAGGGATTAAGGCAAACAAAAAGGAAAATAAAATGTTTCATTTTTTTTAAGTATCTATAGCCAAGACCTCAATTACTGGTTCATAGTATCTGTAGCTCTAATGAGACTACTGAAGTGAATCAATGGTTGATTATTTAAAATGGATGGATGGGTGTCGCAGTGAGGGAGGCTCGGTGACACCTCAATGTGAGAATCAGCAAGCTTCGTTTATTGATTAGAGCATAAGACATTTAAGCACAACATGTAATAAGCTCCTGCATATTCTGTAAGCTAAGCAGTCTATTGGTTATTCTTACTTCTTCATCCTTTACAACTTACATCTTCCTTTTCTCATGCTCTGCTTTCGGCTACATCATCTTGTTATCAGACTACAACTATACCCAAGGCCACTGTGGCCGTGCAGGTGCAGGGCCCAGATTAGCTGGGCCAGTACTTTTCCAATTCTCAGCTATCCAGAGCATGTCTACGTGACCTTTGTCATGTAACCAATTCCAAACAGATGGGATATTGCAGCCTTCTCAGAGGAATCTAAATTTCAAATTAAACTTGAAAATCAATGCTTGGTCTCTGGCTATGAAAAGCCCTCCAGATCTACATATTTACACAAATTCCTCAAGATTTGCTAGTTTACTGCAGCTAATGACCACCCTCATCCCCCAAGTTGTGCTAAAAGTCTTACTGAGCAACAAGTTCATCTGCACTTTTTGAAGAGAATTAAATTACTTCAAATTCTTCAAGATCTTCCCTCCACTTTTGCTTTAGTATGCCAACAAATACATGGGAGGAAAAAAATCAATCAATAACTTACTTCTGTGTATCTTCTTATCTATTAAAGTACTGGTTTAGATTACATTTTTTTTTTTTACACTCAAAAGACAGATTTACTCTTCCATGTCGCACTTTTCCTCCAGCTGCTAGTTCAGACGAGGACAAGTTTTCTGTAGATCCAACACATTCTGTAAATCCACAACATTGTGCTGGAGTAACACAGAACCACAGATTCAAAGAATTTTTAGGGTTGGAAGAGACATCTGGAGATCATCTAGTGCAAGCTAATTTAGTTCAACATCCCTGAGAAATCTTAAATATGGCAGAACATCTCATCTTGTGTTCATGCAACTGCTTCTATACCTGCCTACCTAATTCTGGAAAGAATTACTCTCCAGATTGCATTAACTATTTTTGATTCACTCTCTTCTGCATTTCTTGGAAGCCTAGACATCCATTTCGTACACTGCCACCTACACTGAAGAAATTTAAAGAAGAGAGTTCAATCCTATCTGGAGACAAACTGTCTCCTTTCTCACTTTTTTCACTGCCTGGCACAGAGTAGAACTTGAATGCCAAGTGCAATTACGCTGTTAATTCAGAAGTTACAACAGATATGGTGCATTACATGCAGGATCTCTCTGACACTGGAAGAGCCAGACAAGAAAGATGAGTTCACTTAGTGGTGAAAGTACACAAATTATTAGTTTCTGGGACTTTGAACTCATCTCCTTAATGGTTCAAGACACTTGCTGTTGATTGTGAGAAAGTGCTGCAGTTGTTATTAATCAACTTGGATCATCATTTTCCACAAAGATGATACAATAAGTTCAGTTTTTAAAAAAATGTATCTCTTTTCCTTCTGAGCACAGGAACATTTCTTTCTTTAAATGATCAGATTACTAAAGACAGAGTATTTCTGGACACGTCTGTTTGATGTACAGGTCTTTAATCCACATATCTCTTCAGTGCCTAGAGCTGTTCTGTGAAGTCATATCCTGAGCTGGTAGTTCTTTACTAGAGGCCATGACCCAACTGTAGTCATGTTGGTTATAAATTGGATTTCTCATCTAACAGAAACTTACTTACTCATGCCAGCATTTAATGTAATAATACTGATGAAAATAGAACCCATTTTGCAGATGTGACTCCATAATTAAAAATTCTGTAAAGCATTGCTAATGGTTATTGTAACAAGTGCAAATGAGCAGCTACACAAGTAAATAGAGACAATTCTTACCAACTTATGAGGAAATAAAATCTGTATTCTAAAACTGAGCCTCCAAAAGCAAGCAAGGGTTTTTTGGAGGTAGAGGTACACACGTGTGTCTTCATCATTTTTTGCTGGCTTTAGTTGCTCAGCATTTTTCTTTTTTTATTTATGCAGTTTATGCTCAAAAGAGACTGCAAACCTTTTCAGTGGGGAACTTTTGTTCCTTTATATCTTCATCGCATGCACAAAATGCAGAGATCAGTGTGATTACTGGGAATAGCTCTGCCTGCACATATCCAGCAATGTTAAATCTCACAGTAACAAACCATAAACCTTTCATATGATCTGCAGGTTATGAATAATTCTCCTTTCCTCAGAACTGCTTTTTTTAGAATTCAATTTCACTTAAGCAGCTAATGAGCGAAGGTTTAAGTTTTTATAGGTCATTGAGAGCACGCATTGAGGGACAGTTCTCACATACAGGACTCTCTTAATTTTTGAAAATTTATACTACTACAAATGAATACATTTAATATTCAACATTCCATAAATAAAAACTACAATTTTTAAAATTTTTGGTTATTTCAATTATTCTCTGCATTTGGAAAACCAACTTAAAAACTCACAAACCCCAAAAAACTACTACCTAAAAAAAAAGCCCAAAACATTGTTTTATAGTATTTAACAATATAGTTCCATCTCTTTGGTATTTTGTTATATCTCTTCTACAAACTTAACTGTTTTCTTGCTGCCCTTTGACAAATTGCTAGAAAAGTTGGTAAAAACTCCCTGAATGGAGTAAAAGAGCAGCATAATGTTTAAACAGTGCATAATCTTACAATATTACTTTTACTTGTGTAATTTCATTTGAATTATTTACAGAAAAAAATATAGAGAGATGTCTACTGTATAGATGTCTCTCTACATCTGGACTATGTACCCTGCAGTCAATTTGTAGCTAGCCAAGAGAAACAGGCACTTCAATTAAAGTAGATACTTAAAAGATAGATAGATAGATAGATAGATGGATAGGTAGATAGATAGATGGATAGATAGATAGATAGATAGATAGATAGATAGATAGATAGATAGATAATCTAAAAAATAGAGAAAAATTTGGCTCTTTGTTGCAAACAAACTTGCATGGAAGATGTCCTCCTTAATAACAGTTTTTCTGTATCTCACCTTAGGTATTTTTAAAATATTTGCAAGGAGATATGTTAGAAAATTAGATCAAATCTTTACCTTAATATTTGAAAACAGCCATAAGGTCATAAAATATCAGAAAACATCACGTAAGAAGTGAGATAAGCTTGAGCTCAAATGCATATAATCATTACATGCCCAGAGCTTTTTTCATTGTCATTGTGAAAAAGTCATTTCTAACATCAAAGTGAAGACCTCAGCCTTACCCTTACCTGCAGCATAAACTGACCTGGCCTGAGTCTGTATCTCACCTAACCTACTGGCAATGATACAGGTCTATACATTTGGTCACAAACAATTGCTTCCAACCTACAAAAAAAATATATCTCTAGATAATCTGAGTCTTGACTGGTATTCAGTGAAAAGTGGAAGTCAGATCCTCTGCCCCTTACCTACGTGTAAAGGAAGCACAAATACGGATCTGAGACAGCATGAAATATTAGGCTACTTCCTGAACCAAGACAGTGCAAGTCTAATCTCTAGATAAAATCACTAGAAAATGGTCCTTGCTGGCGCATTCTTACAAAATCCAGTGAAAATCTAGAAGAAAAATCTGGATTGGGGTCTGCAGTACAGAGAACTGCAAAGATTTTCAGCAGGTACATATTTCCTGAGGAAGGGTTGGTGCTGGTCTCAATAATGAAAACCAGTTCTTGTTGCTGTCTAAATTCTGCTAAAGGTAATGTCTGACAAGAGCAAGGTAAATCAAATACCCCCTTCTCCTGAGTTCTGAATTTTCTGCTATGTGATAAAGAAGTGCAACAAAGAAACCACAGATCTGTTAGGCTAACCTCAGTAACTGGAAAAAAATTAGAGAAGGTCACAGTGGGTACTACTGAAAGGCATGTAAAGGGCAATGCGCTCATCAGGCACAGTCAACACAAATTCATGAAGGGAAATTCCTGTCTAACTGATTTGATATCCTTCTGTGATAAGGTCACTTGGCTAGCGGATGAGCAGAAGGCAGTGAATGAAGTTTTTCTGGATTTTAGTCAAGTCTTTGATGCTCTCCCTCACAGCATCCTTCTGGACAAGCTGTCCAGATGTCAGATAAGCAGATCCACAGCACGCTTGGTGAAGAACTGGCTGAAGGGCAGGGCTCAAAGTGTTTTGATGAGTGGGCCTACATCTGGCTTGCAACTGGTCACCAGCAGTGCTCCTCAGGTCCCAGTCTAAGGACAGTTCTGTTCAGTATGCCTAGCAACAACCTGGATGCCAATTTGTTGATGATATCAAACTGGGAGGTGTTCTCACAAGGGACAAGCATAGATAGCTTTGAGGTTGCTATGGTTTGGATTTGTTATGAACACAGTGTTAATAACCCCTATGTTTTAGTTACTGCTGAACAGCTCTTGTGCATCATCAGCTGCATGAACTTCAACAGCAAATGCTGGATTCTGAACCTGGGATGGAATAATGCCAAACATGAGTATAAACTAGGAGAGGAGCGGCTGGAAATAATCTCAAAGGACCTTCTTGACTTTCATATTTAATTTACCCATCACTAGAAAACACATTTCAATGAGATAAACTGTTCCTTTTTTTTTTTTTTTCCCTTGAAATAAACATTTGCACCAATGAACACTAATATAAATGGACAGGAAAGAACAGAAATGATATTAAGACCCTTTAAAAACAGAAATTTACCACAAAGTTAAATGCAACATTTTCTTCTTACAAATATAAGAAGTAATTGTATTCTTTGTTGGATTCTGCACCTAGAATGGAGTAATGCAAGGCACAAGGAGATCAACCCTGAGAAAAGTGATCAGGGGGTGTTGGCCAGCAGGAGGCTCAGTGGGAGCTCTCATTGCCCTGTCAGCCCAGAGGGCAAACCTCAGCCTGGGGCACGCCAAACACTACATGACCAACCAGTCGAAAGAGGCAATTATCCTGCTGTGTTCAGAGTTGGCATGGCCTCACCTGGAGCTCTGTGTGCAGTTCTGAGCTCTGTGAGTCAGAGGATCTGAAGGTCTTGAACGAGTCTAGAGGAGATAAACATAGCTTCAAGATTTTTCTGCCTCTCTGTATTTGCCCTAATGACATTCATATCATTTTGTCAATGCAGGAATATAATTATGCTACCTTTTGTGTGAATCCCTGTCAAATATGTACCCTGGTCTCCCAAGACTTTTGTCCAATGATTAAAAATATGCATTCTGTAGATTCCTAAAATTGTACAAAGTTATCTATTTTTAAAAGAGGTTAAAACATTATTCTCATCAAAAGTTCTCCTTTTAAAAAATTTTCTCATTCTTCTTGATCTTCAGCCTTCCTTTTCTGACATGTCTTTCATTTTTTCAAATTAAAGTAAATGACAGAGATGATAAGGAAAGGGAGAGAAATAACAAATTCTTTCTTCAACTTTCTTCAGGCTAAAAAGCAATCCTTTAACATGTACAGTAAGCTTCTCAGCTTTTGAAAATAGATCATTTGATAATCAGCTTCACTATTAATTCTTACTCTATGTTCCATCTATTTGCTTCTTCAAGTTAAAATTCCTTAAAATGCAAAATTCTACTCATGGCTACTTCTCTTTCTTCCTTTCTCTCACAACGTTTCCAAAAACAGTATCACAAACTGACCTTCAAAATAATCCTGTTCACAACAATTTGTTCATGTGCACACACAAAATTCTCTGAATCTATAGTTGCCATGGGAGATAGCAGAGAGGCATCATATTATTCTTTGCCTGTTCTAACAGTGTTTTAATGAAGAAAAACTATATGCAACCTTCCATACTTATTTTCTTGTCTCTTTTGGGTTTTTTTCCCCTGAAAATGAATCTGAGATGGGTACCTCCATATCTTTTTGAAATGCAATGCACAAGGTCTCTTCTAAATACATAGCCAAACAGTTTTATCCACTATGCAACAGCAAAACAGGAAAACATCACTTACTCGTTCATGATTTACTCTTTTCTAAAGCCTTGTTTCAAATTTATTTTCTCCCTTCACAAAGGTGGAGGAAAATCTTAAATTATTGAGCAGGCTCAAATCCTGACAACAGGAAAATAGCCACATTAAGCTGGAAAGTAACTCACATTTGTCTGAAAAAAAAGAAGTCTGAATGGGAATGTATATTAAGATGAAACAAATTAAGTAATACACAATTCACACAAGTGTCTGTCAAGCAGGGTTGCACACTAAAATTTCCCACTTAGAATTATATTTAATGTATTTTAATTTCTTTTCTTTTTATACTGCAGGAGATATAATTTAAATCTGAATTATGGTAACCTAAAAAGCCATTTTGCTGGAAATGAGCAGTTGATCAACATTGAGTATGAGAGAAGCAAAGGTAGAGAGTGTTGATTTTTTAAATTTATTTTTTCCTTTTTCCTCAGCTTGGTATTAATCAGAGTGATTTAATACTAGAGGTTTTTATAGTTTTCATCTAATCTCACATTACTTGCCAATCCCTTGGGGATATTACCACATTTTAATCAAAATGCACTAGATGTAGTTATGTCAGTGTTGAGCATCCTTTTTGCTTTGTTAATTAGTTACAACTCTGCAAAGGCTTATACCTATTTTAGGAATTTCATTTCTTTTATATTTTTAATTGTAACAAGGACCAGAACTCATTAAAAACATGTATGATTAATGTATTTTCCTCAGGTGTTTTATTTCCATCAATACTGCCCTTCTGTAAGCTCTCTTTGTGGATTCAGTCAGGGAGGTTTAGAAAGAACATTCTTCCAGACCAATATGTGCAGCTTTGATTCTGTAAAGTCTACCTTGTAAATGGACTTATTTTGGTTACAGCAAGTATTACCACATACTTCCAGTTGTGATGCTGATGTGATCAATTTACAGCCAAAATAAAGCTGGCTTAAGCACATCTACAAGTATGAGCAGCTCAAGAGAACAGAGGTTCAGGCAAAGCATTGAAGGTAAGTCCTGGGGTTACAGGAAATTTAACAGTAAGAAATCAAATACATGTAACGTATCCTTTCACTTTATTAGGTCACAGAAAAAAATTAAGAATAATAATCACTGATATAATCTCATTTCTAAGGAAGTTTACAGTGATAATAATAGTTCATTTTGGTTTTACTCTAAACATCATGAATATTAGTGCAGAATGTGTTCTCAAAGATTAAACTTGAATTAATGGAATCTCCAAATTCAGCCATTCATATTTGTCTGATAATCACCTAATTAAATTAAGAAATTCCTTGAATCAGTAGTGTCAGAACATTACATCTACTTGAAAGCTGCTTGATGGTGACTCCTGAGAAATAAATCAGTCATGTTGTTATACCTGCTATAATGTAAAAGTAATGACATTTGTCCTAGTTCTTTCTTCTATCACTTGAATCCTGAGGACAAGTTCATAGCTTGTAACACAGCATAAGGTGAGCAGCCCTGAATAGGGTCCTAAGAAATAGTTGGTTCATGGAATATGTTTCCAAGTTGTGGATGAAAACTAAGGTAAATCCCAGAAAGCATAAATTTCTAAACTAGGCACTATCTACTGAGCCTTGCCTTTGAAAAGCTATTTACCTGAGATGCGCTGTACTGACTCATGTATCTCTCATTTTCAGACTTATTTTAACTATACCCATGTCGTGAAATCTTCCTTCCTTCTGCAGTGAAGACACTGAAGCCACAACGTAGAGTTTTAGGTTCTTTATGAGCAAAAATGTATTCCTTGAGAGGTGAAAGATGGAGAAATTTAAACGATCTCTCAAACCATCCCTGTTTTGATATAAGTTAGTACATATAAGATCTATGGTTTCCCAAGTTATCCATTAGGAATGTGTGCTGGTGAAGAAATTAATGAAAAATTAAATTAAGTACTTCAAAATAGAAATTTGTACTTAGAACAAAAAGGGTTTTCAAAATAAAAATGCACAAGGGAATGCATGCTAGAACGACTGCCCCACATTGTGTATGGTGGCACACATACTTCATTCTGGCATACAATTTGTTTACCCAAAATATTTTTTAGCTTGAGGGGTTTCAGAATTTTAATGAAAAATTTCTTGATGTACTTTTTACTATTTAAAAAGAAGATGCTGTTAAAAACATCACAAGCATTGTAAATTATTGTTTATGTGTCAGGATGCAGGTGCCACTGTCAAACCTTTTTACAATCTTCAATGTTTCTTATTAGAACTGAAAAATATTTGGATCATCAGAATACATTACAGAACACTGTATTAAACATGCACTACATTAGATTCTACAGAAGTACCTCACTGGATAGGTAGTTGTACAGAACATAAACTAAAATTGGGGCTTAAAGGACTGCTTGGAATCTCAAGTTTTTTTAGAAGCTTGATGGCATGACAGAATGCTTGTGTTTGTATTTAAAGAAATCTTGTACCTAAAATAAGGAATAAATTATATAACTTTAATCCCTGGGTACCATTTATCCTATAGAAATCAGTGGCAGAAGAAAAAAAAAAACTGTTTCTTCACAGATGTGGTATCAGTGTCCATTTCTGTAACTGAAACTTCTGTGTACTCTCAAATGCAGAAGAAAATGAGCATGGTGAAATAGATATTTCAGCAAGTGAGCAATGAAGAAAGTTAAAAATATTGTGATGGAAAATGACTAAACAACTAAATATCTTCTATCACTGGTTCAAAAGCTCTCACATAAGACCTCCACAAAACCTCTTATGGCAAACTCTACTGTGTCCTCATACAGCAGTTTGGCAAAATAGCAGTGACAGCCAGAAGGTGTGGTTTTTACAAAAAAGATGACACGGCTATCCTGGGAAAGCTTTCCATTTTTTTTTTTTGGGGGGGGGGGGTGGGAACTATGCCTAAAGGTAACCATGTGTTTAGTCAGTTCATTGTCAGGTTTTTAGACTGATAGATGGAGGAATTAAAGGCACAAAAATTTATGGCAATCACAAAAAGGATAAGGTCATGTTTTAAGCTGGTTTCTAATATGTATGGAAAAATCTCACTGAAAATGGAAGCATTTACTGGCTAATGGTGGTAATGCAACTGTTAAGTAAGAGATTGGTCTCATCCTCATTTAGACCTTCTGAATAAAACAAAAATTTATGTTACGTAGTCATTAAGACAAGCTAAAAAGAGGGGTGCAAATTATATTATCTGTGTCATACATAAAATGTGATTTGAATTAATAATTATACAATATTTTGACTATATATCCAGGAATATATCTATCAAATTCTTATCTCTGAATTAATCAGTTTTGCCATTAATTCACATGCAATAACAATTTATCCAGGGTTGGTTTTTTTTTCATTTTTGCCAATCAGCATAAAAGAATTAGTTCTTGCATTAACAATTCATTATTTAAAGGGACATTCTGTTATTCTAAAACTACATATAGCAGCAATCAGAAATAAATGGGAAGGTAAAAAGTTAAGGTCACTGTGAAGAATTGTTTTTAACATTCACAGAGCCCTTTCCTGCTTTGATGTATTAACCTAGGTGTTTATAAAGAAGACACAGCCTTAAACCCAGGTTATTTAACAGAATAAAGACCAGATGTTATAATTCCAGGTTTGGGTGCAGATGACATTTCTCTTTAAGAAGTAATGCATTTTGTCACAGCAATTTGTGTTAAGATAAGAAGTCATGAGGTAGGCTGCCAAGTTCTCTCTGGTTCATTTGTTATGATTTTTGCACCTGACACAATGTCATGGGTTCAAGTCTCAAAGTGGCATTCTCTAGTGCTCTCCTGATAGAAGAGCTATTTGTACTTTAGGTGACATTTTAAAACAAGCTTTCTGGCAGCTATCCAAATGTATGCTAAAAATCATAAGAGACGTTTTCAGATAAGAGCTGGAGATAATAGCACTCTTGTGGGCAGCATCTCTTCTCTATAAAACTCACTCTGTTACCTAAGATTGCCTGTGAGCTATTGCTGAGCACATCTGTAATGGCTGCTGCACTTTCTCCCGTGTCATTTTATAAAAAAATAACTCAGTATCCTTCAGAGGTGTTCAATGTCTTGGACTGGAGGACCATTTTAAAAACGAATTCTATTCAGAGGGAATCAGGGGTTTTGTCACTAATTATGAATTAAATCCTTGATTCTGGCAATCGTTTCACTGTTTGTGTACTCAGGGAACATAGATTCTCTGAAGAATATCCTGTTCAGTGATGGGTTACTAGGCAGTAGAAAAGGACAATACCTGGGCATATGCAGGGGGGATTAAGTGTTCCCCTAGGAGTCTGCCAAGCTCCAGGTTTTTCCTACAGGTCTGGTTAGTCCTGTCAAGAAGGGTAGTTTACTCAGCCAAAGTAACAAGGATAAATAAGACCGGTGGTTTAGACTGTTTGATACTGATCTTTCTGTAAAATGTTTATTTGCAGGATTTGGTCACAGTAATTTTTTCTTTCAAGTAATTTTTTTCCTAGGTTTTCAGCTTATATTGCAATGACATATTCGTCATATTACTGTCATTATAGACTACATTTTTGTGGTGAGAATTATATAGCCTATGCTTATCTAACAAAAAACTTTTTTGCAGATGAAATATTAACAACTCAGAATGTTTCCATAACATTTTTTCATATTTTGGAGATTATTAAGGGTAGAAAAACTTCATGAAGTCTTCATAATTATCCTAGGCATAATTAACCTACTTTAATGTGTACAATAAATGTATACAAGATATACATGGATGCTGATAAACTCTTCATTAGGCTTTCTACTACTCTGTGCAAAAAAAAAGAGACCAGAAAAATAAAATCTCTGTGCTCTGACCCTCAAATATCTTATATGTGAGCATGTCCTTGTCTCTCTTGTGATAAGAAAATAAATTATTTCGACTGATGGGAACTACTGACCTATCTATCTTCAAATACATGTTGTACCCTCTGTTAACACTTTCTGATTTTATAGATAATTCCCTGATAAAATATTTTTGAGTAGCTATGTTTTAATATCTGATGGAATGGTATTTTTGATCTTACACCAAGACATTTGTGTAAGATTCATTCTTTTCAAATTCTGTGATAATAGTGTGTTTAGTAATGTCCAGTAAAGAAACAGAATTTGAGTCAAAAACTATGATTAAAATAATTAAATTTTGTGTCTAACTCAGCTGAACCTGTGTTAGAGGTTCTGGTGCCACAGAGTTAATAGGTACTCCTAAGAATTACCTAATGCACACACAATAAATAATCTGAAGTCGAAGGCAAGAGGGGTAATTTATCTTTATCAAACTACAGTTACAGCTGTGTTTGAGAGAGTCTGTGAGATTGGAGGGCTCTAAATGGATTTGCTGTTTTATTGACCAAATTCTTCAAGAAGAGTTTTTTCAAAAAAAGAATGTTCCAAGAAAAAAATAAAGGTATGGGAGGGTGGTATAAAAGCAACACTACACAAAACAAACTCCTTAACTTGAATTAACATCAAGAACAGATTTTCATGTGTTTTTAATTGACTGCTAAATGGCATATTTGCAAAGAAATTTACCCTTTTAGATTCAGGTTAGCAACACTTTTTTTTTAAACTATTGCTAATTTTTAAAAATTAGGCAGCATCTGAAAGAGAAATTATCATGGGTCTCACACCACAGGAGTGTGGAATACCTGACAGAGGGAGAAGCTGGGCTTTCACTCAGCATCTCATGACTGCTACTGTTCAGCAGCGCAGATAAGATGTGTAATCCAGTTTTTAACCTTCACATCCCTTCCTGCCACTAACATAAATAGTTTCATTGGTATTAGGCTGGGAATGAGAGCTATGCAACTACATGAGGTGGTCTTGAAGAGGGTTTTGAATGAAAATGAGTGTGCGGGGATAACCATGTGTCAAGGACAACTGATTGGGCATGTCATAGTGGCAGCTGCTTGATAGGTAGTTTTCTGTGCTATACAGGAGCTCAGCTTGTCTTATTAAGAAACAGATATGAAAAGGAGTAAAATAATGCTACAAAGGCAGGTGTTAATGAGGTGTTAATGAAAAAAATACTGCAACGAAAAAGGCATTAGGAAAATGATGAATTTTCCTGGTGGAATAGCTATGTAGTATTTCTAAGATGAAATAAGCTTGATTTTTTTTTTCACCTTTTTTTTTTTGAAAAAGGTCAAGAATCAATAGGTAACAGATTTTGATTAATATATTTTGTAAAAAATGAAAAGATCTGCTTAGAAAAGGCTCGTTGCAGAGGTTAGCCACCCAGCAAACAGTACTGTGACCTTTATTATTATCTGAACCTTGTTGAAACATTTCTTCCGTATCTCATTTATAATCTTTCATTCTTTTTTTCTTTAAAATTCAGGATTAGGTAAACAAATTAGGAACCCTTTATGTTTCTTGAGTGCATTTCATTAATACACGCAAGGGGTCTATAATTTATGTGACAAGTAGTTTTGTTACACATCAGGACATTTCTCTACTGCATGTTTATATAATATATACAGAGTTCTATGTTACATATATATAACTTTCAGTGCTACTTTTGCAGTATCATGAAGCTCGATGGATATGGATAAGTTAGCTATTTAGGCTTCATCACCAAATCTATGGATTCAAATCAGCAGAATGTTATACAAACCCCCTGTATTTCGAACATTTACATTTCTCTTTCTAATACTAACACACATGCCATACGTGATCTACTTTTTTTCCTACAGAAGAGTTATTTGAAGAAAAGTGTAGTAGTTCTAGAGAAGAATCAGTGCCATTTTCTGAAGAGTTTATTGGTTTTGGTTTTTGGATATTTTTTCTTCCCTTAGGATGTGATATGCATAATAGAATGAATAAATGAACAGATATTCAGAACATAGCATGAGGCTAACAAACTTGCTTTGCTGAGACCACATGTAAATCCACTGAATGAATGGACCTGCACTGGTTTATAATTTCTTATTTCATTACATTTTACTTTAAAATGAAGCTCAGCACTACTGACTGTATTTTGATTATACTGTGTTTCAGACAGACAGACAAACACATTCAATACAAAATGTTACTCAGAAGAGTTTTCCAGACTAAAAGGACTTGCATTAGATACCCTGATGACAAGGAAAAGGTGTTTTCTGAGCAAATTTCTAGACTCTGCAAGCAAAGGTTTTTTGTAGTGTCATTGTTCTAACAATGTTGGAATAGACAAACTAATATGATAGAATGGCTCTTCATAGAAACACTTATATCTCACTGATTATATGAAATAGGAATACCAAATATAAAATACAGGAGAGCAAAAATTCTGAAGGCAAATGGTTTTAAACTGTTTCTCTATGTCTTGGTTGCAGCTAATATTTGATTGCATCACATGCAATAGCATCAGAAGATAATCTACAGATATCTTAGATGACAAGATTGCAAGTCATAGATAATTAATCTGATTAAAATATTTCACTCAATAGTTGCAGAAATAATCTCTGATTCTATCTTGGTTGACAGGCATGATAGGCATCGGTACAAATGACATCTAAGAAGTTTCTGACAAAACTGAACTAGCAGACTTAACAGTTCAAGGCAGCGCGCTGTAAAATTTCAGTGACTCAGGCCTGTGGTGTAATCAGGGACACATTGATGTCTCTTCCTATTCTTCTTAACTCTGAAGCTTTGAAATCTTACTAGACATCCAAAGATGGAAAGAGAAGGACAGATTGATGGTGGGAGCAGAGATTATTTGTGGCAGATTAGACTTTAAAAGAGCTAATTTTTTTTTCTATATACATTTTTTTAAAGCCAAACTATCAGACTGCATCTAATTTCCATTTTTGGTGTAAATATGTAGGAAAACAGGGGGAAGGTCCTAGTTTGGTCCCAGTTACTTTTTGTCATTTTGGTCAGACAGTTTGTTTGCTGCTTTTGTGGTCCAAAGAAAAGCTTCAGCCCCCAGCAGTGGGTTGCTTAAAATGGACTCTGCTCTGCTAAACTTCATGCATAGAATCAACCTTTACTTTCATCTTTCCTTTTTTCAAGCTTTTCTCTGCGTTTAGGGAATGAAAAGGATGCGTAGGTTGTTGCTTAATTTATTTTGTCAGCATGACTTTTGCATTTAGATTTCCAAAGCTGATTAGGGGATTGAGCTGCTCAACTGCCATTAAAGTCAACCTCCTTTTAGTTAGTTTAAGAATTAAAACATGTATCTGTGGGGTTTACAATTTAATGATAGTACAAGATTTATGCACAAATCACAGGATTCTCTAACAAGGAAAACTTAAACCCAACATTTTCTCAGCTAGTTCTGCAAGAAACTTTAGCAACTGATGGGGAAAAAAAAAAGAGAAGAAAGTAAAACGTGCCCTAAAATAATAAAGGAATTAATTCCATTTTCTGAATTATATTAAAATAGACATAAAAATCTGAAATAAAATTTTCTTAACATATCAGTAACAATTCAAAACTGAGAACTCATATGATAAAAACTTTTGTTTAAGAAAGCATTGAAATAATGGTGACTAGAAAGAAAAATAGTAGTAATAAAATATTAAAATTTATGAACCAAATTTTATAGATTTTAGTCCAAATGAAATAGAAAAAATGGGTGTGTCATCTTCATGAATCAATACTGCTTTAATATCTTTTTTTTTGGTTTTTTTTGCTTTATTTTTTGCATTGATCATGATTACAAATGTCAGACTTGAGTCTATATTTCCAGCTTCCATAAGAAAGGTGCATAAAACAAGCGCTGCATGATCTGACAGCACAGTATTCTTTTGTTCCTAAAGAACAAAAGAATAATTAACTACACAGATGTCTGAAATGTCTGACATCTCATTTGAGATGTTGTTCCTAATATTTCAATAGCATTCCTAATATTTATCCTCCAGACAGCCATTGGGCTTGAATAAAAAGACTGAATATTCCGTTTTGCTTTCCTGGACATCATTGATCCAAATTATTTGAATTGTTATCATCATATGTTTTCAAACTATATTAATTTCCTTTAAGTCTGCTTAGCAAAATAGAGACCTTAATTGTATTGAACTGTACATTAATTTCCTTTCACCTTCCCACTTCTCATAAAAAGTTACTGTCAATACTGATGAAATAGTAAATGGGGCAATGTTTTGACCTAATAACTGCACTTTAGGAAAGGCAATTTATCATTGACAGCTTATAGATTATCACATTTTTATATTGATATGCATCAAGCATTAGGCTGATCTTTTTTTATGAAATGTCCAGAACACTTCAGAAAGCTCTTCTAAGGAAGCAGAATAATGAGAATGTTTTAGCATTGTGGTTGAATCAAGTGTATATGAGGGAAAGCCAGCCTTTTGAAACATGGCATCCACTTTAGCCTGTAGGAATGTGTATAATCTACAGACATGCAAAACTGAGCAGCTTAAATTTTGAAATCAGGCTTTCAGAATGGAAATATACTGTAACAAATCTCTATGTTAGGGTGTTCTTCCTTCCTAAGTGGTGAAAGAGTTTTTGATTTTATTTGTTTTGCACTCAATAAAATAATCTGGAAAGTGGTTTCAGTGTGAATGGGGGTCTTTGAATTTTCCTTAGTTAAGGTTTCCAATCCATATTCCAGGCGCATATTTAGACTCGTGGTGTTTCATTTTTACTTTATTTTTATTTTTATGCTATTGATCTACAATGAGCTCCTTCAAAATATTGTATTATAAATGATCCCATTTTTTTAAAAAAAAAAATTTTCTAATATGCCAATCTGGCCACCAAATATACTAAAGTTCGCACCAGTGAAATTATGAATACAGCTGTTTTGATTGCAAATACAAAAAGATATCTGATTTCAATCCCTGGAATTCTTGCATTAATTCTGTAAATTATGTCTTCACCAACACTTATATTGTCAATTTCATTAGTAGAAACTGAACAATTGTTTTTAATTAGGAAATATTGCATTTTTCATTAAACCAGAGGAACTTAAATTAGCAATACCACCCCCCCAAATTTTAGGCATTACCTTACCTTAATGCATTATCTTCATCTTAATTTGGTCTCTGATGTCAAAAACATCTTTTTGTACACTCTGATGTGAAAAATCATTTGTAGTAAGTATCACTAATAGAATTATGGATTTTGTAGTGTATTAGATTACATCATTATATATTACACATGGCAAACTAAACCAAGTTGCAGTCTAAATCTGCAGTTAAAAATCTTTTATTCCAAGATATTGTTTCTTCAGAACATTGTTGCTCATATAAATTAAATCATGCTTTCACAATATTTTAAAGAGCAATAAAAAATAAGAGGAAAGAATCAAAACAAGGGATCAAGTATGAAGCTCTTTTACAGTACATGTATTTACTTTGTGGTAAATAATATCACAACTATATGAGCACAAAAATACAATTTGTAATTTCTTGATTCTAAACCCGACCCGAGGTCTTGGATTTACAGTAAATTACTCAAGATGACAATGGCCCCAAGAATAAGACTAGTCCTTATCCCAGTTTCATGGAAGTCTAGGAAACCATTGCCACCCTAAGGGAGGCAGCGATAGCTCTGGAACCAGAAACAGAGCAGCATGGTCCGAGTGCTAAAGCTTCCAAATCTGTGAAGACCTGCAGGCCACGGAAAATGCATGGCTAGACTTCCAGACCTTGTGCTTGAGCACTCATGTCAAATCCCCCCTTGCAGCTGGTGTCTCCCACTGCTTTCTGTTGCTTCGGTTTTTTTAAGTTCTTCTAAGTCTTCTGATGTTTACGTTATTGTAACAAGCTTTCTCACGTGCTTTTCTGTAAATACTTATTGTTTTGTATTCTTTTCTGGAGGGGGAAAAATTTGGTGGACTGTTGGCTGGTCCAGTGTCATTGAAGAGGTGGCACTGTCACCCTCCAATCCACTGCCACTTTTGAAAATCTATAAATATTAAAGTCAGAAATTAAACCTTCATCTTTTTATCTTGAAGATTCCAGTGTCCGCGTCTTTTTATTTCATGTCCTATAGCAACAGCTTTCCACCACTCCTGGCCTCATGCATGCCTGCTCTGCTTGGCATTTACAGAGCTGGTTTTGTGGAGGAGAGCTTCACCCAACCTTTTTATTCTACTGCTGTCTTGGTTGTGTGGGAAAATGAAACAAATGGTGGAACTTTCTGTTGTACTCAACTGTTTTTTAATCTGTATTTGAAGCTATGCATGGTGAGACGGCCAAACATGACACAAAATTGCTTTTACTGGGTTGTGGCCATCCATGATTAAACATTTTAATCTATTTTTTATTTAAAATATATTAAAATGAAAAATAGCATTCTACTTTGCAGTGTTAAAGTGCATATCATCAAGAGAAGCTTCAGGAAGTTTTTTTATATCTAAAATTAAATTGACTCTCAGCAGTAAGTTAAAATCAGCATTTTTCCACTGGAATTTTTTTTGTACAAAAGGTGTACTTTTGTTACATGAATTATTTTGTATCAGCTTTAGCTGATTACTGTTTTTTTATATTTTAAAGTCTCTGATTGTGTGACAATTGCACCTTGCAGAGAAAAAAATTAAAAATCCATATGTTGTTTTGATGCTTGAAGCATTCTGAACTCAAAAGCAAATGCAAGCAAAATTGTACTAGGTGAATACTTCTCAAGTTTTCTTGCAGCCTGAAATTTGTGTGATGGTTGAAAAACAAAGATAGGTGAGTAGCATTTTCTGTGGATGAAAACCTACAGATTTTATCCCTGCCTGGAACTCCAAAACATGTATTTTCTCTTCAAAGTAAAAATCCATGTCTCCTCACCTGCTGCAGAACGAGGCTGTACATTTCATTCTGTTACTTAAGGAAAGAGTTCATGGGATGTCACAATTAGTGATATAACAGAGATAAAAGCACCATAACCATTCATAACATGACGTACAAAGCCGTCCTTCAGAACTGTTTTGTTTTGGTTGTTCTCTCTTAAGATAATATACTAGAAATATTTACTTAATAAAAATTAATCTTATATATTTGAGACCACCAAAAAAGGCTGTGTTTGAAAGAAAAAAAATGGGTATTGCCTAATCAGTACAGTTTCTAAAGAAAAATAAAGGCCAATTGCATTATGGGGTTTTGTTTATAGACTCAATACTCTTAAATTTTTTTTCCCAATTATAATCCCAACCAATAAATAATATTTGTTTAGGAAGTCTGCTGCACTACATCTGTTGTAGCATGTGATCACTCCTATAAAAAAGTCCTGACAGATTTTCAGGGCGCTCTTACACCCTGTTACAGCATACTAAACTGCCGTGTAATTCTTTTGAAACTGCATTGTGATTTTCAGAGTACATTAATATTATGCTCTCTGAAAATTATTTGCAGAAAGAATAAAAATCATGGGTTTAGTACACACAGTTCCAAGTTACACAGCTGCAAATCCAATTGTGCCTCTATTATGTGATCTCTTTTTCTTAAAAAAGCCATCTGTGATAACTGACTTGCTCTGGACATACAAACAAGTTTTGCATCATGGAACAAACAGTATCTGCTGGAAGTACTGTGAGAATTAGTACTTTGTGACCTTTGTCAGATTTAACTTTCTGTAAGTCACAGCTGTACATGAGACTTCTCAGGTACTCTTTTAAATACTCTTTATTCCATGCATTCCACTACAGCACCTGCCCTTTCTGAAGAACACAAAGGAGTACAGAATATTTTTTTTTCCTCTCAGCAGTCCCAGCTGGCACATCAATCTGCATCTAGACTAGTACAAGAAAAATGTCTAAGTTGCTTCTTTGTCCAGGGACCATTCAGCAGTGCCATCATATGGCTCAACCCCTCTTTTCTCTCCCCACCTTCATCCAGGCAGGTTGGAATCATTTGTTCTATCCTCTGGGAACTTGTTTGTTCCTTGCTGTTCCCTGAGCAGTGCCTTCTTTGTGAGAGTGCTAACCTACCCAGGCTAAAATGTGGAGGGAATGTTCAAGTCATTAAATAATGACTAATATCTTCCCAGAATTCTTCCTGCCTGCCTTTGCCTTACTTCACATTAAAGCTTTTGGTTTTAGACATCCTTTTTTGTTTTTCTCCATTTTTCCCCCCTAAACAGAGTATATTTGCCAAAACCCCATCCTATTCTCCCCACATCATGTTTGTTACCATTACTCCCTAAGTCCTAATTCTCCAGAAATCCTGAGAAAAATAGCCTAACCTCCTTGTTGCTCTCCCTTGGTGTTTCTTTCATTCCTCTTCCAATCTTGTCAGGGTATTTTGTCATCCTTTGGATGTACAGCATCTCTGGGAGAAAAAGTACCTGATTTGACAAGCAGCTTCCCAAAACGACACTGGATTATAATCGACAACAGACTGTGGAGTCATACAAGAAAGTGATTTGGAACTACTGCTTTCTTTAATTCTGCATAACATGATTAAGACCTAGGATCAGTGACTCATTTGAATTACCCTGAGGAAAGACAGCATTATGCTCAAAATCTTGTTTACAGGCAAAGTAGAAGCATACCTTATAGACAAGTAAAGCCAAGAATTTGTTGTTAGTATAAAATGAAGTCTGAAGAGTTTAATCATTATTAGTGCAGCTTTAATTACTGAAGAAAAAGAAAAGTAACAATGAAGTTTGCATGCTTAGTTTCCTCCACTTTTCCTGGTTCTATGCCCACTTTCATCCTGTTCTCTGTAGGATCCACTTGTAATTATTTTTAAACTTTTGCTAATATGCTTTCACACCTTTACTCATTCTTCATTGATTTGCAGCTCCACACTACATCTAAATTTCATATATACAATGCCTCTTAAATGTGGGGGATTTTATTCCTCTGTTAGCCCTAAAACTAGCTGTGCCCAGCTCCAGGTCTGCATTTCTTTGATTAATTATTGAGCTGTTCATAGCTTTTTCAATCTCTAGTGTCAAGCTTGTGTTCCACTCAATGCCTGTTTCTCTACCCTCTGTCCTGTGTATCTGCTTCTCTAGAGCCAGCCCTGTATTTTTCCACACTGCATTGTAAGGTAAAGTCATAAATATTTCATTCTACATTGAATACCTACTTTTACTGCAATCTATATAAAATGTTTCTGGGACCACACAAAGGTAAACAAAAGGAAAACAAGTCAACCATAGGTCAGTTAGAGAAATTGGTGTCACAACTAAGCTGAGTAAAATAAAATTACAGGCAGCATAGGAGAAGTTCAAGTAGAACAAGTATGACTAATTTCAGTCCCAGAGACTTGGAAATTCAGAACAAAACTATGGACTGTAAATAGCAGTGAGAATACTGTACTATGGGGCTAAATGGTTGTAATAGTTCTATCAAAACAGTATTTCTGTATTAAAAGCAAACAAATAAATCTGGGGGAATAATAAGCAATATCAGAATAAATTTCTATATTTCTTTACAAGGCAGTTACAAAAGTATAAGATCTATGGCTAGAATTTCAACTTATAGCTGTAGTAAGTGAGCAAGGAACGTGACAGTACATAAGCTAGAAGCATGAAGGCAATTAAACTGAAATTTTGTTTGTTGATGAGTGGGACAAGCTGACAGATTGCAGATCATCAGCAGGGACTTTGCAGTTATGAAGCACTAACTTGTAGTTCAATTGCTTTTGATTTCATCACTATTTTTTTCTTTTTTCTTTTTTCCCCAACCGCAGGTGAATATAACATTAAGGAACTCTTCTGGTTCCTTCAGGGTGGCAACAGACTTCAGTGATTTGGATACTGAGATTGGGTCTCTTGGTATAAGAGATTTTCACCTCTTGTTACCTTATGACAATGCTGCCACTGGCTGGAAATGCAAACAAATAAATGGAAGATAGATGGAAGGACTTGGGTTTTTTCTGCTTATAATACCTGGCCTAGGAAGACTTTGTGGAGCAAAAAATTTCTTCCTGAGAGATTTTACATACTTATTGTATGCAATGGACACTGGTCAAGGCTGTGTGCACCTCAAGGGTGACCTCACTGCTCTTGTTTTCAGATGTGGATGCTGTTGCCATTATTGCCTCTACGGAGACATAGAAAGAAGGTGAGAAGGCTGTATAACAGCCACCCACCCCAGTCATTTCCATCTATTTCATTTAGCTCTGACTGCAGGCATCCATGCATATAAGGTGGCCTTATACCCCTTTTTTTTCTGACAATTCTTGGCATACTAAAAGATTGGAAAGTTTCCTGTTTATCTTAGTTTACTTTGTATCAACTCCTTGATGCTTCTAAATTTCTCATAGTCTGTAACTCCTTATACTTATGTAACTCCCTATTTCTTATGTGAGACAGATGGATTTAATTTCTCTTATGTTTGAGATCTCTTTAATAGACTATACAGAATTTACCTACCATGCCTCTGAACTGAAAGTATTTTTATTCAGTCTACTATTATCTGTGTTTTTATTCAATCTACTACTATCTGTGTTTTTTTCTTTAAAAAAAAACACCAAAAAAATCTACAATTTAAGAAAATAAAACCTGAAGGAGAGACAGTAGAACTTAACTAAAAGAAAATCATAACTTTCAAGAAGGAAGTATATTTTGAATTGCAAACATGAAGTGATACGGAATCTTCCACTCTTTTTTAAAAATGAAACTGTTTGCTGCAATCAGTCTATACTTCCACTTATTATTTCTTCCTTCACATGACTCAAAGAAGTGTTCTCAGACCAGGTCCCTTCCCCAGCTGCGCCTCCACAATGTAGTTTCTAAATATGCTTGGAACATGGAATAAAAATAGTAAGGACCACGTTTTCCTTAGTGCAGAAACAACAGAAAGGCTAGGAAACAGTGCTGGAAAGTACCTCTTGAAAAGGTGCTACTTTACCCAGTTAATTAGAAACAGTCTGTGTCTCTCTGTTTTGGAATATGACATTCAAAACCCCTGAAGCATGTTACAGCATTGACCCAGCTTTTACTTGTCTATCCTGCAAAGGTTAAGGAGTTTTGATCATCCTTAAAGGCTGTAATATATGTCCTTTACAGGTATTACTAGTTCAACTGAGAAGTCAAAGTTTGATATGGTGAATTTCTGGATGTTCACTCATGTGAAAAGTTCACTCCTCACCCACTGTGAGTAGTTCAGAACCATGTCTGGTCTTGTAGTGCAGATGTACATAGTGTGAAACAATGGTAAAATTTTAAATATTACATTCTTGTTTTCACACTAAAATATATTTATGTACTCACTTTCAGTTGATACAGAGATTAAAGCCCAATGAACTTTCTAGGTTTTAGGCTTCTGGGAAGTGCTTATTTTACATTGATATAAAAAGGTTGATCTTGTTCTGAATTTATGTCAATATTTTTCTTGTAATTTTCTAGTTTCAAAACACTCCCTCCATGGAGAAAAATACTGAAAGAAGAGCAAAATAACATATACTAGAAGACCCCTAAACTTCTTCTTATTGAAATAAAAATTACATCCAAATGTATTTTTGAAACAAATGTTCAGCATTTGAGATGGAAATGGAATGCTTATGGGAAGTAGCAAAAAATATGCTACTTTTTATTTTTTGGATATGGATATATATTGGAAGGCATAAAAATATATACGCTACAAGAGCACATGCCAAGAAAATACAACAGCAAGAATATTTTGTTGTCATGTTCAACAGTAAAGGTTTTATACAAACTCATCACTCTATCTCTATTTTCTCAATGTAAATCCATGTGCAAAGCCTGAAAATAAAATTTCATGCCTGCCCTTGACCCATCAAAAGTAACTTTGATCTCTTAACACAGAGTTATTAAGCATTGAGATAAAATGAAATCTACAGAGAATCCATGTTCTAAAGTGTCTCTGGTACCACTACACAGTAAATTTGCTTCCACAAATATTTCACTTGGCCTCCACCTTTCCAACAGCAGTAATAGCTACTTCATCAAAACTTGCAAGCAGCTGGGTAATATCTTTATTTTTATCCATACAGCTTCTTATTTCAGCCTGTAAATTTTATTATCACTCTTAAGCCACAAGAGATAGTTGTATCATATTTTAAGAGCTGCTGGAGTGTCCAACTACTTACTCTCTGTTGGTTATTGCAATGCCAGGGAACTTTTTTGAACACACCCTGTTATTTTCTCTAAGCCTCTCATTTTCTCAAGAACATCCTGTGACTTATCATTCCTGATCACTGCACAACATCACCAACCTTCTCCTTTCACCCCAGTGGTCCATTCAGGATGCCAAGTGAAGTCTGCAAGCAAATCCATGGCTTGCGCCAAATCTGCCACCAGTGTGCTATAAATGGCACTGGCATAAGCAGACCCACCACTGAATCCAGAGAGGAGCCTGTGATGCTGCCCCAAAACTGATAAATGCACAACAGGTTGGAAAACTTAGAATATCTCTTTAAAAAAATATTTAGAATATTCTCCTTCCTGATGTTATTTCAGTGCTTATCTCTGACTTGAGTGTTGACAGAACAGCAAAATTCCACAAGGATATATCTGTATATGAGAATTTTGGACTCTTTATTTGGAATGCCTTTAATTCTAGTGGAAAACCTGGAATGATTTAATAACGCTTTTGTTTTCCCCTTTGTATCTTATGGAAGAGCAATAATTGTCTCTTAAATTGAAGGAATCTGAATAAGATATAAATTTTTTTGTTTTATTCTAATATTACATAGTGAACCTGAAAATATGAATATGAGGCATAAATTCGATAGTTTCTTTATCTGTAGGCATTCTTAGATTTTCCAGTGAAATTTCAGTTGACTGTGATATTCACAGATACAAAAATCTAGAGATAGACTTATCAAGTTATATGGTCAGTTTATCTTCCTGACACTGTATTTTTGTGCATTTTATAGTGGATTTTTCAGGCTAGTATATAATTATTCAGACATTAAAAATCCACTGCTGGAAATGAGTAAGTGTATATTTATTTATTTATTTATTTATTTATTTGGTGTTTTTTCATCTTTAACACTTTCAATATAGTTATGTACTTCAGGTGCTGCTTAGGTAATCTTTATAATTTAGTTTGTTGTCCTATCTTTAAAAACCAGACAATGCCGTTTCTGTTGCTTTTGTTACACTATTACTCTTAAGAATGAAACATTTTTGCAGCTAAGACTTGATAAATCTTGCTTCAAAATCGTGGAATGCTGAGAGAAAATGTGTGTGTGGTCAGCTACCATAAATCAGATAGTAAGAGAGGATTTAAAAGAAAAAAAAATAATGTTTCTGATTGCTTTTTCACTCCTTTTTTTGTAGAGACATCTCAGTGATACAAATCCATGATCACTGATGAAAAAAATAAAGCTGGTTATGAGATTGAAATTTTTGCTGGAAATATGCACGAAAAAATTATGAGTTTTCTTTGTTTCTATTCATAACATATTCATAATATTTAATGAACATAGCTGTTATATTGATTATTACTAATGGAACTTTTAAAAACTGTGAAGCTTGATTATAGTCTAATTATATTTTTTACCTCTGAACAGTTACAAAGATATTAGACTAACAGTGAATTTGAAAGGCTTGACAAATATATTATTTTAAAATCCAGATTCATTTTACTGTAATAAATATGAGATCACATTAAATGAAACAAAGATTTTTATTTTGTGAATATAGCCATTGACTCTAGAAACCAGGAACAACAGGTTTGCTCATTTTCTATTATGAGTTGAGCAAAATTTGTGTGGAAAATTTATGCATATTTATAGAGTTAACAACCCAGCATGTTTCCTCTGGAAATTCAGTGATTTCCCTGTAGTGAAGGTTGTGCTGCTCTTACATGAAGGTGGCCAGAATGAAAAAGGAATAATAATTAAATGGGAGATAATTTTCAATGCAGAATGATGATGGAAACAGCATTAGGTATTCCACAAGAAATATGTTTTGTGTTTATAAAAACTTGCTGCTCTCCACTCTGCAATAAAATTTATACTGAACACATGCATTGCAAGGCTGTTATTTCTTCATAAGTATGTAGGAATGGGGTGACAGATAAGATATTCTCACATTGGCCAAAAGAAGAATAACTGCAAAAGTTTAGTTTCCTTTTATTAAAATAATTTAAATATCCTTTCCCAAATTTATATAAGAAGTTTCAAGAAGAAATCTCCCTTTAGTACCAGGTTTCCAAAGGACTGCAGTGACATCCAGCTTATCTTCTATGACTGTTAGGCACAACTTAAACTGACTTCTCTCATCTTGTCCACTCTATCTTTCTTATCAGTTATCTTTAAAAAGTACCTATAACTCCAGCAACCTTCCTGAAGATTTCACAGCTTATATAAAGGGGTAAAAACTTGGTACCCTTTCTTTTTGAAATTGAAATAAGGTACAGAAGCTCAAAGCATCTGTACTTCCAAGTTTACAAAAAAGAAAGGAAGAGATATCTAAAATAGCTCACTAAACCCTATTTGTACATCTTTCCAAGTGAAAGATAACCTATCAGCAGAAGTTTTATCCCTCCACAATAAGCAAATGTAGGGCGATGTTGGTGTATACTTTTGGGTAGGAGGCATATTTCAGGACAAAACACAGGCACTCACAAAGAGCCTAGATGAACACAAAGTTTATCTGCTCAAGCATCCCCTGGTCAGATACAGGCTTTTTAAAGCATAGCAGTAGCAGGGCAAAGAAAAATTTCAGCATTTCCCCAGACTTCCCTATCATCTCCTGCCAATCTGCAGTGGAATGAAGATGGCCATATAAAACCCTCTGGGCACGAGTTACACCACACAGCTGCATCTTTAATTTAGGAACTGGAAATGAATGCAGCAGAATAAATGGAGGGAAACATTATGTGTCAGTATCTTGGGAAAAGAAAACAAGAGGAAAAAATTGCAGTAGGAAGAGGAACACACAATAGGAGTTCAGCTTCTGCGTGCTTTATCAATTTGTTTGTTAATATTCTATTGTTGTTTTGGTATTGTTAACGTGCAGCTTTTATTAAGATTTGATGCTCCTGTGCCTCTTTATTTCCCAAAAGTCAAGGTTGTCCAGCAAGGGATTAAAAAGTAGAAAAAAGACTCCTAAAAATAAGTTACATTGTCTACCAAAAGAAAACTTGAAGGAGTGTGGAAAAAAGCTAATATCAAAGTGTAAAAATGAAGGATAGGGAAAAAAACAAGCCTCCAAAAGTTCAGTATGTCATCTAATGAAAATGAAAAGTAACAGTTTTTATCTCCTTCACAGAGCTGAAGAATCAGACTGGCACATTTGTATGAGATTTCACCTTAGTTTACAATGAATGGTTTAATTTTAAGTTTGGATTACCTGGGAGCTACAGAAAAGCTGGTGTGGAGAGAAAAGGATTAAAACAAACCAAACTGGGGCTGAGGATGGGTGTGTCTTTCTTGCTGGAGTCAACAAGTAGATCCTTCTGCACTCGATGGCCTTGGTACCTCTACTCATCGACCTGAAGGTAAATTTTATGTCTCTGCCTTTCACAGCATGATCTGTGCCACAGCTCTTTCCAGTGACAATAGTTTTTAGGATTGATCATGCTCTACTAATTTCCTTCCTAGTTAACATATATGTTCTTGTAAAGGTGATGAGCAGCCTTTTAGTAAAATTCAGAGTAAAAATCTGTACAAGGTACAAGTTGCACAGTCTGTAATGCCAAGTTATAATGATGTTAGGGTTGTGCTTTGTCATTCTGTTCTTTTCAGGTTTTAGTGAAGGTGAAGCATTTCATTTTATGCATATGGCTGCAAGATATCTAATGTCTTTCTTCTGGGACAAAATCCAAGGGAAATCTGAGGTAGAGAAATTCCCCACCTGTACAATGTTTTGTGTTCTTACACTAAGAAAATAATTTGTCAACCTACTTATTTATTTTTCAGGGATAAGAGCTGTCAAAGACACGGTGTGGTCTGCGAGTAAACATTGACTTAAATCTATTTTTTCATTCAGTCATAAATTGTTTGAATGTTTTAAAGCGTTTAAAAAATGCTAAAAATCTTATCCTTAAAAGATAAGATTTTTAACACACAGAAAGGAGGAAAGAGGAAAGGCCTCATCTTCAGGAAATACTGGATGTCTAGAGATTTTATAGACATACCAGATCAATTTGTGTGCCTACAAAACCTCCTGGCATGCACTTAGGTACAAGTATACAAGCAGGCCAGGAATGTGTTTTGCTTATATAGCTTCCTGTTCAAGCATAAGATACTGATAAAAATTCTGACCAAAGTTATTGAGAGCTTGAACTTCTGTGGCTATTTTATAACAGAGAATTAGCATTTGCTCATAAGAAATAATGCTATGAATAGGGTTTTTGCCTAGCAAAATATATTGCTAAGATATTTCAGGGTTACTTTTACTTTCCAGTCTACAAAAATAATTCCAACTTTTTCTTTCTTGAAACTTTGAACAATTTTTTTTTTCTTATTTTCATCTAAACAGTTTTGCACAGTTCAATATGATGGATATTTTGAACCATGAACAAGAATTTACACTCTTAACAGAAAAAAGATTTCAAATTCCTAAGCTGTATCTTTACAAAAATTTTATTTTATTTAACTTAATTTATTTAAAAATATAACCATGCCACAAGCCATGTGCTAAATTATAAGGATTATAAATGCATCTAATGAACCATAAATATAATCTATAAATTCATTAATGCAGTAGTTTTCAATGAGAAATTTTAAAATATTCTTTTTTCTTGCTTTCACATTTTATTTTATTTTATTTTATTTTATTTATTTTTTATTTTATTTTTATTTTATTTTATAGGAAAGGAT
Source organism: Haemorhous mexicanus (assembly GCF_027477595.1). NCBI lineage: Eukaryota > Metazoa > Chordata > Aves > Passeriformes > Fringillidae > Haemorhous > Haemorhous mexicanus. The sequence goes on from NC_082341.1 coordinate 114,076,998, forward strand.
ATGTCCTTTTAGGAAAGACATAGCATTGGATTAAGTGGCATAAATGACCAGAATGGACAGCAAAGGTTTGCAATATTGATGGCAGTAGCATCTACTAGGGCAATATAATTAGTGAAAATCTGTTTCCAACTGGCAAGGTATTTAAGAAAGTCAACAAGAAACAAATTACACATTTGTATTCTAATTCAAGGATCTTTAGCATCAAAGTGATACAAAACCTAACAGCATCACTGGGAAAATAATAGATTATAGGAAGGAGAGAGAATAAGTTAAAGCAGTAATCATGACTTGTACTACCTACAGGTTTGACAAGAATATTGTTAGAAAAGTTTTGTAAATTAGCTATTAATAGAATTTAGAACTAAAAAACAATAATAAGATAAGAGATTTAACATTTAGGATTTTGGAGACTAAAAGCGGACCTGAATGTGGAATGCAAACTTATTTTATGAGAGCTAAAGACTTCCTGATAACCCCTGAATTCTGATAAAGGCAAGTCAAATGTGATGGCAGTGTCAGACTCTTAGTCCAATATTCAGTGAATTATCCTAGCTGCTGCTATTTTTCACTTGAATCTGGAAACAGCAAAGGTCATTTTGAGACTTTCATCACACAAGAATGCATAAGATTAAAGAAAGCATGAATTCATTTATTTAAAAAAAAGATAGAAGGATGGTTACCAGGGCAAATAACATTTTCTAATGGGAAACACCAAAAAGTACTGTAATGCTAATAAAGTCCACTGGATAAAGGCGACAGAACTATGAGAATATTTGGAGTCTCTTTATTCAGTCTATTCTAGTGACACTGGGGATAAATTTAACATTCCAAAGTACTGGGGAGGATGGAGTTCAGGTCTGATGTAAGGTTATCTGGATTAAGCAGTCAAATGAGGCCTGTTGGTAAAAAATATCTAATTTTTTAACAAAGTAGACTTTTAGAGAATATGCAAGTTTATGTGTTACTTTGTTTTATGTATTTTAATTGGCTTAAGATTTTGAGAAGTACCACAGTGGATTTATATTCCTTGAGACATTGTAGCCTTCTGTTAATAATCACAGTCAAAGGAGAAAGGGGATACTTTTGTGACAACAGAAAAGGATATATAAAGATACTGTATGTTTAATGTTCAATTTAGATTATCTTTCCAAAAGATGGATGTAAAGCTAAATTTGAACTTCTGTGTCGACCATTAAAACTCTGGAGAAAAAAACACAAGAGAATTCAAGCTTTTTTTCCAGTCAGGCAATCTGTCATCACTGGAAGCACTGCTGTCTGCTCTGTGGTTTTCCACTGCCAGTCCTGTGCTCAGCTGCCATCTGCCAGCCCTCTCTAATTGCTATCCAGTTTATACCACTGGTCACTCACTCCTCTTTCAGGTAGCCATCAGTCAAACTTGCTGATGATTGTGAAATTATGAGATTTGAAAACCCCTCATAAAAAGAAACTGGAATCTATTAAATTTAGGCTTCTGGAATAATGGTTGGGGTTTTTTGTGTTTCATAGTATGACGAAAAAGGGGCCCTAAGATTTCTAGAATTTTAAGGCACTTGAACATTTTAGATCCTTATACTGTAAAGAACAGACATGAGTTCCTGACTCTTGCTGTGCATGTGCGTTATATTTCCTTCCCAGAACGGTAAACTAGCTACTCCCAAAGAATGAGGAAACCCTCACAGGCCAGCAGTACACACCTGACAACTTGCCTTAGCCAAAGGGAACAGGCTTAGCATGAGTTTTTGTAAGGAATCTATTTGTATGTTTAAGAGTTTCTCTGTTGCTGAAATTTGAGTTTGAGAGAGCACCCCTTAAGGTGCTGTTGTTACTCGGCAAAACATGAGGAAGCCCACAGATTTGTTTTATTTGACCCAAAAGCCAGATACAGACTTGGTTCACCTGTCAGGTACTCTTAAATTCAGAATGTGTGCCTTGATTACAGAGCCAGATTTTCTATTTCAATTGTGTTTATGATTTTGACAGCTTGAGGTCAACTGAAATAAATCTGTGGTCACTTGCCTCTACTTTTCATACCTAGCAATTGCAAAAAGAGAAAGGCTTTTAAGTCTCTTAAATTTTATTTCCTGTGTAATATTTGAATTAGGTTTTGAATAGTTTACAGCAAAAAGCACTCATTTTATATTTCTTCTGTGTAAGAGGCATACCAGTACATGCTTGATCAGGACTGTGGTGCATGTAATAAACACAGTTTAAGTTAGGCAGTCCAAGAGCTCTAAAATAGAAATTGAACTTTCTGCATAACTAGTTATTTAATGTTTATGCATGGATAGTATAATACCATGAGCTTATATACAGTTATTTTGCTTTAAACTAGAATCAAATTAAACTTACTCTTCACAGTAGAAATTGCCTTTGTTAATGTGCCCTTCAGTCTGTCCAAGCAGAAGTTGCAGAGCTCAGCACTCCAGCCTCTAGTGAGAAAGCCCTTTACCATCTCTGTCATGATTAAGCCAACAGTCCATGGTAAATAATGGCCCTTTCCTGCTTTCTGTTGTGAGAATTGAGTATTTTCTTGTCTTTTAAACACAGATTATTGTATCTGTAGGTTAAATTAGACTCAAAGAGTGGAGTTAAACACTTAAAGGAAATTTTCACATTTGTAGCAAAGTTTTTTCCTAACTTGATAGAATTTTTGGCAGAATTAAAAAAAAAAAAATAGGGTTTGCAGTTTTTTGCAGGGCAGTATCAGAAAAAATGTTGGCATTCACTTTTCCTGTGCATGTTAACTGGGATGGGGTCAGATATCTTTGATATTCTGTGGTACCTCGAGATGAATACTCATCTGAACTCTCAGAAAAGTTTGACTCAATTTCACTCTTACCAGCTTAGTTTAACAAATATTTGCAACTAACCTTGTGGTACAGCCCAACTCTTTCCTCTTTCCAGAGACTACTAGGCTGAAAATTCCAGCCTTACTTTCCTATCACTAAACTATGAAAAGTAAATCAGTCATCAGTTCATATAACCATTACTTGGGACATTCCATCAATAGCTCTTAATCTCTGCTACATTGTCAGTGCATTAATTAATTACAAAATATATAAAATGAAGGAATTTTGTAAGCTTTTATAAGACCAAAGGCAGTGATACAAGACAGGACTTCACAATCTAACTCAAGGCCTTTAATTTTTAAAAGAAATTGAAAGTCTAGTAGCACCTTTACAACATCATTCCTCGCATGGTATAGAAACTGAGCCCAGGTACTTCTGTGAGGCAAAATATAATGCTGACACATTACATCCCCATTAACTTGAAGCTATCAAAAGTAAAAGAATTTGATATTTCCCTTTGCAGATGTTGCAAAAATTACCATGCTTGATCAAAAATATGTATCTTGTCATAAAATTTGAATCTGTCTCAGTTTAGTTTCGACCAACTCGGCTTAATTTTCTCCAACTAGAATCTCTTAAATTTCTTTAGCCATTGTTGAGATGTGAATGAAGTTACTAATTTAAAATATATGAGACTTTATTTTACTTTCTCTTTGATAATGTCAAGCTTTTTATAGCTTTTAGTGTAAAGATTTTCTTTAAGCCAGTATGCAACCAGTGCATTTTCTCCTCTGACTTTAATCTTTTGTCATGCTTCTAAAGTAAAGTGAGTGTAACTACTAGTAAAGTGCAAAGTGACTACTTCACTACTTCTAAAAACATTTTCAGCCATTCAGAATATTTTATTGAATCTTTCTTCCTATTCATTGCCCTTTTTCTGCAAGTCTGCAGGATCCTGCTTTGTGAAGTCATCCAGTTCTGTATTTATAATCACGTCTCTGAAGGATATCCCATAATCTTCTGCATCAAATTGCATGTCCTTTTGTCAGATATTAATCTAGTGATTGAAGTTAAAAGGTATAAAGCAGATAACAATGAATTGGGTAAATACTTCTTATTGGATTTGAAAATTAATATCTCCAAATAAGATAGGAAGCTTTGAAAATATATATAGCCCCTAATTGTCTGAGAGATGCACTGAGTTTGCTTAGAGCTATCTGTAAAAGATTACTAAGACAGAAGCTTTGAAATATTTTGCAGAATTTAACAGAAAAACAAAGAAGAATTATTTTAGTTTTCTGGGCTCATGTGCTTTAAAATTTGTACTTATAAGTAACCTCAAAAAGAAATCTATTGCTTGTCTTTTCCACCTTGTAGTACAATTTTTTTCCACGTGAGATGCTACAATGGAAGCAGCAACAGACCAAGCATTTAAACAAAGCCCTTGCTATCTTGTAAAACTTGCTATTACGTGGAACAATAGGGCACTGAGGCATTTAAACACCCTCTGGATTAGTTCCTTCATGCACTTACTAAATGGTTTAGAATGACCAACCTTTTAAAATTGTGGATACTATGGTAACTGGATATTTCAAGGTGTCATGGAGACAGACTAATCTTCTCCTGAGATGCCAGTCTATTTGAGCCTGCTGTGAAAAAACACAGGAGAGGCTTTTTTGTTGTCTTCTAAATTCAACTTATAAAATGTATGAAATGTAACTCATAAAAGGGTTGAATGATGCTGGTGTTTTTAATACATTATTTTCAGAACTCTGAAATCAAAATTTAGGTGAAATTAATGCAGTTCTCACACAATTGAGCCTCCTTGGTAGAAAGAAGTAGAAAAGCAAAATTTTCTTGAGTGAATAAAAAAATAATAATAAAAAAGACCTATAACTTTGTTTAGTAAAAAAGGAAAACAATAAGATGCTCTGATATGTTCCTATTACCTGTCTAATATTTAACAGATTTTGTATATGATAATTCCAACTTTATCCAGACCTGTAGTTTGGGCATTTGCTCACCTCTGAGTTTAAAAATATTTCCTTTATTGATTACAAAGGAAAAAGTGGCTTTTTCTACCATAGATCTAAATTAGATTATCCTTTTTTCTTACTTTCCTCAAATTACGACGCCAATAAACATTTTTCTTTTTCTAGGAGAATGAGATTCTGTTGATGTAATGATATTTGTCTCAAACAAGCAAACAGATAGAGATATGAAAAAAAAACAGATTCCTTCCATTGTTTCTGATGTCTCATTTTAAGTTTGTAGTGAAATTTTACCTTGTTACTGCATTTCTTTTACATCAGTTAGGAGAATCACAACACTGTACCCAGATGCTTCTAGCATCATATGCATAGGTTTGACATTTTTCAAACAAAATACCCCTCTGAAAACTGACACTAATACTTTTAACATAACTTTGCCAGAGCTGTTTTGAGGAATACTTTCTACTATTTTTATTACTACATACATTGTCCTTAATTTTAGAATCAGAGGCATTCAAATTTTGATTGCACAAATAAAATTCACCTGCTAAATTTGTTTCCCTGAACCTCACTCCTAAAAATTTCTCTCCCTCCTTTATCTCCAAGCAGTCATTGGTTTTCTCTTTCATTTCCTTCCAAAATTCAGACTGGTTCTTTCTTCTCTTCTATGGCTCCCTGGTATAACTTTAAAGACTCTTTCATGACTTCTTTTTGCAGCTTCAGTTCTCTTGCCAGTCCCTTATTATCTTACTTTTACTTCATGTCACAAGTGTGGTGCTGTTGCCATTCCCCAGGACTCATTAGCACATTGCTAATATTCTGGAAGCTTCTGGTTTTAGGTTTATTTGTTTAATTAGCAGCAGAAATAACTTGTGAAATAAACATTTTCCAGATGTTGTTGTAAACTGGGCTTGTGCATTCTGACTTTCCTAGTGTTTCCATCTCTCTACAGGAGAGTAGGTGAAAGTTTATTGGTAGCAAGGTGCCACAACAGTTAATGTAATGAAAGAACTGAAGTCAATTTGCATTTCCTGCAGAAGGAAGAGGAAAAAAGAAGGGCAATGCCTGTATGGGCTTTTGAATTACTATTAAAAATATATATAATTAACTTTTAAAATTGCTTACATTATGCATTGGTTTTTTTTGCTTCCTGACTAAATAAAATTCTGAATGCTGATTCACTTAAGGATCAGGCTCTTTTTGCCATAGAGATTTTTTGGTGTTTATGAAAAAATCAAACCATAAATAGATAGTTTCACAAAAACAGCACAATAAAATGAAAAAAAAAATAAAGACTCAAGAAGGTTGTGAAAATGTTCTTGCTCAGTGCACACAACCATTAATTCAAAAAGGCATTGTCAGATATATTTATGTAAGGTTTCTAGAGAGGAACATTAAACTCAGGAGTAGTTACTTTACTTCATCTTGATCATCAGATAAACACATCTGCATGTGAAAGAATGGCAATAATAAGACATAAAAAGAAAATATCTTGTGAAAAACAAGAATTTTTTTTCTTCTTCCTGGAGTTTTTCTGCTTTTATAAGGACAAAAAATGACATCAAGCACAGCAGGAGACTATTCAGAAATCAATTTTAGCTACATTATCTGAGAGCTGATGACCTTGATACAATTATAAAATGTGCAGAAACTCAGAAGCTGGAAAAAAAACCCACATTAACTCCAAGTCTTTTGTTCCTTTTCATATTTTATTGTTGTTAATATGTTTTTTTTAAAAAAGCAATAATATTTTTAATGCAAAGAATACTGTATTTCAAGAATTTAATGTTCTTTTTAATACTCAGATGCGGCCTTCATTTAGTTTAATTAACAAGGAACAACTCCTTAATAATTTTACCAGAAAAATCAAGTAGTTTTCAATAACAGGAGCCTGTGTTTTTCCTATAAGCTACATGAACTAATTGTGATCATGCAATAATTAAGTTGCCTATATTTATTAATATTTTCTTTAATATTCTAATTTCTGAGATAGAGTACCTAGAATGTGGATATTTTCAATGGCTCTAAGTCCACTGAAATTCAACTGTTATGACCTCTAACTTTAAATAAAATTAAAGGCAAACATTGGTCTATTTTTTAGATTTGGACGTATTTTTTAAGCTGAAAATCTGAACAATTTATTTCCGATGTTGCCACAAAATTTTTCTTAAAAAAATACAAAAATGTACATCTTTATAGTAAGTTGCTCTTCTATCAGTTTTTAAAAAGATTTTAAAAGAGTTTAATTTATTTGTTACTTTATTAATCTGAGAATCAATACTGATCCCTTTACATTGATTATGGAAACCTGTGATGAAATCCAAATGTTCTGATTCCTTAAGCATAAAACCATTGAATTCTCTGTCATTACTTTTTTAAGAACATCAAAGAAAAAAAAATTATATGTGGTACAGCAAAACACAGGAACCATTGCTTGGACTAAAACTATTCTGAAAGTAGGAGAGAGAAAAGATAGTGACCTCAGTTATCTGAGATGTTATCAGAGATGGAGACATCCAGAAAATGATCCTGAAACAGTCCTTTGAAGATTACTTCTCTCTTTTGAAGACACAGAGATGTCTTGAAGGTAAAGAAATATCATATTAGATGACATTATATTAGATTATTAGATACCTTTCTCCCCTTAAGATTTACTCTACCTGAAATAAAAGAGGTAGATGGCTGTCGCTTTTTAGAACAAATAATATTGGAGCCAGCCATGGTCTTATTTTATGTGGAATAGACAGGATGGAGAAGATGTTGAGCAAAAGGAAATTTTACACATCATTCTGTGGCAGTCAGAGAAGGAAAGGGAAATTGAGCAGAGGACAGGGGAAAGGACAGCCTCCCTCTGCTGATCCAGTTAATTCAGCACAGTTTCTTACCAGAGGAAAATGAATGATGACAATAACAGGAAGAGGAACCCCTTTGTAGCATAACATAGTAGACATATTAGTTAAAGACACAGAGTCTCAAAATGGATTTTCAACTTAAATGTCGCATGAGGATAAACCTCCTCACCATCAAATTATGCAGAAATCCAATGATTTTAAGGCAATCAATCCATGTATGGTTGATTGCCTTAAAAAAAAGCTCACACATACTCCCCCTTGACGGTTTCTCATATCCAATACCATTATAATACAATAACTTTAAAACCTATTTCAAAAATGAACCTTTAGCGTCAGTGAGCATGGTTAGTGTAGAAGTTTCCTTATTTTAGCTTTTTTTTTACAGCTTCTTGAATTCTAGGTAGGAATAATTAGCTTTCATTTTGAGGAAATAGTCACGTCTAGTCAAAACAAAATAATAAGTTCAGAGTTCTACTCTTTTAAGCCCTAGAGGTTGTCATGGGAAAGTCCAGGGTTGTTTGAATGTGGTTTATTTTATTTAGGAGCAAGTTTACATGGCTCCAAGGGTCTGGTGCTTGTACCATGAATATTTCTCTTTGTTTTCCACTGCTTCTATTTTTTTAAATTTTACTGATGATTCATATCAAAAATCAAGGAATAGTGTATGAAAGTGCTGGGTTTTTTTTACACTAGAAATTCTCACAAAGAGCCAGATTCAGGATTTTGACAAAAGTATTTGCTATGACTGTAGATGCATGGTCTGTAAAAAATTCAATGCCAGAAGGAGTAAATTATATCAGGGACCCACTGAGTAAGAGTGAATTCTTTGCTCATTTTAAAGCCTGAAAAAACCTAGCTTCTAATGAGTAAGTCAGGGGACAGCAAGTATTGCAGGGTGAGGCAGGAGAGAGAGACAAAATTAACCTTTCATGTTCTATTTCTGATTTATTTCTCAGTTTAACAAGTTCAACTTTCCATTGATCTGATTTCCCATGTGTTGCTGAGCAGTACTGGAATGCAGTATTGGCACTGCTTGCACTCTGTTTACACTACTATTACTTTATATTTAAATTGAGCTATTGCCATATAAACAGTGATAAAGATTAGTAATAGCAATGAATAACCTTATGTTGCAATGACCTGGAGTGAACAGGTTAATCTCTACATATAACTGTTCATATCAGTCCAAAACCAAGAAATTTTGTTTTGCTTTTGGCTACACTAGCAATACAAATAAAATAATTGGTTTCAAACAAACCTTTTTTGTCCATTGCACCAAAAATTCAGTCAAGAATTAAAAAAAAAAAGGTATAATTTTCTTTTTTTTTTTTAATTGTGATGAGCATACACAATTTTTTTCGCTGAGTTGAAGAGGTAAAGAGATTTGGGATAATTTGTCCAGGCTGTGAAAGTTTGCTCTGTATTTGGTTTCCTCTTCTCCCTCAAAACACTAATTTTGAGAAGCCAGTTCTATGTAATAGGAAATGCAAAAAGAAATAATATGTTCAAAAATGTCCTCTCTTAGAAAAGCTTCAAGTGTTTAAGATCACTTTTAAAGTCTAGAAAGTAGATGACAGAGGAGAAGAATTTCCAGCAGGGGAGCTACAGTGTGTGCCAGGATAGTCCAGAGAAAACAACTGCGAAAAAAACAGAAAGAGTGGGACAGAGAATGAGGTAGAAGAAATCAGTGGCATGGTAGGCGTGATGAGAAAATGGGCAACCACAGTGGATGAAGAACAGCAGGAGAAGGAAAATACGTAAGAGTTAAAGTAGGGATAAAAAACAGAAGAAGAGGAAAAGGAAACCAAAATGAGGAAAAGAAGAGAGAAAAGAGATTATGAAAAAATTGATTGCACAAAGCTGGAAGGAAGATACTGAGATACTGCAGTGATATAAAAGCTGTAGAAGTATTGCATGTATTATATAAGAAATTAAATGAAGGAAAGTGAGGCAATCTCATGGGAAAAGAATGAAACATCAGAAGGGAAAGGAGAAAGAAGCAATTAGGACAAGAGAAATTACACTGGGTTACAGAGGCCAAGAAAATGGACTTAGGTACAGTGGCAGAGTCAGTCAAGTCTGAACTATCTTATTTTGTGTCAAAGATTCCCCCCTAATTTTCTGTGAGTTATCAGTTTTGTGTTTGAGCTATGAACTTGAAAAATAGAGAGGGAAGAATTAGTTTAAACTAAAAAATAAATATCTCAAGAGAAGAAAAAACCTGAATCTATATGCAAACAAAATGTTCCGTTCTTTCCTAAATGCTTTTTATTTTATTGAGTGACTGCTTTCTATGACTACGTAAGATGTTCCTCAGAGTAAAGGACCTGAGGATTTATATCATCTCAGATATACCCTGCAGCATCCTAATCATGGTTGTTCTCTCTGACTCAGCAAGTCCTTACCTGAGGCAGAAAGCATCCCCACCTTAGTGCATCCAGATTTTTTTAATCTGTGCAATGTTATACATATCAATTTTGTAAATTCTTCTATTTTTTTTCCCAGAGATATTTAGGAAAAGTAACTTGAGTTTGCAAATCATCTCCAGGCAAACTTTGTGAAACCTTAGGGAGACAGCCAAATATACACCAAAATTCAAGGATTGTAGCACAGAAAGCATGAGCAAATACTGTTGTTTACAGGAATGACATCACAGAGCACCTGAATAATATGGCAGTAAATTAATTTGCAGAAACTTTAAGAATCTACTGTCATGAACTTCTTCATTCTAGAAGCAGTGTTAGCCGAAATAGTGAAAGTCAGGTAAGGGTTCTTTTAATCAGTTGACTTTTACCCATAAGAATATATTATTGGCTGTCAAAATGTCAAGCTATTTGATTTCATGACAAATGAAGAGCAAGAGAACAGAGATAAACCAAAAAAATGAACATTTATTTGCATGTATTTGCCCTGTCCTCTAGTCAAACAGAAGAAAATGCAAATGCAAATGTGCTGTAGCTTGGATGTTACTGGAACCATGAATTATGTAAGACAAAAACTAGATAAGCATATTGAAAATAATGCTTTTAGCTGTGCAATTCATGCCTTCTCTAGAACCCCCCAATGGAAATATTGTCCCACAATTCATCATTGCCTGTTTTGTATTCCGTGCACCGAGACTCATACTCCAATTGCATTGTTGTGGATAATTCAAACTTTTATTGTTCACTCTTCTTTATCCTACAGGAATGTCTGGACCAACTGATGTAGGGATTATTCTGCAATGTCCTTCATGTTGCCCTCTAGCACTCTCCCATGTCTGTGTTCCTGGATATGAGTTAGGCAAATTGAATTTTATATTTGAGCTCTACAGTGCAAGAATATCTGCTTGGCATTTGCTTTGAAAATAAATAAAATATTGCATTTTATTTTCTGACACAACTTTTTTGTTTTCTGGATAAAATGTTGGAATCAAAGGTAATTTTCTGGGCAATGTTTAAGATATGGTTGACTGCAGTAGGATTCTTGTGCTCTACATAATGTAACCCACAGGTCTGATTAAAATATTTTGAAGATGAAGATTCTGAAAAATAGTCATGGTCAGTGCCATCGAGTTTTTAAAGAAACAATTGAAAACTGGCCTATACATATTTATGTAAAGCCTAATCACTTTCTTTCATGGGACACAAGGCTGAGAAAAGGAATTTTAAAAGAGAAAGTCTAACAAATAATGAAAAACCAAAGGCATACGCTCAATGAAGTATAACACAGAAGTAGAATAAATAGGATGGAAAAAGTAAAAGAGAAAACAGAGCGGGTGATGCTCTCTTTTGCAGTCTTGGAGAAAGTGCACTGAGTGTAGGAGAGGAAAATGTAACTCCTAAGATTTAAGGATAAAGTTCAATCTCCACTATACTGATGAAAATAGTGACTAACATCATTGCCAATTTCATAAAAAACTTGGAATGATTGATGAACATAAAGAGGGAAGGTAGCAGCAGGAGCAGTTATTCCACTCAAAACTAATTAGAAGCAATTTTGTTCCAATAACCAGTTCATTTCTGTAGCAGGACTTCAACTGAAATAATTTTTTTTCACAGAGGAAAAAGGAGCGATAGAAAGTACATGGCCTAGATGGCCTAGTAGGTGGAAACCCAGTGGATATGCTCAGAGAAAATACAAATATAATTTCTATGACTATCATAATAGAGAGACAATAAAATTAAAAATATTGATAATGAAAGTCAGATGTCAAGAAAAAACCTTCTCTCTCTCTCTCTCTCTCTCTCTCTCTATATATATATATATTTATGTTAAAATCGCCTCAAATAATAATAATAAAAAAGCAAATACAAGTAAATCAAAAATATTCAAAATGTAAAGGCTTGTAAAAATTTACATGGGCATACACTGGTATGACAATAAATATGGTAACCATCTGCAGATAAAATGAAAGGAAAATTAAGAAAAAAAAATAGTTTATATACCTGGGATATAATTGGTGTTTTTTCCTGGGAATGCAGATGCATTGCAAAGAAGAAAAAAATCAGAAACTGATGAATTCTCTGGAGAAGAAAGTGAAAAAAATATTTTATTCAAGATTATGCTAAATATTGCAGGTATATAAATAAGTTTTAAAAATAATAGGAATTATTACTTAAATACTACAGTGTACATTTTATTTACATAAAGAAAAATGTTTAGAACAAATGGTCTTCTAGAAAACAAATTTGTCAACTATGCTGAAAGAAAGCAGAAATCACACTGTGGTGGAACATTTCCTATGAACACAAAACCACTCTGCAAGAGAAAATGAGGTGGTATGAAAACAGGAACTGCTGTAAAAAAGTAGAGAAATCCTGCATCATAGATATAATTTCAAGTCCCATTCTCTGTCTAGAGTCCTCTTGGTATCAAGACAAGGTTTCATACATCCTCACATGTCAAATCAAGCCTAAAATAAAAAGATGCCTGGAAAGCAAAAGAATAGAAGTAAAATTGGAGATAAATTACTATGAAAATGAATTATTTTAGTTTTTAATGTAATAGTAGCTCTGCCTGTAAAAATTAACCTCTGAAAAGTGAACATTTCCAAAGTAAAGCATTTGATGGTGCAAAATCACTACACTACTGTATGAATTGGGAAAACACCCTCACACCCAGACTCCTGTTCTGCAGTTCTTATCTACCATGAATAGACTCAACTTTGAGTAAAATCCTGCCTGTACACAGATTATCCACATAAACAATTCCTGAATGTTTTCTGCAGCTTCAACCCTGAAGATGGGGAGAGAAGCATAAAGTGCAGCAAAAAATTCAGGTTTCATTGGCATTTCTTTTTTTTTTAAGTTATTGTATTTTTTCATTGAATTTAATTCTCAGGAAAATAGTCAGTTTTACAGCTTTGAAGACTTAAGTGTGTGTCTTAGTACAGAAACACTAATTAAAACCAAGGAACTCATTCACAAACAGTTTGGAAATTGTTGAATTAGTAAAATTAGTTTGCTGTCATCATCTAAGTTTCCTGCAAAGGGTACAGACATCAGAGACAGCACAGAACAATTCCCTTGATTGGGGATCTTCCATATCTATATATTAATTTTTTTCAAAATTCTCCAGGCATGTAAGAGTACTAAGAAGTTTTAGTTATCAAAATAACTAGGAGATTTAGCCTTTACCTTTTCTAAGCCTTACTCCAGCACTCTGTAATATGTAGCACAGGGGGTCGGAATTACTGAAATTTGGAAAATTTTTGGCAAATAAATCATTTTCTCAGAAAGTTTTGTGTATCATTGTGTCTCCTTCAAAGGATTGGTTAAAGATGGTTTCCTGACCCTCAATACATATAGAAGACTCTTAATTTGCAATATATTTTTCAGTGTTTCTGGATGTGTGATGAAAGATAGGATGCTTTTTTCATGTGAATTCTAGTGCACATGAAACCAATTTTTCCAGAAAGTTACAGCTACATATTGAATTTTAAATGTCATTTATCTAAGAACATGTATCTGGACCAATATCCCAGAAAGGGACTTTACATATTTTAATGTTAATACTTTCCAACTCATTTAAAATGAACTTCTGCTCTATGATGTGCCAACTGTACCCAAAATATGCTTTTCAGTTAACTACCCAGAAAATTAGGCACAACATTGAATAACCGTAAACTTTGCCAATATTTAGGCAAGTAAAGGGGGTGAAGGGGGAAGGGTTTGGGTGGCTTGAGGTGGTTTCTTCCTGTAAAATAAAATGTGAGAACCATTTCAGTAGTGTTCAGTCCACCCATATTTATCTCTGCAGTCCTAGTCTTGGAGGGAGCTGAGAGAATTTGTGTATTCCTGTGGGCAAGCACATGTCCTACAGGAGACATTGAACAAAATGCAGGAGCAGCTACTGTCACACCCTGCAACAACACAGCCCAACACCAAAGTTATCTGCATACATGAAAATCTGACAGAATTCTTGATTCCAAGAAAAATTTGGACAGACACATGGTGTGATGCTTGGGGTTTTTCTGAAGGGTGACCACGAGTGGGACTTCTGTGATCCTTGTGGTCTTCTTTAAACTCTGTATAGCCTCATTCTGTGATTGATTGTATGATCTAGTCCTCATGTCTTCAGCCTGCCACTGATTCCACATATTTGCTAAATTGTGCAACACAGGTGTCAATCTGTCTGTCTTTTAACAGGCAGGTTTTGTTTCTTTTCCTTTCTGGTTGAATTTATTTATTGCAAAGAGGGATAAGAAACAGGTTGTTCATGGTGCTTGAACTGAATGTAATTGGTAAATTTCCAAGCCGTTGACAAGAAATTCTGCAGACTAATGCTGCAGTCTTACTTTCTTCTTTTGACTTTTCTATCACCTGTGGTATATTCTACAAGTTTCATTTGAGTCAGGATCTGAAATATTGTTGTCCATTTCCTTTGCTTTAAGAACTATGTGTCTTCAGCTGCTTAAAGACAAGGCCATTAAATTTAAATGCAAATAGGAAGGTTACATGAGCTACTACAATTGATTTAAGCTCAGCTCAACTAAGCAGTCTGTTTGGGTTTTTTCCCTTAGGTTTAATTTCTTCTTAGCTTCTTCCTTATTTGTTTGTTTGTTGTTTTGTCTTTTTTTGGTTTTTGGTTTGCCTTTTTTTTTTTTTAATATAATGTCATACAATGCCCTTAGGGCACTAATCTGAAGCTCTAGATCTGAAGCTGCAAACAACTGTAGATACAACTGGTGCAACTCAGCAATTCAGAGGAACGCCAAAAGAGCATCAGTAGTACACACAGTGGGAGCACCAACTCAAGAGAGCACAAAGAGGTATTTAAGACTCTAGTAAAGTTTGGAGTCTCTTGTATATCAAATTCTAAAGTTGTTCCTAAGAACCATAACCTTATGTGTCTCACCTGTACCATTCCCTGTACTGTTGCTTAGCTTACATTATCAATCAAACAGCTGAGATAACAGCTCTTATTGTTCCTACAGATATAAAATGTTTTTTCATATTCAGGGAGTGCCATTTTGATATGTTTCAGATTGAAAAAAAAAACAACAACAAAACAAACAAACAAAAAAACTCCCAAAAACAAACAAACAAAAAAACCCCAAACTAATACAACCTAACTATTGTCTCCGAATGCTTTCAGGGAGCTAACTATATGACAATTAAGTGGAAAATACTCTGCTGCTGCAGAATTGTGTTTGTGGGGGGAGAATATTATGAGTCAGATATTTACTCTTTCGGTTTTGTTCTTGCAGTGAAGGTCAAACACTTCAAATGAGAGAGTTCAAGTAGCTGAAACCGAGTGAGGAACAAACTGTGCATAATTAGAATGCTCTGTTTTGAACAGCTCCTATATTTTTGACACAAGTGAATATTTATGCTATAAAGCCATATTTTGTGTTGTGCAGCCCTACTGCTTGTCATACAGGTTTTCAGTATTTCACTTTACAGCATATATTTGCATTCAGAATTCATTATGCACACATCACAAACACTACACAATGGCTGAGTTTAAACAAGTCTGTTTCTGTACTTTTGGATCAGATACAACTGGCAGACTAAAGTATAATGAAAGCAGCAAACCTCTATAACTGAGCAGCATATTTTGAAACCTACAGACACTTCTAATTACTGGGTTTCCAAGCAGTTCTTTAACTTATACAGCTGTTTTAAGGTGTCCATGTTTTTAAAACAGAGCCTTGCAAAAAATGTCAATCAGAAAGTAATGAGGGGAAATTTTTCTTTCCTCTTGTTTAGAGGCACTCCTTTTTAAAACATCAAAAATTCAAGGAAATTAAATGAACTTCCAACATTTCTGCTTTTAGTCTGTGAAAATCTTCCTTTTTGAAAAGGATGTTTGTCATAACAACAATAATAATTTTTTCTAAAGGGGGAAAAACACATGGTGTGGGTTTTCAAAAGCAATTATTGAGTAGGTTTGATTTTAATTTCTCTGTAAGAGGAGGCACTATAGACACTATGCTCTATGACACTGAGCAGTCCTAAACCTTTTTCAGAGCTCCAAAGGAGCAACCAAAATAATTTGACATTTTGGGGAGACAGAAAAGAATAAAATTGTGATTTCTTGCTTTAACAGATGGCACCATTCTTCTCTGGATGGTTTTTCCACAAAGAAATTATAATATGAGCATTCTGTTGAATGAGTTGAAATCGAAGGTCAGTACTTAAATTTACCTAAATTTAATTCATCCTGTTTTGTCAAGACATCTCATTTTGCACATTTCCCTCCCTCCTGCTCTTGCAATCAGCAGTGCTTCAAGTCACAAAGCAGAGCCACTCAAAAGACCACAGCTAAAAGCAGCAACTCTTATCAAAAAAAACATAAAACCAACATTAAATGAAACAGAATTCATTAGACTCATAAAAGTAATCCTGCATGTTTTTCAAATCTTAACTATTTCAGCAGTCATTTGAGGAAAGCAGGTGAGCAGTCTGTATGAAAAGGTTACCAGACTGAAATTCAATATGTGCTAAATTTCTTGTCTACATCAAGGCCTGTACTGTGGTCAAGCAGAAAAAGTCAAAACAATTAGCTGGTCATGTTTAAGAAGAAGCTTCTTTTTCCTTTTGGCCACTTTGACTGCAGCACACAGGGATATATAAATTCAAAAATAAGTGCTTTTTGATTATAAGGAGGGTTTCCTTCTGTTTTATGGACACTTTGTGTTCAGACTTTAAGAAGTTGGCATTTGAGCTGTGAGCCCCACCTCCCAGTAACTGAGCTATACAAGCAGTTTCGGTTTGCAATCTTCCCCAAAAAACATAAAAAATAAGCAATTTAATAAAAAGATGAAGCTTAGGGGTTTCTTTAACGCAGCAGATCCTGTTATGCCACTATAGCTGAATGTCCTGTACATGGCACAGCTCACTGCAGGAGGAAAACACAACAGAATAAGAGAGAAACAAAACGAAGCCACGACAGAGATTAGTCTTTCAGCCCAGCTCTTCTGGCAAACTCTATGACCTGATTGAAAATGACACAGCTCAGTCTTTAAAATATCACAGTCTTCTGTGAAGGCCAAATTGAAGAGCTTGTTGTTTCATTTTGGTTAGCAAAGTCTGTTTTGAGGATAGGAACTCAGAGGAGAAACTTTTGTTCACCATAGTGAACCATAGGTACCAGATATCAAAGACACATGTAGGGTTCAAAAAGAAAACATTTCATGGTCACTTTTCTGGGAAAAAAAAACCAAACCAAAAAAAAGCCCAAGCAAAACCATGCAAGCAAGCAAGCAAGCTGTGGGAGCTCAGCACATCACTCCTGATGTCCAGAGCTACTGAGAGAACCCTTGGGGGGCTCGGGAGTCCTGGAATGTTGCCAAAAGCACTCGGTGGCTTGATTTTGATCCATCTAGAGATGTGCCACCGATGTATGAGGAAATGGAACCTGCGAGAATCACTTGGGTGTAAATGGTGAAGGGAAGATATCATTATAGGGTGAATCACAAATTTTGGGGTTTTGGTACAGGGGGGTTGTAGAGACAAGATGGAGGAATCAGGGTGTGCCACCAGGCTCTTCCTTCTTCTTCCTGTCTTCCATCTTCTGGAGTGGTGTTGGCATTTGGGGATTGGTCTGGGATGAGGGTGTACTTGGTGACGAAGATGATAAGTATTGGGGACAAAAAGTAAATATGATATACGTAGTTTTTGTTATAAAAGATGCGGCCGCCTTGGGGGTGGGCAGAGTGCCTTTGGCTGCCGTGCTGGTCAGATCCTCCGGGCAGAGAAAGGACTTTATAGATAAGAGATAATAAACAATTCTGAAGACCGAAAAAACCTAGCGTCCAGTCTCATCCTTTGAAGCCCAGCGTGCAAGAACCATCCTGAGCGTGTGTGGGGGCAGAGAACGACAGCCGACCCCATACAAGCAAGCACATGTAAATAATCATCCCAGAGCACACCAGATTTCTTACAGTGTCTACCACTCCCAGATAGTCACACCCAAGTCAATAAAATGTGCTGAGTGCAAATGGAAAGGGGCAATTAGTTTGGGTTTTTTCTTTCAGAATTTAGTGCACCAAGTAAAAGGATAGGATAAAGAAATCCCGCAGCTGTCTTCTGCCTTTCTTTCTCTCTGAGAGCAAGTGCAGGAAAGCTTTTCAGGCAGAACGATGACAAAGGAACATTCTTCCTACACTAATGTAGCACACGTATTAAATCAAATTATTACCTCTAAAAATATTCTTAAGAAACATTATTTTTTGCTCTGTTTTATTGTTGCACAAAGAAAAGAAAAAAAAGAACATGCACATTTCGGCCATTTTGAAATATGAAAAATGAAACATTTCTGGCTACTTAAATGAGGGGAATGATATAATTTAATTGTGAATGACAGTTAAAAGCATCCATATCTGGGTTTTCATCCTGTAAATTGCATTTCCTTACCTGGCTTGGCAAACATAAGATAAATAATGCATTTTTGCTTTATTTGCATATTGGCTTGCTATGAAACTAGTGACTGTGATTCATAAATAAGTCTTGTGTCTGCTTGGGGGGGGACAGGACTTATGCATTATATGCCATGTGCAGCATTTTAATTGCAGTGGACATTAGCATTCAAGATTGTGAAATAACTTCAGCATCTATCCTTATAAAGCAAGAGATTTATATCTCAGAACATGTCCTGAAGTTATTTTCAAGGGCTGTATGAAGTGCTGCTGCTGGAGGGATTTTACTAAAAGTTGGAAAAGCCAGTTTATTCCAGTGATTTCAGTGTAAAACAATGATGAGCAAGAAAATTTGAAACATATTCAAATTTCATTCTAATGCCCTATATAGGGAAAGTCACTGTTATTTTATTTAATCAAGTACAGTTAAAAAGTGCAGGAAAAAAAGGTTGAATTTAACTACACATAAACCCCCCCCACAGGATTTATGAGTTGTTTTTGAAGAGAAGATTTTAGATGTTTTTTTTCCCAGCTGAAGAACAAGTTAAATCCTTTTTCTTCCCAGAAGCAACACATAACCTGGCTCTCTTTCACTGTACATTTTACAGGCAAATATTGAAAGTATGGTATTGAAAGATCTTTATCATTGATACAAAAGAACTAAGCCACACATGAAACCTATAATGAAATTCTTTTTTATTCTGGATTTATTTTCAAACTTTTGCATTATTACTCTTTCTGGATTTATTTTGGAAAAGGATCATTATAAAATGTCTCACTGATAAACTTCTGTTATTGGACTTCTGTCAGAATATAATTTCCTAATTATGTCCATGGAAGTGATGGGAAAGCCTCACTCAGGATCCTCTGGATCCCTTGAATTTGAGATTCAGATTTGCAGAGAAATTACACTTTATGAGATTGTGTAACAGTGTTTTTCTTCTGAATCCTGAAAAGCTCTGGCAAGATTACAGAGACACATGAAGGGATTCAAACATGGAGATTTAAAAGAGCCTTACCTTTGTGTATAGGTGCAGTTGTGACTTTCAGTATAAGATACAAAATGCCATTCTACCACATATGGGTTATAAAATTAGTTATATCTAAAGAAACTGAAGAAAAATTGGTGTTTGGTTTTGGTTTTACAGTTGTTGAACCAAACGTTTTGCTGGTTTGGTTTTACTGCTTTACTTATTAATTTTTTATTTTAATTTTTTTTTTTTTTTTTTTTTTTTTTTTGGTGTATGGTGAGCATTTACTTGCATTTCTCTGAACTTGACTGGAGGTGAGAAAGAGCTGGTTTTCAAATACTACATATTTGGCAGAAATCATTGTGATAAGATCCTGCTCAGATGAAAATTTGTGCCTTGGAAAACCAGAGGTGAAGGACCAGGTTTCTTGAGCTCCCCCTGCCTTTATTCACAGCTCAAAGAAAGCAGCAACCAGTCCTGTGCTCAGACTCAGACAAAAATTTTGGTGTGTCTTGTTCCTGCAGAATGATAACAAATTCTACAGCTCCCATAAGATTCCTTGGGCCAATTGTAGGATTTACTTCACAGCTGACAGAAAGTCTGTAACGTTCTCATGAGGAGCACACTGTGCCAGTTCTGTCCTTTAGATTTCAAATCCTTCCTTTTTAAAAAGTCCGTGTGGTTTTTATGATTTAGAAGGTGGCACAACAATTTATAATAATTCTTGAATTCCACCAGAAGTCCAAGGCAATGGCAGTTCTGCTGTAACACTGCACTTTGCTATAAAGTCAAATTGCTTAATTATATGGACTCTAGCAGTGGTTATTTTACAATTTAAATAGTGGAATCAGTAAATCAAGGTTGTCCTTTTTTTATATTAAGTAGTTACAATAATGAATAGTTTATTAAATGTTGTTAATAATCTGCTTTCAACACTTTTTAGCAATTGTGGTATGATTGTTTTTATTCTTAGGCAATATGGGGCATTTTTGGTTACAGCTATGCTGAAATGCTGAAATGCTCATTCTGGGAGGCACACTGAGGCAACTTCTTTGATGACCAGTACTGTACCTGGTACTTTCAATAGACTTTTGAAGCCAATCCACCTTGGCTAGGTGGGTTCATGAAACTCCCAGGCCAAATGGATTTATTGAGAAGAGGTCAGATTTTCTTAATGAACTAAATATCCAAACCACTTCTACAATCCCCATCTGTGTTTCTGTCCTTCTCTCACATATATATGCACACACTGAAATCAACCCTTAAGCATATCAGATTAGTTTTTGTGGTTTTAACTGCATAATCCGAGTCAGTTCATGGGTTTTTTTTTGGTTTTATAAAATAATTTACTTTATAAACAGTATTTTGAATCAAGTAAGTAGGGTTTGGGCCATCTACACATTAAAGAATCTGATCATTCCCATAGAATGTCTGCAAAATTTCTTCCTTATTGTTGAAGACCCAATATAGGCTACTGAATTGCTTATGTCATATTCAAAAAAGATGATCCTAATCAAAAGGTTGGAATTTTCCTCTCAGATCTGCAAGGCAGATCTCCACTCCAATATTATTCTCTCCCCACAAGCATGGAACTTCAAAAGGATTATGTTTGTAAAAGGGAAAGAATATCTTAATCAAGATCAACCATGCACATCTCGAGAGCAGAGTTTGCATCCAAATGAGGACTGACTGAAAAGTGAAATGTTCATTACTATGACTAGAATTGTGTGCAAAATTGAGAAAGTAATTTATGCTGTCAAGTTCAAAAAGGAAATGGACAAAGCATTTCAGAATACATGAAAGGGAGCCCTCTTCTGTTGGCGTAGGAGAGGATGAGACAACTGAGCAGGCAACTCAAATACCAGTGAGCTAAACTGTGCCTGGGAGCGCAGCCCTGAGCGAGGAACAGCGTGTATGATGAACAACCCTGAGAGATGCCTGCTTCCAGGTACAAGCCTCTGAGATGTATTTGCCTCCTTGTTGCTAGTTTATAGCAGAGGAAATTCATACCAGCGCTGATTGGCAAACGTATTGGAAGACAGGCTAAAGCTGATGAAATAAAATATCTCTCAGTCCTCTCCTCCAGCTCTACATTCCTTTCCTGAATGCAAATAAGTCCCCTTTTTGTTGCTTTTTCAAGGAAGAAAACCAGACTGTACCTGCCTTTAATAAGCAGCTATCATGGGCAATCAAATAATTGGAAATGCAAACTGCTGTAGATGTGGATATTTTTAACCACAATGCCTCAAAAAGATCCTGTCACTGTTGCAGAAGTTATGGGAGAAATCTGACCAAATTAATTCAGGTGTGTTCCAGATTAGTCACGGAGGCAGAGTCACTGAGGCCATCTAACCATCTATGGTGGGAGCAGCATATGGGCACAGCCTGCTGTCTCCCCTCAGAGACTGTTTAAGGAAGCAGGCCAGGAATGCAACTTATGCTTCTGGAAGTGTAGACAGGATTCACTAGAACCTGATGGTCGTGTTCTAAATAGCTAGTTTAATATATTCAGAGCAAAAAAGACATGCAATTAGTGCACAATTTAGTATTGAACAACGTAGCTATGTGCATGAAATATATTTTTTGCATTAAGGTAGTCAGATCACAGCAAGATTAAAAAAAAAAAAAAGGAAAAAAGTAAGCTTTGTTCTTTAAAGTATTTATTCTGTGTTTAGTTGCATAAGGTTCAACAGGTAGTTTCATACCAAGAGACCATCTGCTATGCAAAATGTAATCAATCTCTTTTTTTTGAAAGGATAACAAAACTCCCCTTCTTTATAAGTGGCACTCATAGCATAAACAAGGGCATCCTTTGTCCTTTCTGCTCAGCCACAAAGAATAAGAAATTATCCCTTCCTAAAATAATTTGCCCAGGAGAGGTTGAAGGCATGCGGGCATACCCCACTGATGTCCAGAGACTTTTGGAAGACAGAGGTCTCTCTTCAGAGCCAAGAAGCAGTGAGGTGTCACCCTCAGTGCCATGGCTGTGCATGAAGAGAGGGCATTCAGACAGTGCAAATTTTGGTTACATAAAGCTTTTGTGACAACCCAAACCAAACGATGAGATAGAAAGTGACATCTTAAGGTAAAAATCATTAAAAAAAAAATACTCAGAGGAAGCAGCTGTTCTCCTACTGCTGCCTCATCCTTCTTCTGTCAGTCATAAACCTTTCTTCCTCTTTTATTTCAGAAATACATTTGGTTTATGTTAACCACATAAAATTATGCTTTTGATAACTAAAGAAGAGATTAAGCAAAAAACTCACAAGCACCTGCATGAACTCAGAATTGAAAATGCAATTTCTTTTTTTCAATCAATTTTTCATTTCACAGAAGCTTAACATTTCAAAATACTACAACTCCACTTCCAGACTCATGACATGCAATAAATTTATCCTTTTCATACAAAATTTTACCAGATTTTTTCTTTAAAGTCACTCTTTTATTTTATTTCATTGTTGCAAGGACAATAAATTACTTTAAAATCATTTAAATGAGCAGCATACTCTTACAGAAGGTGTTCACATATGAAATTAAGCCTTCTCTTAAAACATGAGTCTACCAATAGAAATATGTTTTTCCAAAGCTGATGACAAAACTCAGACACATAGAGAGGTTAAGAGGTGTCAGGGTACCAGTTGTTGGTTTCTCTGGGGCTGGATTGAAGAAGGCACTTGAGGTGATAGTTCATGTTTGGACTCGGGTGTTTATTACTTCTTAGCAGTAAAATTGTCTCACTACTGTGAGTTCAGCAGCTTTTCATTAGAAGGCACAAAATGGCTCACAATCTCTTGTTACAAGGTCTTTTAAGAGTAAACTATCCAATTAAGAACTGACACCTAGATTATTTTCCTTTTTAACCCAATAACTGATACCAAAGAGCCCCCAATGTGGACTTTTCTGCCCGATTACAGAGTGCCACCCAAACCCAAGAAAAAGAAGGAAGAAGAAGAAACCCAGGATGACACCCTGTGCCCTCCCTCTTGCTTCCATCCACAACATACTGAAAATCCCAAACCCTAAATTTCTTGCCAAGTGATACACCTACAGTACTCTATAATCTATTTCACACTTTTGTGGATTCCAGTCCATCTTGAAGTCTAGGAAACTTTCTCCATGAATGAGGGTCAAAGTCAGTGCTCCCCTGGGGGTCAGAGCACCTCAGAGCAGACAAGGAAATATTCCCAATGCCCTGGGTTTCCACAAAAAGGGCCCTTCTGTGCTCTGGAAATACCTAAAATTAGCTGAAAAATAATGGTTAGGATCTAGCCTACTACATCAAAGTGACAGCAAAGCACATATGTTTTGGGATTTAAACATCACAGGCTGATAGACTTTTACCCTATAAGTTTTTTTTATTATGATTACTAATCATTTGTAGATATGTAATGGAAATATGGTGCTTTATTATATGGCTTTCCCTAATGATAGGAAAATAGATGTCTGGGCAGGCTCCTCTGCAAGGAGTAGGCTTTATGTTACAAAAAGGAAAAGGAATAAAACCATTATCTGTTCCTGCCCCATTACTCCAGGTTGGAGCTTCTGGGTTTCAAGGGCAGATTTGAACTGGTGCATCCTGGTCCCTTTGGCGATCTGCTGGCCCACAGACGGCCAAACTTGCAAGCCTTTGCTCTTCTGTGGTGTAAGTCCCCCCGTATTTTGTGCTCAGTTTTTCTGTCATACCCTTGTTCTGAAAATAGTCAAGTATAAAATATTTCCTTTATTACAGTTTCTTGTTACATACCAGTGATAACGCTAAGTTTTATACAGCGGTGGATACAGATCAGATATCACATTTTTAATTTTAGTCCAAGGAGATTAATATAATCTTCTCCTCCTCTTTCTAGAAGAAAGAGACAAAACTCTAGGAGGGAGGAGAGAAGAACAGCTTTTTCTTGTTTAATAATAGATATCCTGCTTTGTACTCAAAAGTGTCTGCTCTGTAGATGAAAATCAGTGAAATCCAGGAGAAACTCGAAGTACATAAGTGCTCTAGGCTATCTGCTGTAGTTTAGCTAATGAATATTAGCACTGCACACAGTGGATGCTACAAAACCATGTAAAACAAGGCCAAGTTAATGGCTTCAGCCCCATCAAAGGTAGTAGATTTTATCATGGTTATAGAATCATAAAATCATTTAGGTTAGAAAAGACCTTTAAGGTCATCAAGTTCAATTCTTATTATGCATTTCAAAATTAAGGACTCAAAAGATTTGCAGAGGGAAAGAAGCGCTGAAGGAAAAGGATTCGCTTCTGCCTCAAAGTAACAGATTGACTATTTTCCAAATATTCATGGAAGAATTGGAGCTGTACTGCACTGCTAATATTCCTGTGTGAAGGAGCTGTGTACTTGAGGCAGCATCAGCCTCCAAGCCATCAACTTCTTTTGGCCTTTCTGCTGTGACTGTGAATAAGGGTGTTATAATTTTCACCAAAGATATGGGGAAAAGAGTTTCCTATCATTTTTTTTTTCCTCACAAGAAGTGTAGCTGCAGCATCATATCAAAGGTGGCAGGAAATATAGGCGCACATTAACATGTCCATCATATCCATCCATGCACATCCCTCACAAATATCTCCATTTTTGTAACTCTTTAAACATTTCTGCAGTAGAGTCAAGAGCAAGATACTCTCTTTATTAGAAGTTTTTTTCTATAAACTTGACCATACAGTCTCCTTACCCAACTCAGAGCATGTGTTTCTGTTGGGGAACTGGACAACCATTTCTCTGCATATTGCAATGAAATCTATGTCAGAAACATTTTCTCAAGATCCAATTTAAGTTGAAATAAAACCAGGATGTGTGGGCAGCAAAGCACCAGTGTCTGCTCCAATACCTCTGGACAGGGAGATCAAACTTCAGGGGCCACTGGGGAGCATAAATACTGCACATTTAGAAGAAGATTTGCTATAACTAGTATGTATGTAATCCAACAGATCCTGTGTAGTTGGAAAGATTGATGTTTCCATGCTATTTTCCATGTTGGAATTCTTAGTGGCTACATTGATTGCCACTTTTCTTATGTCATACGTTCTTGGCCTACTTAAAAGAAGGTACACCTGTTGGAGATGTCCAAGCACTTCTTAAAGGATGGTCCTCACTTGCTGTGTTTATCTAGTTTCTTCTTCATTGATTTTTTTTTCCATTTAAAAATGAAACATTTCCTACAGAATCAAATTGCAGCTTGACACAGCACAGTGTAGTGTGTTTCTTGGTTTTGTTTTATTTCTTTTCTGAGTACAGAAAAACTAGAAAATAAATTAGATTCAATTTGAACAGGTATTAGGGTTCATCTCAGCAACCAAACTGGGGGAAAAAAATCAATTATTCATTTCGCTTTTACAGGAGCAGTTTTTTAAGTAGAAAGCTCAGATTTCTAGTGGATGTCTAATCTATTTGGACTGCCTAATGGCTTTGGATTAAAAGCAATCCCTAATTCAAGACATGTTCAGGAGAAAAATGAAATCATCCTCTAGTTTTTGTCGCCTGGAAACTACCAGGTAACAAATACCAAGACATTATATTTTCTTTCCATTTTAGAACTTTTGGAAAAGCTCACAGACAGTGAAGGATGAAATTTCGGTACCTAAATCATAAGATGCTTGCTTCAAGTGCCAGCAATTAGGTAGGCATAGGGAAAATGCTACAAAAAAAACCCCAATATTTACCAATTCCACTAAAACCGTAAAAGATTTATGTGATGAAAGGAAAAGGGTGAAATGTGGAGGTGAAAATGAAATTAGACTGAACAAATAAATTCTGTGTCCTAAAAGACAACAGAGACTTGGAGCTAGATAAGAAAAAAAAATAAACCAGGTGTGCCTCTATCGAAAGAAAACCACCAACTGAATAATCAAAGTTGTTACAAAAGCATTGTTGCATAATAATTTTAATCTTTTGTCTTCCAGAATATTAAATTCTTATTTCAGTACCCAGAAGCTTGAATTCTCTATGAAAAACTGACATGGAAAAGGAAAATGCAATTAATATTCAGAACAGCTATTATTGTAGAAGTATTAACAAGTACAATCATGTTCACAGAAGCAAAGAACTTGCAGGAAAAGTTGGTGGCTACTGTCAGAAATTATTTTGCTCAGTTGCCATTTCAATAGTAAATGTTCATATAAACATTTTAATAAGAATATACCATATTAGAAAAAAAATCTATTTCTCTGGGTTAAAACCAAGCTGAAATTTTTTCTGAATACTCTGTCTCATGCTCCTGTTGAGGGAATGACAGAATTATTCACTGAAGCTGTTCAATTAATGAACATATATTAAAGAAAATTGCAATCTACTCAATTTGAGGAAGAGGTGGAATCACTGAATAAATGATTTGTTATGAATTATTCATGTACATCTAGCAAATATGCAATTCCCTCTATTTTTTAGTAAACACTACAACATTTAGTTTTAGAAAGACATTAAATAATCAGTCAACATATCAGCTGCTGTCGTTTCTCTGCTGAGGGCTATGAAAAGGTCTATGGGCCAAATTCAGTTCTTCCCCTTCAAAGAAGGTTTATATTTGTCTCAAAGTCATTAGTGTCTTCCTGAATTTATACTTTCTAAATGAAACAAAAATCTTGCCTTTTCTCCAATCCGTTTAATTATTTTAGATAATTAAACAATTTTTTACTTTGTTGCAAGCACAGATTATATGATTTATATATTTTTTAAAACTTTTGCTATTTACTTCTTTTTTTTATAAAAAATTCAATAAATAATACAAGACAATGCAAAATAGAAAATGAGACAGTTATACAGTTATCCCCTTCAAAAGTTTGCTGGCTGCTTTTAACAGTGCTGTAAGAGCCTATCAAGATTGTATGGAAATTACAAAATGGCCACACTATTGCCCAGTTATAATGAAATTCAGACAACTACAGCAACGAATTCTGTACCTTTGTAGCAAAACAATCCATAGGAGCTACGTATGACAGGTCTAAGAAAATTACTCATTGAAACTTTACTGCAAAGAGAATAATAGCTTCTGGTAAAAAGCACCTCATTTTAAGAAATTCTATGCTCACACCTGAGAATATAAAGCAAGACGAACATTCTCCATCTGTAAAGATGGAAGAACCTATCTGAAAAAACACAATATTCTGGAAGAGTTCTATGCTCAGAATTTCAGTGTAAGAAAAAGACGTCTGCAAGAGAGACTTTGTGAAATGGACCTATAATTTCATTTAATCTTGTGTACAAAAAGCATCAGTAGGAAAACTTCATCTCTCTGGTGACGTTCCTTGCTCAGTTGTGCATTAATTATCATTATAAATTTTTACCTTGTAGCAATTAGATCTGCTCAACATTACAATGCCTTGCACTTACCACATTTTTTTGTCCTTTCTCCACCAGTTTCATCTGTTAGCTGGTTTACCCTGGGATGTTCTTGAAGGGGAATGGGAAATCTGCCAACAGCTTGATTTCCTGGTGGAACATGGTGAAATTGAAATTACATGTTTTGCTAAGTGGCAGCAATGTTTTCCCTTTAAAAAAAACAGAATATAATTTGTTCATTTCTTAGAACTATATAAGCAAACTTTTACTTTTTAACATGCACCATGTCACTTCAATTCACTGGGAAACACAACAGTGGCATGGTGTTAACTGCAGAAATATGTCATATGCATTAGTCTGTTCTGGAAACAAGGTGCTCATATGACCTCCCAGAACCAGATAACTAATTAGCTTTGCCTGTTTGGGATTACTGACTCCAGCTACAGTACTTATCTTGGCTAATTACATGTTTTCTCTCTGCCATGACAGCATCAATTGTGTAAGCAGAGGTCTTTCATAATGATGCTCCATGCTGTCACGGAACAGATCGATTCCAAGAAATCTAGAGGATGTATTTTTTTAAAATTAAAGTAATACAGTGATTTCAAATATAGCACGTAGTAGATGTTAAACTCAGTCATCATGCAAAAACACGTCAGATATTTGACTCCCTCTATTTCTTTGTCTGATTCTCTGCTTTCAAAGCTTACTGGGAGAATGGAACCACTGCCATAGTCCCTCTCAAATCTGTGCCCCACAGAGCTCTTTTCCCATACATCTGTGAGTAGCCTACACTCCCTTCATCTCAAAAAATTCATCAGAACCTCTTTCCTCTGCCTTTTTCCTGTACAACCAATCCCATGTTGTTAATCTTATCCAATGCTTCTCAAGTTGTTTCTGTCAAAATCTGGATGGGAAAGCATTTGGGAAAGGATGGTCAACTGTTGTTGATGAGCTACAAACCAGCATTAAGGCTTCCTGTCCTTGATGCTGTGGAACATTAAAAAGGGGTTAGAGGAGCCAGTTGTTGCTAGAAATGTTTATTTCCCCTCATTTCCAAAGAGAACAGACACATTCTTCTTGTTCTCCCACACAGCCTGCTCTCTGGGAAAGGAGGCATGGGCTCACTTCTTGGATCTTACAAGATCCAAGAATAAATGGCAGTTGTAAAAATAAAATTCACTTTGAAAACATCCTTTTACTGGTATGATGGGATATTATTACGTTTTTTTATATTCTGTCCCCAATTAAATTGTGAGTGACTTTTAACATAATTAGACATGGTTTGTCTGTCCCTAAACAAGAGCCCTTCTTTATATTTGCTTTGTCAATTAAACACATTTCACTTATTTCCTGAACTCAGATATGTAATTTTTCCTGTATATTCAGTCCAATTTAAATGTATTGTGAGTGATAGACAGAAAATGCACTTTTCTATTAATAAATCAATTTTAAGAAATTCTTTGTCCACCCTATTAGATTTCATGGTAACCTTTGCCATTTGTTTCAGATAAATGTTTTTCTTCTCAAATTTGGTTTCGCTTCTAAAAATTTAGCCAGCATTTTCCTATCAAAACTCATGATCTGTGACCCAGAATTTCAGACATAAAATAACCAAGTTGGTAGTGGCCTTACTTTTACAGATATGCTGGCTTTACTCTTTATTCTAAAAAGCTGTAGTCATCTTCAAAGATGTTCTTAGAAATATTTCAGTAGGGTACTCTTAGGAAGTGTTACCTGTTTGGCCCTCATCTCTTTTACACAGGTTTGTAGATATTCAGAGTCACTGCTAGATAATTCCAGAAGGATTCTGGGATCTCCATACTCTAAGTGACATTAATTTGAAGGGAATATCATCCTAAGAAATAATAATGCCAAAAAGGTTATGCATTTTCATAAAAGATATGAAGAAAACCATTGACAATTTCTTCACAGAACAGTTTATGTTTTTTTGGTTGGGTTTTTTTTAATGTAGACGTTGTCTGCCATGGAACTGAAGTTCAATGCGTTAGCATAATTCAGGCCAGACTAGGCAACATTTTACTGTGTCAGCAACATGTGAGTCAATTATAATTTTAAGGCTCTGTTCCCAGTGTTTGAAGAATGATGATATCAACCCTGGTAATATCAATGACATTTACATTTAGAAGAGGTGAGAGATAAGGGAGCATTAACAGAAATGGAAATAGCAACATTGCTATGAATGAAAGTTACTTGCAATTTGTATAAAATACCAATGTTCCCACATTCACAAATGCCACATTGAGATAGGCTCACATTTCACTTACCTTTACCCCTTTTACTTTTCTTAACTGAAATCCAAATGAGCACAAATTAAGATGAGCATGCTGCATAATCAATTTTCTTTGTAGTATGAATTCATGGGGATGATCACATCTTGAAATATGATAAACAAGGAGTAGCTCATCAGAACAGAATTTTTCATAGGAAGACTTAATTGCTGTTGCTGCTGTTGATTTATAGCTGCCACCAGTGGGGAAAAAAAAAGAGATATCTTTGGACACTATTATTGTTTTTACATTTATACCTGTCTACAAAATAAAGACATCTCAAAGTTCCTGCGTTACTTAGCACCTATGTGGTATCTTTCAATGTGACCAGGAATTTTTCACCTACAATTAAAACTGTTGATTTTTTTTTCTGTTCATAAAATGAGGTCAAGAACACTCAAGAGTTTTTAGTTTATTTAGGAATATTAAACTGGGGCTCAGCTTTCATTCCTTTTAATGCAATACTTAGTTTAGTATAATGAACAGAAGTTTAGAGTGAAATCAGTGGTATCCATTTCATTCATTTGTAGAAATAAAATTGCTAAACCAAATTTGTTCATGAACAGATTTTTGTGACATTCAACTTCAGATTAACAGATTAATGTGGGTAGATGTCAGGTATGATGCATGAATATATGCCTCTGTGGCGGGAGCTGAAAAACTAATGCAGTATTGCCCCATCATCAAAAACATGACACAAGATGCCCAGGTTTTAAGCATCAGAATGAAATGAAATGAATGTAATGAGAGGTAAGTTGTCTTCACTTAGACCTCTAGTATTACTTCAGATGCTCAGGAGCACCCAACCTGATCTCTGATATGGTTTGGATTTCAGCCATGAACGAGCTGTTATGGCCAGTGGTGTCTGTGGCTGTTGAAGAGCTGCTCAACTCAAAGAGGACACCACTATGGGACTAGTGAAGTAGTTCTGGAGTGCCCCTAGCTTTCCTGACCAAAGACCTGTCATTTGACTGCACTTAGGCATCCAGTGCAACATGATATGATTTGGGGTACCTGAGAGGTGTGCCTCAGTCTAGTAGATACAATGGCACATTCAACCTATTACTCTCTGGAATGCCAGCTGGAGATGAATTATAAGTATACCTAATGCATCTCGAATGGCAGTGGATGTCTGTGTGTAAATAACTTCATCAAGAAGAAAAATTATTGAGCTGTAACTATCCAAGAAAGCTAATAAAACAATAAAACCACATTGCTCACAATTCTGGACTCTCTATATTTTTTTTAGTCACTCTTTCTATCCAACACCATATGAATTTTTGGCTCGATATCTACCTCATGCTGCTATGAAACAATTCCTTGCTCACGTTCCATTGAATAATTAATCAGTCTTTTTTGGCAACAAAATGAAGACAGGAACTTCTAAGTATGGAATTATATGCACTAATCTTATGGCCATCTCTTATTTTTTGTTTCTGAGTTATCAGAATAGCTCTGAGACATTTTGCTTTATCTTTTGCAAAATTGACATTTTGCTGAACAGCCTGAGCATAATATTGTAAGTACACAAAAGAAACTTATAAGCATTGGACAGCAAAGGAGAACATGATCTTGCATTAATGAGACTTCAGTTATTGGTTACCAAATTAACCTTGAGTAAGAGCAATAAGGGCAGAGCCAGAGAAATATCAAACAGCGAATCTCATGTTTTTAGAATGTAGACTCAGCAAAAACTCAAGATGATTTTATTGCATCTGGCCTACCCATCTTTTTATAACTTTACAGCCCAGAGAGAAATGCAACAATCTCTAAATGCATTAAGAACTGTCAGGTGAGAGTGATGTTTTTGTAAAGTGCTAATATAGGTTCATTTAGGAGGAGAATATATGGAAAATCCAAAATCTGTGTCTAGGTTTTGGACGTTTTAGGTGGTACTTTGTAGTTGCAGTGCTGTTGTGACACAAGGTGCTTTCTTCCTGCACTTTAAAGCTACTTTAAATTTGCTTTAGTACACCAAAACTAGCTTAGAAATTCAGTATCTAATCATAAGCAATTATGTTCATAGTTCTAAATTCAAGAAAGTGACTCCCTTTATGAGTTCAGAACCATGTCACAAAGTCTAACATCTGAAATTTTAAAAGCAGTATATTTGATAGGCATAAATGAGTCCATTCCACCAGCCACTTTAGGAGAATTTACTTCTTTGACCTCATGCATCTTATAGATCTTGGCTTTCACTGAAGCTGAATCCTAGGAACTTAAAAAAAAAAAAAAGGTAAGAAAGATAACACCAGTATTCTAAAAAATAACTGATGGTCCCCTCTTTCTATTGTAGGAATAGTTATCAAGCTACTACTATGCCCATGGTTCTATCTTTGCAAGATTTGGTCAGCCAAAAGAACAGAAACTGAATTGAGGTAAATTACCATTTAAAGAATCCGAGAATTCTCAAACTGAAAAGTCCATTGAAATTCTGAAAATTCAGAGATGTTTTCATACTTCTAAGCAGGGAAGGACTGATCAGGAATGTGGTAGTTGATGTCACCCCTAGCTATCATTGGTAATGTCTTGTTGAAGTTCAGCAAAAGGAACAACAGGAAAGGGACAACAGGAAGCAAAAAGCAGGATAACAACTCTGGATTTCAGGAGAACAGATCTGCTCAAGGATCTGCCTGGAAGAATCCCACAAAAAAAGCACCTGCAGAGAATCATAGAATGAAAGCAACCTCTAAAACCATCTAGTTCCAACTTTCTTGCCATTGGCAGGAACCCTTCCAATGGAATCCACAACATCTCTGGGTTAACTGATACTGAAGACTTCCCCAAAGCAGGTGCAGGACCTTGTTCTATTTGACCTTACTGAATGAAGTTCACATGGATGCATTCTTCGGGCCTGTCAAAGTCCCTCTGGATCACATCCATTCCCTCAAGCAAATCAACAGGTTTTCTACAGACTTGCTGAGGTTTTACTCAATCGCAACATGCCACTAATAAGGATACTGAACAATATTTGTGCCACTACAGGTCCTTAAGAGCCACCATAAGTTAGAGGTTTCCATAAAGACATGCATGATCGCAACATTTTGGGCATGGACTTCCAGCCAATTCCTTATCCATCTAACAGTGTATCCACCAAACACATATCTCATCAATTCAGTAGCAAGGATTGTATCAAAGACCTTACAGGAGTCCAGGCAGATGACATCCATATTCTCTTCATTTCCCTTCCCATCCACATTTCCTTCTCTACTGGTGGAGTCACTCCATTGTAGAAGGCAAATAGATGAGTCAGGTGGATTTCCCCCTAGTGAAGCCATGTTGTCTGTCTCTAAAAACTGCACAGTCTTCCAGACGTTTCAACATATCATTCATGAGGATCTGCTCCATGATCTTAGCAGGCATGGAGGAGAGGCTGACTGGTGGATAATTTCCGGGGCTATCTTTATTAACATTTTCCCTGGTAACTGGGAATTTTACCTGACTGGCATGACCTTTCAAATATGATGGAGAGTTGCTTAGCAACTACATCTGATAATTCCCTCAATTCTCTGGAAGGCATCTTATCAGGTCCCGCAATAAGGTCTCATGAATGAGATCAGGGTCCCCTAAGAAAGACATTGAGATGCTGGAAGTTGTCCAGAGAAGAGCAATGAACATGGTGGAGTGTCTGGAGCACAAGTTATATGAGGAGTGGCTGAGGGAGATCTTTAGCCTGCAGAAAAGAAGGCTTAGGGAACACCTTATCACTCTCTTAACCTATCTGAAAGGAGGGTTTAGCCAGGGGGCAGTCAGTCCTTTCTCCTAAATAACAAATGATAAGACAAGAGGAATTTGCCTCCAGTTGCAGCAAGAAATTTCAATTTCTTCACTACAGGGTGGTCAGAAAGTGGAATAATCTGCCCAGGGAAGTGTTGGAGTCACCATAGTAAAAAGTACATAAAAGATGTGTAGATGTAGTGTCTCAGAACATGGTTTAGTGGTGGAGTTGGCGGTGCTTGGCTGGTGGTTGGACTTGATGATCTCACAGTTCTTTTCCAGTCAAAAGTATTCTGTGAATTTATGATTCTTTGTAAAAAATAAAAGGCTTTAAATTCTTTTTCTTACCCTAAACTTTGTGCCTAGGGTTAATTTTATTTTTAGCTCCTTTGAAACAAGTTTACTTTATCTAAAGCAATTTTGTTATAGCACAACCTAACAGTAACCTTCCTTGGAATAGAATAAACCAAGAAAATTGGAAAATAATAGATTCAATATAAATATTAGCATGGTTAAATCATTAGTGGGTGAAGGGGTGGAATAAACTCTCACAGACTATATGTTATTATCTTGAGATTGTTTAACCCTAGTGAAATACAGGCTACCCAGTGGGAGTCAAGTCCATACACAAAGAATACATTTTGCCTTTTCAGTTCTAATTAGCCCATTTGGACTACAGGAACAGCAAAACTATATTTTTTTTTTTATTTTCTGAGCTAAATATAGCTTGATGATTTTTCAAGGATACTGTATATAGCCACTGATGTACAAATTAAGCTATGCAGTTAGACATCTGTTCTGGTATAATAGAAACACCATAGAATATAAATATACCTGGCATGTTTTTAAACAGGAATGGAAGAGCTAATGCCTACACAGGTCTTTTTCAGACCTTCATTTCCCAGAAAGGATGAACTACAAGTGAAGAATTCAAAAAAGCCA
This sequence comes from Haemorhous mexicanus, assembly GCF_027477595.1. Taxonomy (NCBI): domain Eukaryota; kingdom Metazoa; phylum Chordata; class Aves; order Passeriformes; family Fringillidae; genus Haemorhous; species Haemorhous mexicanus. The sequence continues at coordinate 114,111,678 of NC_082341.1, forward strand.
TGTATGAATTAACTCTTGGTTTTACTTTCACAAACTTTTTACCCTCCAGTAGAGACATAGAACAATAAAAAGTAAGAAATTATTTTCCATTGACCCATCAGGGTACTATCAGTGGTGGAAAATATTCTGAGAAAAAAAATGCATATGAAGAATAGTTTGCAGAGAATAAACTTTTATCCAGCACAAGAAATTTCTCCTCAGAACCTCTTTCCATTGAGGCTGGCAGAGTACTGGAACAGGTGCTTAGGGAAGCTGTGGGAGATCCCTCTTTGCAGACATTCCCACCTGGAAGCATTCCTGTGTCACCTGCTCTAGGTGACCCTGCATTGGCAGGGGGGTTGGACTGGATGATGTCTAGAGGTCCCTTCCAACCCTAAGAGTTCTGAGATTCTCGGATTCTGTAACATCATATGTTACCCTGCACATTTACATTTTCAAATATGTTAGCCCAAAACAACCATAGCAATGGAAAAGAATGCTTAACTTTGATTTCATAATTAATTAAAAGATCAATGACTGTTCCACACAGCTGGGTATTAAGCTGTCCTAGAATCTAATTCCAGCCTTCTGATACACATTTTGGGGCCTTTTTTTTTCTTCAAATGTCACATAAAACTGACCAAGTAAGTTTACAGAATACCTAATGAGAAAACACTACATCATTCTTAACACAGAGCACAAGCAAACAGTTTTATTCCTGTTTGTGCAGCTTAACCTTCTGCAAAAGTAATTAGGTCTGTAATTAAAAAGCTATTTGGAATGATTAAAACCCTGTTATCTAGTGGCATTTAAAGACAAATGCAAATGTCAGAAAGGATGAATTAATTAAAATCACTATTTAAAAGGAAAAAAGTATATTAGTGTAAGAACTAGAGGATGTTATTTACTGAAATGCTACAATATGAGGTGAAGTTGCATGTTCAGAGGATAAAGAGAAGGTTGAAACAATTTTATCTGGCATTTTGTAATGTGCTCTGCTGCCATTTGTGAATATATATTGTTATGTACATGCATAACAGTGTGCCTCACTCACTAGCTATAGTTTAGGAACTTTGGTGCTACTCATAGAAATCCTGTTTTTTCTCTGCTTTCCAGCCCAGATCCATGTTGAAAAGCCAAGGGAAAATCTTCCAGGGAAAGTGCAGACATGCTATGCTGTGAGAATGCCTTCCTTCCTTCCTTCCTTCCTTCCTTCCTTCCTTCCTTCCTTCCTTCCTTCCTTCCTTCCTTCCTTCCTTCCTTCCTTCCTTCCTTCCTTCCTTCCTTCCTTCCTTCCTTCCTTCCGCCACTTCCGCCATTTCCGCCACTTCCGCCACTTCCGCCACTTCCGCCACTTCCGCCACTTCCTTCCTTCCGCCACTTCCGCCACTTCCTTCTGCCACTTCCTTCCTTCCTTCCTTCCTTCCTTCCTTCCTTCCTTCCTTCCTTCCTTCCTTCCTTCCTTCCTTCCTTCCTTCCTTCCTTCTGCCACTTCCTTCCTTCCTTCCGCCACTTCCTTCCTTCCTTCCTTCCGCCACTTCCTTCCTTCCTTCCGCCACTTCCTTCCTTCCTTCCTTCCGCCACTTCCTTCCGCCACTTCCTTCCTTCCTTCCGCCACTTCCTTCCGCCACTTCCTTCCTTCCTTCCTTCCTTCCTTCCTTCCTTCCTTCCTTCCTTCCTTCCTTCCTTCCTTCCTTCCTTCCTTCCTTCCTTCCTTCCTTCCTTCCTTCCTTCCTTCCTTCCTTCCGCCACTTCCTTCCGCCACTTCCTTCCGCCACTTCCTTCCTTCCGCCACTTCCTTCCTTCCGCCACTTCCTTCCTTCCGCCACTTCTTTCCGCCACTTCCTTCCGCCACTTCCTTCTGCCACTTCCTTCCGCCACTTCCTTCCTTCCGCCACTTCCTTCCTACTTCCTTCCTACTTATTTCCTACTTCCTTCCTTCCCTTCCTTCCTTCCTTCTCTCCTCCCATTTCTCCCATGCAATTAATACAAAGGAAGAGTGAAGTAGCATCAAGAATCCTCTTTCATGAAGTTGATTTCCCACAGCTACCTATACTGAATAGATTCAGTGCAATAATTTACCAAATCTACAAAACAGACGCGGTGAGGGAGGCAGTCTGTGTGCTGTGCAACTCAGATGACTTTTTCAAAAATCCCTAAAGAGTTAATCTGTATAAAGACATGTCACTGTATGAAAGGGATGTCTGTCAAACGCATTTCAGCATGCACACCCACAGTAGATGATCAGCATCAGCCCCTGGGAGGAAGATGTCTCTGTTCCCTCATAATAGAAAATGAATCTAAGGAGAAAAGTTTAATCTTTGATTATGATGAATGCCCTTCCTTGTGCCAAGAAGACTTGTGATTTTCTTTACCAGTCTCAATATAAAATTACGACAGCATTTTTTCGTCATGAAGATTCTTTTTTCAGAGAATGAAGCTTTCCTCTTTTTATCTTGTCCAATTAGCTACAACATAGGACCATAATAGAGGCAACACGGCTTTGCCCTCCCATCAATGACAAACCACACAGCCAAAACATTGATGACAATTAATACCGAGAAACTTCATATTTTAAGGCAGTGGGCTTGGTCTCAAATGTTTGTATGTTTGAAGTATTGCTGTAATTTGTTTCTGGATTTATCTTTATCCCCTCGAATCTTTAGATTATGGTAAATATGAGGTTAAAATGTCTTTTTTTCAAATTGGTTTCTAAAGTGATACTGATTGCAAGGTAAATTCTGTTCCCACTGCATAGTTAGAGCACTATGGCCAGCAAAGATTAATTTTCCATGCACACTCACACACATTAACACAAAAATCATGCAAGTTTCTATTACTCACTCAGAGACAGCAACCTCTATTAATTCATATGACTTAATTTGACAAATCTCTGTTTATAAGCCTTGTGTCTTTTCAACTACATTATAAGGAGTTCAAGAGACACTTAAGAAATTTCTCTGTGAGGAGAAATATCCCTGTGAAATAGGAATGATAAATTAGCTACAGCACAGCATATCTCTGCGTCTTCAAGAAACATTGTAGCAATTACTCATTATTTCTTTAAAAAATAGGATTCATTAAAAAAAGGAACTCTAAGATTTAAATAATTTGATTAATGTTACAAATTTCAGACTTAAAAAGATAATTATATTTTGACTGAAAATTTCAGTGTATTTCCTCTTCACTTTAAAGGGCACAGGAAAGCTCAGCCAAAATCATTTACATAAAAGATATTTAAAATTACCCATAGTTCCACAACAAACATTTTGATATTGGAAAAGGGTATAACCTCTAAAAAGCATGGAAATGAGAATTGTTGAAGGATTTCTTTCTTTTTTAATGTGTTTAAGGCAGCTACTGTTAAAGTAGAAGGAAAATTAATCTCTAACTCACTAATTTCTAATATTGATGTTTTGATATTAGTTTTTGAATGTGTCTTAATTTACTCCTTGTTTATGTTGTTAGTTAACAATGTAAGCCCTTTAGGACTGAGGCTGGAACTATAAAGTACAGTGTACTTTCACATTTCATTCTGAATTGGGTTAGGGCATTTAAATAATAAGGTAGCATCAACTGAACCATTTTAATATAATAAATTGGTTAACTAATTTCAGACTGTCAGCAAAAAAGATCAGTGAAAGTGTGTTTCTTCATTTTTGTTTGGTATATTATGGAATAATTTGATTAAATTATTTGCATGTTAAATGTATTACAGTTTATGTGTACCAAAGTCTTTTTTCTGCAACTCTTTGTACAGAGCACAGCAGGGAACACAGTGTCATTAAATTTCAACCCCAGTGTGAGCTACTGCTTTATCTGAACATAAGAAAGGTTATGCTCTAGGCATAATCCTCTGCAGTGAGGTCTTGATTCATAAACTCAGTGCACAGTTCACAGTAAACAGAGAAAACATCAGAGCTGGTTAGCTTAGTCTTCTTGTGGGAGTAAGAGGTTAGACAGAAAGCACTTGTAAATCTCAAGGTACTTGTGCTTTTGCTCCTTCATCATGAAAAAACAAGGTTAGAAGAGACAACAGGGAGTGATTGAAATGTGGATGGAAAATCTTTGAAAATCATTCTCCACATGAGTAGATGCTAGAGAAATTTTCCTTTTTTTGGGCTTATTACTTTGTGTAGAAAGGAGTAGTTCTGTGGGCATTCTCCCCTAATCCCACTCAATATGATCACCTCTTTTCTCTCATTTTAAACAAGCAATTGTTTTTACTGTGCATTGTACCTCTGAGCTTACGTCCTCTTTATGTGGGAAAGAAATGAAATAATGAAATGTACAGAACCAAGGGCCAGTTTTGACAAAGTGTGTTTTGTCTGTGCAAGAATTTATTTTTTAATTTTCCTTTACTTTACAAGGGTCGAATAATCTAATATGAATTATTCTATATGTCTTTTCATATTACTGTATAGACTTCCAAACAGCCGAGTATTGAGGGAATCAAAATTTGTGTTTTTTCATTGGTTTTTAACATGGATGTGCTGTGGTTTGACACTGCCCAAATGCTGGGCATCCAGGAGAGTCATTCACTTATCCTCTTCTGCTATAGCTGGGCAGAGGTGAAGGAAAAATTAACAAAGGGCTCATGAGTCGAGATAAGGATTGTGAGAAAAACACTCTAAGAACAAAACAGGCCTAAAGTTAGAGGCATACAGTAAATTTATTATTAAGAGAGTCAGAGGAGGATAATGACAAGCAAAACGAGCCCTTAAAACACCCTTTTTCCCCCCAGCCTCTCCTCACCTCGCCCCCAACATCTCAGGGAGACAGGACATGGGAGTTTTGGAATGGGGCCCCTCCCATGGGCAAACAGCCTTTAGAAAACTGCTGTGGCGTGGGTCACTCATCCACAGGGTGCAGTCTTCGAAAGATGGGCTGGTCTAATTTAGAAGCCAGAGCCCTCTCTCTCTCTTTCTATTTGGGTTTCCCACTAGATCACAGCATTCTCTAACATCCACCTGCTCCAGCACGAGCACTTTTCCCACAGGCTGTGAGTGGATCTCTGCATCCCCTGCAGACTACATGCATTTCAAGGGAACTGTTTGTTTTGCCACAGTCTTCACCACAGCTTGCAAAGGAATCTCAGCTCCCACACTTGAAGCGCCTCCTACCCCTCCTTTTTTTCCACTGACCTTGGTGTCGCCATGTTTTTTTCCCTCACATGTCCTTGCTTCCTCCTCTTTCCTGACTAGAAAAAATATTGCTGCTTGTATGTACCATTGTCAACAAGTTCCACTAATTTAAAGATTTGTACAGAAAATAACTATCAGTGAAGTTCTTTGGCTGTGGTCAGTCTTGCTTTAGCAGTTGTATTTCCTTTGTTGCACCCTCCTCTGCTACAAATCACTTGCAACTCCTACCCTTACATGGTTCCGTTCTCTAAAACATCTTCAGTATGAAGACAGAGTCAGTAACTAGCAGCCCTTGAAATACATGTTCTTACCTTTTTTTCTGTAGGTGAAGAGCCAATGAAAAAACAAATGACTGCCTTACACTGAAGGAAGAAAATGAATTTGGAAAAATGCTTACTCTGGCAGGTGGAGTTTGAAAAGAAAAGCATCTCATCTTCTTTCTAGAACCAACAGTTTAAATGACATTAGAAACAGACCTAGGTAAACCCATGTAAGAAGGACACACAGTAAGACAATGAGAAATGTGATCTACACCTATTTCAGGAAATGTCTGTACTCAAAAATCTGATGTTTAGAATCCTAATGTCTTCAGCACATTCTTGATGACTTTCATTATGGTGTCAGAGGGAACAGCATAATAATAATGCAAATGACCATCAACAACACATGATGTCTAAACCATCTACTTTCACCAACCACCCAAAATAAACCTAAATATAGTACCACTCCAATATGGTACCTTCCTAATGATTGGAGCTACATTCCAAATTTTCACTCAGTCAGACAGTCACCAAATTATGCTGTTAACTGCAAGGCAGCAGACTGACTGGAGATAAATGTGCAAGAATGATTTTTAAAATATAAGAATAAAGGAAGCAAGAATTTAAAATTATGGAAAAGTGATTTTTTTTTTCAAATTAAAAAAAAGAAGGCTTAAGAATCTAAATAAATTATAAATAGGCAGAATCTATGAATTTAAAGTCATCAATGAAATCAGCTAATTTATCAACAAACTCCAGTTCCATATGAGCTGCAGTTAATGTTTTAATTGCCTACATGCTTTCTGCACTAATGGCCCAGTTTGAATAGAGATGAATTCAATAAGGATCACCAAAGTAGGTGCTTGAAATACTGGTATTCAAGAATGGACCCAAAATTCTATGGAGAAACCTCTCATTTTTAGTTTATATCACTGCTAGAGGCAAAAAAGAGGAATCCTGCTTCCTTCCTGTCTTCCTCTCTTTTTTACATATTAAAGTAACTCACCACTGTAGCCTCACAAGCAAAGCGTCATGAATAGGAGCGTGCATTTACTGTGTAACCCAATCCCAAAATATTGAATGTAAGAAACAATTCTCAGAAGGATGCTTAACTAAATGGGAATATGGGTGTACTCCCCACTCATCTCATTCCTTTCTGTGTCATTAAGGTGTCAGTCACACTGTCCTGTGCTTCAGAGAAAGCCTAGGTAGGCTGCAAATAAGGAGTTCCAGCCCTACAGTGGAATGAGGTGACCTGAGAGTGCAGGGGGCTTAAGCAAATAGGATGTTGCAGCCGATCCACTTGAATCTCCTCATCCTGGAGGAATCCCAAAATCAGAGTGCTTGAAGTTGGAAAAACCTTCGGGAGGTTATCTGGTCCACCAACCCTGCTCAAGCACAGCCACATAGAGCCCAGGACCATGTCTAGAAGGCTTTTGAATATCTCTACAACCTCTCTGGGTAGCCTGTGGCATTGCTCTATTATCCTCACAGGGATAAACATTTTCCTGATGTTTACAGAAAAGAGCCTACATTCCACTTCATGCCCATTTCTTCTCACCCTGTCAGTGGCTACTACTGAAAAGAACCTGGCTCTGTTCTCTTTGCATTCTCCCTTCTGGCATTTAGATAATTATTAATATTTGTCTGCTATGTGTGACATACAATATATTTTTCTATCTGTCTATCTATCTATTTATCTATCTATCTATCTATCTATCTACCATTTATAACTCACCATTTAATAATAATTTCCCCTCTGAGCCTTCTCTTCTCATGGCTAAACTGTCTCACAAGTCTAAGCCCATCCTCAATAACTACTCCAGTATCTCATCATCTTTGGGGTCCCTCACTGGACTCTCCAGTATGTCCATGTTTCTCCTGCAGAGGACCCCAGAACTGGACACAGTACTCCATGTGTGGTCTCCTCCGGCCTGAGCAGAGGGGAAGGATCACTTCCCTTGGCCATATGTTGGGCAATATTTTGCCTAATGTGGCCCAGTGTACAAATGCATTGGCCTGGTTTGTGACAAGGGCAGATCTTTGGCTCAAGTTCAACTTCTCACATTGCCAGCTCTCCTCCTGTTACTGTAAAGACCCTTCTTTTCTCATGGCCTGTACCTAAACCGCACACATGTCCAGATGTCCCAGGTTGTTTCCAGGTGCTGATGGCACCAGCAGGTTCTCCAGCCTCACCACTTCCCTGGGGATGGCAGCTGGTGCGCAAAGTCAGCTCTGTTACTGAGCAGCTGTGCCCATAGATCAGGGTGCTGTGAAAAGAGCAACATTGTGAGAAGGAGCTGTCAGAGGCTCTTCTGGCACCTCCCCACCTGTCTTGGGAGCTGGTCAGGCCCTTGACCTTGATCTCTGCCTGAATTCTCCTTGCTGACCTGTCCTGTGTGGAGATCTGGGCAGTGCCTGATACTGACAAAGCCAAACCTCCTGCGCTCTCCTTGCTGGGATACCTTGGGTCTGCATCTCATGTGGGTGAGGACACTGCTCTGCCAGGGATTCTCCCAGCTCCCCAAACCCTGCATTAGCTACCCTGCAGATCCCTGACTCTAGATTAGCCTTCTCAGGGCTAAAGAGCTGATGTGCCACACTCAGAGGGCCTCTATGCCTCCTGCCTTCTCTCCCTACACATCTAATGCAAAAGACAGGGAGTGCATCACGTTTAACGTACAACGACTTCTGAATGGTATTGTCATAGACTGCTCATATGTTATAGCACTGGAAAAGCTTCAAGTGAACCAGGTTCTTTTAGGAAGTAAAATTGTAAAATTGAAGAATATTGAACTAATTTTCATGTATCTTTGAGAACCACTGCAATAATCGCAACTGGCCTTTGTGAGAATTATTTCATCTTTAAAAATAGCTTTTGCAGAAGAGAATATGCCAGAATGTGCCTGAAACAGTACTAAATGTAGCAGATTGCTTACAAGAATAAATACAACCTGCCAGTTTTATTGAAGTCAAACTGGTGTTCAGCACTAGTAGATTTCACTTTTCCAGATGGATTTATCAGACATTATATGTCTTAACATCTATAACGTTAATCTGTAACACTCTGGCCACAAAGAGAGTGCTTTGTCATGTCAGCATTCAAACTACCTCTACACTGAAGATATTTTTATGTGTAAAGGAATCAGAGTTTATTGACAGAAATATATCTATTTTTTTCTAATGAAGCAGATGGCAAATCTAGACACAATCAGTAAGTGTCTCTAAGGCAGTCAGGCAAAACCATCGCTTGTCATTTCGGCATATCACTCAACATTTGTTGGCTGAGTATCTAATGCTGTTGTATGGTCATAACAACTTGTTTGACAAGACATAGCCATTGCTATCCTTACTTTGATTTGGAGAAAAAAAATCACATGACTTTTTTTTACTTAGTAAAAGCAAACGATTTTCTCAACAGATTTTAATAAATTTTATTAGATCATTAAAATAAGCATTGTTTGATATTATTCACTTATGTGTAAGAAGTTCTAAAATGACATTCAGTTTCATGCAATGCAATGTATATGATCCTGGCCCAGTATCAGTTATTCCCTTAAAATGAAGCTGCCTTTTGCATTAGCAAATCTAAGACTGACTGGACAGGTCCTGAAACACCAGTCAAGAGACACTGTTTTAGTGGCTTCAGTGGAGCCAGTATTTTACCACTTTTTTTTTTTTTTTTTTGAAAGGATGCTCTGTAATACAAAGATCTTTCTATCATATGAGCAGGCAAACTTCTCCTGCCTACATTTAGCATCGTTTTATTTATATGTTCTATTTCTCTCTGTGTCTCTGGGAATCCTATCAGGTTCGTGACAGGGCTAATGTACCTCTTGCATTGAAACAAAAAGAAGAATATGCAGTAGATGAAAAAAGAACAAAAACTTGCACTGCGGGGTTTTTTTCTACAGAACTTCTTAACTGTTATACCAGATATACTCCCCTGATTTATATGACTATCATGCTTCTAATGTCCAAATGTCAAAAAAATAATATTTGGCTGGTGTCACTCCCCTGGTGAATATGACAGGAATCTTAGTCACAAAAAATATAAATGGTTTCATTTTGCAGTTAGGGAATCTTTGTAAAATTTTATAAAATAAGGATTCAGGGTAGAAAATCAAAGAGTTATTTATATTTCATCTCTGGTTATTGTCTCTTCCAAATGAATATTTAGCAAACGCTTTTGGAATATTATCCTGTAGTTTATATCAAATAAAAATCAGTATCTTGATAGGTTTTAGACAGAGCCTAGACATATTCACATATTGGTTCAAGCTGTTCCTTACCTAAAGTAAAAGACAGTTTGGATATATGTGGATTCTTACTGATCTATTAATGTCTTATTAAATCAGTACTTCCTTTTTATAACACCTTCTGAAGTTTCAGACTGTCACTGAAAAAATTGGCAAATCTCCCAAGTTGTGACTAGGCGGTGAAGTGTCAGACCTGTTTTTTCAAGAATGTAGGGATTATATCAGAATTTTTGAAGCTAGAAAGGTGTAGTGGGTTTGCACAGGCAAGTTTTCATAGTGGGAGTCTACAGGGGTGGCTTTTGTGAGAAGCTGTTAGAAGCTTCCCCTGTGTCTGACAGAGCCAATGCCAACTGGCTCCAACACGGACTCCCCACTGGCCATCCACAGCAGTGGGAGCATCCCAGGGCTTAACAAAGTTAAGGACAGAAAAAAACCAAAAGAACAACAACCCTGCACAAAAGAAAATTGAAAATGGATAAAGGAGTGAGAATACATGAAAGAAGAAACCCTTCAGATACCAAAGTCAATGAAGGAGCTGGATGAGGTGCTCCAGGTGCTGGAGCACAGGGAACCCACACAGAAGCATCCTGTTCCTAAAGAGCTGTACTCTGTGGAAGGGACTCATGCTGGAGTAGTTACAAAGAGCAGCAGCCTGTGGATAGGAGTCACATTGGAGAAGTTCATAGAGAACTGTCTCCCATGGGAGGGGCTCCATCTTGGAGAGGAGAGGGGTGTGAGGAGCCCTACCCCTCTCTTCCCATGCTGTTGGAGGGGAGGAGGTAAAAAAAATCTACAAGGAAATTGAGCCCAGGAAGATGGGAGGGGTTGGGGGAAAATTTCTGAAGAAATTTCTTAGTTTTATGTCTTATTATCCTACTCTTCTCAGATTGGTTTCCCTTAATTTCTTTGCCCATGACAGTAGCTGGTGAGAGATCTCTCCCTGCCCTTATCTTGACGCATTAGCCTTTTGTTGAATTCTCTCTCACAATTCCCAGCTGAAGAGGGGAATGATAGAGAGATTTTGGTGGGCACCTGGTGTCCAGCCAGGGTCAACCCATCATGGAAGGACATATTCCCATTTCAGTTTAGGCTACATAATTAAGTTTGGAGCTTGTATGGAAAAACCACATGAGAATTACAGTTCTAGATCTTTCCAGAAATCTAAATATTCTTCAAAAGAGTAGCAGCATCTGTGGCAATGAAAGGCCCCACTCCAGCATTAATAGCAGAAAGCTGTTCCAGTAGCAGCTCATTCATAAATGTTATTGGCAGTTCTGGAGTGTGGATAGATGAAGTGATCACTGATTCATATCAATACGTGGATTCAGTATAAGATTATGTCCCTCCTAATTTATTTGTATAAAAAATAGTGGAATGGACTTCATACGTCATTTTAATTTAAAAAAATAAACAAAAAAGCCACCTTAAACTTCTGCTAAAAATGCCAACAAAAAAGTTTTAGCTTGTTATATCTTTTAAGAACTTTATTTATAGTATACTGTTTGTAACTTAGTTGAACTTTCTGTTTAAAAAAATCAATTTCACATTAGGAATCATTTAAATTAAACACATTTTTCAATGACTACTTGCTCTTATTTCCAAATGTCACAGTGAAAATCAAACACTGAGGGCAAACGGTCCATGCCTACAAAATAATGGATTTCTTCATGTATATTTCCAATAACATTGAACAGAAATCAATGTCCATGTTGATTGCTTAGAGATTGAAAGAAATAATATATTGTTCATACTCCAGTAATCAAAATTATTCTTCTAAATCTCAAAAAATATTCTGCTTTTTTTATTTTACTCATAACACGGTTTGATTCTTAGTTGTATGATGAAAAGAAAATTAAAATGTGAAGCATATATATACTGCTACCAGAAGATTTCTGAGTCTGGTGAAATGAAGTACTTATGCTAACAGTCAGTTAAAAGGAACATAAATCTAAATTTACAGTGGCTGACACCTGAGCCTTGGTGAGGGATTCAATTTATATATACTTACTATGCATTTCATTACTGTAAGCTCTCTTTATAAAAGACATCACCAAACAAAAGGAAATCCTTTGTCTTAGCAAACAGCCACACCTAACCCCTCTTTTCAAAAGCACTGGCCAAGCCCATGAAATTACTGTTCTCTGTGTAATCACTGGCTCATGGTAAAGATCCATGCTTCTTTGTGATAATGCTTCTTACATTATCAAACCATATGACAGGATGTGTGTCATCTTGCCTCGGGTGGCCTATTAGGTTTAAAGCTGAAGGCCAAGTGACACAGCCATCTGTGCATTGGTACTGTTTCTGTCTGATACTTTCCCCCATGCCTCTAGTCTAAGGACTTATCTTGGTTACCAAATGTCCCTGAATAATATATGTATAATTAAAAATAAAATGGAAAGTGATGTATTAAGTGCATCACAGCAACTCCCAGTGGTTGAACAGACTCGATGTCTACATACAAACTCACAGTTTTCTTGAACTGTGCATAGCCTCAAGGTCTACAGGCCTTAAATGCAAACTGTAATATTTAAAACAGATATAAGAGAAACCCTAACATCTAATTTTGTTTTCATTATGTAGTTTGCCTATTTACATAAGATAAGTTTTGGGGTTTTGATAACCAAACAGAAAAAAAGAGGTTAGATGGATGAGACAGAAAAAAATATTTTATTTATTCCTTTCTTCTTTTTTTTTTTTTTAACCTCATAATTATCCAAAATTATTTTTTGAATAATTAAGTTTACCTCATTATATTACCAAAACACATCACAAGCATGGAGTGATCAAATCAAATGCAGGTTACAATGAACAAACTCCTCAGGAGCAAGCATAAACCAATGACTAAATCCCACTCACCATTTTGCTTCCAATGGGAATATATTAGCCATGCATGCAAGATGATGTGTACTGTTACTCCAGGCAAAAATGAAAGCATACAACAAGCATCATTCATCCACCCATCCCAGTGCAACTTCAATCCAGCCTGATGGCTAAAACAGTCAAGTTAGTATTTTGTGTTTTTTTCACAGGGACCCAAATGTCTCCAGGAGAACAAGTGAACTGAATGTGAATTCGACACAGTCTCAGAGAGTGTATTGACCACAGGGCTGCTGTAAAAAAGAATAAATTCTGGAAAATGAGACTGCCTCCTGATCTTTCTCAAGTACAAGTCAATAAGTAGAATTTCCCAACACCCAGACATTGGCAAAGTGTCAAAATGGTTTTCTGTTATATGCATATTGAGCAACCCTGGAGGTAAAGCTAAATTTCTGTTCAGCACACCAGGACCTCACTCATGTGCCTACTTACCCTATAAAAAACGCATATATTTGCCTACTCGTTGGGAAAGGGAAAACATGGTATTACTTTACTGCATGGGAGAACACTTTAAAAGCACTTTGCCAGCTCTTTGTAGTTTCTAAGTCATTCTTAGGGTAAGTGAGAGGACCTGATCTTTAGCCAGCCAAGGTTTAAATCAAAACAATAGGCACAGCAAAACCCTTTTATTTCTTTGGCCCTTGTGATCCAAGGGGAGTTGCAAAATCTGGTCTAGTTCCTTCTTAACAATTCTTTGACTGATCTCCCCTTTACTTTTTACCTTGATTATTTAATGCCTTGTTCAAAATTCTTTTATCATGCACTTTTAGCAAATTTGTGGTTCTTACCATGAGAAAATACATTTCTTTGTAAGAACAGATGTATTTTTGTGTTACAGTCGTTATTTTATACTTTTTTTAGTCTTCAGTTTTCTTCATTCATAGATTATATCTGGAAGATTTAGAGCTGGCAGAAAAAAGTTTCCAACATTGTATAGTGCAATGCTTATTTTAAAAATTATAGTAATCCCCATAGTCTATTGTGATACTGTGGGTGTCTTCAACATTGACAAAAACAACATTTAAACAACACTTTGATGAGAGAGCTGCTCTCACATATGCTTCCCTGACATATTTCTCTTTTTTTTTTTTTTTCGGTAGAAATAGCACCCAATCTCAAGTCAAATTTAATGACAAAATGTCATACATGAAGCTATAAAAATTTAGCCAAAGGAAATTCTTTCCTTGCAAAATGTCAGAAATGAAAGTCTGTAGCCTCAAATCTGATTTCCCGTCATACCACCTGTCTCATTCTACTCACATAAAGTTCCCCATCTAACAGAAACATGATAAAACATTTTTTGCATGTGCTTTGGGAATAAAAGACTAATAAAGACAGATAGAAAGAGCTAATATCATCAACACTTTATTGAGAACACCAAGGGATAGTTTGTGAAGTGATTTTTGTCTTGTTTGTTGGGGAGAAGGGTAGTATGGTACAAATGTTACCTGTAACAGTTCCTTCCTCAGCTGCAGATCTCCCCAGGCATCAGAGAGCTTGTGCTGAAAAGAGAAAATCAGAAGCTTTTCTTATTGCCACTGCACAGCACAGTGCTGTAAATCACAGTCTTAATGTTTCCTTTTTCTGCCTTGACCGCATAACCTCAAAGAAACAATCTGTAAAAGAGCTGGAGGATTTTTTTTTTTTTTAGAGCTATGACTTAATAAATAGTCTGTAAAAAAAAAAAGGCCCTCAAAAGTAAAAATCACAAACAAGAAGTGAGGGAATATTTGTAATGGACATATAATAGGCTTATTAAGGTGCACCTCTACAGCAGGAACACAGGTAAGACCCTTTTTCCCCCAGGCAACCACTAATATAAAAGAGAGAGAGAGGAAGCCCCAGAGAACTTCAGGAATTGCAGAAGGACAGTTTAGGGAAGAAAGAAAATAAGGACATGATGGTGTCATAAAAGGCTAACAAAGGTACATGGTGCAGGTCGCAGGATGGTAATAGACTCACGTAGACACAGATAATTTGATTTGAGAAGGGTATATATATCCATGTTACAGCCAAAGTGAGATAGGTCCAGGAAGATTTGTTGTTGTCCTTTTCATTCACTATGTTTATATGGTGACTGCAGTTTGTACACTTGGGGATTTTTTGTTCAGACCACTCATATCATAACAAAGTCATATACTCAGTTCCTGTTGCTATATTATTAGGACATCTGCAGACATATGCTATAGATCATATCTACAGATACATGGCTACACCTACAGACATTGAATGAAGTCTACCTTTTGCTGAATCAGAATCTTTAAGGCTGGAATAGACCTCCACGATCATCGACTCCAACCTTTCACTGACCACCACCTTGTCAACAAGCCCACAGCCCAAAGTGCCACATCCAATCATTTCTTGAACACCTCCACAGATGATGATTCTACCATCTCCCTGGGCAGATCATTCCAATGCTTGATGACCCTTCCAGAGAAGAAATTCTTTCTGATGTCCACTAAGCCTTCCCCACTGCAGGCTGAGGCCATTTCCTCCTGCTCTGTTGCTGATTGCCTGGGAGAAGAGACCCTACCTGGCTACACCCTCCTTTCAGGGAATTGTAGAGAGTGATAAGGTTCCTCCTGAGCTTTCTTTTCTCCAGGCTAAACAACTCTAGTTTCCTCAACTGCATCTTACAAAACGTACCCTCTAGGCCCTTTACCGGTTCCATTGCCCTTCTCTGGACATGCTCCAGCCCCTCCATGTCCTTTTGAAGTGATGGGTCCAGAACTGAACACAGTCCTCAAGGTGTAGGGGGACTGGGTGCAGGACCCAGCACTGGGCCTTGTTGAACCTCATACAGTTGGCCTTGTCTTATCTTACATGTTTCTTTGTTTCTTAACCAATACTCCTTCTTTTTCAATACACTTTATGAACTCATCTTAAGTTAATTGTTTAAGCATTTATGCAGCCGAGAAGAAAAAAGAGAGAGTGAGAAAAGAAAGAGGCAAACAACTATTCATAACCTAAAAATGTGCATAAAATGGTATCATAGGTCCTTCTCTAACGAGTCTTTTCTATGTTAAGTGTTCTATGTCTTATGAATTACATATGGATTATTAGCACCTCCTACTGGTCTTTCAGCCAGCCAAAAAAAAAAAAAAAAATTGCCCACAATAAAACAGGCATGGCAATGTTTTGAACACATTGAATGCTGTGAATTCTTATATTTTTAGTAGACAGTCTAGGAAGCGAGTGTCATGTGAGTCAAAGCCCATGCATGGGTGAGCAAAGATTTTGCAGTCATAGTGAAATGCAAAAGGATGGTATTGATAGGTTTTCTGTTCAGATGTGGGTAGAACTCTAAATATTACTTCAAGATTAAATGTAATTATCTGTTCGATGTAGAAGTATCTCCAGAGAGCCAAAAACAACTGATTTGCAGGTGTTAACTACCTAGAATTTCAGTCTAAGCACAATAAATCTGTGTTACAATCATTTTCCCTTTCTAAATGAATAAGAAGAATGGAAAATGGGAAAAAGGATACATTAACAATTTTGGGTTAGGAGATTAGAATGATCTTTAAAGCTTTGTAGTGTGATAAAAAATAACACTAATAACTTGCTATTATAGCACATCTGTATCTTGATTCACTAAGGAACTTTATCAGATCTTAATTTTGGTAACAGAACAATATTATTTGTGCACCTTGTTATTCTGGTGCAGCTCTTTGCCTCCTGCACTTACAACTCAAGCAGTAAAGCTAAAAATTATGTATTTGGAAAAATTGAATCTCTGAGTCACTCCAAGGTACTAAAGCAAATTAAATGAAAATTGGAAGAGCTAGAATTTTTTTCACATGAGTGAATAGTTTCTTACAGAATAAATACAAGGTTGTTTGAGTGGAAAAAACCCTGATTGCCAAAAGACAGGAGAAAAGCTGTTCTATTTTACATATAAATGAAACAGAGTAAATAAAAAAAATTATTTAAGTCACAGAAACAAATTGAAACCTGGTTTAAAAATGCAAACAAACAAAACCAACAAAACCCTCAAAAGCAGCATTTGATCTAAATAACCTGTGTCCCTGTTCAGTTTGTTACAGGGAAGGATTCTGTATAAAGAAAATCTAATATGCATCCAATCAAATTTCCTCTGAAATCAATAGAAAGATTAGCAGTTTCACTTGTGTTTTTTTAAGAATAAAGCTTTAGGATTTTAGCTAAGGCCTAATTCAAACTCTTATAAAGAGAGTTAGAATCTACTTTACCTTTCTGGTCTTCAGATTATATCTTCTAAAAAACTGAGATAATCTAAAATAAGAAGTAGAAAAATTACATTTCTAAATGTCATAAGTGTTTTATCTATGATACATATTTTACTCCTACTGGCATTTTTTTCCCCTTGAAACTGATTGAGATCTTATTTTCACATTATTTTATAAGTTTTTAACCAACACCTATAGCAAATTAGTTACAACATGCTGCCATTTTCCTTGGACCAGTGCATTTGTCTCAGAGCATCTTTGTGACAGTTACATGTTTCTTTTGACCCATAACAGTAATGTTAGGAACATTCAAGTGTGTGATTGTATTTGTGCAGAGCCGAGTTGTGAGATTGATGCAGAGCTATGTGCTTCTCTTTTGCCTTCTTTGCTCTTTTTGTGTTGAGGGTGATGTCCAACTGAGTTTTGGTGATTATGATTATTTTATCAGTATGCTGTAATTCTGCAGTGATTTGAAAAGTTAACAATATAGTGAGTGATTTAGAAGGAAGAAGGAGATGGTCCATTATCTCCCAGGCAGAGCAGTTTTTCTGGAGTATTTTTTTTTCCAAATTTCCAATATGCCGCAAAACTTTTACATCATGTTTTGCTGAATTATGCTAATAAATATCAAGTCGTATGACACAAAATACAAGCTAATGTAACAATTCATGGAATAGCAGTATGAACTTTTCAGAGTTTTGGTATTTTTCCAGAGTTTTTTTAACTTTTAATCCACTGTCCCAAAACAAAGGCTGGTCAAAACCACCTTGTCATAGTCTATATATGATCCATCTATAAACTTTTTTGCAAAAATTGCAAAGTTTCACTTGTCAACTCTTGCCCACTTCTTCATTGAAACTTTATCCCCTTCTCATACTGTAAGATATTTACCTTTAATTAAAAAGTACAAATGGAAGATTTAATCTTCCAGTTTTAAAGTTGTACTGCAGAAATCATTTTTGCATTCTGCCTCTTAGATCTTTCTTCCTGAATTTGCATTTAGATTCAACAGTCAGTGAAATGAATCCACAGCCTCAACATCTCCAAATAGCATTTAGTATTGCTATTAAGGCTCTTACTGTTTGCAGGGCAAATTTTTTATTTCATCTGCACTTTTGAAAGCATGTTCAGTTTCTATCAGATAATATTTTGAAAGAGATTTTTCTATAATTAATTTAATTATGTCTTCTTAGCTGATATTGAATGGTAGAGACCAAACTGTGACCAACCTGTGAATACATTTTTTTTCCAATTTCACAGACAGTCCAAGATGCTCGCCATCTCCAATTTTCCTATGTTTTTTTTCTAGGAAACAGCTACAGATTTGTCATATTCTCAAGCAGAAGCAAGTATTTTTCCATTTTCTTTGTATAATTCCCTATAGTGTAAGATACCACTTCTTCCTGAAATAAATTAAAATTGCCTAGAAGATGTCAGCAAAAGTAAAATAAGGATACTTGAGTAAAACTAATAAATTTTTATAAACTGATATATACTTTAATGCACTTTTATAGACTGATAATGACAATAAGAAGTTTATGAGAAAACAGAGGCTTAAGTCTTTTTTAAAGCACGCTGAATGACAAAAACCTAAAAGTCTCTTCATAAATGTTGTTCCTCCAACTTGTTCAGATCAGGCATCTGAAATTTCTTTTTCAAGCTCCTCAACCAGGGAAGATCTAGATTAGATAATAGAAAAAACTTCTCCATTGAAAGAGTAGTCAGGCACTGGGACAGACTGCCCAGGGAAGTGGTGTAATCACCATCCCTGGAAGCTTTCAAAAAATATGTGGATGTGGCAATGGTGGGATTCATTAGTCTCTGAACTCCCTTCAGCCAGACAGAACACTAAAAATCAAGGTATTTTCTCTGCAGATCTCTATTTTCAGCACAGTTAAAATATTGGAAAATCACTAAAAGTAAACCAAAAATAGCCCCCAAAACCTTCCCTCCCCTCCTCCCCCACCAAGTCTGGATACTACAATGAATTAATTATAATTACATTTAAAATAGAAGGCTAGGCATTTCCGTTTTTATGAAATGTCTTGTTTTTGTTACACAAGTTGTATAATCTTCAAAGCACTTTGCCTGTGAGATCAAAGTGACTAATTTTCACTCCTCAAAAGTTATAGAGCATGTAACTTGTTGAGTTTTGACAAAACAAAATCACTGTCTAACAAAGTGTTTTGACCATCGGTAGCAAGGGATATAAAGAAGGGAGGCTGGGTGGGGAGATAAATATGGCAGCTTAGGTTTAGGTTGAGCACTTGGGCCACGAAGCTTGAAGGAATGCAATTTTTCAGTTCACCTCTTCCCATTATTCAAAGGTCTCCTAGCTCTGCAATCTCTTTGGTTCATACTCCAGTGAAACCCTGTTAAACTAAAAAATGCAAGGGCCAGAACCCAACACAGGAGTTAGAGAAAAGGTTTATGAAATCAGTCCAGTTCTCAGGCATTGGCTTGTGCTGCACTTCTTTCCAGATTTAGTGTCTAGTGTTTTAGCTTTGTGTTTAGTCTCCAGTTTTGTGTTTTAGCCGGTAATCTGTGGTGGTTTATTAGGTTTATAGGTGTTCCTACACAAGTGCTTCTGTGAAAATGCCCTACTGAGATACTTTGTGTACATTTGTATGCTTCCAAAGCCTATCCACCGGAAACACATAAATTAGGTTTCTTCCCTGTGTTTGTCAAGCATCAATGTAGGAACAGGCAATAAAGTGGCATTAAGAAAAACTTGAGTGGTCATGTTAATCAATAGCTGCCACAAGTTTAGACATCAGTATTGCCCCCTGCACAGCTGTGTTTTTGCAACTTTGCAGCCTATGATATCAAGACTGAACCATTTTTAAAACATTCCCACAGTCAAGTGAAAAGGGCAGAAGGAAAGACAACCTCCACAATTTCAGGCTGGAGTGTAAGTCCCTTTTGGGATATTACTGCGCCATCCATGCACCTATACGACTCTTCAGAGTGTACAGCTGTTTCTATAAATTTCCTGATTAGATTATTTAGTGTGTCATAAGGCCTAATTTTTCTCCAATTAAATCAGTGAAAATATTTATATTGATTCCACCAGAGCGATGTCAAGCTCATACACAGTTTCTCCTACAAGTCCTAGAGAAATTTAATTAAAGGGCAAGTTAGCATCAAGGGAACTTGAGAGGACAAGCAGACTTGATGAGCTTACAGAGGGAGATCAAATGGGTTTGCACCAAAAGTGCAATAATTTCTACAAGTAAATTATAATATACTTCCCACTTTCAGCCTCTGGGGTAGATAATGGAACCTTTTTGCCTTCTTGGATGCAAAGTTTGCAATCGATGGTGTTTTTTTTAAAAGTAAAAATGTTTCATTTTAATATCTTAATTTAATATTATTTCTACTGATTTGCTTACTTTTGGTGAGACTTTAAAATCTTACAGAGTAAAGTTGTTAGAACCTTTTAATGGTTTTTACAGGACCTAATAAACTCTTTGGCTTTTAAATTATTTTTTAGAAGGATTTTTTTTTTTTTTTTTGCATTTCTATATCTCACTTTAATGCAGCAAGGTAAGCCTGCTTATTAGCTGTCAACTTGTTACCTATCAGCCTGTGAAATCAAACAGCAGGAGTAGCAACGCTGTTGGAAACAGTTACACAAACTCTTTCTGTGAAGGAGATATTTTCAATACAGATTTAATAAACTTCCTGGTTTGTACTGGGATTTGCAAGGAATGGCTTGAGCAGCCTTCGTATGGACACTGTTATTCTTGCTAGGCTTGTAGGCGACTTGCCTGTTAGCATATGTGTGTGTGCGTGTGAGTGTATGTGTGTGTGTGTGTGTGTGTGTGCGTGTGTGTGTGTGTGTGTGTGTGTGTGTGTAGCTTTAAGGGTACAGGGGTAATTTAAATTTAGCAGGCAAAGAATTTAAATACCCAAGTGCTGATCAACTGGGCTGGCAGAACTGTTCCACTAGCACATCTGGTAGAGCTGCTGCTTTGAGATGTGCTGTGGAGATGGATGAGCTCCAGAGTAACTTCACTTCCTACAGGCTACACGAGCCAGCAGGACTGCCTGCCAAGCCCACTAGGTTCATTAAGCTCAGTAGAACCCTGCAGGAAAAACCAATTTTAAAAATAGCTTGCAAAGGCTCCCTGGGTTGAAAAGTTCTGGATTCTTTTCCATTACACCATGCAGAGAAGTCTTTGCTTCTAAAGCACAATTTACATCCCCTGAATAATGAGAAAG
Organism: Haemorhous mexicanus; assembly: GCF_027477595.1. Classification (NCBI taxonomy): domain Eukaryota; kingdom Metazoa; phylum Chordata; class Aves; order Passeriformes; family Fringillidae; genus Haemorhous; species Haemorhous mexicanus. The sequence continues at coordinate 114,132,632 of NC_082341.1, forward strand.
AAAATACCTTTCTGGTCTGTTTGATGCACATGATCTGGCACTTCTGCTGGAAGTAATTTACCCTATTTTTCAGCTTTGGTCACCTAATCCTTGATAGGAGACTTATGAGCGACCAAAAGGTGGTCACTTTGTTGAAAGAATCTCTTTGCCTCTGCTGTTCCAGAAATGCTTCATTTCCACATCTTAAAATGCTGGATTTCTGGGGGTATACTTTCTCACAACTTTATTTTTGGAGGTGCTGAGAGCTCAGGATTTTATTGTTGATGCTGTGGTGTTTGGAATGGGAAAGAGGTTATCAGCCTGGTGCAAGGAAAAAAGTCTCTCTTCAAATTTACAAAATGTGTCATCTGAGGTATGCATATATTTTCTTCTTTCTTACTCTATTATCCACGTTGACTACTAAATTCTTCCTGTTCTTCTTCGGTAATGAAGTAAATATTTAGGCTTTCTTAGACTAAGTATGAATATGATCCTGTTGTGCTGAGTACCCTTTTATTTTTACTTCCAGGAGGATGCAATTCTATAAATTGCCCAGCTTCTTCGCACTAAAGCAAAATGTCACTGAACACCTCACGTAATGAAACATTAAAAATCTTATTAATAGTTCTAGACCTCACTCTCAATGCTACATTGACAGTCTGTGCTATAGAAATTGTTCATGCATGTCAGAACAATGATGGCTGAAATTTTTAAAATACACAGGTTCTGCTAAAACTCAGTCAATAGTATTCCAGTGTGTAAATTCAGAATTTTAACACTGGGGTGTTGCTGTATGCTGTTATGCTGTTGCTAGCCACGCCCCACTAATTTATTTTCTAAAAAATATCTTTTGTAATATCTTTTAAAAGATGGTTTTATTTTCTTCTTAGTATTTGAGTTTCCTAGATAGGGAAAATATTGATATAAAAAATCTTATTCATTTGAAGATTTTTTTTTTTCCTAGCATATTGCACTCTCATAAAAGTTACATGACACAATTTTTTTATCAACTTCAGTGAAAGGGTATATTTTTGACTAATGAAACACTAAGTAAGTAATGGAAATAAAAAACTGAGATTGCCTATGACACAGCTGTCATATAAAATCATAATACCTGATAATTGGAGGGGTTTAAAGAAATTTTTAGAAACTCATGTATACGAACCTTGTCATACAACAGAAATCCTTGGGGTTATTGATTTCAAGAGCAGCAACAAGAGTTGTTGACAAGAAGTAACAGATACAGGGTTTAGAAAATTTGCACACTTGTAAATTTCATTCCTTCACTCCAAGCTCCTATGAACAACTGTGAGTAAAAATCTTGGTTCTTTTCAAGTTAAACTGATTTTAAGAGGAAGGAAGTGGCGGAAGGAAGGAAGTGGCAGAAGGAAGGACGTGGCGGAAGGAAGGAAGTGGCGGAAGGAAGGACGTGGCGGAAGGAAGGAAGTGGCGGAAGGAAGTGGCGGAAGGAAGGAAGTGGCGGAAGGAAGGAAGTGGTGGAAGGAAGGAAGGAAGTGGCAGAAGGAAGTGGCAGAAGGAAGTGGCGGAAGGAAGGAAGTGGCGGAAGGAAGGAAGGAAGTGGCGGAAGGAAGGAAGGAAGTGGCGGAAGGAAGGAAGGAAGGAAGGAAGGAAGGAAGGAAGGAAGGAAGGAAGGAAGGAAGGAAGGAAGGAAGGAAGGAAGGAAGGAAGGAAGGAAGTGGCGGAAGGAAGTGGCGGAAGGAAGGAAGGAAGGAAGGAAGGAAGGAAGGAAGGAAGGAAGGAAGGAAGGAAGGAAGTGGCAGAAGGAAGGAAGGAAGTGGCAGAAGGAAGGGAATGATCTACTTTCAGGCAAATATAACTGCATTAAAACCCTTAATTTATAAATTAAAAAAAAAAAAATTAAGGGTATATGTAAAAGAAGTCACTCATGAAAAATATGGCTAACAGAGTTTGCAGCACTTCTGGAAGGTGCTGAGAGGTTGTAATGATGGCTCTGGCAGAAGAAAATGCATTGGAAGGAACAAAATTGATTTTCAAAGCCGTGTGTGGGAAAAGAATAACGTGATGCCCATTAGTGTCATGGAAAATCTTGCCATGAAAGCCCCATGTATTTTTGAAAGTGTACTTTTAAATGTTTAATATAGCACTTATAAGCAAAATTTAGCACAGTCTCAGTGAATCTGTGCTAGTTCTCTGTACCTTCTCTGTCCTTACACTTTTGTTAGGAGGATTTAAATCTTCATTACCAGGCCAGAACTTTTGTTTCATCATTCTTGTTTAAGGTTGATGGATTTGTCTGAACTTTGGATATTTTAAAATAGGATTGAGTGACAGGACAAGTGTGTGCTAGCAAAGATATTATTTCATCCCTGAGAGCTTCTGTTTAAATATCAAATTTTAAAGTGTTCTTCTCTTATGAAAGAGTTTGACAGCTGTCAGGTCAGAAACTGAGAGTGCAAGGAGTAAAATCAAAGCTATCTTCCTGTTCTTTCTCCATAGATTCTGTCTGATTAAATGATTCTACCCAGATATTCAGGTAATACATAGAAGAGTGTCTTCTTGTAGCATATATTTTTAGTCAAAATGAAAAAAACTCCAAAACTTGGACTTTCAGATTTCTCAGTTTTTTGCTATAAACCAAATTCCACTTCTTAGCCCAGAATGATGTGAGGGAAAATGTCATCTTAGGTAAGCACAAATACTCACCAAGCACCATGAAATCTGATGCCTACATTTGTGAAATGTAAACCCTTCTGGAATCAGATGGGCTTCTTAAGGATGGCATGATTACTGACATGTTGCACCTTGCAGGATTAAAGTCAGTTTATAGGTAAAAAATATTGGATGAGATACATTCCCCTTTATTGACAGGAAGGGAAGTGCTTGGGCAGACTGGAAGGACTAGGAAATATGTGGCTGACAAGGGTTGAGTTAATTAAAATGCCCTACCTGGAAAGAAAAAGAGAGGGAGGGGGCAAGAACCATGAGAGAGAGGTTCATCTTCCAGATTTGGAGCATGGGAGTATCATCAAGTGTCTCTCATTGACTAGATAAAACCAATATTAGATCACCTGTAAAGGCCAGGGAAGGTAAAAGACTGAAGATAAAGAGTCCTGTTAAAAGAAGTAACATGATTTCTCAGGTTAGATTCCTTAGTACTTCCACTATTGTGCTCTGTCCCTGGAATGGTTTAAGGCAAGGCTAGATGGAGCTTTGAGAAATCTGTTCTAGGGGGAAGCATCCCTGCCTGTGCCAGTGGGGTTGGAACTGGATGGTCTGTAGAGATTCTGTTCAATCCAAAGTTTGTTTCCTGTGTGACAAGATAAAGTAAGGCACAAAAGTGCTTCTACTAGTAGAACTGTAGAGCAAATTTTGTTACTTATAGCCAGTAGATCAGATGAGAGCTAATGATGAACAGATTGAAAATTGACAGAAAGAAGACTCCTGTCAGATGCCTTTGCTTTAGAGGAAAAGTTTGGAGGGATTGAAATCTGATTGGATCTACTTTAATATTCAACAAAAAACCAATTTATTTTCTACCAGCAAGAAAGGCATACAAAAAAAGAAAAAAAATTATGAGAGCTGTCCATGTTTTATTTACCCAGGATATTTTATTCTGAAGAGCATGATAGATTTAATAATTTTCATTCAACTCTGGCAGAAAGGGTAAATAAAAAAAGATTGCAAAACAGTATGAAAGAAATTAATACTGTATATTGATGATATATAAATATATTGTTAGAAAATAAATGCAATGACCATAAGCAGAAAAAATTGTTCTTACAGTGAGTAAAAAGTTTATTGTTGAACAGAAAATTTGTTTAGTCTTTAAAGTTATAAAATCAGTTTTAAAATCTTGCAAGATTAAGGATACAACACAAAGACACCCTATAATCTTTGAGATCCTGGGCTACATCCTACAGGTTGCTGGAAAGACACAGAATTAAACATTAATAGATGATCTTCCATTTCTTGAGAAAAAAAAGACCTCCAGTCTTCTGCCTGAAGGATTAGGGAAGAGAATCAACGGTTTTATACCACTGATGCAACCAGTAACAGAAAAGGACTGAAACAGCCAGGAGAGTGGGGCTCTGAGTGTGAACCAATGTGACACCACATAAGTTTATACACAAGTTTTTCTTCTGTGGCCCTTCTCAAAAAGGCAAATGGGTGCCTGACATCTGGGAAAATTAAAAGAAGCAGGAAAGGCTACAAGAAGATCCATCAAAAATAAAACAGGAGCAGGAGTTATCACATGCCAGAAATTGTGCACAGTATGAAGAGAGGATTGCTAACAGCATGATTAGCACAGAGAAATTTTTCATGGTGGAAGTGGAAAGCACTGCAGCTGAAGATGAATGGGCTACTACTCTGGAAACAAATGGAGCATTTATTAATTAAGTCAGAAACAGGTGCAGTGGAAAGTTTGGTGGTCAAAACCACAATTAGCACAGGCAAAAAAGACAGACTCTTTATTTAAGATGGTCAGCATAGAAGAATGGCTTCTGCCTCAAAGCCAAACATATCAGGCAAAAATGCCAGTAGTTAATAAATTGAGAAGGAGAGGAGGAGAAGAATGTCTTTGAAGTGTATTAGAAGGACAAAGAAAGCAAAAATGAATCAAAATGTATCAGATCTTCAGACTCATCAAGAATGACACTGCACTGAAATATTCAAGAAAATCTATTAGCTCTCTTATAGGGAAAAGAAATATTCCTAAAAGAGCAGAGCACTGAGCTGGGAAAAAATTCCCAGTTATCCCAAATTATTCCTATCCTTAGTATTATATAGAGCAGGAAAGAAAGAGCACAGAAAACTGAACCCAAGTAATACCTGAGAATAGGAAGAAGATATGTTAGGCCAACAAACCCTTAATATCACTTTCTTTTAGGAAAAAAAGGAAGCAGGCTTAATTTATTGATGCCAGAAAAAATACCCAAAAACCAAAATCAATAAAAGAGGACCAGAAAATCCAAGCAGTTCTGAGAATTGTTAGAACTCAAATTCACAGCTATAAAATTAATGGGAGTTGTGTCCTATGTTATCTGAGGAAGATGGTCAAGCAAACAGACTGCCTGCACATGGAATAAGCAAAAAAATTTATAATATTCATAGAGAGTAGGCTGACCTACCCTGATAGCTGATCAAATGTAGAGGGTGTAAAATTAGTTGCTTCACAAACACATCCAGCAAACATGTAAATCAAATGTTATTGCAAAATTGAAAGAACTTCTTTCTTTGTTCCCAAGAAACACAGCAATACTCCAGGATACCTTGCAATCAAACATTTGTCCTTTCTGGAATCTTCAACAACATTCCTCTATCTGTTCTTAACAGAAACTCTTTCCATCTGTTTTTATTCTATCTCAATTATTACAGTATTTTTTATGTGACAGCAGCTTCCATTATACACATTAGTCATCAAATCCAGATAATCTAGACAAAAATTGATATTTTTGTATTACATTTAATGTTTTTATTAATGTTGACCCAGGATGGCCATTAATTTTTTTTCAGTAAGCCTCTTTTTCAAAGTCAAAACAGCATACGATTGCTTTAAAAAGTGTGTAGGTATATTTGCATACATGTATAATTGCTGAAGTTGTAAGAAAAAAATACCTTATTTGCAATCAGGTCAGAAGATAAATAGGTAACTTGTGTGGTGGCGACAACATAAGTGGAAAAATTTGAAGAAGCACATCATAAATGTCTGAATACCTGATTTAAAACCATAATATTAAAACTATTTTATTTTAGTAAGAATATTCTTAAGATTCTATCTATTTTACTTTTATTTTTTTGTCAGCACTTGGATGAAGGGCTTATAATAAAAAGGTTTTTCCAGAAACTCAATGAATAGAAAGGTATCAAAATGATAATATCATAATGAATGTTGATATGACATATATTTCCAGAGTCAAAAGCATCCAACCTGAATCTTCTGGCTAGGGTCAATAAATTTTTCTGACAATTTTCAAGGCTGATTTAATGTTCCTACAAGAAGGAATAACAATGAATGTCTGTGTTAACATCTAATCCAAATCTAAGCATGCCTGTTTGTGAGGTGAGATGCTTCCATAAGCTTCAGCAAACTCTAACAGTTGACTTTATCTGTTTATGTAGTCAACAGTAATCTCTTTTCCCTTCCTTCCTGCCAAACTTGACTACTAATTGCTTTCTGAACATTTACACATTGTCAGAAGCTGTATGAGACCGAAGATGGAGCAATTATTTTCTACAGGTTATTTTCGAGGAAACCTTACAGAGAAATGTCACACGTTAAAGCAGCATGGAAAATATTTTCAGAACCACAGAAACTGTTGAAAAAACACCTGAAATGCACACAGCTATGTCAAACTCAGGACCTCAAAGTCTTTAGTTAATATTTAAAAATGAGAGAGAAACAAATAAAAAGCTTTTGGGACTCTTTGAATACATATCTGAGAGATACAGTGACCACATTTAATGCTATTTATAAAAGTAGATTCATCTCATGAATGATCTGGTCAAACTAAAGTTACACTAAAGAGCTATTTGTTTTTTTAACTCCCTGATTTATTGTGAGCCCACAATCCATTCTTAATCCATTCTGAGACTATTAAAAATGAGTAACAGAACCTGAACAAGAAAGCACCAGTAGGGGTTTATGAGTCAAGTGTCTTCAGCCCACAAAACCCACAGTCTTGCAAGGGATTTTTGTGGTCCCCACAATATACTGGGGGCACCCACAGGGAGAGGTTAGAAGAGATGCTGGGTGATATAACCCAGAAGAATATAAACAGCCAACAGGATTAAGTGGAAACACAGTTTCATAACTGCTTTGGAAGAAAAAGTTTTCCTCTATCCAAATAAAAATTATGTATTTCAATACCTTCTCTGATCTAGGGAAGACAGTAAATCTCTGTCAAGAGATACCCTTACATAGTCAAGGACAGAGGTGGTTACTTCGAATCAATTCTAATCTCTTTCATTTTATTTAATTATCACATAAAATATTATAATAATTTTAATTTTATTTTAATTGTTTAATTATCACATTAAAATAAAATTGCTATTGATATTTTAAAGGAACTTGTCTAGTTTATTTTCTAAGAATTTATATGCTATCCTCTCTACATTTCCATCTGAGCCACAACTGCAAAATAAAAGACCATTTGTGTGTACCTTGTGCACATGTTTTCAAAGGCAATTTCAGTGCACTATGTGAAAAATAACTCCTGCAGTTCCACAGGTTTCTTATCTTGCCAACAGAGCAAAATGTATTGAAAAGAGATGTGAATCATAACTCCCTGGTGAATGGTATTCAAACACTGGCACCATTTATGAAATTTTGACTGCAAGTTTCAATACTTTTTTAACCACAGGAACCTGGCCTTTATCACGTTCATAAATGTGTACTATGTCCATACCATTAATATCTCACAAAGAGAGATTTTTCACTCAAACATACTCGTTCTGATTTTGAAAGAAGATGAGGGTTCAACATTTCAGACAGTGACACAAAGTTTAAAATATTCAATCAATAGGTATCAAATCTTTATTTTGCTATAGTCAAAGAATTTACTGGACAATTAATCAGGGAAAAAACTGATGATTTTATGATAACACTTCCCACATCCTCCATCTTCACTTACATCTTAAGTGAAAAAATGGAGGTTTCAAATGCTGATGGTTTAAGAAAAGGGATGGGTCAATTTATAACGAAGATTATTTGTGTATGGAATTACTATGCATGGAAAACAACAGAATGAGAATTTATGTTTTGTATTTCATGTCAGTTTTCACACGACATATGTAAAGGTAAAAGATGAGGGAAAATACTTTATGTCCAGTAACGCCTTGCTCAGCCAAACAATTTCCAGGCTAATTTAGAAATCAGACTTTAGATTTCATAGGTATAAATCAAAGGTAGGTCTAATTATCTTATAAATTGCAACTTAAAAAAAATTACAAGTGACTGAAATTGGGGTTACTGTAATTGTGATGAAAACTTTTTTTGTTCTAAGGTTATTTGGCAGTGCGCATAAACTTGACTAGGAGTTCCACCCCCTTCCTTTGGGGACCACCTGCAGCCTGCATAAAGAGCATTAACAAATTAGTATTGGTTTGGAAAGTCTCAGCCAACAATAGAGAAGTAGAGAAGTTTTTAAAAATTGTTAGGCAGAAGCATCATAGCAAAGCTCTGGAAGAAAATCAGAGGGGTTGGTGGTGATTCTGGCAATTGGACAGGTGCTATGTGTTTTACTTCTTGCCAAAGAAGATAAACTTCTTCAGAGATGCGGAAACCTTTCACTCACCTCAACCTGACAAGGAAGGCCATCGGTATCCTGACATGGATTAGGAGCAGCATTGACAGAGGGTTGAGGAGGTGAACCTTTCCTTCTGCTCCTGCAGCAGTGTGTCCAGTTCTGTGTTTCTCAGTACAAGAAACATGGAGATTCTTGATTCTCTAACGCATGTATATGAAGATGATTGGAGACTGAAACACTTCATTTATGAGGAAATGCTGAGGGAACTTTCCTGTTTAGCCTGGAAAACACTGAGTGAAGATGATGGAGGCAGACCCTTCTCAGTGGTGCCAAGCAATAGGACAAGAGGCAATGGGCAAAAACTGATGCTCAGGAAGTTCCACCAGAAGACAAGGAAGGACTTCTTTACTGTGCTGGTGACAGTGCACTGGAACAGATTGTCCAGAGAGGTTGTGGAGTCTCCCTCGCTGAAGATATTCAAAAGCTGCTTGGATAAAATCCTGAGCACTCTCAACTGGATTTTGCTTGTGCAGGGAGGTTGGACCAGATGATCTCCAGTGGTCCCTTCCAACCTTACCTGTCCTGTGGTTTTGTGTATTCTGTGGCTGTCATATACACAAATCCCTTTAAAATTAAATGTCAGCTAAAAGGCTGACAGGATACTCAAAGCACTTTGACCTGGGATGGGAATTAGGTAACTGTCTACCAACTTTTTTTTAAAGCCTGTCACTAGACTTCACTAAAACTGTTCTTTTTCCCAAGGTGCTAGTGGAGCTGCAGAGGGGTAAATAAGCATAAAAGGGACAAGAGCTGCTTTTCTTCATTATAAAATATGGCACAGCCTGGCAGGATAATGAATATGTTATTGTTTCATCAAGAACAACCAAATGTACCCGATTTAAAGGGGGTGGAGGGGAATAGGGGAAGAATCAGCTTTTTGTAATATTAAGCCCATGAGAGGTTTTTCCTTGTAAAAGTCATTTCTTCATTAAAACTGTAATTGAAATGGGACGTGCTGTTCAACAAGTTCAGTGTTTTATATATGCCACAGAAATCCCACGACGTGTCTAAAAATGAAATTCATATTAATCACTGACGTCCTAATCCTCCTGATATAAGATCTATATTCAGGGATATGTTCTCTTCTGAAACACCAGAATCAATTCTGAAAATGAGATTTTAGATTAGCTCTTTAGGTAGTCTACTCATAGGCTCATCCATATGAAATTTGTTATGTGCTTTCACAGCATCTGGGGATAAAGAGCTTCTCACAGTGCCCGCATTTGTCATACATGGTTAGAAACCTAAGGTACCATTCATACACTTCACTTTGTAGCTCTTCTAAAAACATCAATCACAATCTGCCACCCTTTCCTACGGTGATTGGACAAGTCACTGTTCTGAGCACAGCATAAACCCCAAGGTCATTTTTCCCTAATTATTTTGGTCTGCTCCAGAAACTTCATAAAAAGTTCATAAAAAGGATTGTGAAAAAGACAGGCTTTTAAAAAGAGACATTTTACCATCTGACATCTTTACTTTCTATGCATTGCTCTTTATTTGTTCTTTTGACTGCATTTTACAGCAAGGTGCAGCTTCCAGTAATAAATCTGCATTAGAATTCCATCAAAACTGCCATGTTTATGTGTTTCACTCTGAGCAGTAAAGGTACCAGAGCCTGCCTTATTTCCTAATTCCCTTCTCTTTCAGTCCATATTCTTTTGAATGGAATTTTTGGTATGGTTTCTCCTCACAATTCACAGTGACAATACAAGCAATAAGAATGTGTAATGTGTGAAAGGGTCTTTCTCTAGGTAATCTACAATACTGGGGGCACATTTCAAATACATGCAAGAGATTCTTAAGCCAGATAACATGGTTTCTTTTCAAAGGAACAAGTTAGCCTGGTAAAATACAAATCTTTCAATCCATAAAAACCCATGAGGTATACTCTATTAGGACCAAAATTCTTAGCATTCCAGACTTTTTAGTCATGTCTTAAGGTCAAAATAATTCTATCCAAGTTTTACAAAGCAGAAATAGGTAAAATGACCTTTCTGTTGTTTTCATATTTCTTTTCAAAGTAAATTCTTCTGCACTCTTTGCAGACAAAGCAGAAATGTGAATAATAGGATGAAAATGTACTTCCAAGATGTTTTAGCACCTTCAGCATGGCATTTGCAAAATCTGTATTGTCTTAATCATTTACTTTACAGGCTTGCAAAAAAATACAAAGTTCCATGCTTTCCACAAACGTAGAAAACTAATCAAATACAAAGCCACACTGTGCACTGTATGGTTCCAATCTTGTTTGTAGTTTAAAGGATCAACTTGAACAAATATCAGCCCCATTTTGGCAGGCTTTAGAAGGTAACTCTCTCAAGCGTCTTTTTGGAAACTTAATAGCGTGTGGATTTACAGATATTCCAGGTAAACTGCCAACATCTGGGGATAAAGAGATTTTTCTTTGTTAAATATAATAGACACTATGTACAAATACAGTCTCTACATACCTCCAGAGTCACAAATTAGAGAAAATTTACTTATTCCATAAAACTGAGGTTTTTTTAATAAATTGCAAAGTACTTTTTATAGCTTTTGTTCTTCAGCTGCCTTCAGTTTATTATAAAAAATATAATTTATTATTATGAGGTCTTTACCTGAATGCAATGAATCTTTGAGCTGAAGATAGAACTGGACCCTCAGATGCTAAAAAAACCCAAAAAAGCCTCAAATCAACAAACAAAATAACCCCAAACAAAATTCCACTAGCCAAATTAATTTATTTTTCTTTTTGTTCACTGAAAATTATGGTTGCATTCATCCATTTTAAATCATTTCGCAGAAACAGTGGCTAGAAATTTTTAGATTTCTAAAAATCTAAAGAGGTAGTACATTCTAAAAAGAGTGTCTCATTCATATTCCTACCATCAAAAAATCTTTTCTTTTGTGCTTGCACAGTCCTGTACTATTGTTTCTGGGTGGTCTCTCTAAAATAAGAGCTGAAAGATACAGAGGACAGGAAAAAATAGATTTCCTGATTGTCAGTGATTTCATAGAATCATGGTAGACATTTAAATTCAAAAACTTTCATACCAGCAAAAAGCCATCTTTTGCCCCATGCTGTCAATTTAAAGAACAATGCAGAAATGTGGGTTGATTCCAGGCCGCAAAATCCATGATAGCAATCCATCAAACTGTGAATTTTCTTTCTCCCTACATACCTAATTTAATTTATCCTGAATTTCTGAGAATTTACACTCTAATTCTACCTTCCTTTTCCATTTCCACCACCATGAATACTTAGCGTCTCCACCGTAGGGTGTCAGGGGTATAAGAGCAGAAGGTAAGCACAACGAAGAAGAAGGGACTGAGTTAAAGAGAGCACCAGAGCTTTATTGAGAGACTAGCAATCCATCTGCTTTACAAACCACAGCCAGGGTAGATATTTTTCTCTTGGAATTACGTGTGTATGCGTCTGAAATAACTCACTCGAAACCTGCTCCCCCTGAACTAATCTTAATTGGAAAAGGGCATTTTTCAGACTACTGACACACAAATCACACTGACAGAATCCCTCTTGATTCAGGCTGCCTTTGCCATGTCTTGCTCTGTATTTCAGTTTTGTCTGTGAAAGAGTCTTCCTAAAAGAAACTCATTCAAGCACATACTTAAGTTTTCACACCCTCTTAAACCATAATGGGAAAGCTTAAAATTAAGCTCTAAAGGTCAGATTTTCAAAGAAATCAATACAAATTAGGCATCTCACCTTATTAAGCATTATTTGAAAATTCCATCTCTGCATTTTGGCAGCTAATTTTGTATCTGTGAGGATCTAGACCTAATTATTTTCCTGCTCATGGATGACCTGAAAAAAAAAAAAAAAAGTCTAGTAGTTAATTGTTTTTCTGATTTAGGGCATGAGCATTGTGACCCCTACATGATACTGAAACATTCTAGCAGAGTTAAGGACACTTTTGTGGATTTATGATGCTTAAAACATAAATGTCAAATCTATTACAGAGATCTAGGGGCTGCAAAGAGGGTAAATAGTCATAGTTCCTTCAGCTGTGGTAGAAAGGCATTGATTTTCATGAGTTGAAGGTCTGATTCAAATCCTTTAAAGCTGAATTAGTTATCATTGTATTTGCTAGCTGTGAGAATGTCACACAACTGGCTATACAACTGCAGCACATCTCGACATTTAGCTTTTGCCAGAAGTGTTACTATTAAAAAATATGCACGCGTGGTAGACCTGCTTCCCTGATGACAGGCTCGTGTGAAATAAGACATTCTGAAGGCAGAGGAAGGAACGTGAGGGACATCAATAATCATAATTTCACAAGCAAGAGAAGCAACTGAGTTAAAAAAGCCTCTAATCAAATATTTTAAAAGTATTAATTATTATTTGTTGTGGAGAGGGAATACTAATTCAACTCACTATAATCTAGCTTTTACACTTTTGCACAAGAAGTGTTGTGTGATGGCTTTGCACAGTTATGCAAATACAAAAAGGTCCCCAGGCTGTCTGTATGCAGTTCTGAATTCTGTTGGAAGTGGTTGGTTTGTTCCTAAGCTGTGACATTGTCCTCTCCTTACTCTGTCCCCTCTTGGGAAGAAGCAGTCTCAGTTTTCAGGACACTTACACATTTGCGCTGCTTGAGTGGAACCTGATTCTTCATACCCATGAGTGTGTGAGGAGCTGAGGGTATCCAGTAACCTATGCGTTAGGCAGATAAACACTGTGTAAAGTCAGGAGACATTTTTGAAATAAAAAAAAGTTATGTTACCCTACATGGTATAAATAAATGTAGATCCCTGGGAAACCAGGAAGTACTTGTTACCACCCAAAGCCTTTGCAGTGGTGGTCAAGTTCATTAAAAAAAAAAAAAGCAGGGGGACTTGGAAACTGAAGCTGTTGAAAAACAAGGTAACTGAATCCCTAAAGGATGTACACCTCTTAGTTCTATACCACCCTATCCACATTCTCAGAAAATTAAGAGGTCATGGAAGTGGAGGCGGACCCTCAATCATCCAGCCTCTCCTGGCAGAGACCTCGTCCGGTGTTATAGAACCAGCCCTTAAAAATCACCTCCATCCCTAGGCTGTCTCTGAAGAACACATCCAGTAAGTTGTTCATCCCTGCACGCTTATCCAATTTGCTCCACTTGGTTCAAAGGCAGTCACTGCCATCCTTAGAAGAGGAGTGAATGTGATACCTCCAGCACTCTGCCGCTACCCTACCTCAAAAGGTCATATAGGGCCACTCAGGGTAGTTACTTTGAGAAGAACTGTTAAGTTTTCTTAACAATCTGTCCTCTAATGAGCCTTTCATATCAAAAGTTTTTAAAAATTCAATGAATTCTTATTTTTCTCTTCTTGCTAAGACAACAGTGACTGCACAATTGAATACTTTTCTGGTGTGTTACAATTTTAATTTTGAGAAACTGTATGACTATTAATGACAATAAAAAAGAAAAAAAAAAAACACTAGCACATTTATATAATTATGAACAAATAACAGAGAAGCTTTAAAGTCTCAGTAATGCAGCCGAATAGGCTGAAGAATATATTTACACATCAAAAGGAATTATCTAAGATACTGGATATTTCAAGATACTCTGCAGAAACAGTATAAAAGACACAAATGTGAATTCCCCTCTAAGATTCTCTGGTTAAGATAATAGAAAAGTAATCAAGAATATGAACATTGTTGGGCCAACAGGTATATTGGAAATACAAAATTAACCACATGAAATCATGAGGTAAAGCATGCGAAAATTCTTAGCAGCTTCTGCCTTCTGTATACAAACTCCTTACAGCTTGGTCAAACTTCTCCAGATCCTTCAAAATGAAAATTTATCAAAATTCCGGCATTTCCTTTTGATGATGTCGCCACAAAAAGGTTCAAACTGTGACTTAGAAATGAGATGGAAAATGGTGCTTCTCCAAATATATCATTAAATATGAAAACCAGAGACTTCTATAAGATCTTTTTTCCAAGAAGAGGAAAGAAGAGATCATTTTTTCATTATGATTCTTACAGGGTTTGCAATTAGAAGGGCTGCCTAAATTCAGCAATGCAGTGAAGGAAATATGCCCAGTATTGCAGGACTTTATTGGAAGCATTCATACCTCTTGCTTCTCTTTCCCTAGAAAATTATATGAATGAGAGCAGAAACAAGATTTGGACAGCTGAGTCACTCTCCATGCTGGACTGATCCCATGGCTCACTCTCAGCCTTTATGCTCTCTTTATTTTTTTAAAGATTGCTCAACAGGTCCATTAAAACTCTTTGCTTCAAACAAATATTCACATTAGTTTGCAAGAAACTAAGGATTTGTATGAAAAATAGTCACAAAAGCATTCTTCATTGATCTGAATGCTGAACATGCCTATAGTTACTCCACGTATTAATATTTTAAGATTATTTTTTGTAGTAAAGCATTAATAATTAGTTCCTTGACAAGGCTTTTGATGATCATATAATGGTGATACATATAATGCAGTAGGACACTTTTAGTCTCCAGTAGAAGGGTCTGGAGTTTGTGAGGGCTTTTTTTCCCTATTTCTCTTCATCAGTGTGCAGTCAGGTGATTGATAGAATTTACAGAGCTGCTAAAAGGATGCATTTTCCTGGGTCATCTAAGCAGGATCACTATTAGCATAATGGGACTCATCTTTGGCATAAATATGAGTCATGTTTCATTTCAGAAAACATGCAAGAAAAGTACTAATAATGCCCTGCAGAAACACATAATGTGATTTTTATGAATCACACCTAGCAACTTATCGTGAGTTTGTACCAGATGGATTTCTGATTAGGTTTCAGCTAATTTAGGAACCTCTCTCCACTAAGAGATGTCCATTTAAAGCCTGATGAAATATACATGGGATGATCAAGTGCCAGGTGATAACAACGGCACTTGCAATCTGTCAAGTATTTCGGGTGACCCAGAAGCAAGACCTTTACAGCAAGTCCCTTCTTTCTGCTTAAGAAATTTTACACAACTTTTCTGTTTTACCAGCTTCTCTGCTGGTTGCACTGTTAACCAGAGAAAAATTCCTAAAATATTACCCTAGAGGTGTCTACTGTCCTCCCCACAGAAGGATAAAATCTTTACAATAAAGCGACTCAGTACAGATTGCAGATGGATAGATAACCATCTTTATTCCAAGAAAAATTGATGCAGCATGAAAAAAATCAAATAAATCATCCATTTTAAGTTGGTGGTGTCCTTTTAAATCACGGTACCAAACCAGCTCCACAGCCTTTAAAAATTACTTCATGCTCCCAGAGTTTCCACATGGCATTTGCAAGACCATTTACCAGTTTTCTAATTGCAGCAAATTTTTGTGGCTTTTTTTTGTCTTCTTGCCTCACACTATAAAAAACTTTCTATTTTTAACTCTGGATAATTTCTTTTCTAGTCTGTTTTTTCATATGCATTCCTATTTTAATCTACTACTCTGATACTTTCTAAATTACTATTAAATCCCAATATGCAATTCACATACTTCTAAGTAAATTACTTGCCTTAAAAATACAGATTTCCCTTGGTGCTTCAACACAGGAGCATATCAAATGCATAAAGATGACAAAGAACTCCAGTGCCCAAATTACCAGACTACAGGTGATATGCACAGCATTAAAAGCCTTAAATTTGTAGTTATATTTTATTCTGAATAGAGGAATAAAAACTGGCTGGCATCATCAAGCCTGAGAGTTATTGTCAGCATGAAGTCAGTTTTGAAACCTTGAGATAGAGGGTTTCCACAATTCCATTAAACTAGGGAATTGAGTCAAAGATGTTCCCATTACCACTGCACTGATACAACAAAATGAAATATGGAGCTATTTCCACATATCTCTGCCATGATGAATGACAATATAAACGCAGATGTACCTAGAAAAACACAAAGTGTTAGAGTTATGAGCTGGATAGGAGTTAGGGGAAAACTCTGATTCTTTTAGATAAGAAGTTTAAAAAATAAGAAAGGGGGAAATAATTATTCACCAGAATGTTCTTAATAAATTCCAAGGGATAGCAGATTGAATCTGAAGATGTGTATTGCTCTACAAAGTCTCATAGTACAGATAAAGAAGTCTGAGTGAAATTGCAATAAGTCATTGACTTAACCATTTCACTTCCGAACTGGAATTAGTTAAGCATTCCCAATATACCAAACAATGCCCTATTAAAACTTAGATATTACATTTATTCAGGGGACTGGTTATGCAGATTAATATCGATTGGTTTAAGAACAGAAAAAATGGCACAAAAGCTCAAGTTAATTTAATGTTAAACATGAAAAATTGAGCTCTCTAAGGGAAATGAGCTTTTAAAGAAAGAGATTTCTCCTCAGGCATTAGCTTGGCCATATTGCAAGCAATATTGTATTAAGATTGTATTTATGATATTTAAAAAAATCTAAAGCAATTTGAATTTAATTTGGAACATAAGAAATAAAGCCCATCACATTACTATTCATTGATTCATTGATTTTAATGCCTGAAGAAAAATTTCCAATCGCTTGTACTAACATCACAGGACACAGAACTATGCACAATAATTTCTGCATCAAGATTGCAATTTATAATAGAACATTATAGGTATTATTTTGTATTAATCTGTTTTATTCTATGTCTTCAAAAAGGACCTCACAAATTCTCAAATGATGAAGCTGTATTCCAAATTATAAATTTGATCTTATTTTTATTATTATTCATTAAGTGCTCAGAGGGCTGGGCTGAACTCAGGATTTTGAGTGTGGTAAGCACAGTGCAAACATGCTGCATAAAACTGTTTTTCAAATAAATTGAAATGTATTTGAATTTATTTTTCAAAGGGAAGACTGGTATCCAGTGACAGACAAAATAGAGGCATATTATTTACCTGAAGGCCAGAGGTAGAACTGGACATTTACTCCTGTGTCCTAGCTGCAGAATTACACTGCCATGAAGAGGAGTCATCTTCTCCCAAATGTTACCCATATTTTCTTCAATTTATTGACTCTTCAGGGCTTTTTTCCATGTGTGAATGTTTATTGCTGTTAATTTTAATCTCTCTGCTGTTGTGGTTCTGTTTTTTTGAAAGAATAATGAAAATATCAAAAATCTGAAAACTATGGGCAGTCTGAAATGGCAGTCTGGACAAATGAATCCTTTGAGGTACATCTATGAGAAACCCAGCCTCTTTTATTAACATTGCTTGTTGAGCTCTGTGCCAATGCTGACAGAGAAGTGTGGTGTGGTGCTTTTTCTGCCTTCATCAGATTCGTGGTTGTATCAATTACTATTGCAGAAGTAGCTGATAAATTAGCTATACTGGTTTTCTTCTTGTCCTTAGCCTTATTGCTAAACCTATTTCACACTATCTTTCAACAAGATGTTAAAAATCTTGAATATCATACATCCACTTCATGAATCAGTCACCCTGAACCAGCCTACAACAGTTGTCTCAACAAGAAATAGCTCAGCCTAAATTGTATTTTTATAACAAAAAAATCATTAATAAGTCATTATATACACTGAGCAAGAAATAAAGGGAGAGAAGAATAATTACATTTGTTTCAATTATTCATATTTATATGACATGAAAAGATGGTGCACTGCTGAAATATAATAAGGCTTGACAAAAGGCAGCCTAGTGCACAGACAGCAGCTTTCCATTCAGGACTGTACATCCAGGTCTCCCTGTTGGGTACGAACACAAGTTATGCCAGTTTTGTTTCTGTACCTCTGTGACAACTGCCACTGTGTACACATCTATGTGCTTCCCCTGGAGCTGTGTGTTTGGGGACAAAAAGGTTACTGGAAAAGGGATAATGGCTTAAAACTGAGAAAGAGCAGATCTAGATTAGGTATTAGGAAGGAATTATTTTTTGTGAGGGTGGCAAGATGCTGATATAGGTTGTCCAGAAAATCTGTGGGTGTCTCACCCCTGAAAGTGTTCAAGGCCTGGCTGGCTGGAGATCTGAGCAGCTGGATGATGTTCCTGCCCGTGGTGGAGAGTTGGAACTAGATAATCTTTAAGGTTCCTTCTAACCTAAACCATTCTCTCATTCTATGATAGGTAAGCAAAACAATCCTAAAAAACTGCAACAGAAATCTGTACTTTGACATTCCCAAGGAGCAGCACATAAAAGAATATTGTAATAGGGTTAAATAATTATTTTAAGGATGACTTAAATTGATAATCACAGGAAAATGCAGAATTAACTTTATATTTCAAACTATTAGATATGTGACCATGGCAGAGTAAAACTTGCTAATACGTCACACTGAATCACTCTGTTTTTATTATATCATAAGAAAAGTGAACATAAGGTAAATATATTATTACCTAATATAGACTCAATGAATGTTTAAAACATATGCAAATTAATTTTAAGGGCCCGGAGGTTAGTAAGTAAGGAAAAGAATATGTAGAAATTGTGTATTTTGTCAAAATTAGTCTGCAGAAATAAAATGAACAATTCAAGTCTGGTAATGTGGTTCTAAATTTAGGAAATTGGGGGCTGAGGCCACTTAATGTAGTATATTTGTGCATGTATGTCTATGCTCACAAGCTCTGTGCATGTATCTGTGTGTTTGTTTACAAAAGTTTGTTTACCTATTGTACTTACACAAAAGTTTGTAATTTCTTCAGTTTCTTACATGATGAAATTCTGAGCCTGGAACTTCCATAGTATCACAATTCAGATGGAAAATGGATGTTCAATTTTGGGATAAAGTTGAGGCTCTGAAATCAGTAGGCCTAAAACTTCATTACTTGTATTCAGTTTCTCCCTCAGGCTGGTATTTTGCAGCAGTTAATATCTGAGATGATTGAATTGAAAAGCAATTCTCCTTTAACACATAATTCATGTGGGATTTTATACACATCCATTTTTAACAATCGGAAACCAATTACTGAGTGCATTATTATTTTGTAAAGCATAGCATGTATTAGGAGAAAAACTAAACAGATTTACAAGGCTTCAGATGGGAAAAAATATGACTCTTAGTGAGGGATTTCAAAACTTTCCCGTTACTTTCCTTTAGAGTACAGTTAAACTCAGTGGAAAGAAATGAACTGATCTTTATGGTAACTGACTATGAGCAGCATATGCTCATTAACTCTTTAGAGTATTGGCATATTTTAATTTGTTTCTGTCTTCAAATTAAATATTAAAAAATAAAATTATATCCTCTCTGTCTTCCTTTCTGTCCTGCTGTGATACAGTGAATAAAACAAAAACTGAATTTCCATTGTCTCTTGCTTCCCTCTTCTGTGGAGAGTGAATGCATATTGATCAGTGACAGCAGGTGCAGTGGAAGTGGGCTGGGTTTTGAGGAAATGTAAATCAGGTGCAAATCATCTTAAATCAATAAAGCTATGCCAATTTATAGCGGCTCAAAAGCACTACTGTATTTTTAAACTTTTACAAAGAAATCAAAAGTCATTTCTGAAAAAATGGATAAACAATAATTACATTGTGCTCAGATTTTAATTTATGTAAAAATCTGACTTGCAGAATAATTTAATTAAAGTATTCTTTGACATTGCAGTGTTTTGGGATGTAATAGCTGCTTTTAACAGGCAGACTACAAGAGAACCTCAGAATGTAATGATTCAAAAGTACATATATATATATATATATATATATATAAACACATACATATGGATAGGACATTTTTTCACTAATTTCTATTGTATAGTGAAAATGTAATTTTCTGAAATTTAGAGTATTTCATAGAAGTATTTCGTAGAACTACTAAGACTGGAAAAGACTTCCAAGATCATTGAGTCTAATTACCTAAATTGCTCTCTAGTGTACAAAACTGAAGTTTGCTGATATGACAAAGCAGGAAAGAATATGAAAACAATTATATGGGAAGGTCTGAGGATATAACCCCCATAATCTACATTGTAATTATGTTGACATCTTATTTCCCATTAATAAAAACTAGAATAATCTATTTTATTGAAATGCCATCTCTAAAATTGTTTGTAAATGTATTACCAAAGAAAATGTATGCTCCTTTTAATGCTAGGTTTTGAGACTGAATTATCTTCCAGGTAACCACAACTACTGTGTTAACAATGAGCTTCTTTCTGTATCACAATAAAACAAAAATACTTTACATAAAGAACTGTTCATTTTGGATAAGTCATTCATTATAAAACTGAGGAAAACATTTTACTGAGAAAGTAAGAACATAAAATGCTTGTCAAATGTAAAACCTTACAAATTTTCTTTTGGGAAAGTATATAAAGGATTTTCAGAATGTTGGATCCTTAGCTGTAGGCAAAAAAAGTAGCTCATTCTGTTTTAAGAGTGGTGGCATACACTGCATAGACAATCAATTATAATTGGCATTTGGATAGGAGTTTCCACTGAGTAGAAGATGAGCTCTTTCCATTGTCAGTTGCTGATCAATTCTTTCTGTGAATCTAACTCAAAGATTGTTTTTTTGTTCTAACTTCCTTCTAGATGCAAGCAGCTTGCTATAATTAAAATGAAGCAGCAATCCTAATTATTGCTCCCTATTATTAATGCAGCGGAGTTTTTTGATTCACTTCCATGTCTGTGACTGTGCTATCAATGGTGTGATGAAAGCATAGACTTTCACAAGTACATAAAAACTTTCAGAATTTGACTGTAATGTCACAATGCAACTTCTATAAAATGACAAAAAATCAAGATTTTTCAGCTATGTTTCAGATCAGTAGTGTCAGTATGAACAAGCCACATAGAGAAAAATATTCAAACTTAAATGTCAATGAAGTAATGCTGGCCACTGCTGTAACTTTCTGTAAGGTATTTTGGTGCCTGCATTTAGACATTCTGATTTGAAAAGGTTGTCTTTAACCTCCAGCTATTGTAAATTCACCTTTCATCTGAGTTTGCCTTCACAGAAGTAAGAATGTTTCTGTTGATATAAGGACATTAAGAGCAGTCCATGTATAAGATGGATTTCATAAAAGCTTTTACTTTGCCTAATTTTTTCCAATTAAAAATAGTATTATAATAGGAAGAGTAACATTTTCCTGCCCTTTATTACAAGATATGAACTGACAGAGAAATCCAAAAGAAACATTACAGATCTATTAATAATAAAAATGCTGTTTTGAACTCTGATTATGGTCTTAATGAACATCATCAACCTGTGACTTAAAACAAATGACAGGTTTTATCCACATTGTTTTGGTGTGTATCCTGATGAAACATAGCTCCAGCTAATTTCTTCCAGCTTGCATAAACTTGTTTTATCTACTTTCGTTTTACTGCAGAATAGTCCATTTGCCGTATCTGGTATTAATCTCTTGTATGCCTGCTCAAGATTCATTTTGTTCCTTTTTCTGCCATAAGATTAGCTTTCCTTCTTGTGTTACATCCTCAAAATCATGCACAAGACTGCTGAGGAAGTCTTAGCACATCTTTGCACAAGGCAGGATGCTTGTTGTGTTGGAAACATTAGCAGGTTACATCACAGATTTCCATTTGTCTGTTTCACCTTCGGAACATATGGACTGCTTTGCTTCCACATATTGTAATGAAGAACTTCAACCCTAGAAAAACAAAATTTTAGCATTAAAAAAAAATCTGTTGATACAGAACTAGAATAATAAATTATTTTGATTGAAAAATTATGTTCTTGAAAAAATAAAGGTCAATATTTTTAGTCTGTTTTATACAGAAAGATCACATATGCTCTACCATTACCCCCTCCAGTTACAGAATAGCATTTTTCATTAAGCTTACTCTAAAGATTGCAATCCTTTTTCAAGCATTGGTTTGATATATAATAATATCCAGTGAACAAAATGAATTTTAAAGGAAAACAGAAAAAATTATTCTTTTCAACAAATCACAGGTTTTTGTCATCAAACACAGCAGTGGTTGTATCCCACAAGTGGATACTGTAGCCAGACTGGAATGTGAATGTACTCCAGTGAACAATGCAAAAGAAAGGAACTTTTCTTCAGACCAGTTTGTTAGCTGCCTTTCCCTTCAACAAAAATGATATACCTAGGCTGGAAAGCAACACAACTTCAGTAGAAAGGACTTTAGTGTGTTACTGAGAGCAGAGTAGAAGATGGAAATCACCTCTCTTGACCTGCTGGCCACACTTTGAATGCAGCTGAGGACACAGTTGGCTTTCTGGGCTGCCAGCACACATTTCTGGCTCATGTCAAGTTTCTTATCAACCAACACCCTCAAGTCTTTTGCCTCAGGGCTGCTCTCATCAGCACACTAAAGTCCTTTCTGCTCCCAAGCAGTAACATTTCTAGCTGCTTTATATACCTTCCTGAGTAAGAGGTCTAATGGAGTAGATTCTCAGCATCAGCAACACCTGTGAGGACAGAAAGCTGTTTGATATTGCTTTCTGTCTCTTCTAGAAAATGGTGAGCCTGAGTTTGAGATAGAAGGTCTTGTAGCATGAAGGTAATTGGATGTAGTAAGTAAAAATTGCTGCATGATTAAAATATTCAGTGAATGCATTTATTTTTAGTCCAGGACTTAGGCTGTGACTAGAGTGGTAAATTAAACATATTTGGCATCATTTCCTGGCGCTGAAGACAGCTGGGCATGGATGGACTCTGTCTATACTATTAAGTTCTCTTTTCCTTACCACTTTCCAGCCATGCTCAGGATTTGCACAGAAAGTGTTAGCTGGTCCAAGACAGAGCCATACAAGCGATTTTTCCAACAGCTAAACAGCATAAGCAGTCAAGATCCAATGTCCAAGAGCTACTCACTTTCATAGAACTTTAACATATTAATTGACTTTATTTTATATATTTACCCTAAAGTGTCAAAATCATTTTCTATTCCTGCTCTGCATAGGAGCTGGGAACAAGAGTTAACAATTATAGGGGGTTTGTTTAGGTCAGGAAGCCAACTGGGTTTGTTTTTCCAGGTTTTTTGCAAAGGTGGCAAAGAAATGGCAACAGAAATATAGGGATTTAGCCTCTTTCTTTCAGATACAAAAGAAAATAATGACACACAAAACTTAGGCCTGACCAAAAGTTGATACAGCTCAGTATCCTTACTGTGACAGTGACTGAGAGCTGAAATCTGTGAAATGGGATGAGAAGAAAATAATGATGGTTATTTTTGGCATATCTTTTCATATTTTGGTACCCAAAAAAAAAAAAAGTCAAATACAGCATGGGAAGTAAAAAGGTTATTACTTGAATAGTTAAATTAGGGAAATTATTTTCTTAATGAATGTTTTACATTATGCCCCGACTTGAAATATCCCAAGCTGTGGAAGGGTTACGACTCTCTCATATAGAAATTATATATGTTTCCCAGATTCTCCAAAGCATTCTCCTGTGATATGCTTTGTCTCTTTCTAAGCTATGTGCTTACCAGTTGATTGGTGCATGGTGAGCCAGCCTTACAGGGACAGATGTTGTGTTCTCTGTCAATGGGTATACTAATTTCTTCTTTTCAATACCAATTTTTACCAATCTTGCAATTTGCTTGACACCTCTGTTAAATTATATTGGGATTTAACCCTAAATTCAAAAGGTCTTTGGAAAAGATTGACTGTCAGAGGAGCAGATGGACTGCAATTCAGGCAAAAAGCATCATCTTCAAAAAAGCTAATTGAACATTACTAGTTAGATATAGTCATAATCCCTTACTTTTATATGCATACACTCAGATATATTTTTTATAGGTGCTTATATTTGCATACAATCCATTAGGTTAATATGTTAAGTGAGATTTTTCCATAGCTTTAAAAATAACATATATTACTTCAAGCAAATGAATAATCAGTTTAACAAAAAACTAATATAGAGAAACAGCCATTATTTTCTCTGTGCGTGACAGGCTGAAAACAGAGTTAATAGGCTGCCATGCTTGGTATTTTGGGAGACAGTAATAGGGTCACATATGTCCTGTCAAGCAAGTTTTCCTTCAGTTGCAATTGATATGCTTAGCAGTCTTGTGAAAAGAAAGCAATTGTCATCCCCCTGATACCCTTTTCAGTATTAGTGAAGTAAATGGGAAGACTCCTGTTATCTTCAAAATTGAATTTTGGCACATTTTCAAAGATGTTGCTTCCCATCAAATAGTAAAGTTGTAGGACCAAGCTAGCTCTTAATTCTGCTCAGGATTTACCCCTCCAAGTCCTACATGCTCCTTAGTTAAGTGGGTTTCCTAGCCATATCCTTCCCAGAATTTCAATGAGACCTCAGTGGAAATTCTCCTTCCACATACTTCCTTGGAAAAGAAAGCAGGGGCTGGGAGGTTACTAGGGTTACTCCAGAATGTCTGGATGACCAAAGAAAAAGGAGTGGCACATGCATTGCAGAAAGCAGAGAACTGCTGCCAGCTGCTATAGACACAGCCTGGGGATGCACTTATACCTTACTTGCTCTTAGAGGCACAGGCTGGACCTTTGCACTGAGAAGCACTTCAAATTAGCTATTCATTAAAAATAGAATTCATACCACCTCTTTGTTGTTTTTCCAACCAATTTTACATCCATATGTAGCTAATATGTTAGAGTGTTGAGTTCTTATTGACTACAGCACAGCTGCCTAACTTAAACGTATATCCGGTTGGCAGCTGCACTTACTGTTTTATTTCTAAACCCAAAATATCCAGAATACATAATACAGAATCTTCATATTCAAAACTAGTAAACTATCATATTTTTCCCAGCTAATGAAACAGTGCTATAGAGTCCATGGGTTTACCATACAAAAATGGAGAATATTTGACTCAAAAATTGACTTAGTCACAGTTCATTCATTAGGCAGCTTTCTCAGGCTTAATTTCTTCCCCCTTGCAGTTCCAGA
Organism: Haemorhous mexicanus; assembly: GCF_027477595.1. NCBI lineage: Eukaryota > Metazoa > Chordata > Aves > Passeriformes > Fringillidae > Haemorhous > Haemorhous mexicanus. The sequence continues at coordinate 114,157,647 of NC_082341.1, forward strand.
GAGCTGAACACCTTAATTTAGCAAACACCATGGATTTTGGGAAAGGGGGATTACTCTTAAGAGAAGAAATCATTCATACTTACATGGGAAAACACTGTAAGAGACCATCAGTTACGTATTCCTTCAATGAAATACATTTTGAATATGATTACGAAACACAAGATATTAAAAGACAAGGCATTGCAAACGTGAGTACATGAGACTGAAAAAAGTGTTCAGGAATATTTTGTACACTTTGAACATTTTACAGTGGCTGCACAATCATTTTTTCCATCCTGATAAACTCTCTTTAATAGACTACAAAGTTCCCACCTCATTTACTTATCTTCTCAACTGAACTGAAGAAGAAAAATAATTTAAAGGCCAGTAAACTTTGAAAATATGCTTTATTGAATTTACTGCCATTTTAAATAAAAAGAAATTAAGGCAGTGAGTGTCCTGGCTAGATTGCTAATCACCATGAGTGCATGCATATAGGTGCAGGCAGAACTTTTCCTGTCAGAGGTGTTATCACAAGGACACTAGTTTACCTCTATTTCAGCCCTCTTGGAAATAAATTATCAGAACCAGGTACCACTACTTCATTGTTCAGTCTGTCCTGAGAAGTAGATGCAGTAAATTCTACTTCTGTGACCTTTTCAGTATTCTGTGTTTTGACTGAGTGTCCATTCTAGTCACAGGTTGCTGAGGTCACAAACAGAAGAAGATAGGAATGGCAAGCGAATCAAATTACAGAACACTAAAAAGGTCAGAGTAGTACCATTTATATTACCCTTCACAGAACAGATGAGGCAGAAAAAGTTGTACCTCTGTCTCACAACAAAAATTATAATGATTCAGTAAATAACACCAGTGACAAATTCTCATTTGTGCCAAGGAGCTGCACTGAAAAGAAATACATATAACATCCAATGTTCACATTTGGAAGTATGATCCAGTTATATTTAAAAATTGAGGTTTTTGGAAATTCTGTTTTGCAATAGCATCTTTCATTTCAGAAATAAACATGAATAAAATTATTCTGAAACAAATTTTAAAATTACATTTAACTAAACCAAATAAATTGTTATTTCTATATCCATGTCATTACTTTTTCCAACTGTATTCTATATACACTAAAGTTGGATGCGCTATGTTTTATTAAAGGTTGTGGATTTTGATTGAAATCCTCAGGCAGCAAATAGTCCTCTTAGAATTAGAAAAAAAATCACTGCAAAATTTTTCTAGTGTACTGTTGGGTTTATATTGATCAGTCTACGTAATTAGGCCTTTGTATGCAGCTGGCAAATCTCTCCTCTTTTAGTTTAAAACCATTCTGCCTTGCCCTATCACTACTCACCCATGTTAAAAGTTGCTCTTCCTGTTTTTTATAAGTCAAATCCACCAGAATTAATCACTCAAGACTCCATTTTCTTCGTCCAGAAAGCCCCCTCTTTATTCACAAAACTCATTTTTATACAGTTTTTACAGACCTCTTGTGCAACTTTAATCGGTTAATAGCTTCCTTGCCAATTACTCTGTTGGTTACTAAAAGGTATTTTACTTGTCCATCAAATCTCTCTACTCTTAGATTGCTTACATTTATTCTTCACTGATTCTCATGGGATAGATTTAATGTTTATGCAGGTGCTAGTTGTTTTTTAACCAGGAATAGACTGTTATGTTAACGAACTATTCATGCCAGGATTGTTTTCACATGGGAATTTGCAAAGTTCCAGCTGCACTTAGAAAAAATGACAGGCCAGCCATCGATCTAACAGAGAAGGCCTGATTTTATGAGGCCTTTCTTTTATAATTCTTCTACCTGACTGCAGCACTATCTAAGTACTAGAAGGCTATAACGTCTTCTCCAGGCTGAAGAAACCCAACCCCCTCATCTTGTCATTGTAGGAGAAGTGTTCCATCCCTCTCATCATCTTCATGGCCATTCTCTGGACCTGCTCCAAGAAGTCCACATCTCTTTTGTGCTGAGGACCCCAGACTTGGACACAGTATTCCAGGTGGGGGTCTCACAAGGGCATAGTAGAGCAGGAAAATCACCTTCCTAGACCTGCTGGTCACCCCTCTTTTGATGAAGCCCAGGATGTGGATTGTCTTTTGGACTGCAAGCACATAATATTATATTTCCTGCTTGCTACCTAGTCTCTTGAAAGCAGCTTACAAGTTAGATATGGAAAAAAAAAAAAAAAAAAACAACCAAAAAAAAAACCACCAATCCTGCCTTTGACATGCAGTGATCATCAGGAATGAAGGCTAAACAGACTTAATGTCCAGGTAGTCTTACTTAAAAGATTACACTTTAAAGTGTGATAGTGGTTAGTATCCAAATAATGGTAGCAGAAAAGAAAATCATCTTACCAGTGCAGTCAATTTTTCTTAAACATTCTCAAGAATATACTCAACCATTTATATCTAGTCAGCATAATTCAATGTCCACTTAAATGATCAACAAAGTTAACTTTCTACATTAAGCAGTTGACTGCTTGACATAATGAATATACATAAGTAAAAAATAATCCTCTTGTTTTATGGGTATTGTTGTTTGACATTTATATCTACCTCTGCTTTTTAACCCGTAAGTCTTAGCATGCATGGGGTTTAGGGAAAAAAAAACCCAAACAATCAGTGGAATCCCAAGAGGTTGAGAATGTTATTATAATCCATGACAAAGAAAAATTCACACCACAATCCCCATATAGCCCCATTTTTCAAGGTCAAATATTCTTTGCCATAAATAAATTTTTAAGCCTTCTCAGAAGTTCTGGTTTTGTCCATGGTTTTCTTCTAAAAAAAGGAATGTCAGAATAAAATATAAGAATAATTGTATTTAATTCTTTTTAACTTCAATCTGAGAAGATCTTTATTTAAGCATCAGTTTCAGTTTATCTACAGTTTTGCACTGTCAAAATATTTCTCTGGGCATACCCACAGGGTGAGATAATTCTGGAAGAAGTTCCAGTCCTCTGAAAGCTAAGTCTATATGTACAAATAGTCCACTTTTCCCCAATAATGCCTGCCAATGCTTTTTCTATCTCTAACTATGCTGGTTTTTGTTTTCCCTTGTTTAATCCTTCTTAGGAAGTCTCCAGTTATGGTTGGGACATCTCATATGTCGTAAAGAGATTTCATTTTTCATGAGGGATATTAAGCCATTTTTTTTTCTTCATGCAAAACAACCAGCTCTTTCATTTTTTTGTTTCATATTACTTATAATAAATAATTACCATTAATTTATTTCCAAATTGTTTCTCACTTTGTTTTATAATTGCTATGAACACATCTTTTTCACATCTGTATTACTCTACAACTGTATATAGGGAAAGTTTCTTTCAGAGGGAAAACAAAAAGCAATTTTCCTCTACAAGAACTTCCATGTTGTATGATTCATAAACCTATCCCATAGCAATTGACATCAAGATTTATCACAGCCAAATGAAACATGGCTAGATGTACCAAACCTTTTTTTGTATATTATTCAGAATTTTTGGCAAAATAATATACTTATATTGGAGAATTTCTGACATATGTTCACATACCCAAACTGAATTACTGGGTAGTTGCAAAAGAGTTCATGAAGTAGCTCATGAAAGCATAAATAGGTAGTTTGCTTGCACCTCAGTTTGGAAATCTAGTCACGTAGCTTGACAAATACTGATTAAATATCACAATATTTTTAGATTCCGGAGATGGTATAGATCAATTTAGCCAGCTTTAGTTAGTTTAACAATGACTAAAGAAAAAAAAAACTTTAAAAAAATAAAAGTCTTCCAGACTATTTACCCCCTGTATGTAAGTCTCTTTATTTGACATCTGTGCACTGAAATACAGATCCTGAAGAACAATTTATAGCACAGCAATTCCAATTTCCCACGACCCAGGAGATGTATCACTACTATACAAACATATTCACCTGAAAATCTGAAGTTCATTACCTTTACAAATATAAACTAGAAATAAACCAGTTAATTTTACCAGTTTTGCTTTGCACACTGATCACAATGTTTGAAACCAATGTTTGAAACCAATGTAGAAGATCTGGGTGGATACACAAAACAAGATATCTAATTGTTGACTGTGCCTCGCTTTTCAAATGCCACAGTCCAGCAGTTTTAGCATTCATAAAACAAAGCTAATCTGGGGGGATGACATTTTCTCCTGATTATCCTGCAATCCTCTTAAAGTCAAATCCGGTCTCAGGTAAAATGCCACTAAAAGTAATATTGTTATAACGTGATTTGTGATTTCATGGAAAATCTCTGCTTGTAGACTAAAGAGGTTTAATAAAACCAAAATGATGCTGAGGTCACAGCAAGTAAATACCTGTGCTGGCATGGAGGCAAGGGGGGAAATAGAACATGACCCCAAAACTCTGATGTGACAATTGGACTGTGCAAGAAATCTAAGGTCAAAAATCAGCACCTGGTTCTTCTGGTCAGCACCTCAGATATATTTGAAAACCCCAGTTTTCAAATATACCTGAATTTTGGAATTTTGGAATTAGAATATTCTATATTTGGAATTAGAATATTCTAATTTTGGAATTAGAATATTCTATATTACTCTGGTTTCCCTACTCTGCTCCAAGTTGCCTGTGCCACTGATCTGTTTTTCTACATCCCAGTTTCAAACAGCAGGGAGGAAGGCTAGTATTCACCCTGACAGAACTAGCATCTCTAGATATACAACCATGATTTTACATGCCCAGCTGCCCAAATCACTACCAGTAAAGGAGGTGTTTGAAAGCAGATATGACCATGGCCCTGTGTTCCTCCCAGTGGTGGCATGTCTTGAGTAGTGTGTGGTCTTCACAAACAAATGTCAGTCTTCTAGCTCTGGAGGAGCAGAGATATAGCAATTTGGGGATTGCTACACAGGCTGGGGATCAGAAGCTACCAGTGAAACACCTGCAGGGATGCAAAGCAGTGGAATGTGTTCACTGCTCAGAAAATGGAGCATGCTTTTCTCCATTCATCCAGCGTCAAATATTTTTACCCCACATTAGGGCTAATTTTCCATTCCTCCAGTACTCTCTGGAGCAACACAAGACTGATTCTTATTGAAGAATATATACGGGAAGCCAAGATATTATTTTGACAAAGGAATACAGAGCACTATTTCATCTAGTTCCAGGATTTAATTGAAGTGGGTTTTTTTTTAGGATTACATTTTTCATATGGGAGTAATGCCTGAGATTTAGAGAGTGACATCCATGCTGCCCTGTTATACTATGCTGGTATTTAAGTCCCTTGTTAAAATCCAGTGAAGCTGAAAAATGAGAGAAATAAAAGAAAATTACAACATAGTCTAAAATTCCTTACTGATTTCAGAGGCCATTTGAAGTTATGTTGTGCAGCTCATATGTATATTTAAAAGCCCCACAGTCATTTCCTAAAATAAAATATATGGTAAAATGGGGAGAAAAGGAAGAGAAGATACAGATTTTCAAGGCTTTTATTTTATGGATTCAGATGAGCTTACCCTTTAAGGAAGACACAAAAAGTAATTCTCCTGACTGATATGTTATTATTCTCAAGTTCATGTGAATTTCTGTAAATGAAAAGTACCAGTGCTCGTATTGGTTTTTATTAGCTGTTTTTCCTTTACTCGTGACTTTTGGTGTTAAATTCCCTGCAGTGTTCTCTTCAGTCTTTTTTGTGACCATCGTCCAGGTTCACTGGATGCACATTTGTTCACGGATGTAGCCACTCCATCATGGTCTTCCACAATGGAGCGGCTACATCAGTGGACAAATTCCTTTGTCTGGACTTTCTGGACTTCTGTAAAGCTTTTTACATGATTCTCCACATCATCCTTCTCTCTAAATTAGAGAGGGATGGATTTGATTGGCGGACTGTTAAATGGATAATAAAATGTTTGGACGATCGCAGCCAGGGGGGAGTGGTCAATGGCTCAGAGTCCCAGTGAACATCAGTGACAGGTGGTGTCCCTCAAGGGTCTGTGGTGGGATCAGTCCTATTTAATATCTTCATTGATGACATATAAGATCAAGTGCACCCTCAATGAATTTGGAGATGATATCAAGCTAAGTTGTCCAGTTGACATACCTGACGGGCCAAAAGCCATCCAGAGAGGTCTGGACAAGCTTGAGAAGTGGGCCCATGGGAATCTCATGAGGTTTAAATAAGACCAAGTGTACTGTCCTGCACCTGATCAAGGCCACCCTCAGTATCAGTAAAGGCTGGGGGATCAGCAGGTTGAGAGAAGCCTGGCTGAGGAAGACTTGGAGGTTTAGTGGATGAGAAGCTCAGCATGACCAGGCAACATGGACTTGCAGCCAAAAAGGCCAAATGTGTCCTGGGCTGTATCAAGGGCAACATGGCCAGCAGGGTAAAGGGGGGGATTCTGCTCCCTTGCTCTGGTGAGACCCAATCTAGAGTGCTACATCCAGCTCTGGAGGCCCCAGCACATGAAAAACATTGACTTTTCAGAGTCTTTGTGGCCCACTTCAATACTTTTTGTACCTAATCCTCTTTTTACCTTGCACTGTACAGCTTTCCTACATCAACTTTAGCCATGCTGGCTAGTTTTGTGGGAAGAGTGAGATGTAAAAAACCATTCCGTCATTCCTGATTTCTCGCTGGTAAATATATGGAAATACCAGGCCAGTATCCAGTATATTTGTCTCTCTGTGGCAGCTTTCATGCGTACTGTACAAAGAAGCATAAAAGAAAAACTCACTAGCTTCTTGTACCTTCTCTTTGCTTGTATCCCAATCTTTAATTGTTCTCCTTTTCATTTTTGTTCTTGTTTTTGCACTCTTTTCAAAAACTTTTATTCTTCCCCCTTTCCTCTCCATTTTTCACTTGAGATTTTACTTCTCCTTTCCTCACTTATATTCTGTTCTTTCTACCTATCAGCATTTCTTCTTTACATCTTTGATTTAAAAGGTTCTTTTAAAGCACAATTTCTACATTTTCATAAGAATTTATTTTCATGGTGTTATGTGACCACATAAAAGAGTGTTGTGAATTTTCATGTTATCTATTCCATGGGTTCAAATTTAAAATTGTTCCTCCTACAAACTAAAAAAATAATTTAAAGTAATTAAAAACTGACAAATACAAAAATAATTTTCTAAATTAGGAGATATTTTCATAACCAATTCTGACTTAAAGGACAAGGACTGTGAAATATATAAATAAATCTCTTCAGATATTTATTTGCTATTTTTTTCCACAAGGATCAAACTGTCAACACTTTAATTCTTAATAAGGCATTAGAATATTAGTCTAACCAAGACCTTGATCTCTTTACAGCTGTATCGAAATTGGAGAAAATATTTTGCAAGTTTTAGAGCTTTTCTTCCCCACAAACCCCAAGACCCAGTAATTTGTTTGCAGTTGTATAAACATAAATAATGATTTTATAAAGAGTAAGTGACCTTCTCTTCTACACTTTCATATCAGACTCTGTAAGGGAATGCTTTAGTCCATTAGTTTTGGCAGCAAAATGTTACCTTAAAATTGGCATTGTAAAATGTTTGCAGATACATCCTGATCTAGGGGAAATTCATAACTAAGAGTTATTTTTCATCTACTATGTAGCTCCACTATACTATAGATTACTTTAACAAAGTGAACCATAACACACATAAAAGGATATAGGGCTGCAGCAATGATTAAAAAAGTGACCGGAGCATGGACTGTACAGGAACTTTCCATCATTCTTGAATGTCAACACTCTGCTGCAGTCATGCTTAGTACCACAATAATATTACAGCACTCTAAAAAATATATTATCTTTACCTAGCAATGTAAAGTGTCATAGTACATGAGAGATCAGGAAAAGTTACAGACGGTCTAGGTACAGCCTGTAATGGTTGTGAAGATAACTTTAAGCAGATTTGTAAATAGAAAAAATAAAAAGATGCAGTTCCATGTCTTCCCAATAATGTGGTGGCATTCGCAGGAAAAGATCAAGTACAATACAGGTAATCTGTGATTCTATAGGGTAGAAAGTAAAGAAAAAATTTAAAACAAAGAAAAAAAAAAATTTAAAAAACACGTAAAGAACCCCAGAAAAACAAATAAACAAAGCCTCCCAAAATTCCCAAAAAAACCTCAAACCCAAAGAAAAGCATAAGAAACTCCCTTTGCCTAGAATGACAATGAGAGTTGGTCATGAGTACTGAAAATTATTTCTCTTTAGTGTTAATTTAATTGGGCTTTTCATTAATTAATGTCTAGTTATAGGGAGATCACAAACTAGTTCAAGGACAGGTTATGTCATACAATATAATTTAATTTAGTTAGCATACAATAACCTAAAAGGTAAAACCTGTGCTTTAAAATATGGCGTCCTGAAATAGAGAGTAGAATAGAATTCCACCAATATATGCTGTGAGCAGGGGTTGTGTAAATTTATGTCACGTTGGCACCATTTTGTTTCCATAAAAGCTGACAGAAAAAGCTTAGTCAGAAGGTGCAAAGAACCCTCTTTTAGCTCTATTGACTACAGGGAGTTTGCATCAAGGAAGAATTTGAAGTTAATAAGAGCTACATGCACATATCAAAGACAGACCCCCTTAAGCACACTGCTAAGGCAGGAGTGTGCTCAACTATAATGGCATTATAAAGCTAAGCCATAAAAGCAGTCACCCCACTGACTAACATGAAATATTAGGTTGGTGGGATAAATCACATCTTATGCTTAATTCACTGGTAAATTGCATTAGAGGTGTACAGTGTGGGAGCAGAGAATGCACACTGAGTATAAAGCCTTGTTCTATCACTTAATTTCCTGGAATACTGAAAACAGTTCTTTGAAATTTGCTGGTGTGTGAAATCCTCATACCTACACAATACTATGGCCTATTACAAAAAGAGCACCTCATTATCACATCACAAAGTATGCTAGCAGAAGAAAACCATCGTCCTCTCGCCTTTCACGCAGCCACCCCATTTGTTTAGACATATTCAATGCCAACATTTCTGAGTCAATGTCTGGAAATGTTTCTAATTGAACGACCACCAATTTTGTACAAAGGGCCCTGAGAGGGCAGCCGTGCTGGGATAAAACCAAGTGTTTAGAACAGTGTTCAGAAATCTGTCAAGCCAACATGTTCAGCTTAGCCAAGGTCAGTTGTATTTGTTTGCCTCCCCCTGCTCCTCCATTTTCCCCCTGCCATCTCTCACTGATAAGGTCTGAGCACCATGGCAATGGTTCAGAAACCAAAACTGAGGGCCCCACCATGTCTGTTCTGGAGTAAAATCAGAATCCATTCCAGCTCTAAATGGCTTTCAATTGCAGCAGTGCTTAAAGTCCACATTATCTATAGCTTTGTCATCTAATGGGTATTTTATCTGAAGTTGTTCTAAGAATAGCCAAAAGTGAGTAATGTGCAGGGCAGAACAGGTCCTAAAATGTAAATTGTAAACCCCACACTTTAGGAATGCAAGTAGCAAGACAAGACTGATAACTCTGTAACCCTGAGATTATCAGCATTCACATCAAAAAGTGAATGGTGCCATTAAAATTTCAGACTCTCAGTTTCTGTTTGGCTTAAAAGCCTTGCATGTCTTCTTTTTTATTTCTTTGATTGCTGTTGCCCCAAACTCTTTGCTTTCTTTTTGCTTCTTGCAGTAAACACCAGGACCAGAATCAGCAGCATGGGATACTTCAACTTCTGCTCTGTAAATTTCATGCTTTGTACAGGACAATGACTAAAAATGACAAATATTTTCTAAGTTGTCACATACAATCACCCATCTTCATATGCTGGTTTTCTGTTTTTCTAAGGACTGTGGCAACAGATGTTAATGTGATATAAATGAACACATCAATTTTCTCACACCTGTGATGACAAGTATTAGGGAAGTTTGCTTGCATTTGGCTTGATACATGACCTCTACCTGTCATTCTCCATTACATCAAGTTACTGTACTTCCATATCAGTTTTCCTAGATTTTAATATAATCCAATGTATGGCATATTTCTTGAGAAAAATTAAAAGCTTCTCTTCTATATTTAAATTTATTTTACAATGATGCTGCAAATTTGATTGTTAATTAGCACTTAATTATATTTTCTTTAAAGAATAGGAAGATGCAAACATTCAAGTGGTTTTACCTTAAAAAACATTTACATATCATTTATTTTAAAGCAATGATGCTATTAATGATGTTGAAACATGGAATTTTCAACTGGAATACTAGCTAAGTCAACAAAGAGTGTATATACTGATATTGTGGATTTAATAGACTGACTTCTAAGCATGTTAGTATAATATTACCACTGATTTTCTGTTACTTGCTATGTCACCATTGCATTAACTCAGCTGATCAGAACAGTGGGACATTTAGTGAAGAAAAAAGTTATATTTTGTTAGTGATTTTGTTGGGTTCCTCCCGCACCCACCTCCCCAAATTTTTTTCTTCATTGACCTGTTCCTGGCAGTTGAAATCTTCTTAAAGGGCTGAGGACTTCTGTGCATTCCTTGATAAAGCTAACACAGACAAAGCACCTTTGGAGATGGTTCACAGCTCCATCTTGTTTGGCTTGATAGGCAAATGGCTTAGAACCTCTTTGTATTTCCTAAAAGTTAGAACATAGCAGCACTAAGGAACAGTTTGGCCAATCAGTACTTGTGAATGGGCCAGATAATCAGCTCAGGTGTAGCTCCAAACCAGTCTCACATCTCCTTATTGATACATGTCATGTGGAAGGAGGAGAACCCGGTAACTTCTTGGTCTGCTTCAGTTAGATGCAGAATTTTACTATATACACTGCTAGAAAGCAGGCACTTTTTGAGAATGAGACAGGAAACGGTAGGCATCTGAACTGCATAATTCAATAGCTCTTTTAGGGATAAGTAATGAAGATGCACTCAAGAATAAATTTCAGGCAGTAAATTATTGTTGAATTTTTGAAAGTTACCGCTTTCAGCATTCTTTCTATGTATGTCTCAGCCTTGTTGATCCACTCCAATACTTTATCCAGTGGAAATTTTTGAAAACACATCCTAATGTGTACTCTGCTGTATACAGCAGGAACATCATTTTGAGACTGGACTGACTGATAGGCCTTCCCAAGACCCTATGTTTTGTTTGCTTAAGATCCCATAGCTTGGAGCCCTCTCAGTGCAATCAAAGGTAGTGCCTACACAGAGCTAAATACAGTGGTCACTTCTACTTCTAGAAGCCTCCAGACTGCTTTAAAAGTCATTAAAGTGTGCAGGACACACTGGGAAATTAGCAGCTCCCTTTCTCCAGCAGTGGGGTAATCATCATATCAATTAAGGAAAGCCTGCAAAAGACTCTGCAGTAAAAATAAAAATTACCTGGGAAAAAGTTTGTTCCCAGATTCTGGATGAATGTCTCAGTATCCCAAATGATTATCATAATATTTTTTCAGTTTCTTTTTCTGTTACACAAAAACTGATGTGCTGTTTGGAGGGGAAGAAATAGAATCTCCCACTGAGCTTGTCACCTTGGTCTCCCAACATCTCTTTGAAATACATCAAGCAATAGCACTGACAGTCTTAACGTTATGTCTCTCCTTTGAGATTCTTTTAAATGTTAGTCTGCTGGTTTACATTTCCTCTGCTGAATCTGTTGTTTGCAGCCAACTTCTGTCTTCTGTTTGGAGCTTTCTGCTTAGTTTTGCATCTAAGTTTCACTTCTAATTTATTTCTATATAGCTCTAACTCCCTAGTGCTGCCTGAGGACAAGAAAAGATGATACAGTACCATTAGTGTATTAATGTACAATAATACTGAGCTTACAGTATCAAAGTAATCCTCATTGATTGGTGTCTCCAAAGACATGAAACAGAGAATAACAACATTAAGCAGTACAGTTTGCCTCTAGCAGGAATTTTAGCTGCAATTACACTGCCTGGGACCACCTCAGTAGCTGCATTTTGGAGGGCAAGGGACATCAGAGTAGCCTTCTTCAGGGAAAAAGTAGCTACTTTTTTTTTCTATGTCTACGTAAGAGCAGCCATGGCAGCTTACAAAATATATTCATTACGTTAGCACAGCTTGCTGACCATGGCTAAGGTTTTCTTCTATTTGTTTTTGACTTTTTCTCACATGTTTATTCATTTATAATTTTTTCATCTATTTTCTATTTCTATTTGCCCTTTGACCCTCCCTTTTTTGTCCTTCTCTCAGTCCACAAGAAACACTTTGTTTACAGCTGCAGTAAAAGACAGCAGTATTAACCATATCTTCAATTTCTTGGACATCTATAGATTTTGATCACTCAAAATTAGCTAGAAGGATAATCCCAAAGAAGTCCCATTCTTTTTACTCCTGGAAAAGATATGGAACTGAAAGTAATGGTTACAAGATATGCAACATTTTTATAGGCAAAGGAGACACCTTTAAAACATATTCAATTTTGGAGAAAGGAGACAACTTTTGTTTCCGGAGAAACACCATATCAGGAGAAAATCCCTAGAGAATATGGTTGACAGCAATTTGTACATCACACCAGGGAGCAGCAGGACTGGCTGTGTCACAGGTTTCAAGAAGCTGGGAATCCAGGGTGAGAAGACATGGAAGTACCTTCATCCTCACAGGAAGCAGCCTTATCATATACTTCCACAGGAAGGGCAGAGCAGATCCAGTGGTGGTACCTGGGTCACCAACACCCAGCAATTTCTTGGTAAAGGTCAAGCTGGAAAGGCAAGTCAGAAGGTAAGGATGAGCAAGGAGCTTGGCAAGCATATTTATAACATGTGTCCTTTAGGACCAGGGGAAGCACCTGCATACAAATGCATCTCCCAATCAAAGGGGGAGTGATGGGGACCAGCAAGGCTTATCCCAGCTCACCCTGCAGAAGTGCCTAGAAACTACCTGATCCCACAAGAGCTATGCCCTGCCAAAGTTTCTATGGCACACTGATATCTCCCCATTTTTTTAACTAATTTCATTCGGGACCACCTGAATATAGACTGAGTATAGACTTTATTATTTCTTACAGCTAAAGATGTAAATCAAAATGGAATTTCAACTTTGTTTATCAACATGACTGTTTATAACAATCAGACTTATAGACTTGTCAGTAGGAAAGGGAATTGTATGAAAACCCTGCATTTCTTGAAATCATGTTGACTGGCATTAAATAATGTTTTCAATTTCCAATTATTTTGGGTCAGAGTCCTCAATTAATCCTTCCACTATTTTGCACAATTTTCATTAATCTTCCATTACTGATGTCAATATACAGAGCTCTAGGTCACCGCTTTTCCCAGTCTAATGTTAGAATTATGTTGACCACCCTCTAATACACCTAAATTCTGACAGCTTTCCAGGACTTTCAAAGGTAACAGTAGGAAGAGCTCCTGTGCAAAAATCATCTGGTTTTCTGGAAAGAATAAAAGAGCTCTTAAACCAGTCAATTTTCCCCACACAGAGCATACAGTTGTATCCTTCCACGTTACATGCTGAATCATGTGCTACAGCTTGTCAGCTTAAATATTTCCAACGTCACTTCCCTTCATCCACAATTATTTCCACTGATAAGCAAAAACTTAACAGTTTATTCTGTAGAGAGAAGTTCTGCTGTTGTCTTCTACTTCCCACCTTTCAGTCTGCACTCTGGAAAGTTTTTTCTTGTTGATTAGATGTTCAGTCTAATCAGTCTAATCAGGTGGGTGCAGGTGGGATCCTTTACGCGGGATCCCAAAAATGATGGTCATGATTAGCAGAGCTCTTCTACATTGGGATGATGTATTTTGAGGGTTTTTTGCCACCTTTCTCTTCAAGCATTTTTACTTACTTATCTATATTATTCTATATTTTGCTTACTTGTCATAATTCACATAAAAAATCAGCAAATTACAGCCTCTGCATGCAGCCAATACTCAGTCCAACACTCAAATCTCTTATCATCCTTACTCTAGACATTCTTTTAAGAATCAGCAGGTGCTTTGTTTGTTCTCTTTCTCACAGCCTGTCTTGAAGCATGTTTTGTGCTTCAGCAGCCTGCAATCCTCTTTTCTTTTTCAGTTCTGCTGGAAAAAAAAAAAACTAGCATGCTTTTCTTGTTCCAAAACTCTTGTTTCAGTCTTTCAGTAATTCAGCTGGCTTCTAGAATTTCACATGGCAAGCATTAGATGTACAAGGCCAGAGCACAGATACCTTTGTCTGCCATCTCACTCTCTGAAGATGACTGTCTGCTCCAGCCTAAGAACTTGCCATCTGATGAGTCTTCTCTAGATTTTCAACCACAAGTGAACAGCCCTTCACAAACTCGGAGAAAGTGCTGCAGTGGTAAAGGAGGAAGGAATGGCATTCACTGCATTTTTCTTTTTTCCAGCCTTGTTTGACAGTGCTCTAGAAGCTGACATCTGTTAGCTCAGGTAATTTCATAACCTTGATGTCCTGATTATTTCTAGAACACATCTTTTATCCTGTTATTCTTCTCACAACACTGTCAAGAATTGTGTTCATCTGCCTCATGCCTGAATTGATGCTGGATGATTCATTTTTTATCTTCTGTGAGGTTCATCTTTTATGTCAGTCCATTCAAATGATTCATCTTCATGACTTCATGAAGTGCTGAGAGGTGATTCAGAACCAGGAGATCTGGGGTTCCCAATGAAGGAGCTGCTCTTACTTCAGAGTCTGATTCTATCTTTAAGACTATAAGCTTGAGATGTAACTAGCCAAGAGACAAATGCATTTGTTGATTAGGTAACAGTAACAAGAAGCAAATAAACCAACTCTAAAATCTATATCTTAAATAAATAATAAATGCATCGCTATTTCAAAACTACAGTTAGTAATTTTTCATACCATAAAAAATTTTAAATGTATGAATTATTATTATTATGAATCATAATTACTACTGGATTACAAACTCATCAACTTTCCCTTCTACACTTCTTAGTACTGGGGTTCAAATCTATCCATCTTCACTCCATCCTTCCACTCCAAGTTTCTTGGGCATAAACTTAATGGAGTTTTCCCATTAAGCTTATGCCCAAGCAACTTGGAGTGGAAGGATGTTTCAAGGAGTTTTCCCTTTGGTGCTCCAAAGGTCTTGGGTCCACAGCTCCATTCCCAGCTACAGGTGTCCACAACCATACTTGCTAAAGATTCAGCCTCCTTTTTTCTTTTCATGATTTTTTATCTGGTTCACAATTTCTTCAGTTTCTGGGATGACTTTTTCCCCTGTTCTCACCTAAAGTACTATGTCCAAACTCCTTCCCAAGAGACATCTCACAAATTGCTTTTTTCCTCCTTAGTGATGTATCTGTTCAAATCTGCACATGTAAAGCCTAAAAAGTGCCCCTCAGTGACTCCAGAGATTGTCATCTTTGGGTTTCAGCAGCTGTCCTTTGCTGCTGCTCAACAACTTTGATCTGATTCTGTGATAGAAGTCTGAACTTCTCAGCCATGTTTAAGATGTGGAGGGGAAGTGGCTAAAGGGATTAAATTGCTTTATTTTTTTTTTATCAGTCAGTTTATGTCAGCGGTCTCAAGTGGAGTCTTATCTGAAAGGTTCCATGTTCCTTCACTAATCTCAGCCTTTGTTTGCTGCTGTAGGAAAGGTGTCAGCTTAAAGCACTCCATCTATCAGTTGCCTCAGACAGCCCTTACCAGCATCTCCTAAAATAACTTCCAAATACATTTTCCTTCTCATTCACATTATCCGGAAAGAATGTTTCCTTACCACTTTCCTCCATGCACTTTTGTCCTCAGGAGGCAGGTCTCTCTACAGCTACTCCCTTACTGCAGCCTCTATGAACCATGCAGCTTTGCTAGTCCATGGAGCTTAAATCCATATGAGAAAATTCAGTTATGGCATTTGCTTCCAGGGAACCTCACTTCATCCAAGCAATCTGAAATGGGAGACCTAAAATCAGCATTGACAAGTTAATTGATCATTTGTATTGACAATAAAATACTCACTTTTCAGGTATCTCTAACAGTTTTCTGATAGCACTTAATAGAAACAAAATGTAAGCAAACTTATATGAGTATAGATAAGCAAAAGAGATTTTTTTGAAGTCCACGCCCAGGAGACAGAAGTTGCCATTGCAGAATCTGTGAAACAAAGTCCCCTCTAAATTGCCCTGAACTATGGACAGCCTTAATAATCTAAAATGCTCCCATTTTACGGCATGGACTGGAGCTATCAGCTGACTTCACAGAAAATAATGTGGAATCTTCTCAGGTCAGTGAGGTACACTATGGACACAGGCAGGAGAATACTGTCCATATATTTCCTGTGTGCATATTGATTTATCTATCTTTAGTACCTGATTACCAAACCATTAGCTGAAATCTATTCAGGAAAAAAATAAGATGTCTGATAACAAAAAGTAACTGAAAGAGATAACATGAATGATATCAATTCTTTTGTCTGAATTACCTCAGGCAACCAACTATATTATGCTCTGGTAGTACCTGTGGTCGCAACTACCCTTCACATGCATCTTTCAAAGTGGATTTCAGTAGGATTAAGAGTAAGGAGAAACTCTTTGGGGTGTTTATTGATTCTCCTCAGTCAACTCAGTTCCTAATTTACACACTCATTTGTATGACATAAAGATTTTTTATCTTATTAAAAAATTATACTTCCTGACTGTGCCCATTCTGTGGAGAGCTTGATTTGAACACAACTTCTTGTGGTGCAGGCAGTCTTCTTATTTTTCATTCCATGTTGACTCAACTGAGAATTTTACCATGTGCATAACTGTATTTTGTCAACATGGCAAGGAGATGCTGGTAAATGTTGTATAAGCTGAATTATTTCTGGTAAAGAGTACCTTACCATAAATTAAGACAGCTCTAGGAGTCCTAATATAAACAAGGTTTATATTAGGATATAGCTCTCAGATTACTGCCAGTAGAATTTAGAGTCCATAAATATGCAGGAAAATAAACAAATCTCATTGTAATTAAACATGCATAGCATTAATCAAATTTTAAAAGGCATGTTAAGGGTGAGTGATGTTAACTTTAGAGTGAGATTATAAAAGAGAAGACCATAGGCTGTTACATAAAGAAGTAAATAGTTTGAAACCACAATAGAAAATATCTAAATTAAATAATCTATTACTGGATAATATTGTATATGCTTACACTTCTCCATAAATTGATTGTTATTTAAATGTGTTCAAAACCTTGAACAATGAATAATTCTCTTAATAAGACATATCATATGTCTTATGTGAAATCTTTCCTGTTGTGTAATAATATTTATTTCCATGAACATCTTACTAAAATTTCCATGCCATTTGACACCAGATACTCAGGCAGGGATGCATCTAGAACTGTATCAACAGGCCTACCAGGCCCAGGATGTGTTTCTGCTACAGCAAAAACAAGGAATATTCACTTTTAAAAGAAAAATCCTTATTAAATTTCATTTGGAGTTATATGCAAGAACTGCAGTGAATTTGGTGAAAATTGCCCAAGCAAAAAGAAAAAAAAAAAAAAAAAAATAGAAACTGCAATAAGTTTATATTCTTACTTCATCATGGGAAAGAGAGAAACATGAGAAGGATGAAAAAGCAGATTTTTTTCTAGTATGTTTTACTTCTGAATGCTTATATAAATCCGAATAAAAGTAATTTTGTCCTAGAGGGATGATTTTCTGTATGATCACTAATTCTCTGTACTGATTTACAGGACAGAACATGTCAATCCAATCAGCAAGTCACTTTGGTGTGTGTGCACTCTACAAAGCTGCCTGTGAAGTGCTGCCTGTTCCACTGGATTTAAAAGGCAGAGCAGCTTCAGGAGTTTTTATCTCTGCATGACTGCTGGCTAGGGATTTGAACAGAAAAGAAAACTGCAAGAGGAAATTGGTTTGGACAAGAAGAGCTTCTGTACATAATTCTTATTAATTTGAAGATGAAATGCAGTCTCTTAGAAACAAAAAAAGATAGTGTGATGGCTTACTCAATATGGTTATTGCTGTGGGATTCAGCCCCATTTCCTAAGGATTAGAACTGACTTCCAAGCATTGCCTATTTACTGGGAACAGAATTACTGGAATTCTTTCTTTTAGAGACAAGGCCCATAAAGCACAAAAGGAATCTCAGAAGAATGAAGCTCTTTGTCTCTCAGCACACAGAAGACATGCATGAGAGCTCCAAGCTGGGAAGAGTGGCTCCATTTCAATGTTGCGGAACATTTACTTTGCATTTGAAGGGGTTTTTTTGGTCAGGAAATTTAAACTTTATATTGAAGGAAAGAGAATACCAAGGTATTGACATTTACATTTGGTACAGGACATTTGATTTTACTTAAGAAAAAATAACTGCTAAAAACTACCAAAATAAAATTTGTACTTTAGGACAACATTCAAAGTTTTTGTTTCTTTCTCTTCTCATTTAATAAATCACAGTATGCATTTGCCTCCATATCTCAATAAAAACCCATGGTGTCTAAACTCAGGGTGCAGAAAGGCCTCATTGCCAATTTTTGTGTCAGAGGAAAGCAAGAAATCTTTATATGTTATAGACTTTGGGACAACATTTCTATACCATTTATGTATATTTAGTCTTGGCTTCTTTGGTACAGCTTGTCAAAAGCTTTTGCAGATGGCTGAGTGAGGACACTTTCCAAGACTGATTCTATAATTCAATGCTGCAAGGGGTTTTCTTTTAAAAGTGAAAATTCTCTCTCTCCTTCTTTTATTTTGCATTTTCTTCCTCAGTAATTTTAAATATATTTATGAATACTAAGACTTAGCATAATATTAAAATATTCACATGTTTCCTTTGCCTGGTGATTAAGATATTAGTTTTAGATTAAAATACTTCCTTTTAACTGTATATTGTTAATCTTAGTCTTATGGGTGATTCACTCTCTTTAAGGGCTACTAATTAGCTACTACCCAAATGCAAATGTCATAAAAGAATGGAAGCATAACTGTAGCAGACAATACAGGGAAGCAGTAAGAACTCCATTTTTTGACCTGGCAGATATGTAATTTTAAATGCACAAGGCTTCACAACCAAGAAAGCCACGCAGTTCAGTCTTATTTAGTATAAAATTTTAATTACTTTCATAGAATTTTCTGAAGTTTTTTAAAAGAAAGTGCTTCCAGACAGTAATTTAGATGAAATTACATAGAATGAAAGAACAAAAAACATAAACCAGAGAGATGCAGAAATCACTAAATAGTCTGATTCATATGGCAAGCATCACACAAATTGCATGAAATTTGGGATAGAGCTCGGTGCAGCTCCTCATGATTACGTGAGCTCTTTTACTTATATTAAGCTTATTGTGCTGTCTACAGATCTACATTTCCAATAGTACAGTTCCATTCACTCAGAGAAAACTGCTAAAGAAATTTATAAAATATATACTAAATACAGACCTACTGAAATTGAACACAAGTGAGTAATTTATGTGATCTGGCAGGAATGCAACCTGATAGCTCCAGAGAATAAAAGAAATCTGCAGTTTATTGATAAAGGTACAAATTCTTTTTGGTTTTTTTTTATTTCATTTATAAATTATTTTATCTAGTGCAATTAAAGGGAATAAATAAGTCATCTAAGATTGCTATATTAGCAATATTCTAAATATTACAAGTTTAATGTTTAGAATTTTTTCACAGTTAATATGTTTGATGTTGACCTAAATTCTCAGGAGTGATAGTAAGAAAATTTTATGATGACCAATAAAATGTTCAGATGGAAAAAGAATCTATAGCTTCTGTAAAGAAACACAACATAAACAGACACAAATATTTGACTAGGAAAATAATGTAAAAGTACCATGAAAATAAGCAAAAAGTTGCTTATCTAAAGAACATTAGGTAGAAATTGAAACTCCTTTTTATAGAGGTTAGATTCTGCAAAAGTTTGAGGAGACAGCTTGTCACTAAAACTACATTTGCTTACATTGAAACTATAAACTGTATGAAAGAAAACAAATCTTAGAAAGGCATATAATTCAGCACTCACATTTTGCAAGATATATAAGAGCAGCAAGCCATGGTCTCATCCTAGTTTTGTACACATCCTTTTGGGGAAAGACCAATAAATATTTTTTTTTAAATACTCATATCCCCAAATTTCTCTCTAGATATTACTCTGTCAAGTACTTTTGGAACTATATTTTCTTGATTACTTCTAGGAGGTTGATGGGCCATGTTGCTAGTTAAGGCAGCCCAAACAGTATTCAAATCTTTCAGTCAGATCCTTCAAGTTTTCTCTTGCACATACTTTATTAAATTATTGATGATACAAAGGTTCAGTGTAATAAAACTGCTTCAAAAATGTTTCTCTACTTTGATTTCTAGGGAAGAAGCAGATCAACCATTCCTGAAATTTGAAGCTTTTATTTTTTTAACCCTAGCAATCCCTACACTAATGCTACATATATTGACTGCTGATTATTGTTGTAGGTACAAGACTCTGAGTATGGCCAAAAAACTGGCCAGGAAAATCAGGTCTTACTGAGCTGAGACACCTCCAAGCCTACAGATGTTGCCAGTTTCCCTCTCAGCAGCTCTGGTGTACAACCACATCTGCTGCTTCCTTCAACATTCCTTTCTCCCTCCTCTCAAGACTGACCATTTGTGATTTTGAGTCAATAAAATCTTATCTCACAGTACGCAAAAAGGCACAGAAAAGTTCAGAGAAGCCTAACAGTAATAATCTCTGGTTTAGATGGGAATCCATAGATATCTTCTATTCATCTGTCTACCTATGATTTTTGCCTTCAAACCTCTCGGCCATAAACTGTACAAGGTGATGGGCAGATCAAATACCTGTCCATACAGTAGCCTTTCTTCATGGAATCATAGAATGCTTTGGGTTGGAAGGGACCTTACAGATCATTTGCTGCCTCCTTTCCCCAGTGGGCCAGGTTATCTCTCACTAGACCAGGTTGCTCAAAGCCTCGTGTGATGCGTAGTCCTTTTCATGGCATGTGCCAAAAATCCAGATCAGATCTATTTTTTCATTATGAAGAAAAAGCTAGAAAAGTACTCTTCCGATCACATCCTTCTGTTAACTGTGCTCTGTAGCATTTTTCTTAGCCCTGTTATGACTTTTTTTAACTTTATAACTTGTCTTTTCCAAGTATCTACCTGCTCCTCAGTCTGGCCTTTATTGTACCTGGAGAAAAGTTTTGACTCTCAGAAGAATATAAAATTCTGGAATCTGTAAAAAATTAAATTGCCCTTTGTGGATGGGAACCCTTCCTGAATTAGCAGCTCCAACAGAGGAACAACTGCAAAAGTGCTGCTAAACTTGTTTCCTGTCGCCTCTTTCTTCAGGTCTTAAAATTGACAGTGACATTTCTTCATACAAGTAATGAGAAGGGACTCCATGAAATCTGCTATCTGCAAGTGGATTATTTTGTCCTACAGTACAATATATTTATTAGGAAGCACCTGGAATTGCTTTCCACAATCAATACTTGACAACTGTGCTAGAGAACGCTGCCCATACTTCCATCTTCCACATTAATTTGAAAATATTTAATCATCAGAAATTTGTGGGGCATATACGTTTTCTGCCTGACATCACTCAGTTATCACTGAGTGAAATGAATTTTCACATGAGAAAGAACTTCTCAACTGTTATCTTGGACTATCCAAAAACCCAGTGTTGGGAGAGGACAACATCACACAGGTGGTTTTCAAATAGTTTATTGGCAAAGGTGCAATTTGAAATATGCCAAACTGGTGAGAATTCAGATATCATGGTTTATTTGAGATTGTCACCTCAGGGCTACATTTTTCTTCACAGCATAATTGCTGGCATGTAGAAGCAGGTATGTCCCCATTTTTATTTGAAAAGTCAAGGTAAAGTTCTATACTGCTTTGAGGTGAAAGCTATTGGAAGAGAAATAAGGTTAATATTAAAGCTATGTGGAGGACCATAGGCAGCCACTTCTCTGTGGATGTTGTCTGTCTTTCTCATGGCTTTCACAGCAGGGATCAATGCTTTTGAACTTTTCTTCCACTTCACTGAAAAATTACAGATGTTTTCCAACCCTAAAATGTGGTGATTTACTGAAAAATGTAGTGATGAAGATGAGTTAACCAGGAAGATAACAAGAAACAGGCAGGGCCTTCTTGGATAGTAAAGTGTGGTTAAAGAACCAGTTATGAGTTTCTAGCTTTGCTTCCAGTGAGCTCATAAGTCTGAGGATAGGTAGGAGCTATTGAATACCTGTCAGGTTCATTACTCTTGCCAACACCTTCCAGGATTACCACCTGGGGGAATTGCATCTAATTTGGAAACATCTGCTGAAAAGGTTTGTACAGAAAAACTTGACACAAGCTTACCCTCAAAATCCATATATTAAAAAACCCCCTTCTACTGAAAAATACTTGTCAGCATTTTGTCTTAGCAGTACTGTAATCCTTAATTTAACAAGTCTCCATTTATTTTGGAGGTGGTTTTACATGTATAAAAATTAGGAAAAAGCTCTAATAAAAAATGAGAGTCATATTCCTACTTCTTGCAATTAATCATGTTAATAGTCTGGAGAATAAGCTTGACATTAGCAAAACAGTGTGAAAATGGTATGTTACTGGATAAACCTAATTTCTTCTTATGAAAATGAAGATATTAAATTGTGGAAGAAGGCTTTGCAGATTATTTAATTTTCCATCTTTTTTACTAGACATTGCATTTTCTATGCCTGAAAAAATGGGGAAAAAACTCTTTCTGAAGCATTTATATAAGAAAGAATCTTGTTGAATCCTGTTTTTTTATGTTGCTGAAAAAAAATTCTTTCAGCTGTCTTAGTATTAATATTTTACAAATGAAATTTAAAAAATGAAAAGCTCTGCTCCAAAAATGTCACATAGAATATTTAATGAGTCACAAAATACTTTCTATACTTTTAAATGTAGTTTTTATCAACCAGCATATTTTCACAAATATCTCTCTGTGAGCTCCATATTCTTGTCAAAAAGTGATGGACTGGAAAAGATCTGACCATACCCAGAGAGACAGATTTATAATGAAAGCAAGCCATATTTTGCAACAGTTTCAAAAATCTTGCTTTAAAACTTATTTAAGTTGTATTAAATTATGAACTCTATTCCCAATGGACTGTACAGACTGAAAAACCACAAACAAAATGAAAACAAGTGATTTGTTCCATCAAAATAGTTTTATTCATCTTTTATTAATTATCCAGGAAACAGAATAGACATTAAATTTGTAGATTAAACAGCCACATAGAAATATGTTCCTTAATCAGCTTCCTTACATACAGAATTTTCCCACATCCATTCCTTATATTAGTTTTTGCTAATTATGAGGGGTTTGGTACTTAAATATTTAACACCTACAAGGGTGCAAATACATAAACACCAGGAAACTCCAGCGAAATGGTAAAGTTTTCTGATTTGTCTTTCAAATTGTATCTTCCTCTGGGCAATTTTTTTTTATTTTTTGATATTTATGAATATATGTATGCAAGTGTATCTGGAACAGAGTAAACATAGGTTAGAGCTCTTCCATATCCAACAGCATCAAAAGCAAAATAAGCTAAATAACAGTAATAATAATAACGACTTCAAGGAGTTCAATTCTAGAACAGCACTCATCATAGCCCTCATATAAATGAAATAACTTGTTTTTAAAACATTTCTCTTTCTAAGGAAGATGAATCAGATCTGAAAGCTCAGTCTTCCAGCAGATAGCTGGTGTGCACAAAGATTTTCAAAACTGACTTTTCTACCTCCTGGTATTCTCAGAGTAGGTGCTCAGTGCAGGCACTTCAGATCAAGCACGCACACCCAAGCTGGTTTTAAAGTAGTAAATGCTCTGGCTGCTAACATGGGTCTGCTGCAGATCAGAGATGAGCTCAGGCTAAGCAAAGTGTTGCTATGGCTACACTGATGGCAATACCCAACCCAGTAAGTGTAAATCTAACATATGTCTCCTGCTATGAGGCAGAGCCTCAGTGACTGCCCTGGAGCCATGCCCGAATACCTGCTCTGTAGGAATTCAATTTTGCAGAGCCACTGCGATACGATTCAGAATCAATGGTCCCATATGTACTCCTAGGAGTATTATTCCCTGATTTCATCAAGGCAGAGTGTGAGTACATGGTGGGTCGAATATATTTGGGTTGTTTTCTCAGCAGCTTAATAAGAGAAAACGAGATTCTTCATGACTACTCTTTTTAGCTGTCTTGAGCCTCAGAGTACAACTGATTAATGGCTATGCCATCCAGTCTCCTGATTTTGGATATAATAACAAAACTACACGGTGCTCTCCACAGCTCTCCACACCTGCAGGGAAAACTGAGGCCCTTGTCTGCCATTTTCCAGCCAAAGAATTAAAAAGTTACTTTAGCAGGAGTGAAAGAGCCCAGGGAAAATCCTGATTTTCTCTTTCGTTCTTAAAGGAAAAAAAAAAAATTCTTAAAGTACATCATGTGCCTCTGTTCCACTGTTGAAATTGCTTAGCAAGCCCATTTCATCCACAGCTTTCAATTGTTATTTTTAAACATCTTAACAGGGGTGAACTGTCCACTTAAAAAGACACACACTGCTTTCTGTGTAAAAAATTAAAATCCCCATAGGGGTGCAAATATGGAAATCTTTGGGCCAAGCCCAAAATATGCCAATCATCATGCTAAGATCACTATATATTACTAATGAGCTATTAAGATGGTTTGAGTACACTAAAATATATCTTTTCAAGCCTCTCTCTTATATTCAGTCCCAAAAACTATGGTTGGCAAACTGGAAAACTCAGTAATCAAGTCATGGCTAGCAACTAGTATCAGTTTAAATCTTAATTATTTTTTCTTCTTCCTTTTTTTTTTTTTTTTTTTTTTTTTAATCAGTTGTGGTTTTCCTGTTGTTAAATTTCATGGGCAAAAACAAAAGAGTCCCAATGTTGGGGTTTTTTTTCCACTTAGGATACTCAATGAAGACATCAGTTTGCAAGCATTAATTTAAATGGGTAGCTATTACTTTATCTAGAATCCCTTCTACTTTCCCAATGAAAGAGAAAAATAATCTACAATGTTAAATATTAAGACATGCATTTAACTTACTTCTTTTCAAATTATCTCTATAAAGACTTGTAGGAAAGAAGCATCAATTTATTAGTCTTTTTTAGACTGTTAAATAGGATAATGGCTGTCCTTCCAAAAGAAAAGAACAGAAATTAGTTGGAGCTTTCTGAAGGAGTAATTTCTTTTTCAGTCCCAGTTCTCTGAAAACAAAAAAGGACAAAAAATACCCATAAGGAAGGAGAAACATGCTTTTCATGGTGCTTACTTCACTTGCAGTTTATCTGTTAAAAAGAAATAAAAAAATAAATAAAAACCAAAGCAACAGCATTTTAACAACAAGTTAAAAAGCCCAGCGAGATGGAAGAGACAAAATAAGAAGGGGAAGGAAATAGACACAAAAAAAAAAGCCTGTCAGCAAGAATCAGTGTCTTATATCAACATTGTAATCAGGATTTAGTTTTAAATTGTATGCAGAGATTAAAATGTAGAAATAGTTGTTTTCCCTATAAAAAAAATTAATCTCAAAAGCAAACTAGCCTTTTATTTCAGGGATCCAGCTACTAGACTAAGCACATCCTTCCCTCGTAAGGAGAAGGGTTACACATTTAAGGTTCTTTTTTACCTGATCCTGGCAAAAGCCTTCATTTTATCAACCTTGCATCGTAGATAAGTCCTTCATATATGACAACTCATGCAAATTTTCTCAGAGTGTCTCCTGTCAGAGTTTTTTCTATTTTAATAAATGAATACTCATTGATGTAGAGAATCTTGAACTCTCCCACCCTAAGTGGCTCACATTATCTGTCAGCTACCTGTCCACCAAGACAAGCTCTCTGTCTCTTTTTTCTAGCTCAAGAGATACTTAACACAAATTACAGAAATCTGTAAAGTGTAAGATCCTGATTCTGCAGACCTATGATGAAGTTACACTCCAGGAATGTAAAATACCTGGTTTCAAAGTGACATTGGATTATTAAACTTGGACCACTGTTTCCAAGGTTGGTATAATTCATGGCAATGAACACTCCATATCTTACGATGCATTGTCTCTGTCATCTTAAGAAAAAAAACCTTACAAATCTCTCTTTCTGAACTCAGAAGAGAGTTTTCATTAAATATTCTGATTTCAGTAAATCATCCCTTTCTAACCAGAAGTCAGAGCAAGTTTTGTGACTTGTTTTAGTGGCATCTGTACAGATTTGGTCAAGAGATATTTTAGAATCAGTTATGAAATCTCACAGCTGCAACAGTTTATTCCTGTAAATATGTGATAGAAGTAATGATGTGCATTACTGATTATCTCTCTCTACCACCTCCAGCAAAAACTTCAAAAACTTACTCTTTGTTAATCGTTATATTTCTGTAGCTTCAGGAATATACCACCTCAATTTCTAGGAAGGCCCAGTTTATTTTCTTCTTTAAGTGTTATTTTCAAAGCAAGATAAAAAACCTGCAACCTAAAAATAAAAAACTTCAAATATGTTTCAAATTTTGCAGTCTTAAAATAATATTTAGCAACAGGATGAGCTAGATTCTGATAACCTTGAGTGACTTAAAATCATTTTCAAATACAATCCCATGTATTTGGGAACTTGCTCATGGGATTCCTTAGGCATCTCTAAAGAGAGAAAAATATTATGAAAGGCTGAAAAAATATTGAGCTTTTGGGAGCAGAAAAACATGCAGATTATTTGGGGAGGTGATAAAGACCAGTTGTAAGTATTGGAGAAAGAAGATGTGAGAGAGCAGAATTAATGGATATGTGACTGAGAGGCATGAATGAACAGCATTTCAGATTAAAAAAGAAAACCTCATATGAAAGAAAAACCTCACCTTGCTTTATTCGCATGTTAAAGGTATCATTCATTGCTTTGCTATAAGCAATATAGAAGAGAAAGTAGTGAAAAGTATCAAATACTCCAAATCACTTTTATTTTTGAAATATAAATTGATGATTCAGACATGCTGTCCATAATGTATCTCCAGAGTGGTGGTGCTATGAAGAAGGTCCTGCAAAACTGAAGATATAAGTGGTAAACTCTGGGGTTTTCTTCTTTCTGCATAAATATTGACTTTTTATTTCCACACTACAAATTAAAGGTATTTTGGGAAATGTGGTATAGAATGGATGGTCATTAGAAGCCTTGTGACCATACAGCTGTAAAATACTTGCATCTACGTGGGATCGTAAAGTTTGAGTTGAGAGGAAAAGAGGATTAGGCTGGGATGAGTTGTAAAGAATTTTGTCAGGGAATGTGAGAAGCTTTTAAGCCATTTGATCAAAATATGCATCCATAATGATCTTGGTGAATAAAGCACAAAGGTGATATTTGTCTTCTGGGAAATAATTTTTTTGCTCTTTCCAAAAATGTTAGTAGAGCACCTCTTTTGGTACTACTACCCCAAGAAAAAGAAAAGTTACCTTCAGAAAGCCAAGTACTTTTGAATTTTTTCAAATTAACTTTTAAATGAATATGTCTTAAAGCTGCCAAATTAAGAAAATTAAAGATTGGATTAAGCAGAGAATGTTGAAAGATGTTCACAGCTCTAACAACAATAATAATGACTGCTATGCTCTGAAGGTACAATTCCTTACTTTGGAGGAGATAAGCATGGTGCTTCAGGTGGACAGCAGCAGGTTTTAGTGATTTAAAAGAGGGGTGAAGTATTTTTACACGAATTACATTGGAGCCTTCGCTTCTTTTTTTAATCCTGGAGGGGAGCTGATTGTTTGTTCTGACTAAAAAGCCCATCTAAAGATGAGACTTTTTCAGAAGGGAAACTGAAACAAGGATTATCACATTAAAAAAGTGAAGTCATCTGAAGTTGGAAAACAGTGGGGAATTAATGAACGAGTAAAGCAGCAATTCCCAAATGTTTCTGTAAGAACCTGTTGCTCACCCACTGAGAGCTGTAGCACAATTACTTGTACTCCCAAGACAGACCTTGAAAAACTTGAAGGCAGCTCTGAAATTTGTCTTATTATGTGTTATTTTCAGACACAGGACTGGATTTGCAAATTACATAGAAAATAACAGCTGTAGTGAATCCTGGGTGAAACTGCTTTGACTAAGTGCACACAGCACAAGCAAAAGCCAAGAGGAATTGGAAGCCACTGTGCTGCAGGAAACAATAATATATAGTTGCCATCATGAGAACTTTAGCTGACTTACATAATTGCTACAATGGATGGCTATAAACTCTCCAGAATGGGTAGGCAAGAAAGGACAGTCTTGATAGTCTAGATCTGAGTGATGGTGAGGATATGGTTGAGTGTTCATGCATAAAAATTAGGGGGAAGGCCAACAAGGCAAGTATCATGGTGAGAATCTGTTGTAAATTACTCCATCAGGATGAAGAGGCAGACAAAATATGCGAAAAGTGTCTGGGAGAAGTCTCACATTCACTAGCTCTTCTTCTTGTGAGGTACTTCAATTTGCCAAGATAACTGCTGCAAATGTAATACAATAGAGAGGAAAGAGTCTAGGAGGTTTCTGCAATGACATAAAGAGACTTTTCTGGCACAGGTGTTGATTGTTCCCCACTGAATCTGTAGTTTTAAAAAGAAGAGGACCTATGGGTTGGAGGCCAACTTGGGCACGGCACGATAGATTTTGATGTCAGAGAAGTGAGGAGTGGTGATCAGCAGAACTGTTACCTTGAAATTCCAGAGGGCAGCCTTTGACCTTTTTAGGAGACTGACAGGGCTCTTGAGAGACATTTCTGAAGGGCAAAGGAGTCCAAGAAAGCTGGACATTCTTCAAAAAAGGAACTCTTAAAAGTGCATCCAGGCCATCCTCATGAACCAAAAGTTTAAACAAGCAGGGAAGACCATTGGCCAGGATGAAAGGAGAATCTGTCTGGAATTAAGAAAACAGGGAGAATTTATAGCCTTTAGAAGAAGCATTAGGCAATTCAGGAGGACTACATGGATATTGTGAGGTTATGCAATGAAAAAATTAAAAAGGCCAAAGCCCAACTATAACTTAATCTGGCTGCTGTTTTAAAAGAAAATAAAAAATGTTCCTATAAATTCATTAGCAATGAAAGGAGGGCTAAGGAATAACTGCATCTTTTTTTGTGTGTGGGGGGAAAAGGATGAGAAAACATACTTAATGCCTCTTTAATCAGTTTTTACTGGATAGACAAACTGTTCTCAGAATACCTACTCCCTGGGCTGGAGGACAGTAATGGGGAGCAAAATCTTGGTAATCCAAGTGGAAATAGTCAATTACCTGCTACACCACAGAGAGGCACAAGTATATGAGGCCAAATGGGATTCACTTAAGAGGACTAAGGGAGCTGGAAGTATTCATTGAGTCATTCTCCATCCTTTTCAGCAGTCCTGAATGACCAGGTAGGTGCCAGTTGACTGGAGATCAGAAAATGTGACAACTCTTTGGTGGCTGGTCACTAGTGGTGCTTCCCTGGGCTTGTTATTGGGCGAGTGCTGTCTAATATCTTTATCAATGATCTGGATGAGGCGAATAAGTGCAGACTCAGTCAGTTTGCAGACAACTCTGTGTTTGGTAGGAGAGTCAGTCTGATGAAAGCTCTGCAGAGACTTCTGGAAAGGCTGGACTGATGGTCCAAGGCCAATTGTATGACACTGAAAGAGGCAAAGTGCTGGATCTTGCACAAGAGTCACAACAACCCCAGGGAGTTCCACAGGCTGTGTCTGGAAAGCTGCTGGAGAGATAAGCATCGGGGCTTTCTGGTCAACAGCATCTGAACATGAGCCAGCCATTGATTTTCTTGGCCCCTTGTGCCCAAGGGGCCAAGAAAATCAATGGCATCCTGGCCTTTATCAGAAATAGTGTGGCCAGCAGGTTTTGGAAAAGGATCATCTTTCTCTATTCTGCACTGGTGAGGCCACACCTTGAATCCTGTGTTCAGTTGTGGGTCCCTCACTGCAAGAAAGACATGGGTGTACTGGAGTGTGTCCGGAGAATGGCAGTGGAGACAATGGAAGGTCTGGAGCACAAATCCTGTGAGGAGTGGCTGGGGGAGCTGTGGTTGTTTAGCCTGAAGAAAAGGATGCTTAGGCAAAATCCATGGGAAATCGATGGCCAATGCAACTTGATGCAGAAAGTGTGTTAGCCAGTGATGAAGGTAAAAAACAACAGGGACGAGAAGCTAACTGAGCTGCGAGGGTGCAAAGCAAAATTAGATTAAAATTTAGATGGATATGTTAGTTTTTGTTTCTTCAGGTTATGAACTTGAAATTTACAAGTGATTATGTGTTTCCAGTGATGTATTTCCTGGGCAGGGGCAGAGTCAAATTTCCATTCTTCAAATTACTCGCTAGGATCTGTATTTCAGTGGACAGTTATCAAACAATGCCTTCATACACATATAGGGGTAAATAACTGCGATTTTTTTTTAAATGAATAATCTTTAAAACAACTGATATAGATTAAACTGGCCTGTACCATCTCCAGAAACATAAACAAGGGCTGCTTGCAAGAACAGCAGGAATATGTTGTCTGTAATTACCTCACTTGAACAGTAAATCTGAAAGGCAATGTTGACAAAAAGAGCCCTGCAAGGGAGGTTATGGTCTATGTGTGGTGTTGCTTATGGAGTTAGAGAGATGTCAGGGATTACTGGCAGTTTTAAATTAGGGAAAAAGTGGTGAATGATTTTGAACCTCAGGGATAACTTTTCTCTCATAAAACTCACAGGTGCACCAATTAATTCTTTTCTCAATAAACACAAAGTAGTAAAAAAGAAGTAGTAAAGTAATCTGAATTATATAAATAACAGTGACTGCAAGGAACTGTCAGAGTTTTGGAGGGACATGTTTTCCATTTGATGAGTGTTTCTTAAACTTTCTTGATCAGAAACACCTATTTTTGCAACTAAAATAAATAGCTATGCTGAAGTTCCTACACCCTGTTGCCTGACTGGTGTGAAGCACAACTGTACCATCACAAATACCTATTTTCCAGAAAAGAATAGCTTTACTGAAGGTTGAAATGGCCCAGCTCTCGGAATGAAATTCCATGGGATACCTCTGATTCTATGGCTTCAAAGGTTGTTTGACACAAACTAACTGTTCTAATAAGAACAGTACTCTGACCTTTTGAGTCAGATAGTGCATCCAAATTGCAGAGAACAGGATAGCTAAACAAGACTGTCAAGCACTGTCATCTGAAATTTGATCTATATTGTTTCTTTACATTATACAATGCTTATTTTTTTTTTTAACTCTTAAGATTAAGAGCAAGCATAGAGGAATTTCCAGCTGTGTGGTTTGCCACAAGATAGTGATAAGAATATATGGTGTGCAGTTTTTGGTGGGTTTTTTGGGGTTTTTTGGTTTTCTTTTTGTTTGATTGTTACTTTTCTCATGGGACAGTGTTTATGCCTACATTCCAGCAACTAGAGATGTCCAGAATCCTTTTTATCTTCATCTGGAATCATGGCAGTTGATTACACATGAATATTTTAAATGAATCTGCTAAATAAGAGGCAGAGTAAAACATTAACTTCAGATTTGTCTAAGAAATGACTTTTTTCCCCCAGATTCTCATAATTACCCAGACCTGCCTTCCAGTTTTAGGGAGATAGAGTATTAATTTTGGCAAATTCGCTTCAATTAGCTTTGACTTTTCTGATATCTCTCATTAAGGATTGGTATTTCACTTGAGACTGAAATGATTCATTCAAGGTGTCTTGCTTAAAAATTTCTGTACAAACCCATGCATTTATTCCTGCAACCTTAAGAATTCCTGACCTAAGTATCCTAAGATATTCCTTTAGGTGACTGGAAAGTGACATCTTAGAAGAAAAGTTTTGAAAAAATTGGTATTCTTCATTAATACATTAAATGACACAACTAAGGTATACTGATATTTTTTTACTTTTCTTTTTTTTTTTTCTTTTTATTTTAATAGGAGGAGGATGGAAAATGTAAAGGGATAGAATCAATATGTTCTAAGCTGTATTTAAAGACAAACTGAAAAAAGAAATTAAAGAAAAAAATGCAAGACTTTGTCCAGAAGCAGTTTCATGCCTCATGGAAAATTACAGTTATAAACAGGGTTCCATTCTGACACCTCTGAATATATCATAGAAAGAGATTCCTATAGGTTTAAATAAGTTCAGAATCTGTTTTCTCATCATGTTGGATCCATTGCAATTGAAGACAGCAATGTAATAGGATATGAACTATTATTAATTAGAATGGTAAATGTTGCCTTCTATAGTATTCTATGTCATATGAAATTTGTTTTTTTGAATTACATGCATACAAGATTTTATTCTGTTATACCTTCTCTGAAGTCAATGAATTTCCTTCAGCTAAGAGCTAGGGTTTTGTAAAATAGCTTTCATTAAAAGATATGGTGTCCTGTATTTCCTCCTGTCTTTTAGAGTGTAATGAGATTCCCATTTTGCCTTGCTAGGTATTTTATTTTCTCTGACCTGGGTTCTGTTCAGATAAACTTGTTTTCTCTTTTAAAATTCAGTAGCAGTCTGGATTTATTACTCCAGCATGTCTGATATTCATTTTCACCTTTTACTTATGCATCTTTCTTAGGACTAAAATATATCTTTATTTCCACTCAACAAATATCAGTTTTCAGATGACCTGGTACTTATCTAAAATATTAGTTTAGAAATTGTATGCACCACATTGTTAAGGCAAGCTGCCAAATATATTTGAAAGCAAAATCAGCTGAGAATCCTTTCTAACTATTTCAGCTTCTTGCTTACATATGTGTGTATATATATATATATATGTGTGTGTGTGTGTGTGTGTGTGTGTATGTATATATGTATGTATATACATATATATACAAGTGCATACATTTCTTCTTCTCAACATTTCTCCATGACACTTTCCTTTATAAACAATTATTTCTATGGGCAAGTGATGGAGAAAA
The DNA here is from genome assembly GCF_027477595.1 of Haemorhous mexicanus. Taxonomy (NCBI): domain Eukaryota; kingdom Metazoa; phylum Chordata; class Aves; order Passeriformes; family Fringillidae; genus Haemorhous; species Haemorhous mexicanus. Next base: position 114,190,473 of record NC_082341.1, read on the forward strand.
AACTACTTGAAAAAATATTCTGTAGCGTATTTTTAATATATTCTTAATAATTTTTACATGAATAAAGTAATTCAAATACATGAGAACTCTAAAGTGGTGCTTTGAAATCAAATGCAATATATCTATATAATATTTATTCTAAAATACAGTGACTTTTTTATTCTAAAAGCTAATACACAGTTCACTTGTTTTCTAAATCTTCAGTATACATAGGGAGGCATTTGCATGGTACAATTTTCCCATTATTCTTCTTATTAAATCAAAGCAGGCACTGAGAAAAATGAAAGTAGGGAATGGTCATTATCCAAACACATATGATCTGTTTTTCTTTTTTTTTAAATCTGAGTCTATTTGATCTCATTAAAAACATTCTAAAAAATTTTAGAAGAGAGGTTTCTCAGTAAGATATCACATTAATTTTGAAAATTAGGAAATTTTCAGATAATAAACTTTAACCAAGATAGTGCTTTTCATTTTAGTCTTTCCAAAGTGTTTGAGGGATCTTTTAAGTGCAGGAAGGCTTCCTAATTTTTAGTTCATCTTACTGATGCTGGTATTGGAATTTGGTTGTCTTCATCAATACCTGCTCTCTTTTACAACTGGTTGAGAAGACTTATTTGAGGATTTCTAAGGCAGAAGCAAATTGCTACTTAAAGATATCCTTTCAGGTTTTGTGTGGCTGTTCATTCATAATTATGTACTTAGGCAAAGATTTTGTGAGGCCTTAAGTTAAAGATTTCTATCCCAGTAAAATGTTGTGAGCATAAAATAAAAAAAAAAAAGTATAAATTTGAATAAAAACTATGTCTACATGATACATATAAAGATCAAGAATTTATAAAATTAATATCATTAGACAAAAAAGATATGTAATAATATCACTATATATTGATTCTCTTGTATGATAAGGGAAAATTTTAAAAGGATTGTAATAATTGTAATTTACCTAATTGTAAGTTATTTAATCTTCTATAAATATATGTGCTCTCTTTAGATATACTTAACACATATCTTTTATATATATATACACACAATATATATATAAATTATATAAAGGTAAGTTACTTAAGAGGAACTTAAACTACTTGAAATATTGCAAGTGTGTAAGGCAGAAGTTTGATCATGTTTTGAGAAGATCAGTTGAGATAGAAATGAAGTGCTAACACCCTAAAGTAAGCTTAAAAGCCAGTAAATAAAGATTAGAAATAAATACTGCTTATTAATCACAAAAGAAAATTTAAAACTAGAGAGTTTAACAATTCATGATTAGGCCTTAACTTTTATGGATAATTCATTCTTATTATGAAAAATAAGAAAACCATAATATTAACCATAATAATTTTGATCATATTATGCTTTGAAAATATCTTAAGCTAACTAGTACTCTTGCAATGTTGGAGAGTGACATATCAAAAAACTTTACAAAAAATACTTTTCCATTCCAAAGACGCCACTCTACAATTACTCCTACAGAACACTGCATAGAGCAGAGACATAGTAATTTTTACAAAATTATATTCAACATCAACTATTATACTGAAAGAAATGTAAATGCTCTTTCTTTCAGGAGATAAGCTAACACTTAGGTACAGGCTTGAGGGCAAAACGATCATGTGGGGAAAGAATCCTCCCATATGTCCTGTCACTTGCTAATCTCTTTACACCTTCACTGGAAGCATTTGGCACAGAACCAGGAAGATCTACTGAGAACCACATCGGACTCCAAAGCAAAAAATATGACTAAGCTTTTTTAGCCCTTATATGATGTTGTTTTCACTCTTCTACCCTCAAATAAAACCTTTGTGTAATTGGATGTATCAAAATAACTCTTGTCTTCTACCCTATTCAGTGCTAGTTGTCTTTTGCCTTTTAAAGCCAAAAGGATGTCATTGTCATTGTGAGATAGATCCGGGCAGATGTTGTATACTGTAGTGGTTTCTAGTGCATGAGCATGTAACCCCCTGTACACTAGAAAGATTTTCAAGGTTGTTGAGCAATATCAGAATCGGAGCTATTATTAGCTTTTATATGCTTCTGCAAAAAATAGTGAAGTTGAGAAGCTCAGTTTTAGGAAAAATAACTCTATATTAGTCTAAATCTGTTCCTAACATGGTATTGAATTGAGATTTACATTCTCAAATCACAAATTTCTTTCTGATACATTTACTTATTGTAGGGGCTACAGATGAAGAATATTGACATAGATTCAAAAAATTAAGAAATCATGATGAGAAATTCCATGGCTTTACTAAATACAAGGGTGGCACTTCTGATTGTGATCCCTGATGATCAGTTTGCCATGGCTTGGGAAAGAAGACTACATCCTTTTTTCTTTTCATTTGCTACAAAGCAACTTGGTCTTTTTATTGATATTTCTTTGATATTTACTTGCCAGTTCTTCTGGCAGAGTATTTTTGTTTTCTGACTGAAAAAAATGTAAGGAAAGTTACTTCATTATGGAAAGCTGACCTGCAAAGCTTTTAAGTTGAATAAATGAAACTAAATTAACTGGAATTTTCTGATTTTAACAAATGTTTCATGAAAAGTATGTGTCATCAAAAAGATTAAAGGAGATAAAGCACAGGGAAGATAAATCATGTAGTAAAGTTAGGAAAGGAAAATGGAAGCTAATGGAATTTCAAAATTACAAATTGAGGATAGCTTTTGATATATGTTCAGGTTTTTCTCTCAATGCAAATTTTAAGTTCTGTTTAAGGGAAATAAGACTTAGGACTGTTCCATTTTTAACTTTCAAGTAGAGCACTGATCACACTCAGTTGCCTTTTAAAAATCCATTATTTTGATTGGCATATAAAGAATGACATTTAGCCAGAATATCCCCTCCTGTGAATGTTTAGAGCACTCTTCCTCCCACCTTTGAAATCCTATAGAATGAGATTAGAGTGATAACAACCCATCCATACAGTGATTCAGCAGTTCAAGGATCATCCCTTCCTTTGTCAAAGTCTGTATATCAAAGGTCATGAGATAATTGCACGTACCAGCAGCACAGAGCATTCAGCCTCACTGGTCACAAAAACCTTCCTTGCTTGGTTTTGAATATTAGCAAGCAGACATGGTATTCAGCACTTCTGCAGAGCAGAAACTTTAGTGAAGTGTGGTATCCATAGAAAATTAATTTAAAAATAAACCTGCTTCCAAAAAAAGAAAGGAAAGTGTGATCTTTTGTTCAAAAACTTAAAAAACTTAACTATGGATTCTTATCTGGACAGCTACAAATTGTTCTCAACTGTTCAAAGCCTTGCTTAGTGTCCTTGTTAAAAGGGAAAAGGGTCTCCATTAGATACTGAAAAGGTATAGAAATAGATCATTAGGGTTCAGAATAGGGACTTTTTTTTCCTGTATTGGCTGTAAAACTATCATCAGAAAGTGTAGACAGTAATGCAAAATACTTCACCTCTTCTCTTCATTAAGTTAGTAGTATTTATTCCAAAAACTCTTTCAATTTTTGCAAGCTGTTATGTTTCCTAATTAATTTATTCATTGGGTCAAGCTGTGGAAAGCCCATAACTCTGTAGTTAGACTTCTGTTAAGTGACTAAAAGACACAAATAACTGTATTTTAAAATTTTGTTAAAGTTAGTATATGTAGAAGCATGCTCCTTCAACTGACATTATTAACCAAATGAAAATTTTCCACATTATGAATTTTCCTTAAGAAAAAAATGTTTTATGGAAGGCTTGTTAAAACTGACAATAGTTTTCTGTTGGTGACTTTTTAATAGTCAATGGATACTTAAAATGAAAAGAAAAATATGTGACAGGAAGTGAAAACTGTAAAAGGGCATGTGAATTTGGTTTAAGCTCTTACTTAGGTATTAGTTTCCTCACTTATTTTTGGGTGATAACTATTGCCCCCTTCTGATATAAATTGGAAATATCCTTCATTTTCTCAGCATGTGGTAGCTCTCAAACCTTTAAGAAAACTTGTTCTGGCTTCTCCCTTTCTATCTGCACATGTAAAGATGGAATAGTTTTCATCAAAAGTTCGACCAATGTACAGAGGTGTTCCTCTGGAAATATGGGCTTTCAATTCCACAGATATCTTTATTCCCTTTATAACATCTTAGAAAAAATGCACTATGCTTTTTTAGGGTGCCAATATTTTTATTTTCTATCTAGCAAGAAAATGTGATCATCTCATTAGGCTGTAATTATCAAGAGATCATGTGCAAGAAGAAGCATCTATGAGATTAATATTAACCAAGCATCTCCTTAAACATTTAATTTTAAGGAAAGCTTAAATAAGAGTTCTTCTAATATTGCTACAGAACCAAGTCTTTTTCCCTAGATCTGATGAAGCACTCTTTAGCCTGATTGTTGATATTAATATGGAGTCTCAACAGATCAGTGCTCAAAGCCATTAAAATATCTGCAGAGACTGGTACCCTCCTTACAGGGAGCAAGGTTCAGTTGCATCTCATCACATTCCAACTGTGGTGCGTTTTGAGGCACTTGCAAGGGCAGGTGGAGGACAGGGTGGGAGGCTATTTGTGTAAATCTGCTTCCTGTTCTCTGGAAGCAGAAATACAAGTATAACTGCAGTTTGACTAAAGCTGTGGTCAAAGAGAATGAACACAGATTTAATTCAGCTGAGGTTTAAGTAAATATCAAATATATAATAGTATTAGGAGCATTTATCAAAGATGGCAGGCTGTGAGAGGTGCATTTAATATTGTCCTAAAATTAGCACTTGATTTATGGAGTCAGTGTGTAGAAGAAGTCAGGAATTTCCCCATTCCAGAATTCAAAAACTGTGGGTTTGGCATTTTCTCACCATGTGTAACTTTTTCAAGCAACAGAAGGAAGGATTTGTGTCACTGCACCATCCTGTTTCCACTGTGCAAGAATCATAAAGCAAATAGGGAGGTCTGGTCACGTACTGCCACAATACAGAGTGACATGTTCAACTCCCATGCCTACTGCTCAGTTGTCAGTTCCCAGAGCTTTTGATCAGCCCCCTTGTCAAGGCCCTGAACATCTGGTATAATTTGAACAAATGGTGAAGTTAAAAACAGGATAGCAGGTTAGTCTTTTCAGATCCTCATTCTTAGATGTCTCTTCATTTCTGTCACTCCATCACTTTCGGTTTTCTTGCCATCACAGCAACATGACAGCTCTCTGTGATGGCATTGGCATGTTCATACTCTTTATGACAGTTGTTAACAAAATAGAGCCTATTAGAAAAAGATAGCTTAATTTTGTGGACTTTTGGCTTTTTGTCCTGATTTTCATTCCACTTACCTAAACTCACACAGAATTTCCTCTGAAATTTGAGCAATGTTAAGGTCACCAGAATGTCTATTAGCCCATCACAGCTGCCAGTATTAGATATTGGCTTTGTTAATTACATTTCAGGCACACAGAGCCATCCCAGCTCAATCAATTTATTAAGATACTGTGGCACAGTGTGCTCAGATACCATGCAGTGCTGTAAGAGGGTGGTTTGCAAACCCTGGAGGAGAGTCTGAAAGCAAGATGAGAGCAAGGGTCCCTGTGGCTTTGTTCAAGAAATGTCCCTTCAATCAGTGTCACAGAGAGCAGCAGCAGGTGAGTCAATATGCCAAGAGGCTGCCTGGAGAAACCTGTGACACCGTGGCCCTGTCTGTGACTGGAAGTCTTTACAACTGCTTTACACAGCTTCCTTTATCTGTGCACGATGAGCAATTGCAGACTTCTGCACAAAATTTTAAAGAATTACTTTTCCAAGAGGAAGAGACTCTCACTAGGTATCAAATCCCATTATATTAAATTAAACCCAGTCTAATCTGCCTTTCCTCCCCACTTGGCTATCCTAAATTTTTAATTTAATCTAGATTTACCTCTTTATTTTGCACTGAAGATGACTGGTAGAAACCAGGCTTACTAGGATTGTCAGTGACGTGAGAGTATGGTTTTGTTTATCCCATTAATTACTCTTCTTGGTTTGGTCTGCTCAGGGAGGGGAATTGGAGCCATTGCAGCATGATGGATATTAATTATTTTAATTGTTTAATCCTAGACAAATTATAATACTATTACTAAATAATAGAACAATATTATAGAGAGAGCTAATGTAAAAAGTTACATTGAATTTGAAGTTTTTCTTATTCTTTTGTATTTGAGTCAGGAGAAAGCAGATTAAATTTCTATAGTTATTGTGTGACTGTTGGTTTTATCTTGGTTTGGGGCTTGGGGATTTTTTTTTGGAGGTGGTCTTTTTGGTTGGTTGGGTTAGTTATTTTTATTTTTTTTTCCCCTAAATATATAAGATAAATTATAGTTATACCTGCAAATGGCTTCAAGAAGATTTGCTAAACTATAACCTGTTGTTTCAGAATTCCCATCACTCTGTTGTTAGGGTTTTTTCTCCTTTTTTTTCAAATGAATTTAATAACCATGAAGAAAAGCAAACTAATTGAAATTATTCCCCACAACATTACCTAAATTTAGAGAATGCAATTAACTATGGCATACACATCAACACACTTAATTCTGTAAAACACTTATCTTAGGCAGAAATATTGCCATTACTAATTATAAAAACATAATCTGCAAGAAATAACTAATACAAATATAATGAACAAGGAAATTGTATTAAAAAGTTGAAGGAATGCTGCAGAACAGAATTAGAGGAAGGAAAAAAGGGGATTCTAGCTTTAAAAAACATGCTCAGTGATGTTTCTGTTTTATTTTGTATGGCATGAGTTGGTCTGTAGTTGATACAATACAATCTGCTTATCAGAAAATATTAGAAATTTACAATTCTGTCTCCTCTGCTGTAAATAATTTTTTTTTTTTTTTTTTGAATTTCACATAATGGAATGCATTTATCTAATGTATAAGTAAACTTTATATCCGATACCATATGTGAAATATGCTGCTGTTCAGGTTCAGGATTTCAACTTCTTCTCACACATTTGGTTTTTTTGTTCATATAGACTAGAGCATCCAGCTGCAGTCCAAGCAACACCAATTCCAAGCCTGTCTTTGCCATTTACCTGAAGTATAAAGACAGAGATGGCACCTCTCCCCTCTCTATTGCTGGTTTCATTTAAAAGCTCCAGAAAATCACCAGACTTTCCCAATGAAGCTACTATTTCTGCAGAGTACATCACTCTTGCCATACCTAACACTGACTTGTTCTGACCATACCTCCAGACTGGATTTTCTTCTCCATGTGAGCTTTCCTCTGCTCCCTGTGTCTACACTAACTTCATCTCACAAATTTAACTTAAGAACTCTTTGGAACAAATGGGCAAATTTTACAGAACCTGATAAAATGGACAATTATCAGGCTCTAAGAAACTTGTTTGCTCACATTCACCTATATTTCATAACAAATTGCTGATGCATAGTTTTGAAGTGGTTCCATTCTTAGACACTAATGAATTTGTTACACTTTATATTCAGGGGATTATATTCAGAAGACTTTAGAGGAAAAAGAAGTTCATTTAGAAAAAACTGACACTCTGTTGTGTTACCAGTATCAGCATCTTTCACTGCCTTTTTTTTTGGCATCTTTACACCAATTTTTTTTTCTCAAGCCTTTTTTAGAGCCCTGGGTTCTCCACCTCCTGTATATACAAATACTCTACACCTTGTTGGGCTCCATCTGATTCCTTGATTTGTTATTTTCATCAATATAGAATATCCTGCAACACTTTCACTTACAAATTAATTTTGGAAATAAGTATATAATTGTAATTGAAAATCTACATAATTCCTTTATTGTTTAAATGTTTTTTCGTTTTATTTTTACTTATTTCTCTGACGTGTGAAAGTTATTTTGCGGGTACAGAAGGGGAAACAAACACTGGCAACTGGAAATCATAGATAAAAGAAATTATAAAATGAAAGGTGCTTTGTTAGTATCCTCTGTCAACCTGCTGTGTTAGGATAAATATTGTGTGAAAGTTTTATGCTCTATATTCATTCAATAAAGTACAGTGCCTTAACACCAATGTAAAGAGAGTCATTATGATTGGGTCTTGATCCTGGTACTTTCTATATTTTGAGTAATAAAGATTTATGTTCTACAATACACAGCACTAAAATGTTAGAAGTATTTTGGGTAGTGTTAATTGCAGTATTTTTGGGTGATGACATTTAATGTAATTATTCCTGGTTTCATAGTTGTCATTATGTGGAAGAGACAAACTTTTTCTAGCAATCATTACTTGAGTGTCTTAAATGTTTTGCTTGCCCAAAAATAATTTGAAATTTTTCTGATATTTTGCTTCTATAAGTGTGGGGAGAATCAAGGCCAAGCGTAAAAAATTTTGGTTTAGAAATTTATTCAAATACAATACCTTTAATCCCAAAAATTATTTTAAGACATCAAACACCACCAAAAGAAATAGGAGTTGAGGGAGATGCTTCTACTTGTTTAGATAACAGCTGCACTTGAAAGTTTTCCCTTCCTCTTTTAAGTGAAGTTTTGCTGCTACTTTGATCATAACAAGAGGCAGGTATGATATTTAAATCCTGTTATTTGGAAATTTATATCTGCTTATAAACTTAGAGCAGTTCTTATAACTGCAGGGTCAGGATGCCTGCTAAGTTTTCTGATGCTGAGATACATTGGTCTTCTATTATGGCAAGAACCATGAAACATTGCTGTAAATTATTTTTACTGACAAAGCACAAGTTGCAGCACTCACAGTGTAAAAGTGAATTGTTTCAGTGTGTGAATGTCAGTGGCTATTTTCAAGGACACAAATTATCATCTGAGAAATCGGAGTAATTTATAAGACGTATTAAATTGTGATGTGGGTTCAGTTAGGTGCTGCTTATTCAAGAAGAAATCAGAACAAATATTAGCATATGTGAGACTATCAGAATAGTAAACTATGTAGTTACTATAGTTCACATAAGAAAAAAGAAATATTGTAATATAGTTGGTGGCCAGGACTAAAATCAGATAATACTGTGAAAGGCACTGTAATCTAGTTTGAAACAGTGCCCTAATTTGACACTTCAGCATTTCCTTCCCAATATACTGGGAAACCCTACAGGTTGCTTACTTGTCAGCTGGGAGCTCCTAGCCTCAGTAGAGACATTATTCCTTCCTTGCCTAAGCATCCTGTGTTTGCCTGCTTTCCACATCTGAAAAGGTAGGCAGAAGTTTTTTTCCTACTAGCTAAAACCAAAATTAAACTATAAATTGCATTTCCACTTTTTTTGTTGTGTTGTTGAAAATTTCCTTTTATTCTCCATTTTTAGTTTTGTCTTTTCTCATTTTCTCATACTAAAGGTGCTTAATTTCTGGTACATTCATTATCTTTATCTTAGGGTCTTGTATGTTCTTTTGTTTTGTCATTTGCTTTTTTTTTTTTTTTTGGAGAGGGGGAAAGGTGGCTCATTTCTTTTTTCCAAATAAATTTCATTGCAATTGATTGCTGCACAGGTGAAAAATAAGGAGGGATACTGTCAAGTTGCGATTGGTGACAGAATACCAAGCTTTGACTTCACTTGATATGGAACTGCTTGCTACAAGAATGGGAAACATCATAAGTTTTCTCTAGTAAAGTCTTTAAATGAAAAACTCATAAGTGAATACTATTTTTTTCAAAATCTGAACATTGCTACAACAGAGTTCAAGTTGAATGTATTCCAAGATCCCTGATTGTAGCTGGAGGTCTGAGCCATGAATCTTTGGAACAGCCTTTATTTTCTTTATCTCATTATAGTTATCCATTTAGGAGGTATGGGTGTCTATTCACTGAATCTGTGAATCCTTATTACAAGAAGAATTCTTTCATTTTCCTGTTGTGTAACATAATATTACCACTTCAAGATCTAAGTCTGCTCTTCTGAGGTCGCTTTGTAGACTCTGTGTGTGCAGACTCGAGGTACAGATATATAATCTGCTCTTTGTGTTTGCTGGGCAAAAGAAAACAGCAATTGATGTAAACAGCCTCTGTTTACCCTTAGCTCTTGGTTGCTTGCAGTCCTGAAAGAGAAGAGCAATGCATGGAGGTGAAGCACTGCAGTACAGAGGAATAGTCAATCTGCCCCTTTAAATAAACTTACTTCTGCCAATACATAAACTCAAGAGAGCTGGAGGGGACCTTGAGGTCATCTACTGCACTCCCCTGCTTCATGGTTGCACCTCCTACTGCAAGGAGTTACTCTAAGGAGATGCCTCATTTATCTTGTTCCTAAATACCTCCTGGTGACAGAGTGCACGTAGACCTCTAACACTGCTTCTAACCCTTACAGTTTTTCACTAATTTCTAACCTGTAGATCCCAAGTGGAAATTAAAGTCCTTGCAAATTCTCCCATTCTCCTGGAATTACAGGCAACAGCTTGTCCTTACAAATTTTTCCCTTTATGAAAATAAACATTAAATTGAAGTGTCTAGGGCAAAAAGCACAGCAAATTCCCAAAAAGTAAAGCTGCTCACAAGAGTTTACTTTAAAAGGGCAACTCCTTTCACAATTTCTTTTTTATGATATTTCTTCTAATGAAGTTCTGTGAAGCAACCCAAAAGGGGAAAGTGCAAGTAAGTATTTTTGTACTGGTATCAGGGATACAAATTTAGGTGTCCCATGTCCCAAAACAGTTCCATGTTTAGTAAGGTATTGGAAAGAGATTTCTCCAATGTGTTTGACTGAAATCTGCCTTGATGTTTCATTTGCGAATGTACTTTCTGCAGATAGCATTAATAAAGTTAGAAAGTTGTCTATGACTAACACATTTTACCTTGACCAAGAAATCAACAGCTAATGGAAAATTTATTATATTCAACTAAACAGATGGCTTCCTGGAGCCAGTAGTGACATAAAGGTCTCTGTCATGCTATCTTTAAATATCATGTGTCCTAGAGTCTCTTAATTCCTTACAGTAATTAATGAGATCCTGATTGCACATAATTACTAGTAAAATGAATGTGGGTAGTATTACTTTAATCAAGTTTATATCTAGAGAGCTTCTATTTTCTTGCTATACTTAGGGTTTGGGGTTTTTTTTTTCCCTATTGAACATTTGGACAGACTTTCAGAGGACATCGCAAAAGATTAGACTGTAAGATACTAGCATGTGAAGATGTGCCAAATACATGAACATTTTGAACAATATTAAGTATAATAAATATCTGTGCCCATTACAAATTACAGAATGGTGTATTTCCAAGAAACAATAACAAAGCAAAGAAGAAAAGACCCAAATAAATTCCTTTCTGTTGATCATCAGATGTAGCTAGCCAGAGAAGGAGCTGGTGTGCTTTTCAGTTGTTACAGAGGCTGCAAGGAAACAATGCGGGTTTTGGTATAACAAAACATAATAAATGAAACACTTGGGAACTGGCTAGCTCGTTATACAATTCAAATGTAATTACACGTTGTATCCCAAACTTAAAAAACACAAAATAATCTTGATTTAAGAATGCGGATTTTTGAGATGTTTCTGAGCACCTAAAGGAGGCAGTCCCACAACTACATTTATAAGGGAGCTTTTTTCCTCAGGTAATTGGAGCTGTAAATCAGAGCATGCTCAATTTATAGACTAATTAATGAAAGCTCCAAATTTACTTCATCTCTTGGGATTAGTCCAGTTTTGAGTAAGTTGTACAATATATTCAGAGGTGGTTCTCAGCTCTTGCAACAACAGCCCTTTTAATATTTCAAGAAAATCTATATGCTTGTAGAATCAAATATAATTTGAGCATGTTCCAAGGTGGCAGAACCCTCATATGGCAGTTAAACAATATTTCACAGTGCAGGAGAAGATTATTATCAGTTACCCAAGATCAACAGAGGGAAACACGAATGGTAGAGTGGCAGTAGGCTGGTAAAATATGCATGCAAGCATGTTAGCTTGCCATAGAGTTTCTGCTCCATTCTCTTTCCTTCCTCATGTAATACATTTTTACTTGCCTGATACAATGTCTTTTATTGTATTTTATTTCAAGTAAAACTGCCTTCAGCAAATTCACAGGGCAAAGACAGCAAATTTTACATTCAAATGTTAGACTTCAAAATTACAAAGTAATTGCAGGTGAGGCTGATTCTTATGCATGCTTTTGGAACAGTTCCTGTTCAAATTTTAGGACATTGGTATATATTAATTTTCTAATATCAAAATTATTTTTTGCTTCTTGCAGGGCAGGAGGGGATTTTTTTTCCGTGATACGCATTTTAAATCTATTTAGGTTTTATCACATTTCCTTTGTTACAGAATTTTTAAAAACTTAAAGAATTTTGGGAACAAAGTAATATTTTTTATTCTTCACTGAGAAAGAAACAACTAACAGTCTTCATCAGTAATAATGCCATTGAAAAATGTTGTATAAACCTGGCAATAACCTGTTCTCAACACAGATCTACTTAATTGCTTCTGCATTTATAATAGACACAACAGATGATTAATGCTTGGTGCACTGAGCAGCAATCTTTGGGAATTACTTAAATAACTTTTGTATAATACCTTAGGCCATAATTATAAAGGTTTATGTAACTTGCAAATGATGCAAATCATGTTTTCGGCAAATATTTGACAAAACACCATCAGAACAAACTGTGTTTCTGAACAACTACAAATTGTTCTTCATTTATTTGGGGCATTCCATAACTCGAGCTAATTATGGTTGTTAGCTGTAGATAAACACATTACTAAAATACCCTTTAGTGCCTTCAAAAGGAGAAATATGGAAGTTCTACAGTTATTAAATTGCTCATGAAAAAAAGATTGGGAAAATATGTCTCTTTCAAAACTTGGAACAGAAGAGATGCCCCCAGCACCTGGAAATTTTCATTTCCAAATTTCTATTTTTAACGAGACAATTATTTGTTTATAGCCATAGAAATTATTATGAATCCATATTGACACCTTGCGGATAACGTGGTCAAATGCAGTGAGCAAGTTTCTGTACTTATTCATCATGGAATATATCAGTCCTATTAGCTAACTTATGATTAAGCACTGGGCACTGTTTCTATTTTAAGCTCTTTCAGTAGATCTGTACTTTATGAAAGGGCTGTAACTAACAATATAGTTTTTAGATGTTAAAAAAAAAATCAAAAATAGATGGGAGTTGACACCTATAAAATATTAGTCTCTTCAAAACTATTTAGCATCATATTTCTTTTTAATTACTTAACTTTAAATGGAAAAAAATGCTTCTAGAGCAATCTACCCTAACCATTGAACTCCTCAGCTCAAATAGAGGGATTTCAAACTTAAAGAGGGAAAATTTAAGTTAGATATATGGAAGAAATTATTTAGTGTCAAGGTGGAAGAGGTTTCCCAGAGAAGCTGTGGATATCCCTTCCCTGGCAGTATTCAAGGCGAAGTTAGATATGTTGCTGAACAACCTGGTCTAGTGAGGGGTGAATGTATATAAGATAATATTACAATATTTATTTTTCATATCAGATTCTGAAATTCCTTGGCTAAGAAACTTTTTTGTCTATGGAACTGCAGAATCCGTTGCACCATGCAGAGCTGTGCCATGTGCGTCTAAATGGCTTAGAGATCATTTGCAGAGTTTAAGGAATTAGATGTCAAGAGCTTAGTCAAGAGGAATGTCTTCTGTACATAATAACAAGAAAAAGGCAACAATTTTGCTTCTGACAATGACAAGAAACATGAAGCTTCCTCTGAAGAGCAATAGGAGCCAAGATCAAGATACCTCACTACACTTTTTCTCATTCTCTTTTTCTTTCTATTTCCTTTCCTTTTCATTTTTATTTAAATTTTCTTTTGTTTACCACCCTCCAGTTTTCATTTCCTTTTATTTTTCTTTGAATAATGTGTTTAGCTATCAAAACTTTTCAAATCTCAAGTCTTCTGTATCAAATAAGATATGGTATGAGCCCTTCACTAGAGAGTTGAACTTGATTATTTTTGTAGGTCCCTTCCAAATAAGAATATTCTGTGATTCTCTGGTAATTTTAGCCATATTAGTTAATCTAATATGTATTTTAAAAACCCTCTTTACATAAACTATGTAAAATCATGAGATTAGTATTAAGATTACTTTTATTAAACAAAGAGTCAGAAACAAGGAGTAGTCCCCCACTTTTGGCCTCTCTGAGAAGTACAGGTTATTTGCATTCTTCAGAAATTTTTACAAAACATTGCTACAGCCAGGAATACTCTAAACTTTTAATCTCAAATGTCAATGTTTCTTTGAGCAGAATTGTTCTCTAGTTATTGTTGAATAGGATCTGCTTCTCATTTGCTTGACAATGAAACTGGACAGTAGTATTGAAGCTTTGAGGGACAGAGGGGCTGAGCTAGCACTCACTGGAGCTCATATCTAGTCTAACCGCATGCTGCATGGATTCTGGGCTGGTGCCATAAGGAGGGCATGGAGAGGGATAAAGGCATATTCTGCAGAACTAAGAGGACCCTCACAGGGGAAAACTGTATCTGAAGTGTCTAATTTATTTGTTTTGTTTGTGTTTTCTAACAAAATAAACATACTGATTTATAAGGTAGCTCATTCACTTATTCAAATGTTAGATAAAAACTTGATCTGAGTATCTGAATATATTTGTGCTTTGTGAAATAGAATTCATATATGTGTATCATGCACAAACATGTCAAATTATTGCTTCAGTTTAAGCTGAAGTAAAACTTTGCCATGGACATTCTCTTGGGCAATATCCAATCAGCTATATATCAGGTTAAACATTTAAACCAATATCTACATATTAATGCTGGTTTTAACCATTTTTAACGCACTTCAATAAATTAAAATACTCGTTATCTTAGGTCTACCAAGTGTTAAGTAGAAGACACTGATTAGCATTTTCTTAAGCAACTGAATCCTTTCCCTGAATTCCTTTGATAGATTAGAAGAAACTGCTGCTCTGAAGCTATGAAAATTGCATATATAGAACGCACTGTTCAAAAAACAGCCAGAAACAACCCAGAAAAATAAATTCAAATATTTGTAAATGTTTTCCAGCAAGGATTTCTGAGTTAGAATTCTTCAGGATAGATATGATTCATATTTGTAAAACAAAATAAATCAATACAATTTTTCTCTATACATTTACTTAAGTAACCAAGAGCAAAACACGTGGCTCCCTAAGGATGCCATGTATTAAAGACTAGAAAAACCTGCACAGCAGATAGACTGAGAAAGAGAAGGCAGGTAAGTGATCACTGTATGTAATTTGTAGTTCTGCTCTCCATTCAAATGTCTTTCAAACAATTCATTTAGGAAATCTGACTCCTTCTGTCTGGTCTGTAGGTGAACTGGTTTACTTTGGTGAGTCAGGCAACATGAGTTTGCTACACAGAATAAGAGCTATCGGTTAGATTACTGAACCATGACCAATATCAGTAAATAACAACAGCCAGCAATTAATTTCTCCTCTTAAGTCATTAAAGACTTCAGATAATGTCCTGGAAAATTTGATGGCTTAAAATGTTGACAAAAACAACAACAGCCAAAAAAACCAAAAAACAAAACAGAACAACAACAAACAAACAAACAAAAAAAACCAAAACCAAACCAAAAAAAAAAAAATAAAAGCCACAAAAATATCTATATTAGTGTGACAGTAATTTTCAAGTGGCAAATTTCTTCACATTTTCCTTGGATCTATTGAGCGTTTAGAGTTTCTGAAATACTTCAGTGCACGTTCCTTGCTTTGACTTTCAGGTGTCAATGCTGTGCAGTAATGCCATCTCTCATGTTGTCAGAATACTGTTATTCATCTGCTTGGCTGATAATGACACATGCTGTTGGATAAGATGCTGTTTGGAACATACCTATGTCTGTCTAACTCTACTCCAGTCTGTTCAGGAGACCATGTTAATTTTTTAATGGAGCCAAACATGTTGGCTGTCCTTGTGTACACTTGGAAAGGTGGCACAGAATGAACAATGGTATTTGTGTGCACGTCCAGGATCAGTGGAAGGTGGTTCATGACAATGTCTAGACCCAGATGCTATTCTAAGTATCGGTAAAAAGGAATTTTGGTAATGAGAGCTAGACAAAATGAAAGGAAAATGAAAGGTATAAAACAGAAGGATCAGATGCTGAAATGCAGCATGGTTTTGGTAAATATTTTGGAAGATTTGAGTACAGTATAGAAATTAAACTATGTTAATAAGACATCAGAACATACATATATGTGGAGTGCCCCTCTCCCTAATAGACAGGAATTTGATCTTACCCTTCTTGTGTTGCTAATAACTCCTCCCCTGACCCAAACCCTAAACTCCACCCTGTGATGCCCTATAAAACCCCACGACCCTGCCTTTGCCCGTCTTTCATCTCCATATTACCCCTCCTCCCTGGAGGTAATAAATGGATTCTCAAGCTTTCTGAAATGAGGACCCATCTTGTTTGTTCCTATTGTATTTGTTGGGAATGTCTCGGCAAAGGCAAGAATGATGAATCTGATTCCATGTTCTCAGAAAGCTAATTTATTACTTTATAATATTATATTATATTAAAGAATACTTTACTAAATTATCCTAAAGAATACAGAAAGGATACTTACTAAATGCCAAAAAGCTAATAATGAAAACTCATTACTCTTTCCAAAGTCTTGACACAGACTGGCCCTGATTGGCCAAAGAGCCAAAACAACTCACACCAGAATACAAAGAAAAAATCACCTGTGATTAAACAATCTCCAAACACATTCCACACATGAGCACAACGCAGGAGAAGCAAATGGGATGAGAATTGTTTCCCTTTTCTCTGAGGCTTCTCAGCTTCCCAGGAGAAAAATCCTGGGCAAAGGGAGTTTTTAAGAGAATGTGGATGCCACAAGTTCTCATGCCCCGAGCTGGCAGCTGCACTGTCCCTGGACTCAATGAACCAAGTTTCAACACACTGCAACGCATAAATACATAAATATAAAATTTAATGTGGGACTGAGCATTAGAAAAATTCCATGGAACATGGGGTGGAGACTGTCTTAGTCTGGCTATATTTGACTTAATTTTCTTCACAGCAATCCATATGGTGCTGTGTTTCATGTCTGTGGCTAAAACAGCGCTGATAAGACAGCAGCATTATGGCTATTGTCAAACAATGCTCACACAGCATCAAGACTTTCTCTTTTACATTCTACCATATTCCCCACCTCCCAAAGGAGTGGGCTGGCACAAGAGGCTTGAAGATAGCGTAACTAGGATAGTTGACCCAAATTGACCATAGGGATATTCCATACTATAATACATCATGCTCAGCAAAAAAATCTCAGGAAGAGGAGGATGAGGAAAAAATGAAAAACAACAGAGACAGCTCCAAGGACAGAGCAGGAGGAGGAAGATAGCAGAATAGATGTTCACAGTAGTATAAGGGAGACTCACAATTAACTGAAGGATTTTAACCCATGGAGAACTCTTATTCAAGGAGAGAAAAAGTGTTAGAATGAAGAAGCAGCAATGGGAAGCTCTTATGTACTGACCACAAGCCCCAGCCTCACCACTGTGTCTCATGGATCCGTGGGACAGGGCATCTACATGTGGACATCTGGATGTGAGACATAAACATTCAGTTCATGACCAACGGGGGGACTTGCCCACTTGTGCAGGTTATCTATGAAACATGCACCATAGATCAGCAAAGAAAGTATATCTGGATGGTGAGTGGAAACAGTATAAGTAGGTCTGGCAGATCAATTGCACTGGACCACTGCCACAATCTACCAATTCAATCACTGTGGGCTTACTGTGATGGAGGCAAATGCCAACTGGCTGAAAACAAACCTCGCAATCCATTCCAGTGCCCAAAACATCATTCTGCATAAGTCCTGTGGCAACATGTCACTCCAGAAAGAATTATGATGGGATTCATCTCTGAAATAACCCCTGAGATACCTTGGTCAGGAAATGCAGTATTTAGTGTCTCACCCTATCTCCCAACAAGCCCAGAAAGATTGAACACTATATGGGACTGTTAAGTACCAGTCAGTGAATGATGGAAACTGGGGAATAGAAACCGTAGGGTGCACATTTAGCAGAACTTCTTGTCTGGTCTGCATAAGAGGATCCGAGAAACCTGACCCTTGCAAAACAAAGCCTCTATCCTCCTACTCATGCATTAAGGCGTTACTGACAAATGCCTTTTGACATTAACAGGTCATAAATACATACTTATAGTGTTGGAATCAGTAGTGAAGACCATATTTATTGACTTTGTTCTATTATGATGAGATGGCTTCAAGTGCTGTGGCAATGTTAATACTGCAGTCAAACCTGTCATTGTATCCTGCCTTATTAAAGTTCATCTTCAGTAGGTGACTCTTCTACACTGCTAGGGGACACAGTCATTAAAGATTTTAAACCCTATTTTCATGAGTTCCCTTGTTTATCTTAATTCTCAAATGATTTTGGATTTTGCTTTCCTTGTTTCTCTTTTCTGTATAAAGAACAAAATTAGAACAAATAGCAGAATGTTCCTTTAGTGTAAAATTTTTAAAAATATTCCACTAAGTGATCATTTAGGCCAGTGCTGCCTTATATGTAGAATATAAATGAAGTGTATCTCTAAAAGGAAATATAAAAGAAACTATTTTTTCTCCTAAAAATCATCTACAAAGCAAGAATAGGGGCACTATACATTAACTGTTTAATGAGCTGTTAATGAGAATTCAAATATACTACACCCAACTTTGAATGCAGAATTTTATTATACATCTACATTAAACAGCTCTAACTCCTCTAAAATTTTATCTGGCACATATAAATATATTTCAATATTATCGAATTCTAAAATAAAATAATGGTTCCATAGGTAGAAAATATTTATAGAAAAATGTAAATTCACTTTTTTAATGACATAGGAGAATATTTCCATAAGATGTATTCATATATGTATATTATATTACATACACACATCTATCTTAATTATAAGACATTGCTTTTTTTTACTGGGTTACTTGTTACTAAGCAAAATAGTATATGCTTATGATAGTATATGTAAATCTATACAGTGGAAACAATTTTTGCAGATTGTGTTCTTTTATTCTTGTAATTGTTCCTGAAAATGTTTTCATGGCTCCATCAGGACTGGAGCTCACATAATTTTGCCTAGTATTCTTCAAACAATGGTCTTATGGAAATCAATGATCATAAAAAAGTACATGGCTACATACCAGTTGTTTCCTTAGATCAGTATTTCATGTATTTTGTCCATAGATATTTTAAATATCTAATCAAGATAGTGACAAGCCTTGATGGTTGTTATATCAGGTCCAGTTTACATAAAGCAAAAGTAACCCAGGCACAGATCAGCCTCACCCCTGATTAGCCTTACTCAGTGCTTATAAGCACTTACCTCCTTAGCAAAAAGGCAGTGATCAAAATGCAGATCACTCTATAAACTTTTTGATATATATTTAATTAGATATTTGATCTGAGTAATGGTTATGGAAATGTCTTGTTTTCTTGTTAATTTCAACTTGTTTCAACTGCCTTACAGGGAGCTTCCACTTGCTGGATGATAATTGGGAACATCATACAGCTGGCACAAAAATGTCCAGGAGAATCCTAAAACACCTGGATGGTAACTTCATGGTATAGGTACTAGGGGTGCTAGGGAAGATGCCCTTCTTGATTTGGTGCTTATTGAAAGAGGGTGTATCAGGAGTGAAGCAGTGATTGGTGGCCACCTTGGTGACCACAGAACTGCTGAGTTTAAATCAAGTCTGACTGGACGAAAAGTGCAAGCAAACCGTCAGCCCTGGAAATGAGAAGAGCACACTTCAGGCTCTCAGGGATCTAGGTAGGTAAGGTCTCCTGGGAGAATGTTTCTGAAGGTGCTGGGGTCTGTCAGTGCTGGTCACTTTTTAAGCACCACATCCTAAGAGAACAGGAGAAGGCAAATCCAAAAGGTCTGAAGTCAAGCAGATGAGGCACAGGGGAAGCCATGGAGCTGTTCTGTGCAGGGACAGGAACTGGACCTCAATGAACCTTCTGTGTCTATTCCAGCTGAGGATATCTGTTCTAGCTTTACAGATAATGAGGTTTATGGGGTCAAAATCTTGTCAGCTCAAGCTAACTTGTGTATTTTGATGTCTTTGACCATATAATCATGTTATATTTCCAAGTAAAAATTAAGACATAAATATCACCAAAATATAATTTAGACAGGTAAGAATGGTCAGTTCTAAAGCTTTTCAATTCCAGTAGAATTCTTGCTTGTTCAGGCTATTCGAGAAATCTATTTGTCTTGGATGCTACATAAGAATAGATTATGTCATTTATAACAGTCACTCGCTGCAGTTTCTGAGGAGAAATTAAATTATTTAACTGTTTCTCTGAGCTTCTAGAATGTACTGACTAAATTGCAAGGATAAAATAGCATATTATAAGATATATATCAGAAAATCAAAGAGCTTTATGTAAGCTAGGAAATAGTCTCATACTTTTCCATGCCTTATGGGGAGTTTTTAATTAACAGATTTTTGATATATTGTCAAATCTCAAACAAGTAAAAGTAACTGCCATATTTTCTAATTTTAAAATGAATTAAAATGAAATTTATCTCTAATCATAAATTCAAAATACTACTTCAACTGAAGATGGATTTTGATCAAGGAAAGTGTCATAATTCTGAATTTTTCAATACCATATCTCTACATCTACTTATATTCAAGTTGTACTGACCTCTGCTCTCAGAACATGCAATGGTTTAAGGGAAGAGGAACTTTAATTTTTAAGATCTGATTCTTTGTAACTGTTCAGTTTTTTTTTTATTCGTAAAGAGTAAATGTAGTCAAGCGCTTACAAACCTCAGTTCTGGCTTAACAGTTGATATTCATTATTTGTCTTATATTGGTCAAATCTTTTTGAAACCCGTGGATTCACATGAATGAAAATGCTATGAGCCATCTCACATAACTAATGCAAAGATTAATTACAGCAGAAGGGGCAAAAGTGAACTGATTTACATACTTCCAAATGTGGCAAGTGTAAAATATTCTTCAAAGTAAATTATCACTAACTTGATGAGCTGAGAGACAGAACTGTATTTGCCATGAATCGCCTTTATCTTCAAGACTGAATATAAGAATGGCACATTTGCATAAAAATCTAAACTGTGGATCTCAACATTAACTTCTAATTGAATATTCCTGATTAAAATTTTAATCCTTGAAAGCAATTACATTTTCTTCTGAAGACATTTTTGATTGATTCCTTCAGTAAAGATGCTGGGTACTCTTTGGAAATAATTTTAACAGTGTTAAACTGGTGACTCTTCACACATCAGCCTCCTGGGAATGGCTAATTATGAGCACAATCTACAGTCAGGACTTCAGACTGCTTCTACATTTATGTGAACCAATTTCTTCCCAGCACGGAGAACACAGCTGGCAGTTGAACAAAATATGCTAATGTGGCAGGCCAGAACAAGTCAAAAATCGTGAACTTTCTGAGAAAAACACTATTAATTGTAGAAACAAGTTATTCCTGTTTTAGCTGCTGCAAAAAGATGGGCTCCTACTTTCCCCTCACTTTAAAGTGCAACAGAACATATGCTGCAGATCATTATATGAGATAAAGCTGAGGGAAAATTTAAGCCACATTTTATTATGAAACTCCTAAAGAAATTACTGTAAACTAGTAAGGGACTTGAAGAATACCACAGATTCTTGGGGGGCAGGGGTGGGTGATATTAGGTTTTTGGCAAGTGGTGTTGATCAAATTTTTCATCTTTGTTTTGTTTGAGGTGCAAGTTTTTTTTGTTTGTCATCTTGTTTGTTTCAACTAGGAAATGGATTGGGTAAAACAGGAATTATTGTCTCATTAGAAGAACACCCTCCACTCTACACCTTACTCTATTTATCTTTTGTGCTTGTGTAATTCTGATTGTGGGGATTTGCTGGATTTTAAACCTAAAGTTTTAAATTGGGTAAAATGAAGAATCTTAGATGTAAGCGTTGTGAGGATGGTAGTGGCACATTACCCCCAGCATGACCGAGAAGGGTTTTCTTCCAAGCATTCCATTTTGATTAAATTTAGTTTATTTTATTATTTTAAATGGTTAGCCTGTCTTTGAACTGATATCTCCCTCCTCTTTTATTGAGAATCCTATATAAGAATTGCAGGAAAATAGGGTTTTTTGGTGGGATTTTCTTATCACAGCAGCAAACTCTTTTCCTTCTAGAATATCACAGCATTTTTACTGCCTCTTAAAATAGTATTACTTTTTTGAAGGGTCATTGCCATTTAAATTGTAATCTCAGAAATCTCATTTAAAGTGATGATATTAGCACTCAGATTATTTGAATGAAATCAGAAATGCTGCCCTTGTTTTCTTGCCTCCAACAACAGACTTAACTTCCTATGCTCATTTATGTTGTCCAGATCAAGTGGAGCAAATGAAAGGATAGGTAATTTTATTGGATTCAATACTCTTTGAATGCATTTAGAAGTGGCTTTACAGTAATGATTTTGGCATCCCCTCTATTATTTAAAAACCCAAATGTTTCTGTGATTCCTCAGTGAGTGTGGAGTAACTTATTTTGTCCTTTTCCTTGCAAGTAAAAGATTCAATGTGAATATGTGCCTTCTTACTACCACCTATTTTTAAATATATTTAAGAATTTTAATGTTTGATGTTTTGTGGTTTGAGCTTGTTCCAATGTATTCAGACACAGAGTAACAGATTTTCATACAGAGGATTTTTCTATTTCCTTCCTTATTTTTCACTATGCAATACAGAACAAAGTAAATTTTACTTTGAGATCAATAATAGTTATACAGGACAGCATACAGAGCCACCAAGAGAAGGTCAAACCATGTCAAACAAGCCTGATCTTGTGCTGAGGTTACTCTAATAAAAAAGTTTGAAGTGTTCCAAAGCCCAGGGAACTGTGAACAATACAGCATTTTGTGTGTCTAGCTGGGAATATTGCCTCAATTAAAGGCAATATAGTCACAAAGGTATATAACACAAAGAAATGGTTTCATGAAAATCCAATGGTCTGTATTTTAGTCTTTCTTCCTTTAGAACTCAGTTTCTTCAATAAATGTGCGTCAATGGAATGGATAATTTTACTTCCTGATACCTTACTTCCCAATTCCTGATTTTCAGTGACTTTCTGATTATTTGTTTTTTTTGGTAGCAGAACTTCTGAAAAATATAACAATCCTTCCTCTCTCAAGTTTGTGATGATACTTGTATCATTAATGTTTTAGATTGTTCATAATAGAATAAAATTTTCTTTGCAACACAGAGGGAGTGGTTATAAAAAGCTCATCTCCTTCTACTGATTGGTTATTCCCTTGAGACCTCTATTCTAATAGCAGTTGAAATGGGGTATCCAGTAAAAGGCATACATGAATATGTGGTTCCTTAGGTATCAGTCTTCAGAGAGTCGAAGTCGCTACAAGGAAGATCAGGAAGCTATGTGTTTTGTTCCACTTTCTATCACTTTCCTTCTTAGAACACTGGAAATTCTCACTCAGGTGGTCAGTTCTTACTGGTTATTGTGTGAGACATTACAGCAGCTGATATTACTACTTGCAGTGATGAATAATGTGAACTTATTAAGTATGCTGTTGCCATAGAAATTCCAGAGTTCTTTAATAATTAATGTATTGTTAAAAGTAAAAAGTATTTAATGCATATGTTTGTTGTGAGGAATTTATTTTCAAGACAAGTTTTTATAACAACTCAGTCAAAAATAACTATAATATCAAAATGTATCTACTCCCAAGAGTAGATCTTACCAAAAAATATGTCCTCCTAAAACAAATACTAATTAGAAAACATTTTTGCCTTGATTTACAGTAAGCAGAGATTAAGCTCTTTTCTATCTGTACTGAGTAAGAGGAAAGTTCTACTTTGAAATAACAAGGTACATGGTAGTAGTCATTAGAACACAGAATTTTTTTTTTTATATATTGCTCCATACGGTGTTATAAGTTGCTATTTGAGCTATCATTCTCTAGATTTTTTTCATACTGTGTCTCTTTACATGAGCATCCACTGGAGGCAACTGTAGTATTCTTCTTAAGACATTAAATATTTTTCAGAGTTGTGCTACTCCAAAGATCTATATACATTAAAAAATGATGTCATATGCAGACTATTATGAATCAACTCTCAGTATTACACATGGAGGAAGAGAAGAGCCTTGTGCTGTTACATGACATTCAGTACACGTGCATGATTTTTGGTGTGGGTGAGAACATCATTCCCAGAATGTTCTTTTAAATTTAAAAAGTATATTAAAGGCAGCTGCTGTGGCTGTTTGGAATGAGGGCTGCTCAGTCATAATATCACAGCAGAGAAACAAAATTGCAGATTGCACCAGGGTATAAAATGGCTTTTGTTCTGCAGGCAACAGAGAACAAGGCAAACAGCTATTTTGGATTATACAGGACATGTAACTGTAACTGGATTAAAATCCTTCCTTTTTAACTTTATCTGTCCACATCCTTTGCTAAAATAGGTTGTATATTCCAAGAGTGAGCAACAAATCTGATGAGTGCTTTTCAGCCTCCAGTGCATTGCAGCAGTTTTTGTTCAGGCAACTCCTGGAGCAGCATGGCCTTACCCACAGCATTCCCCTACTTGGCCACCTTTCCTGCCTTGGGCAAAGCCGTGCTGCCTTCAGCCAGCTGTTACACTCACACAGCACATTGTGCCACATTCACCTCCACAGCTCCTAAAACACAAGTGGATGTAGGTCGAACAAACATCTCGTGCAGGTGGCACCAGAGGTTTGCTAGGTGTTCATGTTATCTTCCCTGATGGTCTGCTCCAGGTGGCTTGCAGAGATTCAGCACCAGAAGACTGAGGCCTTTCGTCTGTTTTGAGAGAATGCTCTCTGGCACAGATGCAAGGGACTTGGAGTCATTTTCTTTTGGGCTTGTTTGGCTTGTTTTTCACTTAAAAGACCAGTAATATTTTGAAAACAGCAATAATGTTGAGAACAGAACTTATAGGAGTTTTTGGAGATTCAGAGTGCTTATTTTGGTATGAATTTTGCTCATCACTCAAGATTGCAGGTGACAATCCCTGGCATGTCTGAATTAACCTCACACTCCCTCCCTTTCTGCCAAGAAATCCTCTGAGTATATACTTCATTTTCACAAAGTATTGAGAAGATCTCACTTAATTGTGGTGTTTCACTGTATGGGGCTCAGCACTACTTCTTTTGTAATTGAGATTGAAAGGGCTACAGTTTTCAGATCATTTCAATCCCACCAGATTGGGTAATTATATTTTGATCAAAAGCGAAAAACAGCATTTGATGATTCGGAATCATTTTGTTGTGCATCGTAGGGATGGTATGATA
Source organism: Haemorhous mexicanus (assembly GCF_027477595.1). Classification (NCBI taxonomy): domain Eukaryota; kingdom Metazoa; phylum Chordata; class Aves; order Passeriformes; family Fringillidae; genus Haemorhous; species Haemorhous mexicanus. Next base: position 114,215,702 of record NC_082341.1, read on the forward strand.
AAGATCTGATCAAAATTTTTAGAAGTTCAGTCTATTAAATTCTACAGCATCCACTGTAAACATTTTTTAATAAAGCATTTCTGCTATTTTGCCATGCATTGAAATTGTTATTCTCATTAAGCTTAGGAATGACACACTGCAAACAAGAAACATTAATCAAAGTGTTTGTTATAATATCAGATCATCTATTCACTAATTATTTACAACATGCCTAAGGCTGATCTCTGAACTTTCTGCATGGAAAATCCTGTTCATCTGCTCTAGCCTAACCCCTGAGAATTGCTTGTACCTCAATGTTGAAGCAGCAGGTAAAGGAAAAAGCAGGGAATAAAAAAAGTGGAGGACTTGATTGGACAATGATTTGTAGTATGAAACATAGAGAAACAAGGTTTTTTTTTTTTCTCTTTCAAAACCCTGACTTTGTTTTCATCTGCAGAGAGGACAGTGGGCACCTGTTCAATGCAATGGAATAGCTGTTCCTATATACTGATACTAACTAAAAGTAAATTGAATCCCTAAATCACTGGCATTTATTTTTATACCATGACTACACATGTTTTTCCATAATGGTTCTGCTGGAGTTGTTCTTGCTTATTACTTGCTTCTGGTCTCAAAAGCTACCCAGTCATCAACACCAAAAAAAAAAAAAAAATCTCCTCTTACTGAATCCATAGCTAAAACAGTCAGTTCTGTGAGCCAGAGATAATGCTCTGAATCTCTTGACTACTCTGTCTTATAGATTTAGAAAGACTGCTTTAAACTAATATGTAATTATGCCATACAAAAACTATTACATAGAGATTTAAAATTCTACCCAATCTATGCCAGATATGCCACCGTATTTTCAGTGTGTGGTTTTACTCTTACAGCAGCATGCATCCTACAAGTGATCATGTAGGAACTGCTGACAGAGAGCAGCCTCCTGTTTAGAACTGAGTAGGATTATTCCCATTTCAGTGTAAAGCCTGCTATTTCTGTATTCTATAGGCACTGCTGCTGACAGGTCTGTGATGAAGGGCTCACCATCTATGTTTCAGAATCCTTTCCTGAAATTAAACTATTAATCCACAGGGGAACTTCCAAGCAATATTGTGTTGCTTCTTTATTGTCATATTATGCTGCAATACAGAAGGGAAACTCTGTAAAAGTAAATTTGTTGCTTTGCTCAAAACCTGTCATTTTCACTGGGGAGCAGCTGCTTTGTGAAAATATTTGCTTCAAATAGTCATTCTGCAGAAATTTTTACGTTGAAGCTGGACTTGTTGAAATAAAAAAAAATAGTAAAATATTTTCACTTGCTGATGAGTATCCAGTGAAGCTGTGGCTTAGTGTAATTATTCCTTGCACATAGACCTTATAGATCATCTAGTACAACCATCCTGCCATAGGAATGCACATTTTCCACTAGAGCAGGTTGCTCAAAGCCATAGTCTTGCCTTGAACATTTCCAAGGACAAGGCATCCGCAACTTCTCTGTGCAACTTGTCCCAGTGCTTCAAAAAATATCCTCCTTCAATCTATCCCTTTTCAGCTGGAAGGCATTTTCCTTTGTCTGATCACTACCTGCCCCTGCCCTACCCTACCCAGCTGTCTTGAGGCCCCCTTTAGGTGCTGGAAGGTATTTTAAGGTCCTCAAAGTCTTTTCCCCTCCAGGCTGAGAAACCCCAACTCTCTCAGCCTGTCTTCATAGGACATCTGTTCCAGCCTCCTGATCCTTTTCCTGGACCTCCTCTGGACCCACTCCAGGAGGTGTCCTTATGTCAGGAGTCCCAGAACTGTTTATTTATTTATTCAGTTGATCTGTTACCTTCGAGTTAAGCTAAACAAAATTTATGAAAGGAAATAGATGAAAATGCATGAAACAGGTTAAACAATGTTATTTTCACTAGGAAAACTGTGGTATGATGATCAAATTTTTTATTCCCCCAGGCCCACCTTGACTGGTTAAGAGCATTATATTGAAATCTTTTCACAGAATCCCAACTAGAATTAGAAAGAGGATCTATATATTTAAATTAGAACTGGTTACTGAGACTCAGTGAAACAACTGAAATAATGTGGTTAACCTAACTTCAGTATTGTAGAGATGTGCATATGGTGGGAGACAGGGGTGGTCGTTGAAACCAAAGTAAAATTGATTTTTTAATACAATTCCAACATGTGTTGTTTCTATTTAGCTCTTCCACTGATAAAAATTATATAAAAGTTAAAAATGGTGTGGCTCTGTCTCCTAAAATAAATTTAAGCTGCAGAAAGATATTTGACAATTCAATATTTGTGGTCTGAGCAATAAGAATAGGAATTAATTAGTTTCTGAAATACATTTTTGAAACTTTCTAAAACTATTGTAAGGATGGAAGAAGTGATAAATACACTACTGATTTGGTACAATTCCAAAAATAATTTAGAATATGCATTCTAGATTTGAGATGACTGAATAATCTTAAACTTCTCCTGTCCTGGCACCTGGAAGTTGGTTTTAACTTCCAGAATATTGTTCTTCAGTAGAAGTTCATTCCAATCAAATAGAGATGGCCACTAGGCCATATCACCTCTTAAATTATCATGAAGAACATACCTGCCCCTATCTACCAGTTTATCATATTTTTTACTCCTTTACTAGGAGATTCTGTTCCATATGGCAAATCTTATGGGTATTTTAATATTAAATGAACAGAAGATACTTTGCTTATGAAGATATATTTAAAAAATCATTATCATTTGCTTTGCAATGAGAGATTTGGAGGCAAGAGAAGTAATTATGAAATGCATGGAATGCATTGAATGGCTGGTAAAACACCCATTTAAAACGGTCAAGATGCAGTACACAGAGAATTCTACTTAGTCCTTAGGCTTGCAAATAGCACAGCGTGAATAATAAATATCAAGGTTATCTAACTCTGGAAGGATGAGAAAAATGGAAGCAATCTCTAGTTGCTCACTTGATGAGATGTTACTGAAAGATAAATACTGTCTCACATCCATGAAATGGAATGCTCCTGAATTTTTTTTTTTTTTTTTTTTAGATTGAGTAAGCAACACTTGATTTTGGAGAATTTTGACATCTGAATGCATAACAGGGAAATAGTTCTCAAAAGGAAATCTCTTGCTGTGTTCTGAGTTTTTGATTTGTGAAAACCTGAGAATTAAAATGGTCAGAAGTCAAGGCAGCTCTGTAAAGATATCTTCTTTCTTCAAATCTCCAGTCTCTTAGTAAGAGATTGTGAGCTGCCAAATAGTGGTTCCCCTTGAGAGAAATCCTAAACCAAATCATAACAGTCAGTGTCAATCTTCTATTAAGATTAAATAACTTCTTTTTACAATGCTTGCCAAACAAAGCTTTGACTCCCAAATGTGTATGCAAATATATTGCATAAGCAGATGAAAATAATATATTCTCCATACTTCTTTTGCCCCCTACGAAAAATCCTTTTTTTTAGCATGAAAAGACCAAGTTTAAGTTGAGCTCAGCTATCCATCCTCCACTTGCTCGGGTGTACTAAGCTGGCCCTGGGAGTTGCACTGGCCCAGTGGTGAAGAAGGAGCAAAACCAGACTTAACAAAGAGCTGGGCAGGCTGGCACACACATTGCTCCTTCCCTCTGCAAAGGAAACAAGGTACTAGAGGCAGAAGTTAGCCAAAGCTTGTAGGTCACAGTAAATCTGAAGTTATTGCTTCTCAGGTTAACATTGAGAAAGAAGGGACAGCAAATTTGGAATCTTTCCTTCCTTTCCTTCCTTTCCTTCCTTACCTTCCTTACCTTCCTTTCCTTCCTTCTGCAGAGCGCAGAATGCTATGGATCTCCCATTTTTAGAGAAACTTGACTTTTTTCATCATTCTTGGTTCTGGGAGACTGAGGGCATAATTAAGGCACTCTTGTTCCATGATTAGACTTTAGTCTAGTCACAAATCTAATATGATTTTGGAAGAGGATTGTTTCAGATTGCAAAGCAAGATGCATTCTATTACCATCTGCATGGCAGTTGTCTTTTGTCAAGCCGGCAATTTTCCTTATCTCTCTCCCTGAGTGATATACAATCACTCCTCCCTCGGCGGGGGACATCTGCTGATAACAGGGTATTGAATGTCACTGCATGGCTGATAAGAACTATAACAACCCACTGTGAGATGTTCTGCCCAGAGGGAGGAGCCAAGCATTGCTACCCAGATATAATCTGGAGATTCTGACACCCCAGCACAGCTTTTCTCCACTAGATTCCCCAGAGGAACAGCAGCTGCTTCTACTTCCACGGATCTTTGGAGGAAGAATACACCCTTTCTCTACAGGACCCCCTGCTCCAGCAGAACCACATCTGACACTTCAAGAGGACTGCAGCCACTTCTCCAACTGGACTGCTACCAACACCCTGACCAACAGGGTTGAGTTCTGACTCTGTCAGTGTTGTTCTAGTGTATTGCATTGTTTTATTTATCTTTTTAGGGCTTTTTTTTTTCTTCCCTATTAAAGAACTGTTATTTCCTGCTCCCATATTTTTTGCCTGAGAGCCCCTTAATTTTAAATTTATAGCAACTCAGAAGGGTGGGGAGGGTTTGCATTCTCCATTTCAAGAGAGGCTCCTGCTTTCTTTAGCAGGCACCTGTCTTTCCAAACCAAGACAAAGACACTGGAGATTATGATACATCAAGATGGTCATTAGCAGAAAACCAGAGCTTGCATCATGGAAATTCACTTGGTTAGTGCCCAGGAATAGCTGGTTAGTGCCATTAGAAATAAATAGCACTTTGGCTGTTTCTTGATTAAGACAAACATAACTTTGTACTTGAGGATGATGCATAGTAGATAAAAGTACCCTTACAACAATCATACCCACAACAATGCAAAAGCTCTGCCCTGTTTTTGTGATCATGCTTAGAGGATTTCTGTTCTTGAAATTTTTTCAGCATATTGGTACTGAAATGTTAAATCATCCTCATGGCCATTCTCACACTCTTATTTAGGCTTTCCATTTATCCTGTCAAGGATTCTGCTTGGCTTCCCCACCTAATCATCATTAGGTTGGCACACTAATTTCTTCTGATTTTTCTAGCAACCTCTAGAGGTTTTGCTTTCCTGTAGGGAGTTCCCTCCCTTAAACCGTTCTGGACTCAGGGCTGGCATTTTTCTTCTCTGTCTATATGAGTTTGTATTTCGTGAAATCAAGATTTTTTCCTATGGACAGGCTTTTTTTACCAAATGCACTCCATCACATTGCATTCTTCATTTATCATACCACAAATGTATGTGACATATGCAAACTACCTCAGCAATATTTACTTCTAAATCATTTTGTTTTCCCTTGTTGGTTGTACATAACTTCACTTAGATTTTTTATTTTTAATTTTATTTTAGATTTTGGATCTATGTGAACAGAAAAACTCAGAAAAAAATAATTATAATTATTTGGATTTATCCTGTGAGAGCAATGTGATCAATCCTGTGTTGTAGCTGTTGTAAATATAAGGTAAGAGTTGTAAATATAGGCAAGAGTTTCTTGCTGTGAGTGATACAAGCTGGAAGCCTGTTTTCTTTAACAGAAGAGTGCAGCTCATGGAATGGTTTACTATCTGTTGAAACTTTTATTCAATAACAGTGTTTTCTTCAGTAGTGATACCTGTGGTGCTCAGTACATCATCTTTTATGTTTTACTAAACCGTATTTCTTATTGTGAAAACATTTTTTTTGTGTCTGCCAAAGCATATTTAACATTCTAGCTAAGTAATTTTTAAAAGAAGAGATGAGATTTTCAAAATGGAATTTTGGGTAATTTTTTTTCAAAGATTTTGAATTAAGGCATTGCATGTTTGATTTCTGGTTATAAAGAATCCACCCTGAACGTCTAAACACAGTAAATTTATTCATAACAGCTAGTAAAAGATAGCTTCAACATCTGTTGAATAGCTGATGTCTGTCATATATTAGGGAAAAAAATCATAAGACCAGTTATTTTTTTAATTTTAATTGGTAGAAATAGATTATGATTAATTACTCAAAGTATTCAATGAAGATACAAGCTTTGTGTTCCCAACTGGACCAAAAAGCAAGGACTAAATACAAGTTATTTGTTTTAGAAACAGAACTCTGTTTTTAGGGAAGAAATTCTATCATCACTGTAAGCTCATGCTTTGCTTATCAACTTCTGCCAACTCTTTTTCTATAAAGAGAAAGCTCCACCTGTTTGCTTCAAGTCCCTTTGAATCTTCACTTGTGAAAATTCTTTGTGCTGTCTTTGGTTCACAGAAAAGCCTTATTTTTTCCTTTTTTTTTTTTCCTTTTCTTGTCCTTTTATTTAAAGTTTTTTTTTAAATTTCTTTCTCCTGGAGATTGGCACTACCATAGTTTATTTCTTATCATCTAAGACTAAAGTTGACCAAATTTTGTCATTTAACAGGTCTGCAGCTTTTCTAGTGCACATAGAGAGAGCTTGTCAAAGAAGCTGTGTTTTTGTTCATCACACTTTTTAGGAAAGTATCTTGTCTGGCTTTGAAGCCTGCCTCTCCCTGGGTGTTTTTTTTTTTTTTTTTTAACTTCTTTTTAAGCAAGTCAACACCAAAAAAAAAGTTTGGGACAATTTTTTTTTTTTAATCTATTTTCAGTTTTGTGCCTCCAGAAATCAGTAAGGGCTTTACTGAGCCTTTAAGGTACTGGGCCATGCTGGGGAAGGTGTGGATTCACATTCCTCCAGCAGGCACTCTGGGAGGCATTCTGCCTCTGGTAAGTACAATCCTCTGTACAGCTATGGAGCACTGCCTGCTGCTCCCTTCCCTAATTGCTGTTTCCTCCCACAGCCAGCAGCTTCTGATGATTACTGAGAGGAGACCGTGACCCCATTTCATCTGCACCCCTTTTAGAGTTGCTGCTGCTACTAGCACTAAACAGAAGCTTTTTATGGTTTATTTTTATTGTACATATGGTACATGTCAGAGATTTACAGTGTTGTGCTTCCCTAAAAGGCAGTTCCTAAGAGCTTAGCTGATTCATTAGGGCATATATGTATTATTAGAGATTTAATGTTAGTACTAAAATAATTAGAGCTTACAAAACAGGAATGCAAAAGACCCAAAAGATTTATTATTTTCCTTTTCCCTGCTCATTGCCTTGAATAACTTTAACAGTATGAAAAATGTGTGATTTGAAAGCTTTTAGGTTTATTATCTACCTTTCTGCATAGGCATTGGGGTAAGTAACTTCTGACCATTCTCAGCCTTTCTGATGGAATTTTCTAGGTGATGTTGCAAATTTTCTTTTTTTTTTTCCAACAATAATGAATAGAGGTGTCTGTTTTAAGTACTTTAGTCACCAGCTGCTAAACAGGAAAAAAGTTAGATTCAAACAGAAAGGCTGTGTTTCTCTTTAAAAGAATCAGAATTTAATCATCTTTCAATTCAGAAAATGCAGAATTCCTCTTCTGCTTAGAGAAAAAAGCTCCATGAAAATTGCTCAGAAAACAGCTGAAAATTTAAAAAACTGCCAGATTTGGGGGTTTTATTTTCTTATGTTGGGTTGTTTGGGTTTTTTTGGTTGGTTTGTTCAGGTCTTTAAAGAGACTTGGGAATGTTCACTAGATTTCCTAGTGCTTGATGTTCATTCATGTTCCTTATCTCTTCACACAAAGGTCTGTGGCATAGTTCAGTTGTGAAGAAAGAAAGGACTGTGGTACAAGAAAAATTAACAGCGGCAAAATGTGCCTTAAGAACTTATTTTGTTACGAAGAAGGAAGGGCTTAACACACAGCAGTACTTTGAATATTTCAAAGGGCATGAGAATTTTATGATCAACTTTGGCACGAAAAAGAGGCAGATTAAAAAAATAGGTTTTTACCACAGAAATTACTGAAACAAATCAATATAATATTATGCCCCTACTAGAAAATCAAAAAATAATGAAATCATTTTCCCTGAAAGGAACTGTCTTTGACAGAGGCAGTTGTTTCCCATGGGATATTATTTTTATATTTTAAAAAAATGTAAAAAAATGTAAAAAAGGAGAAACAATTGTGGAATACCTCTATATCAAGAAGCATCTGCGGAGTGGTGGCGGAGGAGGCTGATGATCCAGCATTTTTGGAAAGGGGCCAAGGCTCAGAGCTCTGCCCTTGCACAGGTTCCTTCTCAAGGGCTGACAGCGGCTGCAAGTCCATGGTGAGCATTACACCGAGTTTGTGCAAGCAAGCACTTTGTGAATTGCAATGGCCCAGGGTGAGAAGTGCCCTTATGGAGCTTTGTAGCAGAAGCAGCTCTCAGTTTTAGCTCGTAAGTGGCTAAAAATTGACTTTGAACTGTGAAGGGATTTTTGCTTGTATAGGAATGATATCCTCAGAGGAGCTGTTCTCTTTGAGAGTAAAAGATTGTTTTAATAATACATTCAAGTTCTGCTCAGAAAATACATTTTAGAACAAGTTACCTAGCTTTGAAGTCACAAATAGATACATTTTTGGATCCAGGTGTTTAATGTGGAATGTGCATTTAGCATGGTAGATGTACAGATAATTGAAAAAAATAATTCCTGCCTTAAATCTTAGGTTTATGAGCAAACCTGGTCAAACAGTTTTTCAGCATAATATATCACTTTTAATTTAGTGAGTCACTCTGCAATAATTCATTATGGTTCAGTTAACAATACAGATGATAACTTTCTTCTCCCATGGGACTTGCTTTACTGCAATGACCGCTTTTTCTAGAAACAGACTGATTTCAAGGAGAAACTATCAGATCTAGGATAGACCCTTTTGGGGGAACAGGGAAGGGGAAAAGATGAGCAGCAAAGGCAGATCATTTATGGGACACAGAATGAAGCAATTTCAAGTTCAATTTTCTTGTTCCATCCCTTTCCCAAGTCATTTCTTGAGTTAATAAATATTTTTTTATTGAAAAATAAATATTTGTTTGTTAGAGGGGGAAAAGAAAGAGAACTAGACCTCATCTATTACCACAGTAGAATATGTGTCCAGATGAAGGTCTATGTGTATGTGTCCAGATTGAAGGTCTTTGCCTTATAAGAACTGTGGGTATTGGCTATGAAAGAGTGAAACTGTCTCAGCCAAATTTCCCAGTCTTATGTTCTCATTGAAACTGAAAAACTTTAGTAGTTTCTCATCTTCTTGGTTTCTAACATATCTATTGGTATCATTTTCTAATATCACAGGATATTTATTGTGGGTTTTTAACATCCAGACACTGCAATTTAAAACAATTTATCAAATATATTTAAGGTTCATATTGAAAGGCATAATTGGAATTTCTTTGTTTAAAAGAATTTTAAAAACCCCAAAACCTCAAAATACTTGATCATTCATCAAGACATATAAAGTTAATGAAATTAATAAAAAAATATAATGTTTCGGACTGCATATGAGGCATGAAAATGTTTTGCTCTTTGGAAATAAAGCTTAAGGACTGGAGGGAAATATGAATGGAAATAATTCTAATTTTTAGTTATTTGCAGTGTTAAGAAGACTTGCAATTTTTTTTTTTCACTGTTGTTTGTTTAAAGTACCTGCCAAAACACCCTGATTTGCTTCATTCTTAGCAATTTAACAGTATCTGCAGAGTGATGAATGAAGATATTCAAAAGGTAGAAGTTGTAGAAATATATTATTCTTTATAATTATTATATTTATATCTCTATAATTAATGTAACAATTATAAAAGAAAACTCCACTTAAATATATACTTTATTTCATATGCATATGTGTATGGTTTTTTCCTTTATGGACACTACAGAAAAGTAAAAAAAATATTGAGGAGCTAACTAAATGAAATAGTCCTTTTGTATGGGGATGTAAAACTATGGGCAGAACTGGATGCAGCATTGTACTGAATGTTTCTATCACTATTTTAAATGCAAACAACTGTAGTAAGTGATTAAAGTTCATGTAAAACAACTGTGGAGAAATTAAACAGGTGTGAATTTTGGATTTAAATCAGCCTGAAGAGCAATAGACCTTGTCTGTGGTGGGTGCCTGTTTCAAATTAAGATTTGCCACACACGGGTGAGGTGGATTTAGGTGCACAAACTATTATCCACCAACATCTCACTTCTTAGAATTCTGTGTCTGCACACTGGAAGCCTCTATGTGTGAATCAACTAACAAAAAGATATTTTAGCTGTTTTTTTTTTTTTTTTTTTTTAATATTGCTGGAAGGAAATGATAAAGAGTTTATGCTGCTATTAAACTGCTTTAAATTTTATTTTGGAATAAATTCCAGAGCTGAGACCTGTCTCCTGGTTTCCTCTGGGATAACACAGTAATTTTCTCCACAGCCTAAATTAATGTGACTTTGGAATAGAACCTCCAGTAAATCATCAGAGAAATATTATCTTCAGCTGAGGTGAGCCAAATTACCTGAAGCAAGGATCTTTTGCAGAATGGATGAAGTTACAATTCAAATGCAATATCCCACCAATGTCCCCAAACTAAGTGGATAGAAATTATAGAAATAACAGCTGACATTTAGATCCTTATTTAGGAATGCACTGGAGGCAGGTTGTTCTAATTCCAGTTGTTGTAATTGGTGCAATTGACAGTCTTGTGGTTTGTGAGTAGTTTTTTGTCCTGTGAGAAGTAATGTTTAGTTGTGGTAAACAACAATATGTCTGTCTGAGTTCATGGAAACCTGCACCACCACCTCCCAGAGCTAGATTAAGGGGGCTTGTATAGCCTGGATGCCGCAGTTCCAAATTGTGTTTGGAAGTCATGGAAGTAGCTGCCGCCTGCAAAGAGCAGGATAAGCTTTATGAATACCAAGGAAGGAGGACACTGAAGCTTAAATTATAAAAACAAACAAAAAAAACCCAAAAAAATACACCAACAAACAACAACAAAAAAAAAAGAGTAAGATCAACTTTCAACAAGCTCCCTCAAACTTACTTAGCAGTACTGAATGGTGATTTTGCATAGCCATCTGCTTTCTGCAGAGACCATCTCTCTCCTTAATAGTTTATACAGAAGATCAAAGAGTTAACTGCTGTTACCCCTAGTACATGAAAAGTGCTGGATTTTAAATCACAAAACATTCTTCCTTAAGAGCTCCATATTTATATGTTGAGATTAAACTAAAGTAGCATCACCATCTGTTACTGTGCCATGTTGTGATTCCACAGCACCAGCACAGTGTCCTAGGGAGTGTCAGATAGGAAAACAGGAGGAGAAAGAGGACAGATGCAGTCAATAGAGCAAAAGTACAAGTTCAATAAATCCAAAGTGTAATTTAATTTTAAAACAGTCTTTTAAACTGAACTTAGATCATCATGTGCTCTAAACCTTTGCTCCCAACCTTTGTAATAGCTGCTTGCCTGCATCAACATAAACATGCCTCTGCCTTGTTCATTGTTCTTAAAACTGACTTTTGTATAAGGCCAAGTTCACGACAGAAAGCCATGCCAGTAAAACTTTTATTCTTCTTATTTTAAGTGCCTCGCCTATAGCTGCAATACATGTTACTTTAGAATGATGCTGAATTATGTAGACTACTTTATGGTATTCTAGGATTTTGCATTAGATTGCATAATTAGAAAGAAATCATGCAAATATCATCAAAGTCTAATGCTAAATAGATACTGTGTATAAAAAGAAATTGAACAAAATCACCTGATTTAATACCATCATGTATATTGTGACCATAAGGGATGAATAGCATAATATTTTTCACCCTTTTTTCCAGAATATATTTTAATTTTTTAAAAAATGCAATTTTATGTACATACATTGCATCTCTTTCCCTTTGCACCGATGAAGGTATAAGGCTTCCAGCAATCCTTAGGATAGAGCAGAGTGGCGGAAGATCTGCCCAGTGGAAAAAGACCATGTGGTGCTGGTCAGCAGCGGTTGAACATGAGCCAGTGTGTGCCCAGGTGGCCAAGAAGGCCAATGGCATCCTGGCTGGATCAGAGTAGCGTGGCCAGCAGGACCAGGGCAGTGATTGTCCCACTGTACTCTGCACTGGTGAGGCTGCACCTCAAATCCTGTGTTCAGTTCTGGGCTTCTCACTCAAGACATTGAACTGCTGGGGTGCATCCAGAGAAGGGCAACAGAGCTGGGGAAGGGCTTGGAGCACAGTTCTTATGGGGATTGTCTGAGAGAGCTGGGGTTGTTCACCCTGCAGAAAAGGAGGCTCAGGGGAGGTCTTATCACTCTCTACAACCATCAGAAAGGAGCATGTAGGTGGAGGTCAGCATCTTCTTCCAGGACATGGTGACAGGACAAGAGGACATGGCCTCAAACTGCACTAAAGGATGATCAGGTTGGAAGAGTTTCTTTACTGAAAGGGTGTTTAACAACTAGAATGAGCTGCACAGGGAAGTGGTGGAGTCACCATCCCTGGAGGTGCTCAGGAAACGCCTGGACATAACTAAACCACAGCACTGAGTGCTGACATGGTGGCATTGGGTCAAAGGTTGGACTTGGTGGTCTTGGACTTATTTTGCAACCTTAATGATTCTGTGATTCCATAGCACTTAAGGCAGATTTGAATGCTGTCTGACTTCAGGTAACATCCTCTGTGTAGAATCCCCAAGTGATCCATAAAAACAGTAGAAAGCTTGTTCAGTGCTGAAAATGGTTGCAGTTAATCCTGATTTATGATGTTCCCTATGCCACTCTTTCATGAATTTTATCCAGGGACAGTATACTGCAATGAAATGAATGACATATATGACAGGAGGATATGTGAGTCAGAAGAATCAGTCTCAGTTTGGAAAAAAAAACCCTCATATTTAGTTAGTGCTTAAAATAGTATGGCAACATGATTTTGCTGGTTTTTCATCTTTGTGCTTTAAACAGCAAGTGATATTTTAAAAAGCATCTAGTGATCAATAAAGGAAATAGTAGTGAAAGTTAGAAGGACATGAAAGCTATCAGGAAGCAAACATGAAGGAAATTATTACAGCAAGTATTAGCTAATAGCTTTGATGTTAATAGTATTTGAAAAGAAGAAAGTTGCCAGTGTTCAAATTCTTATGTTCACCCTGATTATACTTTTCTAGCGTCCAAAAGGAGCTACAGAACGAGCTTTAACAAGCCCTGTGAAGTTTACCTTGATACACTACATCTAAATTACCATCAGCTTAGGAACCTGGAATAACTTCTGAAGAGATTTGGGTAACAAACCCGTAAGCATTTTCAGCTTTAAGAGTCTCAGCTGGCACCTGGGCAGGAAGACACAGGAGGAGGAAACACAAGCATCAGTTGTAACAGAATTGCCTACCAGAAAAAGCTGCTTGCACAGGTCACATTTGCTTACAGGTGAGGACCCGACAGGGACTCCCCATCCTCAGATATTAAAACAAAATAGAAGAAGTGTAGTTTGAAGCATGTTTTACAGTGGGTATATTTTTGCACATTTTAGGTGGTGTCTAGCATGTTGCACATCTGAATCAGCAGGGTTTTTTGTCACAAGCATCATCCTGAAATGAAGATCATTTTCTTTTGGACTTCTACTGTGGATTCATCTGATAAAGAGCTTCAGAAGACTCATTCAGGCTGTCCTGACACAAGGCCCAGCATGGAGTGTGGTGTCTACTTTGACCTCATCTTCTAACTTTTGGGCTTCTGATGAATATCTGTAGCCATCTGTGAACTCTCCTAATAATCAGTCAGAAACTGGAGGAACATTAGCTTTTTTTTCTTTCTTTTTTTTTAAACAATGTATCTTTTTTAAAAAAACCCCAGCAGCTGCCTAGGGTTTGAAAGCAACCTCAAATAAATTCAAAATAGCTTGCAAATTGTGAGGAAGAAATGTGGTTGCTCTTCCACTGTTGAGCTCTCCGACCTCTGATTATGTTATTTAAAATAGATATGGGGAAAGATCTGTGTTCTAAATTAAAATATCTTTTTATTTTCTAGAAAAAATACTTAGGTTACAATGAACTATCTTGTAGGAAATAAAACTTTCCATAGCTCTTCCAACCTGCCAGGAAATTCAGCAGCCTGCTGCTCTAATGCCTCTGAGATGTCCCTGATTTAAAAATTTTTGCCTCAGTTTTGCCAACAGAACACATGCCAAATCACAATCAAAGAATTAAGAGATTTTTTCTGTTGTGCTCCAGGTGCACTTGAGTAAAAGACTACAGATGCTGCTTCAGGTCTTGATTCTGAACTTCTAAAAAAAACTTTTCCAAAAACTGAGAATCACTGCTATATTTCATAACTCCATTGGAGAGATATGTATTGTGGATGTGTAAAAAAGGAAATAGTAAATATGTACTTGTTTGGCAGATATATATCAGGTAGACACAGGAAACAACTATCAGAGTTTTTCTGATGGATCATTTATTCTCTATGTTCTTTGATGTCAGGGGTTTAAAAATGAAACAGGAGGCATGGCTTCATGATGTTTTTCTAATGGACATAATACATCTCTCTCAATTGTAATGTCAGAAATTTAAGCAAGCTGGCAGCCAATGACCCAGAAAAAAAAAAAAAAAGTGATGGGTTTGCCCTCTTGTCCATCACCAAAACAAAGCAAAAAATATCTCTCTTCTAAAATCTTACCTGCTCTACTGCATTAGTTAATCTCTCCTCAGGTAAGTGTCTAATAAAAAAACCCTTAATAAGAAGAATGTGATGAAGTAGTCCACACACACACACACACACACACACACACACACACACACACACACAAGGTAAATCTAAGGATAATGGCTTTTAAAAGATTAAAATATTTGTTTACAGATATTGACTTAGGAACTATAAATCTGTCTCTGTAAGGAGCTGGCTGTAGTCAGGAATAAAAAACCAAGCCAGAAATAATTTAGTAGCTGTCTGGGTTCCAGCAGTTTATTCTGTACATTATGGAAGAATAAAGAGCTTCAGTGAGTCTTTAAAGCTTTTCCAACAGGACTTGAAGGAATATACTGAACTTTTTAACAATAATGTATTTGACACTTTAATTTTTTTTGATTTTACAAATTATGTTTATGTAATGTTCTTTACTCTAAATATAAACCTTTTTTTTCCCTCTAATTATCTTTTTATTTTTCTTTTTAGTATCATGTTACGAATTTAAAGTGGGTAAAATTTTAGAAGTGTTTTGTTAAAGCCTGAGGCCCAGGTGGCATCATTAGTTTGATGTTAGGAGTAGATTGTGAAGACCAAAGTTCTGCTTTAACTATCTTGTAGAATAACTAAGATATTCCTTGTATTATTCAGCCATTATAATACACATGAATGTCTTTATCTGCAGCATATCTTCAAGTAGGTTGACTGGAGTCCAACCTGCTAGTGGTTCAATAGTGAATCCAAGAAAATTTTTACAAAAATATGCTTTGTCCTATCATCTCCTTCATAAATCAAATAAAAGCAAAGGCAGTGTTTGTCAGAACATACTTCATTTTATCACTTATGTTCTAGTTGAACAAACACCACAATTACTTATTCCTGCTATGCATCCTCTTGGTTTAATTGCATACTAAGTTTTAAGGCTATGTCAATTAATTCAAGTGTTTGACCACTTCTGCTATGTCTGAACAAAAACCAGGTCTTCCTGGTAAGAAACTCAACTCCAGGGAGCAGAAATTATCTGACCAAATCCTGCTCCATATCTAAATTTAACCAGGGAAAAAGACTGTTTTTTAGACTGCCTTTTGTAGTTTTCTTTCTTTCCTGTTTGCAATAATAAATACATATTTTATTTATTGTGACCTGTCTATCATAGCTTCTCTCTTCATCTCCCAGAAGGAGAACTGCAATTCATCACTTACCTCCAGACCTCCTTGCCATAGGACTTACACTCAGATTAGCCAGTTCTGATCATTTAACAATGCAAGGCAGTCTTGACAGAGCAGGTGAGGCTTTGACTGCAGGGAAAATTTTCCTTTTTCATTCTTGTTCCCTAACTGATGACTTTTTCCCGAGCATCATAGGTTTAATCCTCCCTTCTGCCTCATCAATTTTGCATTGATATAACACATTCTTTTGATAGTGCAAGTCAGAAGTAATTCCAATTGGAAATAAATTTTTTTTCATATTTACATTTTTTTCATCTGATCATTTGCTTTCTTCTTCCATAAAAAGCCGTTCCTTCAGTGCCATACATCTGACAATCTGTTTAATTGTTCAGTTGAACATGCAGAGGCAACACAAGTGGGGCAGTGGGAGTCGACAGACTTCCACTCATGCCCAGAACAACATATGGAACATATGGATTGTCAAGAGACTTGAGAAGCTTTCATTACTTCCTGTTATCTGTCAGTTTTCACATTATAGGAACAGCATATATCTAAAGCCTGTTTTGGAGCCTTTTTTTAGTTGTGGGATTAAATTTAGGTAGTATATCCCATATTTGTAGCTACTCAGCAGAAGTGTTTATGTGAAGAGCCCTTTGTGGACTCATCCTGGTTTGACTGGATTACTACTGGAAGCTATCAAAGAGCCATAAAATCTCCAGCACTGGTTTTACCTTTCCTGTGGGCATTGACCAACATGACAGTTGTTTCACTTCACAGCTGTAGCTACAGCTTTTCCCTTTCAGCTCCCAAACCACTCAGCACAGGAATGGCAGAGCCTGTCTGTTCTGACCTGCAAAGCCTCTCTCATTACTTGCTGTCTTTGCACCCAGGAGAGGATCTAACACTGCTACAGCCTCTGATTAGACACAGGGCTCTGGAGAATGGCTGACTCCAGAGCAGAAGTGCCCAAGCCAGAAAAACATTGATTTCTAACATGTGTATCTGAAATCTAATCAAATTTCAGTAATATCAGCCCGTGACCTTTTCTCTTATTAGGGAACTTATGCACAGCTTAGTCTCCGACTCCCTCAGTGCTTTGTGTGTGCTGGTGTTGCCTTCAGCATAATTATTGGAAAATTTTGAGTGCTAATTGAGCATGATTGAATTTTGATATAAATGATGTGTACTGTTTGTGAGAAGAAAAGCATGCTTGTGTTTTTCTCAGAGTGGAAAGAGATTGGGAAAGCAAGATTTACCGCAAGACACAGAATCCTGATATTTTGTGATCTAGTTATTTTTAATACAGGAGTCTGGTGACATGGTTCCATGTAGAAAAGTACATGTTTCACTTAAAATCCATTAAATGCAGAATCATAAGACTCCTTGCAGGACTGAACTGAAGCTCAGATAACACTGTCATTGATAAACCCCTCTATTTTCAGGTGTTTAATGCAGCAATAAAAATTTTGCTTCTGGCAGAATCTTGACTAATGTCCAAACATCAAAAATACATTTTATAAAATTAGTTTTTTACACTTTCTGAAAAATCTTGGTTTTCCTTTCAGAAATAATATGAAGGTGATGTCCTAGAATACTTTGCTGAGCATTTTGATGCTTAATCTGTAATCAAAGCTGTTGCTTTCTTTCATCCTATTTTTTTTTAATTATTATCTGTTAAAACTTCCTAATTTTGCATCTACTAGTGAAAATGCTATAGTTTCACCACTGAATAAATGTATTGGTTAAGTAAATTATTGTGATCTCAAGTAAAAAAATGGGTATGCTCTCTCTCAAAAATTCTCAAACAGCTAGAAATAATAGTTCAATTTCCACAAAGTAAAATACTGCAAATAACTTTTGAAAGTATTTGTAAACTATATATTTGTCTAAAACATTTAGACACAAATTTAGAAACACAAACTTATTCACAAGGTGACTTTTGCCTAGTTTCTTTGAATTTTAGCTTGTTATCTAAGCCTGTGCTGGGTGCTCAAATAGTTCAGGTAATTTTTCCATGTGAAGATTCTATTCTGGTTTTATTCTGATTTTAGATGTTTTGAAATGTGATTTTTTTTTTTCCCTTGCAATAAAATTATTTTTAATTTGGAATAAGGATGAATGGAGATGATAAATTGTGAAATATCCAGGCTTGGTCAAGTTTTCTTAATAGAATCAAGCCTGAAGTGTAGATGAAAATCTAAACTTATACCTGTCTTTTCTAAGATATATGTTTAACAATTAAATTGATAGATTATAAGTTAAATCAAATATCTGTGAATCAAGATTCCATTTTATCCTTGTAAGTTAAATATCTTATCTGAGAATGTAGGATTTTTACAAAAATAATTGCTAAACACTAAATTTTTCTAAGCAGACTACAGGCTCATTTAAAATATGTATCATGCAATTCTAGTGTTTAAAATTTCAAACATTAAGTCAGCTAAAGCTCAGTCTTTCAAAAATCTGTTTTCTATTCTATTTAAGGACAACATGAATTTTTGTAAGAAAAACAGGTGCATCCTTCTTAAGAAAGTCACAGAAGAGGCCATGATTGCAAGAAAAATGCTCTAAACCAGCTCCTCAGAAATTTAGAGTGGATAAGAACTGCCTACCTAAAAGTACATACATACTTCTAAAGAAGATTGTTTTAAGAGTCTGCAATATGAATTTTTAAAACTTATTGCTATTGTAATTAGCAGACTGAAAATTACATGGATAATTCTTTTATAAAGTCAAATTAATCCTAAAGCTTTGTTTGGATTATGAGGAGAAATTTAATACCTCAGCAAACATGAAGAAATAGGAAGGGGGAATCTTTTCTATTTATTCACTTTTTCTTATTTTCCACTGAAAACTCTAGAAATACCCAGCTCAGGACAGCCCTTTACCTAAGAGGCTGATTGATAGACATCCATTGCTGATGAAGAATCTGTCAATAGAACATCCCACACTAATACTTTCTTTTTACACTTTTTAATCTATTGGTACTTTGCTAAGACTAAGATTTCTGCAGCTTTATTTGTACTCCTTCATTTCCCACACACAGTTCTTACCAGGAGGACATTCAGTGTTTCTGACTCCACAGGATGAAGTAAGTACTGAAGACTAACTAAAATAAAAGGGAGAGATATTTCATGTCATATGCCTAAAACTTTTCAACTAGGTGTAATGAAATTCTTCAAAAGAATCTAAATACTTTGAATACATAGAAAAAATGTCTATAAAAGATTGGACTTTAGACCTAACCTTTGCTGTCCCTTGTCTTTCTCACATTATAGAACTGAGTATTCACCATACTAGCAGTGGCACAGACAAGAAACTTGTCTGCTTCAGAAGAACTTAGAAGCATTTTGCCATCCAGTAAGGGATTATGATTTCTGGGTTTTGTTGTTGTTTTTTTTTTAACGTGTTTATATCATTCAATTACATGATAGTGCTCTGGTGACGCCTGGAAAAAAGATGTCCTTAAGGCCAATTTGTGATGACATCTCACAAATTCTAGCAATGGAGAACCTCTCCAGTGACATCACTTGGGGTCCACAACCTGGAGGGTATGAGTATTCACTGGGATGAGCATTTCCATGATTTCACATGGTGAAGAGGCTGAAACCTAAGTGTTTCAAACACATTATAACACAACATTATTTTGCATCTAGCAGAGCTCCAAGGGAAGAGTAACACATCATTGATTAGTACGTAGATGAAAAGGAGAGAAGGCAAAGTAACTATTCCTGAATGTAACTACAGAGAGAGTGGGATGAAACAGCATATAGTCATTTTTTTAAGCCCTCTGGGAAAAATCCAAAGTTGTATGACGCAATACAAAATATCATTGAAATACAAAGGATCCAAAAGCTTAGAAGTTTTGGGAATATAGTATTATTAGTATCAGATAATAATAACCTGCACAGTAGTAATGTTCAACAGATGTTAGAAAACCAATATTTAAAACTCATCATGCTTATTTGAGAACTTCAAATATGTGACTTTAGGCACAGCCCTTTTCTATAATGTCTTATGCATCTAAATTGTGCTGCAGCTGGCTTCTGGATCAGATTGATACTAAGCACACTTAGTAAAACAAATTTTCTTGATGGGATACAACTGAACATAGAATCATAAAATAATTTCAGTTAGGAGGTGCCTTCAAAGACCTTCCACTAAAAAAGGTTGATCAAAGCCACATCCAGACATTTCAGGGATGAGGCATCCACAGATTCTCTGGGCAAGCTGTTCCATTGCTCACCACCTAAATCTTTAAGTTTAAAACCACTGCTCATTGATCTGCTGCTGCAGGCACTGATAAAAGGCCTCTCTCCATCTGTGTTGCAGATGTCCTTTAATAGATTGGAATGCTGCACTAAGCTGTCTCTGGAGCTTTCTCTTCCAGAGAGAACAACCCCAACTTGTTTAACCTTTCTTCACAGGAACAGTGTTCAAACACTCTGTTCTTTCTTGTGGCTCTCCTCTGTACCTGCTCTAGCAGGTCCATATCTGTTTTGTACTGGGAACCCCAGTGATCAGCCATTCTATGATATTTTTTATTTTGCTTAGTTTGCATATAGGCTAAAGTCAAACTTCTTATATCATTCAAAAGAAAAACAAAAGGTAAAAATTTCAATTATATCTAGTAGTTAGTTACCCGTACAGCTCACAATGTTCTTGTTCTGTACAGCTCACAATGCTCTTGCTCAACAGAAAATTATGACCAGCAGATATCACCTGGGGATGCCCCACAGAACCTTATCTTTACCATACCTTTTCGTACTTTTCATTTCCAGATACATGTCAATTTATTTTCTTTAGGTTTACAGTCATCTTGTTATATTTTTAACAAAATATTATAGCATCAAAATAACTTCAGAAAGCCTATATCAAAGCCTTAATTATTCTGGTACTATAAGAGAACCATCAACTAATATGAAAAAGGTCTTGTTGCCCAATGTGATTTGAGAAAATAAAAATTTTCCCTAATTAGCAAAAAAACCCAAAGATAAAACAGCCTGCAAAAAACTGCTGTTGTCTATCTCCAAGAAAATTATTCTTTCCTTTTTCATTGCCATTACAGTAGAAATATTGTTTCTAATCAAGAATGCCTAAGAAGGCAAATTTTTCTTTGCCTTCTCCAAATAAAAAAGATAAAATAAATGGATATGTTAAATTATGCCAAAAGAAAACCATTTGAGAAACACAATACTGCAATTTTTAAAGTTTGTCTTTATGAATTTGTAAAGTATCTGTAAATATATATATTTGTACATTTATTTTTGTCATTAACTCAGTAAGCTTTTGAAGAAAGAACTTTTTCTAAAAAGATAGAAGCAGAAATTATATATTTTGAAATATTAAATATTTAGTTTATGTGCTATTATCATTAGATAATCTCTAGTTTCCTGTTTAAGTAGGGGAATAAAAAAACCCAACCAGAAAAATATTGTTTGCTTTCATGAAATAATATTATTTGAGCTACATTTTGATATCATGGTAATTAAACATGATAATTTTGATATAATGTTAAAAGCTGCAGTGTTTTTTCTTTAAGAAGTCTTCTTTTGAAAATTTAAAAAAAAAAAAAATCAAGGGAAAATGAAGAGATTTGAAGACAAAAAGCTGTAGTAGTATTCAGATCTTGTAAGATACCTGACAGTTATAAAGAAGTGAAAAAAAAATTGAAATAGTATTTTTCACCAGTTCATCGTCATCATTGTCCTGGAAAAATCCAGACACAGGGAGATGCTGACCTGTCTCAGCAGCTACACAGGGCTGAACAATAATGGAAATGGAAGCTTGCTGGGCTTCTTTTCCAGAACCCTTTGGGCTCCAAAGATGTTTTATCCATCAATCCATTAAGGTAGAATTCATATCTGTTTCTTGTGTTTTCTTTTAAAACTGAAATTTGTGCTAGAGAATTGAGGGAAAAGTGCTGAAAGAAAGCAGCCCACACTTCCTAGGCGCTGCCAAATGGCTGAAATTAAAGCCCCACGTCACTGGTCACCCACTGATAGCTGGGTAACTGGAGTCAGCCAAAGATTTTTGGTGATTACAGCCAAGGATTTTTGGTAATCACACACTGTGAGAAAGAACAGGATGTGGCTGGAGGAGCAGGCCCTGCAGAGGTAGGGCATCATTTTTCTGGGATAAATGTGCTTGTTCAAGTTTCTGGGAATAAGCACAACTCAATACTGTGCAATGCACACTTGCTCTGAGCTTAGGCCTCAGGACCCTGAACACCCCAGGCCTAGCCAGACTGAATTTCTTTATTCCTTCCTTTCTGTCTCCCTCTCTTGAATTAATCACTGTCTCTATTCCTATTTTCCCTACCCTTTTATCCAAAATCCACTGCTGTGTGCTTATACCAGAAGATCAGGGACTAACCAATTTCTGTGTGCATAGTGTAATTGTTTAATAATACTTTGTAAGATTTTGTGGGGGAAAAAAAACACCTCTCGCTTTTGTCCTTTCAACCATGTGCATCCATGAATCTTGGGTTTTTCCTGCCCCAAAAGGGTGGGACACCACAATTTGTGTCATAAAGGATGTCACTGCTTTTGGCAGAGCTTGAATATATCAGAAGGACACTACAACACATGCACAGGATATATAGTATATAGTTAGGTGCTTTCTGTGTTTCCCCCCTCAGTATGTAAACCTCAAAATCTGTAGCATAGACATGGAAATTGAAAGATGAAGATTTCTTTATTTCAGACTGTACAGTTCTGTCTTGCTGTGGTGGTTTATAGGCAATGTCCTCCTGAGTAAAAAAAATTATACAAGAGATATCACATCCAACCACTTCGTTTTTTCATAAGAATTTCAGTTACTCTGGAATACTTTGATGTCTTAATTTCTGTGACAAGTTGTGCTGTGCTTTCCCAGCAGAAGGAGCAGAAGGTCTGGAGCAACAAGGCTGTCTTTCCTTTTGATTACTCCAAGTGCTATATTGAAATACCTTTAATGCTAAGTACACATTGAAAAGTTGCCATTTGAGCTTAGCTTTTTGGGAAACAAATCTTTTAAACATCACCTTTTTACTTAGGTTAACATAAAATAAATTATAAACTCCTTTATAATGTAAAGTTGCATAAATGGAATTCCTTGAAAATAAATTTCAAAAAAGTGCTAGGTAAGTTAAGATTAATGGGTTAAATCTCTTTACACATTTTCACTCCAAAGTCAATCTCCCATTTCCCCTCCAGCAAAATCACTATTCTTAGCTTGCTTTTCTAAGAGATGCTGGATTTTTCTCAGTCTAGAGGAAAGTTGAAGGACTAGGTGATGACTGTGATGGATGACAGATGATGCACTTGTTTTACTCTGTTTGAGGCCATCCCCAGTTAGCACAGAAGATTCTTTATTGCATTTGATGTTGTACAGTGAATTACAGATCTGCCAATTAGCTATTCAGAGTTTTCCGAGCTGTTTGGAGAAGTTAGGGTATTTTCTGTCTCCTGTGCTTAGTTTTAAACAAGCCACCCTCTCCTGGCAGTGTCCCTCCCACATCTACTCCTTTGTGTCAGTGAGCCTTAAATCACTAACAATAAGATCTTATATCCTATTGCCTGTCCTCATTTTCTCATTTCATGATTGTTTTTTTTTTTACTAAGTGCAAATATCCTTAGGGCATGTTATTTCCTTTCTTTGCTTTCCCCAAGCGTTTTAGCCTTATTACTTCAGTCAAAGATATTTTCACACCCTCCTCCTCTAGTTCTGCTTGCTTAAATCATGAAGCTGTACTTTTTCTTTCACAGAGGATGTGCTTACCCTTTCTCTGCCATCAGAAACTGCCCCAGTTAAACATTTATTTGCTTTTTGCAAAATAATTGTTGAATAGTTCATTTTATTCCAGAACTGTAGCTGGTTAATTTTTTTCTCATTAGGGTTTCTGAAAGACCCTTTCTGTTTGCTTTGTTATGTTTGGAAAACCAAAGAATTCTTTTTTCCCTTTCTCAAGGACATGCAGTCTATCAATCTTGGTACGAATTCATATTAGATTGTGTGTCTGAATGTATTGTACAAGATCTAATCTTTTATTCTGTTTTCTTTTCCTTTTATATTTTTCCCTTTCTTCTCTCAGGAGACTCCTCCACTGCCAGAGTAACATAGGGGGATATATTCCTACATTTTGTGCTTATTTAGCAGAGTAGTTCACAAAAGAAGTGTCTTGAAATTATTACTGTCCAGAAAGTTTCTCATTTAATGGTTAAAGTCTTGGAGTCTGCAAAATCTTCTTCTGACTTTTCCCATTCTGAACTCTCAGTCAAAAATATATAGGTATAAACAGCAAAGCACTGATAGTGATATCTGCATCTTCTAACAGTTTCCTTGGGTATCTGATAACATTACAGAGATTAAATAATAATTCTGAGGTTTTGTGTAAATGGAAATGTCCTGCTCATATAAATTCTTTGTCTATAGTGCTTATGAAAACAAAACAATCAAGCAGAAGGATATTTTTAAACCTGAATTTTTTGAAATAGCCAGGTGTATGACATGGCTCAGAAACTCCCAAGACAAAGACAGAATTGTTCAGACACTTTTAATAATGCCAAGGTGATTATTTTCCTCTGGATTCTGACCATCAGAAAATACATTAGCAGAAATTCAAGTGTTTTACAGTCTTTACCAGTTTCTGCCGGTTTACACACAGCAAGCAGTGACTATTTTCATAAGCCAGTTAAACAGTTGTTTTACAGGCAATCCAGACCTTTTAATTCCCTAAACATTGCCAGTGAGTTGGTTAGAAATGTTGCGGAGCACCTTCACAAAACCTGTGTAACAAAATGTCACTGGAAGAAGTTCTTCCTCTGCCATGCTGAGTGCAATACTATCTCCTTTCAACTACATATCTCACAGGTAAGAAGGGTTTCTTCAAATATATTGATGAGGTCAGAAGAGATTCATGAGGGAGAAAAGTTCCCTGGAATAGGCCATAATAGGACAGGAAAGCATAAATGACATGCCACTGTAGTCAGCCCTGAATAGGGGATTATGACAGAACTGACTACTTTAAAATATTGTTCCTGTCAGCTCTTCCTGCAGATATGAGAATGAAACTCCAAAGGAAGTGAAATAAGGAAACTTTTCAGATAACATTCAAGTTCTTTTCTTTCTCTTAAATATTTTTTGTCCAAAGCTTACTTTTTTTTTTTAAGTACTGTAATAAGTTCAGGAACTTTTTTTATCTGACGCCGTCCATCCTGCTACTTCATACCTAGGAACTGAATCTCACGAGCTGGTCCCTTTACTTTGCTCTTTTTAATGGCAAAAACAGCTCCCAGGAGGATTTGGATGATTTTTTGTCCTTTCTCAAACACTTCTGTGGCTGTGTTCCCCCACACAATGATGTCATCAATATACTGGAGGTGTTCTGGAGCCTCACCCTTTTCCAGTGCAGTCTGGATCAGTCCATGGCAGATGGTGGGACTGTGCTTCCACCCCTGGGGCAGTCGGTTCCAGGTATACTGCACTCCCCTCCAGGTGAAAGCAAACTGAGGCCTGCATTCTGCTGCTAAAGGAATGGAGAAAAATGCATTGGCAATGTCAATAGCGGCATACCACTTCGCTGCCTTGGACTCTAGCTCGTACTGGAACTCTAATGTGTCTGGCCTGGCTAGCTGAGTTGGTAGAGCATGAGACTCAATCTCAGGGTCGTAGGTTCTAGCCCCATGTTGGGCACCAAAAATTGTCCTGGTTTAGGGCAAATTTGGGAGAGAATCCCCAAAAAGGGCTTCTCCAACAAACAAACCCACATGCCCCTCCCCTAACTGGTTCGGGAAGAAGTCCTCGGAGAGAAGTGGAAAAAACCTGTTTATTTGATAAGCACAGCACCCCCCAGCACACACGATGAACAATACCGGATGACACCACTCTTCCACTGCTCCAAAAAAGATGACAAATTCAGAACAGTCTCTCCTGGGGGTTTGCTCTGTTATCAGTCCCTCCAGTGCTGAGGCAGCTGCTGCAGTCACAAGGTGTAAACTCTCTCTCTCTCTCTGTGTTCCAAATCCCAGTCTGGAGCAGTCAGCAGGTCCAACGGGGTGGGGGGAACAGTCCAGAAAGGAATTTGGACTGTTTAGCTAAATTAACAACTAATGGCGGGGGGGAAAGAAAGCAAGAGTGCTCCAAGCAAAGCGGAAGCGAAGCAGAAGCAAGAGCAAAAAAAGCAAAAGCAGGGGCAAGAAGCAAAAAGCAGCAACATGCACTGGTGCTATCTGGATGTCCCGCCGAGTGGCTGCTAAGAGGCCAAAACAAAACCTTCACTCCACCATTCTTAAAGGCACAGAACATAATATCCAGCATAAATTACACACACACGAATGGGGATAACAGTCACCCTAGGACAGATATAAATGGGAAAATCATCAGAAATACAAGAAAAATAGAATATATAAGAGAAAAAAATCATAATTTAAAAAAGAGGATGGTTTATTTTCCAATTCTTTGAAATTAAAATAATAATACTTGTTATGATTCAGCATCTCATTTTAAAGAGGTGATATCTCAGTAGTGTCTTGAGCTTTTCCAGCGTCATGTGTAAGTCAGAGGTCTGTCTCAAAAGAATTAAAAATTAAGAATAATTTCTTCACAAGCTGCTTGTGCAGTTTAGGTTATCATATTGTACACGTTCAGGTTATCTGTGACTATTCCAATAAAAGACTCATAAAAATAGGTAGAATCAGGTTTATGAATTTTTTTCTAATCCATGATGACTCTGTCACTTTAGCAGTACCTAGTCCCTGATGTCATATGCAGCTAGTTGAGTGATATCATTATATTGGTTAAATGACAGTTCTGAGTTTTCGTGCAAATGGAAATTTCCTCCTCATTTAATTTCTTTGGTTTGTAGACCAAAGTCAGAGTATTTTTCAATGTTGGCTCTAAGACAAGACGTGATATGCCAGCACTGGGCATTATAAAGTTATTGGAAAGCATCCAAAATTAACTGCCTTGTGACGCCAACCTCACAATTGAATTCAAATTAAAATCTAATTTAAAAAGAGCCCAAATTTAAAAAGCTCATTTGATTCCTTCAGTTTGCAGAACTATTCCATTCCATTAGGCAGCTAATTTCTACCTGTCAAATACAGCATAAAAGTGTTCCCTCTCTGGAGGAAACTTCTTACTTGTAGTAATTAGGTATGAAGAACTGGGGAAGATGCCCATACTTTGATAGTAGCCCATGCCTGACTCCCAAAGTGCATCAGCCCATGCTTAAATGCAATTGAAGTGTCATCTTCAATAGTTTCACACTACAGAAGGCTAAAATGAGGTTACATGTTTCATAATTAAATAACAAATTTACTTTATTTTTTCTTAGAGAATCATGAAAAGTTACCTTTGTGAAACCCGTCTGTATAAATCCCTTTTGTTGATCTATTATTCTAATAAGCTTTTAGAGACATTATGAAGAGGTCCTGATTACTCTTAGAGGATAAGAGCCAGGAGAATGCAAGTAATAAACAACTTGAAATATTAAACAACATAAAGTTAAAAGAATTCTGCAGACAAAATATAATTGGTTCTCCCACAATTCCCTTTGGATTGCACCTCCATTTATCTGTTTACTTTTCACCTAAGAGAGTTTAACAAAATAGGCGAGAAAATAAAACACATGCATAGTTTGCTGGAGGAAATGAAACACTGTACTTGTCACTTAAAACTACTTCTCTGTGCTTGCTTAGACACAGCGCAAATTTTAGGAAAAGAAGAAAAAAAAAACTTCATCAAAGTTCATATGCTTTTCATTGCCTCTTTTTACACAAAGATAATCAATTTCTGGATGAGGTGGAATTTGAGTTGACCATCCTTCAGTTTAGAGCAGACAGTATATTACTCTTTTATAAAACAATATATATTTTATTGCAAGGGCAAAGGGGGAAAATAATTACAATGATTTAGTACATTATTTCAATTTAAATCAAGACAAGTGTGACATTTGTAATTTTAAAATGTCCAAAGTGTTATAAACTGATTTGGATGTGTATCAGTGAATTATGGGGAAGAAAGTATTGGGAGAAGTGGAAGGATTTGCTTTATTTTATTATCTTGTCCCTGAAGTATCTTCATTTTCTTACAATGTGAGCATTAAGCTGGCTCTAAGTCCCCTTAGGGTTGAACACGAGCTTTGCAAAGTTTAAATAGGAAAAGCTCAGTAAATCTCAGTTAAGAAAACAAAAGCACCTTCTAACTGTTTCTATATAATAGGAGGAAGGGTAATTTTTATAGTCCTGCAGAGTTTCTTTTATTAAATTGCATAATTATCTTGAAAGTAAGTTGCTAACAGATGAATGCACACACCAAGAATTCCACAGCACACCTTCAAGAATGGCATATTTGGAAAACAGCAACCTTTTATTTTACATTTTCTGCAATGCCTACAAGTAATTTTGTTAACGTTTGAAAATTCATTCCATCAGTAGGGGGTTATGATCCCACAACATCAAATTAGCATAAGAACAACCCTGCTGCATATAGTTGAGGACAGAGAGGCAAGGCCTTGTTAGGAATTTATGTCAGCAAGAAATAATTGTTTTGTCCTACAGGGGAAGAAATTCTCAAAGGTGCATCCCAGTTTAGCAGAAAAAGTGGGGCTGCCTATGCCACTTTTACCTGAAATCTTAACTTTCAGATATTGATAGAAATGGCTTTAAAAAGTGATGCTGGTGGGGATATAAATATAATCATTGTTATTTATAAAACAAATTGTATTTCTATTGTGAAGGCTGAAAGAATACAATTAAGTCGGGGTACATTGCATACTCCATGCAACTAGATTTTACCTATAGGGATATTCTTTAATCTTAGAAATGCTTCTTTTTTTTTTTTTTTTTTTTTTTTTTTTGTGGATGAGCTTTTCTTACTATGAATGTGTGTCTGCATCATGTAACTGTGTTGAAAACATCTTTGTCATCATTTTCTTCCAACAACTGGCTTCTAGTATGCAGTGAAAAAAGAAATATTCATTTTAAAAAGTCTCAGAATTCTAGACTAAATCACATGTATTTGAAAAGAATTAAGAATATTTTCTAGGCATGGAATCTGATCACGTAGGGAGCTGGAACAGCATTCCCAGGTTCTTGTCTGGAGTCTGAAAAGCAAGTATCATGGGAAGGATATATCTACTAGAACAGAAAGGGGAAATACTTTCTAGACATGGTTAAAAATATATTACATATAATAAAAATACAGCTGTCTAGACATCTTTGTTTCAAGAGGAGATTTCAATCTCCAAAAATGAATTGTAAAGATATTCCTCTTATAATAAATCCAGTATTTTCACATTGGATGAGTATCAGTTTAACCTTGTTTGCTTGTCTTTTAATTTACTAGCATCAGTTCTATGAATATAATTGGTTATCTATATTATATGGAGTATTTCCACAGTACAAAGTGTTTATCTCACTTAAATTATATCATCCCTTTAAGGCCAATACAGAATTTTCTTTTTATGTGCGGAAAAATATTAGTTCTTCATTTTGCCTTGAAATAAAAACAAATTCCAACGCCGTAGAAGATGAAGAAAGAGATGAAAAAGTGCAACACACCTTGCACCTTTCTTACAGATGATAGACATTAGCAATTTGGAAATAGGCTTTAATAAAGACAGACTGAAATCTGAGGACATCAGTGTGAAAAGTAACATGACATAAAAAGACAAAATAAAAAGACTCATCTCTATATTTACTTTTTCTCATTTTAGATGCTTCAATTTAAAGAAAGAATAGAAATTGCCATTGATTTCCTACAAATTTAAAACAGAGACTAGCAAATATATTTTCATTTTATATACATCAAACTTGTGGAACCAGTGACCACTGTATGTTGTCTTTATAAAGCAACTTTGCTTTAAGTAGTGGAGCTAGAAATAAATATTGAAAAGTTATAATGAAAACTTCATTTTTCAAATCATCAGTAAACAACTAAGTTCAAAGGGTTTTTTCTTTTGGGATGGGTTTTTTTTGTGTTCCTTTTTTTAATTTTGTTTGGGGGTTTGGGGGCGGGGCAGGGAGTGGAGGCTGTGGAGTGTTGGGGATTTCGTTGGTTGGTTTTTTTGGGGTTTGGTTGATCAGTTGGGTTTGGGTTGGGGTTTCTTCCCTTACACTTTGGGAATAATCTTCTGTGAAAGTGATAAGACTCATAGTCTATTTCCTAGTGTCTTAATAATGATCAGTGTTGGAAAGCCTGCAAAACAGCAAATGATCACTGGTCTATATTCTTACTTTTCCATTACTTTCAAAATCTGTGTCAGCACCAAATATAAGCTAACACTGAGGAAATTCCATCTTATGTCCCTCATTCATAGCTGTCCCATCATAGAAAGTCATATATGCTCTAGTTAGGTTTATGGCAAGGAACAGCCTGTCCTCCTTCATAGGTATGGGTAAAAGCCCTGACCTTCTCCCCAAATTCTTTATTACTTTAGGGATTCTCTAGATGATACCTACCAAAAGAGGCAGTTTAGCGGCCTGTTTTAGTGGACAATGAGAAAAAAAGAAGATGAAGTAGACTGAGAATACTTTGCATTATTCACCTGAAAAAAAAAAGGTAAAATGTTTTAGGTCTGTGTTTCCTGCCTTGGTCTTTTTCCATTGTATCTAGGTCTTTTTTCAAGTATCAAAGAATTATCACTGGGGGTTGTTCGCTAATCAGTAAACGACACCCACTGATAATTCTTTCATACTTTGATTCTTGATTGTAGCCATAATTACATGTATTTTCTAATACAGTGCATTTTAAGCAGATATCTCTAAATAAAAATACCTACAGATTAATTCTAGTAATCACAATTTACAATGGCCATTCATATCCTTTTTAAAGCTGTGTGCATGATTTTTTTTTCCACAGCTTTATTGTTGCTCATTCAAATAGTAAATATGTTATAAAGATTGGATTTCCATTTGGGGTTCTTCTGACTTTTATACAGAAATGATGATCTTTGTAGATTTTTAAATGCAAAAATGGCTTGCCTTTATGGTGATTCCTTCCCAGAAACTGGTATTGAATAATAATACAGTTACTCTTTCAGGCAGCTAAAACTCCTAGTGAATGATGTATTGTATTTGTCCCTAAAGTCTTCCTCTCTCAAAATTTTGGAAAATTTTATTATTTAATCATGAACTAGGAAATAATCAAATTGTGTGATGAAAATTAATGGTCCTTGCAATTTAAAGCAAAGGTGGGTAAAGGCAAATGATGAGCCAAGGAAATGAACCAACAGCTTCGAATCCCTAACAAGTTTTCAGAGGCAAGTGCTTACTAATATTCTGAATAAAGTGATTAGTTTTATGAAAAGGTAGCTAGCTAAAACTGATTGTAAGGATAATCTATGATTAGGTTATACAATATAAAATCAAAAGCTATTATCTTTAGTCTCTATTTTATTAGTGATCTCCTGAATAGATTTTGGGAACGTCACCTTATGTGTACATTGGTTTTCTACTCTTTAAAGGACTTAACATGCAGTGATACTAGCTTAGTTCTTTAATTCGTTCAAAATTTCCAAAAAGTTATTTGATGTAAGAGACAAAAAACCTTAAAATCTGATTCAAGTTTGACTTACAGCAGTGAGAAAGAAGTAGGAATTTTTTTGAGGTGAGTTAAGTATTTGTGGCTAGTAAAAAGGTACAAAAAGCCATTTTATATTAGGAATTCCAAATAGATATAAACATTACCTCAATACACAGAACTGACATTAAGAAACTAACATGAGATTGTTCCCAAAATAAGTTAAATTTCAATTAAAATTGGATTGTCCCTAGACATATATCATCCTTGTGATATTTGAGTCAGAAGCTATCCAAAGCCTGCAAATTTGTCATGTTGCAGAATCATCTCAAGCTACGGACAAATTAATAGAAATTAAATTAAGCTAGATGCTTCTTTTGATTTCAGTTGTGGCATCACCGGACAAACGGCTACAGCAATATCTAGAGCACTTTAGAGAACCCTGATAATGATGCACATTTTATACATGCAACATATGCTCCAAAGCACCTGGATGCACAATCTGGTTTATGTTGGCAAATATCATGGCAAGTCATTCCTTTAGATCAATGAGATTTTTTGATTGCTAAGTCTTAATTTAAAAAAGCATGACAAATGAATTACAAAACTTCATAAAAGTGGGTTTAAATATGATATTTGAAATCTCAGTTTCAGAACTGTTGTCAGACCTCCAGTATGTCACCTAGGCTCCCACGAGTACCATTAGGGTCTGGAGGTAGTACATTTATACTCAGAGGTGAAATGAACTTTAATAAATCCTAAATTATCTCCATTTTTCAAATCAGAATAAAAATCATTTATGTCTAATAACAGTCTTCTTGCTATTAGAAGTCTTGTGATATGTTGCTTTTTTTAATGGGTTAATTGACCCAGGATTTCTGGAAAACTATGTTTGGTAAACGAACTTTTAATATACATACATAAACTCACTTGTTTGTAAAGGTTTTAGGCATTGATCAACAGTAGTATTATGATTGTTTCTAAAAATCAGAGTCTCTTAGCATATGTTAATGATAAATTGATTATGTGGGTTTATGCAAAACAGATTTCCCAGTCCTTGAATGGCTTGAGAATTCTTTCTAAATTACAGAAAGTTCATATTAGTCCTGCAGGAGTGATTTGGGTAAATGCCTGGTTTCACTAACAGGAAGAAAGATGAGAGAAGCAAATCTGTTGAAGAAGTCATATGTGCTCTAACAAAGAGAAGACCAAAAAAGTGTCTTTTGCAGTGGGATGCAAAATGATTAATTTATACACCTTCAGGTATAAATAGTGTGAATGATGGGTTTGCAAGTTTTTGCTTATATGACTTATAAGTAATGAAATTGGAAGACATAAATAATTGTTATATCAAATTTACAGTTTAAATTATTTAAAAAATTAAAAATTATTCTAAAACTTTAAAACCTTTTACCATTTCCAGTTTTAAAAACAGTTAGAGAAAAATGGCAAATAACTTCAGAGAGTTTTTTTTAACGGAGATACTTTAAATAGTATCTCTAAATTAACCACAATTAATAGGGAATGCCCATGACAAACGATGCCTTTATAGTGGTCAATATATTTTATATATATAAATCTATGTTGTCCTTGGTTTTGAAAGTACCAGCTAAATTCCAGAAGCTTTCAGTTTTTATAAACTTGTCAGGAGGAAAAAACAGTAATTCCAACACTTTTGCAATAACTGGGAGTACCACGAGTATTCTCCACACAGAAAAGCCTGCTAATTAAGGAACAATCTGGAAGAACACTTACTATTGAATGTGATGCTGAGGAAGACTTATTTCACTGCAGTAGCGTGCCATGTTCTGGATCAAAGTTTCAAGTACAGTTTTGCATTTTAATGTTTATGTATGTATTCCTCTAAGCTAACAAGTAAACATTCAAAATGAATAGCTTTATTTATCTTCTAGCAAATCTATGACGGCCTTAGAACTACTTGTCGCTAAAAAGTGCCATGCTGTTCATACTCAGCTGTCTTTTCAGTAAACCATACTGATGCCACAATTTTTAGTATTTACTTTCCTAAGTCATATTAAATTAAATAAATAAAATGCATACGTTTAAATGATGCAGCTTTGAAAATGTTTCATGTTCCAATACAATGATAAAATATATAAATACTTCCAGCATAATCATCTTCAACCTAATAGTCATAGAATGGGTCATAGAATGGGTCATAGAACGATAGAGTGGTTTAAATTGGCAGGAACCTTAAACACCATCTAGTCCAAACCCTTACCAGGGACAAGTTCACCTTCTACTAGACCAGGCTGCTCAAAGCTTCATCCAACCTGGCATTGAATACTTGCGAAGATGAGGTATGAACCACTTCTCTAGGCAACATGTTCCAGTGCTTCTCCACCACCCTCACAGTAAAGAATTTTTTCCATATCTTATCTAAATCTATCCTCTCTCAGTTTAAAACTGCTGTTCCTGACCTGTTTACTTCAGGCCCTTTAAAAAGCTTTTCTCCATCTTTCTTATAAGCCCCTGTTATATACTGGAGGGCTTCAGTAAGCTCTGCCTTCTCTTCTCCAGGCTGAATAGCCCCAGCTGTCTCAGCCTTTCTTCATAACAGGGATGTTTCAGCCGTTTGGTTTTCTTTGAGGTCTGGCTCTGGACTCACTCCAACAGAACTATGTCATTCCTGCACTAAGAACCCCAGAAATGGATGCAGTACTCAAAGTGAAGTCTCACAAGAGCAGGCAGAGGGGCAGAATCACCTCATCTCACCCAGGACACAGCTGTTTTCTAGGCAACATCCCTATGTTCCTCTTTGGATACATGCCCCTTGTTCCACTGACTGTAAATTAGCTTCTTGCACTTAATTTGGCTAGGAGGTCCTTACTCACACATGCTGGTCTTAGAAAAAGACACTTTTAGAAACAAATCCTTAAAGAACTGCCAACTCTGTTTGGATCCTTTATCCCTGGGTTTCCCAGGGAGTCTCATCCACTAATTCCTTAAGTAACTGAAAGTTCATTGTTAAAATTCAAGGTCTTGACTTTACTCATTGCCTGGTCTATATCCTGTGAGATCACAAATCCTACTAGGTCATCAGAGCTGCAGCCCAGGAAACCACCAGTCCTGACCCCTCTAATTATTTCATGTGTGTTGATAAACAACAGGTCCAGCAATGTTTCTCCTCTAGTCAGGCTTTCTGCTTCTAAGATTAAGTCATTATCCCAGACAGAGTCCAAGAGACTCCCAAACCACTTAGAGATTTCTCTGCTTTTCAAGAAGGGGTTAGGGTGAATGGAGCCCCCTAGCAATATCAGAGCTTGCAAGTACAGTGGTACCAACACCTCCGCTTTGTAATCCGTATTACATGTACTGGTACAGACTTCAGTACCATGTTTTAGAGGAACAACTAAAAATTCCTTTGAGATACTTCATGGTTTGTTTCTCTGTAGGTTCCCAATATGTCAGCAACTCCTGGATTTTCTGTTTCTCGAAGTTCCATCTCCTTCCCCACTAAATCTATGTTAAAGTTCTCCTTATAACTCTGACCAGTTTGATGTAACTTTCTCCACTTTGTCATGTGAATTCCATCAGCTCCCAACAAATCTGACTTCTCAAAGGTCAATCCATGATCATCAAAGTCAAAACCAGCCATGCACTGATTGAATTATTCTCCTTCTTCCTGAACCCTCTTCCTCTGATTGTGAAGATAGAGAGCACCTGTGCTCCAGCCGTAAGGAGCTGAGTTATCACTCAGCCTGGGACAGCACATAATGTCATGCATAAATCTGCTGCTGAAATTCTCACATATTGCATTTCGTGTTGAGCTCCTCTTGTTGTTTGATGTAAGTAACCCTTGATGGCTTTAAGGTATTCATTGTATTCTAATTAAATGTTTCTTGTAGAATACAATGTAGCTCTTCCCTCTTTACTAAGAATTAGGAAAAGGCCTTTCATAAGTAAACTCCTAATAATTATTGTTTATTAAAATCTTCCATGAAGACTACTCACTTATTACACAGGTACAAAGCAGGTTTATGAAACCTGTAATAAAGTTGCAGCTGACTAGCGCAAGTCTGGAATATGAGTTGCAATAATTTTTATTGATCTAGCAAATTGATCATGGGACTTAGTCCTGTGCAATGTCATATTTCTTCTTTTAGTACTCTCCCAGTATTTAACTTCGTCTTGTGCTTTCTGCAAACGAATGGGCCTTGATGATTTTAGACATGTCTATATGATGCTGGAACAAAGAAGAGCTTCAGGCTGAGACCCTAGAGAGCTGATTTACACATCACTTTCAACTAGCTAAGAGAAAGCTGTCAACAAAAAGAAAATACTTTTGTGAGGAAGAATTTGCAAAACTGTCCATGTAATATATTTTCTATTTTTTTGCAAGATATAATACCTCATCTCCTAGATGATAACATACATTTTTTACCAGGCTAGACACTCAAGAGTTTTTTTGTGCATAAACTGAATTTTAATAGCTCCCACAGGGAGGCATTGTGGAAATTGTCACACCATGTTTGATCACTATCTCCATCTAGGTTTGACACTATGAGAGGAAGGAGACATACCTGCTCCTTTAAGGAAAGATAAATCTTTCCCATTTTTTCCACATGATCCTGTGTAATTATTATCGGACCTCTTCACATAGAAGCTATTCTCTATGGCAATAAGGAGAATTTACACTTTAAACTGTAAGGTTACATTCTGTTTTATCGGGGGCATATTTTGCTAAGGCAGAAGCTAATAGTCATAAAACTGCTAATTCTGTCAAAAAATCGAGTCCTTCTTTTTTCCTTTAATGTCCATTTATGGTTGTGAATCTTAGAACTTAACAGCAGTCTGCATAGGGGAATACATACATATCTAGGTCAACAAACAGAGGTAATTTTTTATTAATGAAAACAAAAGAAAAAAGAGCAGTTTATTTTGCTTTATTCTTCTTTCAAGTTCTCTAGCTTTAAATTGCAGGAAAGGAGTGTTCCTTTTTGTTTTTCTGTAATACAAGAGATTTATACTACCTCATAAAATTTATGCTGCAAGGCATAACAGCCATAACAGAACTGAGAGTGCTAGGAAGGTCATAGAATGAGTCTTTGTTGTTTTTTTTTTTTTTTTTTTTTCCAGTTAGAAAGAATCGAAATAATTAGACTTTAAAAGACAGAGGAACATATTAAAAGGAGCAGGATATTCCTACTCATGCTTCACATGGAGCTGGGAATGGAGACATATTTCACAGATTTCACAGAATATTCTGAGCTGAAAGGGACCCACAAGGATCATTGAGTCCAAGTTTTAAGTGAATGGACCATACAGTTCTCATTTAAAAAGAAAAAAAGAAAAGTAGTTAAAAGAGCTAGAAGATAACGATCTCTTCAATTTATTAAAACTCTTTAAGTTAAGCTCTAAGTTGATTTCAGAAGTCTTGCAGGATGAAAGCTTTTCATTTTCAGTCCTCAAATAAAGTGACTTAAGTATAATTATTAATTGTAACTGTGGAAATTAAAAAATGTACCTAATTTAGACATCAAAATTGGGGAAATAAATAGAGATCTCTCTACAGAGTTCTGCATAGTGGTGAAAGAGCTCTGAGACCATCTGTCCTATGCAACTGTCAAAAAGGAAGAGCAACTTCTATGCAAAGCATAAGCAAAGACTGATTTTATCAAGGAGTTTGTTCAAAACAACATGAAATATTGTGCCCCAGTTGCCTTAATTACGCTGCTGCATCTGAACACTAACTTCCCAGCGTGTTGCAGGGCTCCTGTGGAGTTCTCCTGTGACTCCATTCCTTAGAAGTTTCGCAGCTCTAAAAGATCCCGACATTATCTCTGCTCCGCCGCAAATGGCTGCCCTGGCTCCCACTGGCTCCAGGGACAGGCTGGGTAAGTGGTGTTGCAGCCTCACTGCAGCAGGAGTCTGCAGCTGCAGCCTTGCTGAAGTGAGCCTGACTGCCCTGCACTACCAAGGGTCACTCCACACCCTTGGCTCACCAGTGAGGTGAAAGATTAAACATGGGGGCTTGTCTGTAGGGTGCTATAGCTCTCTGAAGGTGGAATTTCCTTTCAGGAGGCATTTTATCTGTGTGGAGCCTGTGTGCTTCTCTAAATCCCTTTTCCTCTCTCATTTTCACGTGCTGCAATTATGAAGAATTCAATAAAGAAATAAGTGAGCATACAGGATATTTGTCCCAGGAGGATACTTATCATGTGGGTAGGACAGAGAAATCAGGCTGTAGACAATCGAAGCATCACTGAGCTTTGAAGGTACATTTATTTGCCTGCTAGGCAGATAAGATACACATCTGAGAAAACTCAAGAACAAAGAAATTCTTGTTTCTTTGGCTTCTGTTAACATGCTTTAGAATTTCAAACCAAGAAGATTTTGTTGTTGTTGTAGTTGTTGTTGTTTGATTTTTTAACAAAGTTGGGCCAAGTAATTTCAGAGTTTTACAGAGAGTGAGATAATTGTTCCACTGGGATTAGGGGAGTTTTAAGAACTGCTTAGCAGCAGCTACCTAATGGTTTAAGGTCAAGCTGTCTTCAACCACCTCTACAGCCAATTATTTTGAAGTTGCTTCTGTTGAACATCAAAAATTGAATATCCAGCATGAAGCATAAGTGAGATTAGGGAGAAGTGAAATTCTGCACCAGACTCCAGGCAGACTGGCCTCCAGGCTCTAGGGAACTGCTGAAGGGCTTGGCACCTTTCTCTCAATCTGCATATATCATCCAAAATAGAAGGAAAAAAAAAAGAAACTGACAGACGTTGCTCCTTTGGCAAATTCCTAACTGTCTGCATACACTTTTTTTGATATGTCGCTGAAAAACAGATTATTACAAAATATAAAAAAGTCAGAGAGAA
This sequence comes from Haemorhous mexicanus, assembly GCF_027477595.1. NCBI lineage: Eukaryota > Metazoa > Chordata > Aves > Passeriformes > Fringillidae > Haemorhous > Haemorhous mexicanus. The sequence goes on from NC_082341.1 coordinate 114,253,707, forward strand.
TTATTTTTTTCACTCTTTGTATGTCTTTTGAGAGTGTTTTCTCTATTACCTTTAATTGTCAAAAGAAATATCACGTAAATGCTAACTATATACAAAGAAAAAATAAAGTTGACCACTGAAAAGTATAGTAAATTTAAAGGGTCACTTATTTTATGTTTTAGTAAACAAAGAAACATTTCTCTGTTCCGTAAGTTTGTTGTCTGATGAGCCATCACTTAGGAAGTTCAAAAATCTGACAGGATTAAGCTTATACAAGTTGCATTAAAGCAATTAGAATATTCAAGGGTTTTTAGCACTTGAGCTTCCTGACAAATGGTCTTATAACCAGAACTGGTCAGTTTATCTCCTTTTCTGTCAAGCATTCACCTTCAATGAAAGCTTTGCATGCAGTTTAATTTGTCTCAAATTTATTCATAACTAGATTAGCAGTTTCTAGCAATCATTTGTTTTGCTTTTCTGCTTTCAGCCATCTCTCTTTTTATACCACCTGCTGCATTTGCCTTCTGTTCAGAGTATGCTTTTGACAGTTACTAATAATGCGGATTAAATTTACTTACTATGACAGGCAAAATACTGTGTAAAACCAAAACAATAGAATCCCATATTCTTCTTCTCTGTTTAAGTAGTAACTTAAAAGGCTAAGCCAAATTTTAAAGATGATTAATTAATTAACAAAGCAGGTGTCTTATAGGACTTAAATATTGACTGTGTGGAAAACTGACTATGGTAATATAATATTGCAAGATTTTAACAGGTATATATATGCATCTCAAAAACAAAATGTATCTACAGGTCAGTTTTGATTTTTTTGGTGCTCATTAGCATTTGCTACTAATCAATATAGAAATATTTTTATGGAATGAAAATTAACTTAATTCAGATGTCTTATTTGCCTATTTTTACTATTTATTTCTCATTTCTAAACTATCTGTCATTCTTTCTCATTCATGATTTAAAAAAAAAGCTAAAAGAAAGCTATTTACAGCCTTTTAGATGTGTGATCAAGCCCAGACAGAAGCTGTGTTTATTTTGCATCTGAGATGTGTGGTTAGATGATGGCAGAAGCAGTGACTGTATTAAATGACTGCCCTTTGCACCAGCAGGTCACTGACCTACAGTATCCTCCACATGGCAGCCTGGCAAAACTCCTGAATTGTAGCAGTCTATGCCTTTCCTATGCATTTAACTTGGGAGATGCACGAATTACAGGGATCACACAGAAAAAGCTATAGTGCCTCATACTGCATTATAATAAGATTGTTCCATAATTGCCATTGTTAATGGAAAAAGATTGGGTTGTTAGTTTTTTTGTTTAAATCTAGGTCAAGATAGAATAAGCATGCTAGACATAATTTAGCCCCCAGATGCAAATATAAGGACCCTTTTAAATGGAAATAGGAATCATTTAGAACATTAGAGAAGAAAAGATGACCTTCAAGAGGAATTTCTGTAGAGACATAAAAGATATCTTATGGAATATGTATATAATAGTGATTCATAGGTAGTCAACTATGCAGAATTCTAAATTAGTTGGAGATTCACTGACTGATGTATTTTTTTAAAAGAAAAAAAGTGAATGAAAAATTGGAGCTGTTTAAAAATGTTATTTTTCTTTCCAGCTGGGGCCTCTCCCAAAGACTTTCATTAGACCTACAGATTGCAATGCATAATGTTCTGCTGTAACAAGGGGAAGAGGATTTTTTTCACGGTGTCTACATTAGACACCTAATTTGGGAGACAGTTAATTGCCTAGGCTCATTATATATCCAAAGAATAAAAGTAAGCATCTCCAAAGGGCACCTCAAAGTATCTCAATTAGGAGGAATCTACCTCCATTTATAATACAGAGAACCAAGACTTTAGTTTTATGGATCAGTTTTCTTAACCTGTGCAGAGACTGTGAATCTTACATTGAGTCACCAGAATTTTTAAGGACATTTCCAGGAAACTGTTTCTTTGTCACCTGCTGTGAAGAAACATCCAGGTTTCTCCCCAGCTGTCATTAACAGAGACCTCAGCCAACATCAAGTAGCTCATTTAATGCATGTTGGTGATAAAAACATCCAGACTTGAATAGAATCAGGATGGGGGTTTGCTGTTTTTAACTGAGGACAACAGTGCAAATGCATGAAGGCACAGTCAGTGGAGAACAGGGAATGCTAGCAGGCTAAGGAAGCTGCAATAAGAGGGACTATAGCAGAGCCTAGGGTGAAGGGAGTAAAGCAGCAGCAATAACTAAGTGTTTTGGTTACTGCCATAGAGCTTTCAGAGTTTGTGAAGGAGAAATACTAGGAGCATCTGCTGCAGTAGGCTACAGTAAATGAGTGGGTTTGGGATCTCAGAAGTTGGCACACAACAGACAAAAAAAGAAAAACAAGTGCTGGGAAAGAGCATTCACAACAGAGTTCTGCAATAGTAACCTCCAGGCATCATTAAAACTACTGATATGATGCAGTAGTGGGTGTTACAAAGTTACAAAATTCTGACTTAAAAGAAATGGCAAAATGATCATGGCTGCACCTGGTAGTAATACAGTAAACCTCAGTAATTGTGTTCTGGTACATAATTATAGATTAGAAACTCTTAATTATGTACCTTGTAAGGTACTGTGGTGATCTGAAGTAGCTGCATGTACTCACTCTGAAGCATTTACAATAGGAAGATAGAAAAGGAAACCATCAACAATAAATTAATACATATGAGAAAATATTTCAGGGAATACTGAACTTCATATGAAAAAAATTAAAAGAGACATCAGGAATGATAAAGGAAGTGCTGAATCTGACATATTTAGTGATGACATATCTAAAAAATGTCAGAAATGCTTTCTGGTATCATAGGTGGGAGTGACAGAGATGCAGAACAGAAATTGGGAAATAAAAGCACAAAGGAGAAAAACAAATGTACCTCCCAAAGCAAACAGATCTGTGAATCTAGGCCTAAGCAATCAAGAAAGCATAGATTGCTGTATATTTAGATAAGTAAAAACTCATTTGTACTTGATACCAGGTGATAAAACTTTCTATGACTGTACCTTGGTCTATATGGACAGGTCATCCTAGTGCATAGCATTTTGATATTGCACCAATGCAGGTAAAAGCTTGCAAGGAATCTGAGGGTCCCTCATATTAAATGAACTGATCTAAATGCATAGGCAACCTACATCAGAACATATTCTCATAATCTGTATTCTGTATGTGTTCAAAGGAAGTTTGAATACATACAGAGTACAGATTATGAGAATATAAAAGGCACTTTCAAAGGAAGTGCCTTCTCAAATCATAAGAGGATTAACTATTGAGAGGTGATACTAAAGCAGAACTGTGCCTTAAAACTTGTCTGTCTGCACTGAGAATCTCAGCAGAAATTGGGCACAGGACAAAACTGGGAGTCCAAGACTTCTGAATTTAGCACTTGAGATATTCTGCAAGTTCACATGCATCATGAAGATATATATTAATAAGAAATGAATCAATTATGTCAAAGTGCATTACCTCCACTATCACTGAGTTTTGTTCACTTGTAAAACTACACCAGTCACTTTATCTAGCTTTGCTCACAGCTATTGGGTATAGAGCTTTCATGAAATTTACTGCTTCATTGCAAAACCTTTCTGTGTCTGTGGTTTCACATCTAACTTGCTTACTGACCAAGACATTCCAGAGACTCTCATTTTCTCCCAACTAGTCTCAGTATTACGACAGTTTTTGTGATAATGATTTGGTACTATGTGACATTTCCAAAGAATTCTGTTAGCATGCAATAGATGAGGACCTGTGCTCCATGGGGTCACGTTTTGTCACCCAAAGTCTTCAAGTCTTTAAAAATTTTGCAATTGAAAGCAGTATTATAAAACTCAGCATTTTAATTTAAAACTGATTCAGGGCCAGGGAATTAAATACAGGCTTTAAAAAGCCAGGAAATCAGTTTAGACTTCTGGATCTCTGAAGTCAGAGAAAAAAGATGACAATTAGACAAAGAATATACAAGATAGAGATGGTAGTAGAGCATTATAATTATTAATATTTTTGAAAGGAAGTCCAAACATGAAAGAAATCAGAGAAGAAATGTGCAACACAGCTAGCTTTTATCTTTTATTTGCTATAAGAAACAGCCTCTAGAAAGAACTTGGAAAGATTCAGGCACAATAACAGTATGCTATTAATAAAAAATACAACAGCAAGATGAAGGAAAAATCAAGGGACAAAGAAAGGTACATGAAAAAAGAAGAAACAAAGGAGACAGAAAATGAAGCAAAGAAAAATAATTCATGGTGAATTTTCATTCCTATCCTTTTATTTTCCCCCATCCGTCTTCCTTTGTTCTTTCTTTGTGATATTTTGAGATATGAAGATTGAGTTTCTCCTTCTGAACATTGACTAGCATTCTGTGATTGACATGTCATCTGACAAATGTTTTGCAAAAATTGAGCTATATATCATGTATAAATTGTTCGGCAGTTGGCTTCATAAAATTGCTGTGTTGTTGCAGTTAAAGATCTTCTAGAAGCTACTCACGCTCATCAGTCCACAGATAAGAACTGAAATGTTTTTATTTCAGACTGTTTGATTCATCTTTCATAATTCTATGAACAAATCATTTGCAGTTGGATTGTAATAGACTCTGGTGTCATTTTTATTTTCCTTAATACTTTTCTTAGTCCCAGAGAAACATATTAGGTAACATCAATTCCAAACAGAACCAGTTTTATCTCCAGTATTAACTGCTCTGAATTCACAGTAGTGTTCCATTGTTAAAAAAACAACCAACCAATAATGAAAATAAAAAACAAGGAGCCAAAGCCCCACTTAATAGCACTGAAGTCAAGACTTTTGCCTTTAAAAACACATATCAGATTCATCACCTTCAAGAAACCAACTTTCTTATACACTTCTCTTTTATTGTTAAATAATTAATAGACTCATAGCATTATAGAATTGTTTAGGATGCAAAAGACCCTTAAAATTATTGAGTCTATCCATTAAGGCAGCACTGCCAAGCCCACCACTTGTGTCCCCAGGTGCCTGAACATCTACACATCTTTTAAATACATCCAGGGATGGTGATCCAACCCTTGCCCTGAGCACATGTTCAAACGCCTGTGCTTGACAACACTTTCAGGGAAGAAATATTTTTTTAATATCCAAGCTAAATCTCTCATTGCTACTTGAGGCCGCTTGCTTTCATCACATTTTACCTGGCAAAAGACACAATAAAAGTCTATTTTTCATTATATTGACCAGCTCAATATCACAAAAGCAGAAATTCACATTTTCCCTTACCACAGTCTCGATATCCCTGCACAAGTTTAGCACCACATACATTCACTGGCCACTTTCAAATAGATAAATAAAGAAAATATTAAGCTGGAACTATAATTTGTCCAGAATTTACTCCTAAATAAAAAACCACTGAAAATCTATGGCAGCTTTCAATTTTATTGGATATATAGATTGTAAAAGAATGCTCTAAAGCTGCTCAGAGATTGTGTGGTCTGTGAAATGCTTAGAAAAAGAAAACAACTTTAGCTCAAAATAGGAGAGATCGGTGACACTGACACAATGAGTTTGAAGTCATATGAACCTGTAGCCTAAATATCTAACCCTTCCAGAATTAAACTATCAGAACAGAAGATTTTTTTCTATTTTATTTTCTCAAGTACCTTAACATTTTTTGCCTATTGAAATCATGCCTTCTGGAAAGCATGTGTGATAATGCAAGGAAAGTCTCTTACTTGTGCTGGTATATGAAATTTGGGGTTAAAAAGGCAAAAATAAAATCTGGAATATGGAGAGAATGTTACTTAGCTTACATAACTCACTTTGTAATCAAAATAAGCTGTGATCATATAATATTTTCCTTATTTTGCTTAATATTTTTCATATTTTTCTTTCTTCTCTAGGTAAAAATACTATATATTCATTTCATATACTATATTTTCATTTCATAAATGAAAATGGAAACATTTTTAAAAATTATATTCTTCAAAAACACTAATCTTTCTTTTTTTGCCACTTCTTTGTTTTTGAGTATGGAATTCCTTATCTGAAAAAGTCCAACAGGGAATGAAGATAGAACTCATGGATGTCTAACTGCCTGAATTCCATAAGGATAAAGAGAAGCAAAAGATGTCATTATTCCCTAACTATTGTTGTATGTATACAGGCATCAGATGTCTTAGGTTTTACCCTCCATTAAATGGAATTGTGCAGCACATGAAAATTTCTAGCATCAAACAAATCTTTGAAGTTCAGTAACATGGATGCAATTATGTGGACATAAACAGATACTAGCAATAATTTTAACTATTCTAATTGTTTCCCATTATACTTGGGATTTTCATTAAAAACTTTTTAACAAGTGTTTAATTTATATTAGTTGTGGGTTGAGCAGTTTTGACTGATTTTTGATGTATTCTTTAAAAGTGTTTCTTGTTATACTAGGTCCAAACAACAGTTTATAGTTATTGAAATATTATTAGCCTGACATCAAGATTAAATTTTGGAAGAATCTAAATGTTCCTGAAAATTGCCACCTAAAGTCATAAAATCATAGAATATGCTGAATTGGAAGGGACCCATCATGATCATCAAGTCCAGCTCCTGGGCCTGCTCAGGACCCCCCAAGAATCCCAATGTAGCCTGAGAGTGGTGTCCAAACACTTCTTGAACTCTGACAGGCTTAGCGCTCTGAAGTCAGATGTCAACTTTGCAACCAGTTTCATTTTCTGTAAGTTTGAGCCTTAACTTTACTTATGAACCTTACCACACATTGGGTTATTCATAATATGCATTCAGATTTGCTGGTCCCATCTTTTCTTCTCAGGTGTACTCTTGGGAAAGAGCAGGTGATGGTACTAAAGTGCAGCAATCTAACTCCTGCAGTCTGAGTGCCCCATTGTGGATAACAATAACAGTTCAGAAGGGGGTTCTTTTTTGCTCTTCAGAATCCTTTTGATTAGGCTGAAATTGCCAGTGCATAATTTAGTTCTGGTGAATGGTGAAGAGAGTATCTTTTGAAAATGATAGAGAAAGAGAAAAACACTGATTTTCACAGAAGTGTATTAAGGATTTAAGCATACATACCTAGATTCTGATTTTGAAGTGCATTGATTGTTTTCTTCTTTTGTTGAGCATACTCAGCTTCCAGTAAAATTCAGCTGAGTCTGCAGATTGTAGCACATAAAGGTGATTTTTGACAGGTTTTCTTTTAAGAAGGACTGGCAAATATAAATAGTATAGGGACATAAAGAAAGAATTCTTTTTATTTCACAGCTCTCTAAAATGGATAATGCTGAAAAATATTTACAGATGACAAAGATTAAAAGAAAATGTGATTTATTATGAGCTTGCTATGAAGAATGCTTTCTTTTGTTCTCAAAAGAAACAAAGAGTTCAAATTAAGCTTAAGACCTAAAAGTTTTAATTTTTAAATTTTATGCAAAGAGTTCCGTTCCTGTAAAAATTTGTTTTCTGTCTTGGAGGGCCTTTCTGGGACAGAGGCAGCAAACAGAACCACTGCAAAACTCTGCACTCCATATTTCTAGGTATTTTCTGAAAGTGCAGCAGTTGAGAACTTTACACAGGAAAGAGACAGTGAAAAGGGGTGTTATTTCCTTCTAGAGGTCTCTGAGAAATGTCTCTGAAATGGTGGCTCAACATAAACACAGAAAGAGGACATAAAACCTGTACTTTCAAATTTTAAAAATGTGTGATTCATTTGATTACCCATGATGGCTTGACCTTGATTTCCTGTTCTAATTTGTTTGACACCACTTCAGAGTTATAAAGGGGAACAGCCTTTTGTTCCAGGGATCAAAATTCACTCACTGTGCTGCTGCTTTTAAAGAGCAGTTGAAGCTGTCAGCTGCAATTGGCAAAGGAGAAAATAAATAATGAGTCCTTCAATTGGGTATGATTCAGTGCTATGGGAGACTTGAAATACTACAGAGTCTATATCCCAGTGGTAAAGCCTTAAATAGGGCTTTGCAACATTGTCTGTATTCCTAAAAGTCAGTTTTTGCTGTACAGTTTTGAAGTGTTACAATGCAAAATGACTTTTCTTTGCAAAGAGTGTCTTTGCAAGCATCTCATTGCACCTGCATTAACCAGATATGAGACAACAGTCATGGAGTCATAGAATGGCTTGGGTTGGAAGGAACCTTGAAGACCACCTAGATCCAACCCCTCTGCCATGGGCAGGCACACCTTGCCCTAGACCCCATTGCTCGGTGATCTACATCCCAATGGCACAATGTGGTGTGTGATCAGAGGGCAAATGGCATGATTTGCAATTCCCACATCCTGTGATGCTGAACCTCAGAGAATAAATACATCTGCATGCCCACAAAGTCAAAGTCTAAACCTCAGTCTAATCAGCCCAGGTATTGAGGCTGATATTATGGTGTGGGCTCCTATGTACAACGTTGCCTCATGAGGCCCTTGAAAGCTGTATGCAACTCTTCAGTTTACAGGGGTGTTCAGAAATATGGGAAATAAGTACAACAATGGCAATTTTACATAAACATGAAGGCCACTGAAAAAGCATTTTAATTGAAGAAGAATAATAAGAGAACCCTTGGAAGGAGTAGTCTTATTTAAAAGTTTTTATGTGAAGATGGCAGGCATCCTTTCATGTATAATTAATGCCTTTTTTAGGGACAGTTTGGACTGCTCTGTGGGACAAAAATCTCCTGATTAAAAAAATTTATGAAAAAATTGAAATAATGAAAAAAAACCAGTTTATCTATCATTACTTGTATAGTTAGAGCAAGGTGCAACCTTTGTGATTTGCAGTGCAAAAACTTTTTTGACAATTGTCTTATTTGTCTTTTTGAAAAGAGCAAAGCTATTAGACTAGAAGAGACTAGAAGATTTAGAGCAGAGGTCTTAAAAATGCACCTAGAAGCTAATGTAGCAAAAAAGTTAAGAACTTCTTTTAGACTTATTAAAAACTTCATTTAAATAGCTAGAAGCTTCTTTCCAAGCTTGTTAAAAGACATCCAGAATTTGTGTCTTTGTTCCACCAAGCCTTGAAGGCTTAGAATTTAATTTAAAATAGTAAAGTTTTATTTTCTCAAGCTCAGAGGCTCCTTAAAGCCTAAGTAATTCATAGGACAATCAAATTCCCTTGTATATGACGTGACATAATTACTTTTAAGAAAATTTAAAACGATGCCATGAACTGTACTAAGTTTTCTGGCCTTCATCAACCCTTGCAGTAATTATCTGTCCCAGAAAAAGACTTTTGGAAACACGAATTGGCTATAAATCACTAAAAGCATTCTTGTACTTTTTAATTAGCTGATTTGCAGCACTTATTAAAAGATAACTTTTCTCTCTGGCTCCTGTCTGTCTGAAATAAAATTGATTAGACAAAGACTTCTTGACACCTAAGAAGAGTTGTTTTCAATCACTTTTACATTAAATAATTGCTCTTTGACATTGCAGTTTAATACACAGTGTCAGTTTTGCCAGGAAAAAAAAAACCTGAAAACTAAAACCAAACCTCAAAAGCCCCAAACTCAGAGTTCAGGGCTTCACTACAGGTTTTATACACAACCTGTTTTGATTCTGCATTACATTGTAGGTTCAAGAGGTTGAAACATCCTTTGTTAACATGCCAGTTATATAAACGTGAGTTTATTAAAAATCTTCCTACTTAATACTGACATTACCAGCTAACATTAACTTTGCTGTTAAAAAGGTGTTTATGTGAAATCCAGAGTAAAAGTGACACTAATAAAACCTGCACTGTAATATACTGAATCTTTTAAGTCTGTTGTTTGTAAAGCAAAACTATCATTAGGATACAGCAAGGAAGAGTGCTTCATGCTGAAGATCTTTTATGATGATACATCAAAGAAACTGCCTGATAAATCTGATTCTTAGATGATAGGTGCGGAAATCTTGCCAAAGTCTTGCGCTTTTTGGAATGCCTTGACTAGACAATGATGTGATATGAAATTTAAAACTACTCAATAGGTGATATAATTGGGTCTTTTTTGTTTATCAAATAAAAAATTATTTTATAGTAGAAAATAGCTACTTTTCATTATCATTAATTCAACCTGCTCAGCTTTATATAGGAAGAATTTTTTGAGAGGCAATGTTCTCCTAAATTCTGTTGGTTCAATATTTAAAGTGCCCCCTGGACTGGGTTAAGAAAGCCTTCTGAATATATTAATGGAGGCAAGGACATCTCAGATTAAGTATACCACAAACAAAGAGGTTTTTTTACCAAGTTTGTACCCAGTATTATATGATATATTTCATATTAATAGTGAATCCATGCTAATATAGCAGTCACTAGGGAGAGCTTAAGAAATAATAGCAGTAGGATATGTAAATAAAATGTATAGGTGGTTTGTTTTGGGGGTTTTTTTGACAGCTTTAATATCATTTTTTTGGGACTCCATTTTCCTGATATTCTGTAGGAAGAAAATAGAGGATGCTTAGGAAACTGAGACTGTTTTTTTATCTTCCTGTGACTGCATACAATAGCTGTAGCAATTCCTGATATATGTTCAGAAACACAAAGACCAATTATATACTCAAAACTGATGGTGTGAATTAGGGTTGTCTCTCCAGGAGAGAAACAGTGCATCCCTGTTCCTCTTCAAAAGTTAATGGCTCAGCTGAGGTAATGTAAGTTTGTATTATGATATAAGAATCTCCTTCTTAATGACTCTGTTTTACTCTTCCTATATAAATTCTATTTTTGGAGTAGCTCATATGCATCTATCAAACATGGAATTTATGTCACTCATAGGCTTGGGATGGGGTTGGAAACAACTGCAAACTCACAAAGGCATTCACCATCTAGTTCTCTCAAATAAATTCACATGCTGCTACATATATTTTAGTTCTCTGCATATTTTAGAATAGAAATTGGAATTTGGACTCTAACTGAATGACTGTGTTACTATTTTCAAATTTATTTTTCTTTATACATATCCTCTTCTTGGCCCAAAATTCTGTAAACACCTGTCCACCAAATGGCAAAGTTTCAACAGGAAAAGCAACATTGCCATCATCCTGACCTATTTTACCAGCCATATATTAATATAAATAAATTACTTATATTCTCATGTAAAGGAAAAATCAATCAAGTGTCATTTGAGGATTACAGAGCTGTGGGAAAAGATGTCTCTTATCAATCCAGAATTACTATTCAGAGCTCTGGAGGAGCTGAGATACCAGGGAAAGTTTTTGCATGTCTACCTGAGGCAATCAGTCGCCTTCTCACTCTGGTAAACTACAAACTGATCTAGTGTTATGTGATGAGCTCAGGCATCCAGCCCTTGGGTGCAGATTCTGCTTGGAGTAGAGCTTTTCAGGAGCACCACCAGCATGCCCAGCTTCCATCCGATGATGTGATGTGTACTGTAGATTCTCTGCATTCTGTCATCTTCTTCCCCTGTTGTTTTCCAATTATAGCAGATTTTCAGCGCAGCCAGGAATGTAGGACTGGTCAAGCGTTACTTTGATGAAGATTGTAGAGAGCATGATTTCTCCAATTTAGATAGGATAGAGTTGGGTGTGAATTTCAGCAAATTTTCTGTGACCTTAATCACTAAGTTTATTTTATTATTAGAAATTAGGAAAGAAAGGAAGAAAGAGGGATAATTAGATTTCTCCCTGCTTCAGGCTCCATCAAAGATACATTAAAAATCAAGCTACAAAGAGATATCTAACAGAACTTTTTAAAGATAGAAAACTAGTTAAACAAAATGGATAAATACTTCCAACTTTTCCTAACAGATAAAGCCCACGCTGAATACTTTGAATTAATGCAAAAATGTTTTACATAAAAAATGAAACATAATATGAAGATCTAAGAATATGTTACTGTGCTTATCTATGTAAATTGCTTAACATCTTTCCTCTCTTGTACAAGACTTAAAAAACAAATCTGATTTCACTGTATCTTCTTTTCTGTCAATTCCATCCTTTTTGTGCCTTTTATTTGTACTTCCCTAACCTACAAATAATGGGAAATGCATCCAGCAGTCACAGCCCGGTTGCTCTCCCACTTCATTAACCCATGGAGAGCTTGGCCGTGCAGTGGTTGCTCATTCAAGTGAACCGTCCTTGTAGTTATGTGTGTTGCAATTGTTATAAGCTGATCACAGCAAAATGCTAATTCAGAGAACTGTTTGCTGGAACTAGTTTTTTCCCATTCTTGGACTCTTTGAAGCAGAGGTGTCATGCACTTTCATAGCATTTGTATCTTCCCTTTATACCATTAGAAAACGACCTCATCAATTTAGATCAGGTTTTAATCATAGTCATGAAGACACTCAAGGCCATGTGCAGTTGGCTGCACTCCCTGTACCTGAGGGGACACAGCTGAAGGACCTGCTAGATCACAGAGACTGTCACGTTTCATTGTCTGGATGTGATTGACTGATGCTGTGCCACACAATGCTTTAATGAAAAACTTTCCAAAAACATGCTTTTCCTTAAGCAAATGTATTAATTTTTTAAAAAGATTATGTTAAGCTTTCTTTTCCTTTTTGTCCTTCTCTTGTTTAAGGAAAGAAAATAACAGATAAAGAAGCATCCATTCTGCATAAGAATTTTGATGCAAGGAAATAACCAAGCATTAAAAATGTCTATCATTTGCAGTAATGATGCTATCTGCTACTCGTTTTACAATTTATTCCAAAGAAAGAAAGGTTCTCATTCAGATCCTAGACACATTTTTCACTGTGCTTAACTGTTAGGTTTGAAGAGGCTGAAGAGAAGTTATTATTAGTGTCAGATACAAGTAGCATTGCTGATTTCTGAAATAGTCTATGTGATTGTATTATTCTGTGATTCACTCTAGTTTTGCTGGGAGACTGTAACTCATATTGTATATGAGCTTCTTGCTTAGCCTTTGAGACAAGTCTACTAATTTTACCTCATTCTTGTACTTAATATTGTTTGCCATAGGATAAAAAAAAATAAATAAATCCATAAGATTTCATTATTTAGGGTGCCCTGGCAAGCTTCTTAACAGAAACCAGTCCCTGGGGTGGAGAGAGGGTTTAAAAAAGTGTAAGAACATGTGCCATAGATTTTTATCCTACATCTTAGCTTGGATTTTGTCTTCTCTTGTCTAACTTCAAGAGAACATTTCAGTGCATGCCAAGATTGGGGGGAAAACCCCAAAGTTTTCATTGAAGGAAATTCTGAAGGTCCATTTTTTTACGTTATACCTGTTTAAGTTATTATTCTACCCTCATGCTGTATCAGAATAGAAAACTCTAGAATAAATAAGGAACTTTAAATAGTGCATATTTAAAAGTCACAATTATCATCTTTAATAGTGGTCAGAAAAAATTTGTTCTTTGAAGACTAACCTAAATTCCAAAACATTCAGTTGCAGTCATTCTGTTTTAGTCATTATTCTGATGAGATAAGAGCTGGAGGGTGCATCAAAGTGGAAGATTCATCTAAATGCAACTTTGTCATATTTGCAACATATGCATGTTTTAAACTAAGATGAATTTTAATCTACATCATAGAACCATAAAATCATGGAATGACTTGGGTTGAAAAGGGACCTTAAAGATGTAGTTTCAACCCCCTTTCAGTGGACATGGTCATCTTTCACTTGACCTGGTTGGTCAGAGCCCCATCCAACCTGGTCTTGAACACTACCAGGGATGAGGCATACACAGCTTCTCCAGGCAACCTTTTCCAGTCTCACCATTGTGAAAGAATTTTCCCCTAGTATCTAACATACATACACTCCCTTTCACTCAGTTTGAATCCATTCCCTTTGTCCTGTCACTACACACCCTTGCAAACAGTCTCTCTCCATCATTCTTGTAGGCTGTTCTAAGTACTGGAAGGCCAAAGCTTTCTCTTTTTCAGCTGAACAATCCCAATTCTTCTAAAGATAACTTGGAGAAAAAGAAAAAAAAATATACTATTGAATGTGGGTATCCAAATTTGTTTACAAATTTCCCTCTTTAGTTTTTCGTTGGGTCCGGCCAAGATTTTTCAGTTTTTTAATAGCGTAAGTAAAAGGAAGATATGACCCATATTATCATGTTCTTCAGAGACCTCATAGCAAAGAAGGTACAAAAAAGTTAATAACTCTTTTCCATGCAAAATTTATGTCTTATGAGAAAGATTTCATTTTGTTTTCTCTTGCTATTTCACAGAAACAAAGGTTCATGCACATTTTAAAACTCATAGTGCATTTGCTATTTAAAATGCAGTCATTACAATGATAACATATCACAGATGGCAGATAGTAAAAGGGACAGTTTTTCAAAAGTATATTCCTGAACTACATTTATGCAAACTGACAAATAAATACTGTCACAAGGTCAGTTTGTATATTCCCCGTTCACATTTATGAACACTCACAGACAATGGAGACACCATTACAGTCAGAGAGATAATTCTTCTGGATAGCTATCAACATCTGTAAAAGATTAATCACCTGATAGGAATAATTTTATAAATGATTTGACAAAGATAAAACAAGGATTACAAAGTGACAAAATTTACAGTAAATCATTTAATCAGTCTCACTTTTGGGGAGGTGGTGTTTTATTAAAAATGAAACAGGGTTACTGCTGGAATAAATAAATAATAGCAAAAAACAAAAAGGCACATTTGAAGGAGGATATAAATCCACATATCATAGTGAACCAATTGGTCTGTCACTGAATAGTGTTCATCTAAGCAAGCTCATTGATACTGGGGGAAACTGCTCTTGTCATAGGCTAATCATATTTTTATCAGAGTGTTCAAGAAATCCATGAAATCATCTTCTCTTTTTCTGCATCTTTATACTCTCACAGAATCAAAGAGTCGCTGGAGTTGGAAGAGATGTCTGTAGATCATATAATTCCCCACTCTCCCTCCAGCAGGTTCACCTAGAGAGGGATGTCCAGGATCACATCCAGGCAGGTTTTGAATATCTCCAAAGAAGGAGATTCTACAACCTCTCTGGGCAGCCTGTTCCAGTGCTCTGGAATGCTCACAGTAGAGAAATTTTGCATCATATTCTGATGGAACTTCTTGTGTTTCAGTTTGTGCCCATATTGCCCCTTGTCACTGGACACCACTGAAAAGAGCCTGGCTCCATCTTCTTGAAACCTGCCTTTAGGATATTTGTATGCTTTGATAAGATCCCCTCTTGGTCATCTTTTTCCAAGGAAAATAGGCCCAACTCTCTCAGCCCCTTGTCTTCCCATAACAGTAAATAAAGTAGAGATAATACTTTTGCATAAAAAAATCTGTCTATTAAAGAACATTAATATATACAGCTTCACTCTGTCAAAAAAAAAGCTTAAAATTTACAAAAAAATGGGTCTCCAGGAAGTCATATAAGCAAAATTAATTCAATATTTAATATGTTCATATTTCAAACCAAATTTTCTAGTTTTTTCCCCATACTTTCTGCACTTTGTTTAATTGGAAACAATTTTATGCATATATATATAAATATTTTGTTTTCTGAGAGCACTATTTTGAAGTCATGATGATTGGCCAATATCTGAAATTTGTGCTGACCTTACTTCAGACTCAGAACACATTATGCAGGTCTGCTGGATCAGTGGCTCACTGTTGCTTCTTCATCTATTTTGCTCGCAACAGCTCTTACATGATATAAAATTTTATTCCCTTATTTTATGTTTTACTGGGAACTTTCAATGATATTGACTCCTACTAAAATTCAGGATTTGTTCTCTCTGTCTTCAGTAAAGTTTTAATGCATTTTTATTTTGCTGAAATGATTGTATTCTTTACAGGAAATGTAGGGAAAACTGACACAGTGAGAGAATTTTCATAAAGACCAACTTAAAATGTCTGAAGAAAGAGAAACCACAGGTCTCAGATTTATATTGGGATCTGCTATCTTAAGTTTAGCTTTTCCTCCAAAGTTACAAAAAATAATCATATAATCATGGTTGTTTGTTAGTCTGGACTGCTGAACTCTTCAGAAGCAGAGCTGTTCCCCAGGAGAACAGCAAATGCCCTGGGAATTCAGCCATCTCTTCAAGGAATCATGAGAACTGAGGGCTCGGGCTTTTCATGGGGACTGTAAACATACCTGCTCTTCATTTGAAATTGCACTGAAGCCAAGTTTAAAAAACAGTATTAAACCTCTTTATGAAATAAAAAGTTCCACTTTTTTTCCTTTACCCCTCTGTCTCTCACCCACCCCTAAAGAACACAGATAATTATTGCTGCAGGGTGAGAAAGCAGAAAGAAAGTGAAAGTTGTTAATGGTTTCTATTTTTACACAGATAAAAATGATGTTACCCAGTGGGACCACATAAGAATCTAGGTGGATAGACATCAGCAATCATGTTATACAACTAGAAGGAAGAAGATTACATCCAATGAAAATATGACACTATTTTATCTATTAAATAATCTTTTGAAACTGATTATTGCACAGTAATAGTAGAGGTACACAATAACAATAGAGGGAGAAGGGGGAATAGGTATCAAGTTTTTCCACAACTGATAAGCCAAGAAAGAATAGATAACATTAACTTTCAAGAAACTACCATTCTATTCCTGAAAAGTCATTAAAATATTGTTGCAAATGTCTCCTAAAATCAATAGAAATACATAAGTGTAATGTAAATAAAGCATTTTGAGAGGTGAATTATTTTTATGGCCATACAAACATGTTTTAAAATTGAAAGGATCTTTAGAACTTTTTAAATTTGAAAGGATTTTTAGGAGTCTCTAGACTATCTAGAACAAGATCTATTCTTTTTTCTTGCATTGCATGCATTCCCCTTTTTGCTGCTTTTGGTACATCTGCACTTTGATCCTAAGGTTACACTTCAATGGAATAATCATCTTACAGGACAAGTGCCATCTAGGTTTAAGACAATGAATTCAAATGTTGCTGCTGCTATAGCATAAAGGTCAGCGCAAGCACCTGAGTTCCCCAGCATCCTGGGACAATATTCAGCAGCTAAACTGATCTGAGACCAGTTCAGTCGACTCTCTTTCAAAGCCAGCCAGCCGAAAGCAAGTTTGGATATAGCCACAAAATCTGCACTCGTGACTGCTTTTGAAGGTGTTGACATATTTTAAGGATGGTATAATCTTTCATACAACCCCCAGAAGTGTTAGCTGTTCTGGGCAAAAAATCTCACAGGAACAGTGCATTAGTTTTGATTTAGGAGGCACTGAAGCAGCTCTTGTAGAAAAAGCCACTCGTCTGAAAAACTGATAATTAATAGGATGCTTTGCAACTTCCATTTACAGTCAGGCAAAATGATTGAGTCTAATCATTAATAGGGAGATCAATTCTCTGGTGTTAGATTTCTTCTGTAGACAAACTTGGAAAGGCAATACATATATTTAGTAACCTCAAAATATAACTCTTATTCAAGTTATTAAATTTTTTCTAGGATGTAATTTCTGTAAAATGGAAATGCTTCCTTAGGGTTTGTCTTTTTATTTTTCCCTGTAAATATTTTGGCATGGTATTGCTGCTTATAGGCCTTAACGAGAGAGTTTATTTTCAGAATGTGAGTTTCTAAATTAAAGTTCCAAATACTGGCACTGTAAACTTGAATCTTTATACTTACAGTGTAATAATAGTCAGTGACACCTGTGTCCAGCAAAAAAACATTTTTAATTTCAATCTAGGCAATAAATATCCAAAACTGCATCCAAAAGCACCTGGATGGACAAGAAATCCAAGAAATTTTACCTCTATGTTAATATTGAAAGATGAGAATCAGACTCAGTGGATTTCCACTTTAAAAAAATGAAATCAGAATTTAGTTCTTCCACACAATGAACCCTCAGCAGGCACTTCTGGTGATAATGTTTTCTCCACAAAGCTCTGCAGATGGAGGGCATCTCTTGCTTACATTGTCACTTGCTCCAGAAGTCCTCCTCCTACTGACTTACTTCCTCTCTTTGTGCCTCACCCGACAACTCTCCTTTTTCACTTTACCCTGCAACCAAATTCTCTCTCTGCTCAGCTCAGCACATCTCCTCGCTGTGCTCACTTCAGGCTGAAGGAGAACACTGGCATCTCATCGCTTTAGGCTTTCAGTGTGCTTGTTCTTTTACTTTTCTCTGCACACGGCATGTCATTTTCTCCTAGCTATCTGCATGAGTGTAACTATTGCTACTTCTGTGAAACATTTGCTCTTTATTCTGCCTCTCTTCCTGTAGAACACTTTATCGCAGTTCTCATAAAGGCCTTTACAAATGGGGAGAAAGAGAGGCAGTCTCTGTTCTATTCATTCCTTCAAACTGAAAGTCGAGCATATGCTCGCACTTGTTTTCTTTGAAAGATGTGATGAGAGATTATACTGCCATATGCACAGAGTCCTATAATGCTGGTGGAAAGGAAGGTCAAAACCAGCTTTTCATGAGCTCTGCACCCAACAGAGCACCAGGTCCATTCACAGTGATATTCCCAGCATTAATAGACTGCAGAGATTCAGCTGGCCATGTGATTCCTCTCAAGTGATTTTTATCCAGTGCCATGGCAAACATTAAGGCTTTCTTGTTCACCTTTACTGACAATGAAAGGTTCGACTGCATCCTGGAGCATAAGTGACACAGATAATGTAAATGCAACCAGAAACCTCTGAAAAGTTCCTTTCTCTCTTATAACTCATTATCTCTTATATTGTCTCTTTGTATTATTGTGTGTCTCCCCTATGGCCACCCCTGCAAGCTGCTTAAGCAGAAAAGAGAGCAGCTTTTCCAAGACTATTTAATTAATAAAAAACTTCTATAGGTTTATGTAAGAAAGAGAGAGCTCTGGATGCTCAAATAGGACAGTAAGCATGAGTTGACTTGAACTTTACCCATATGACTTATTGTAACTGATACATTAAATTAAATCAATACGCTGGATATTACTTTGCCAACTACTGCTACATCTAGGCTGAAATGATCTGATGTGGAGTGAATTCAGGTGGGAGTGAGACAAAATATTCTATACCAGAAGGCAGCAATTCCACTTGTTAATTGATGGGTTGTTAGCGAGACTTTAAACAACTTGGCAGCTGGCTGGCAGGCCTTGTTCAGTGGGTGAGCACATATGATGTATTGATATTTAAAAGGATACAACCCACTTATAATCCGTATAATCACACTTCTTCCTCACACTTTTTTCTACCTAGTCTTGTCACAGTCAAGAGCATGGAGTTATGGCAATGGAAGAGATAAAAATGCTTTCTGCATTCTTTCTCTTTATTTATCTTGACAGCATTCTGAAAACAGTGAATTTCACTATTTGTCCTGTAAATTTCCAGCTGAAGGACAAAGTTTTGTCTAGAAAATGGACCAAGTATCCTTTTTCACTATTCCAAGATATTTTTCTAGTTCTCTAACATAGTAATGAGTTGGAAATATGAAAGTGTTAGTCAGAAAACTTAAAAATCATCAAGCAGACCAAGATCAAGAATCACTGCAGAGTTTGTTCTGGTTTTCTTTCCATAAAGTATTTACTACACATTAAGTTCACTATTGTTTTTTCATTCACTGCTTTATGTCTATATGTGTTGTTCAAGACCATTGGAGTGGTATAAATGTACTTCACAGTCTTTATTTATCCTTAAAACTACTGTGCACAGAAGGTATCTTACTTTATTTTATATGTAAAGAAATGTAGAACAAAAAAAAATAAATTATTTTCTCAATGTTAGAGAACAGAGAAACCCGAATCAAACTTTCTTGTTCCAAAGATGTGTACAAACCTGGAGTATATGTTTCACTGGCATTATAGAGGGCTACAGAAGTCACAATTTCACTCTTCCCTTGCTTTAGAGTTCATCTACTCCTTGATTCCCAATAAACCACTCTCCTCACCAGATGACTATCTTCTTTTACTGTGATAAGTTAGCACCATACATGGAAAATTTCTGGATGTCATCTGAGATGCTGACCCGTGTTTTGTGACAGTCTCAGGAACAGAATCATCCTGTTTAGAGGAACAGGGAGTTGCAAAGACTTGCTAATGGTGTGGTAAGTGCAATGTCACTTGTGTTTACTTCTGCCATGCAGTTCTGTGGATGCACAGAGCCACCCACTATGAGTGCGTCCCTAACCCCCTTTGAGTCCAAACCAGGAACCTCCTTCAAAGGAGACTTATCTTACCATACCCTATATGCTTTAAGTCACATTATGAAAAAGTTTGAACTGAGCTGTCTGGAAGTTATGCTCCAAAAATTGTCTTCAGCACTCCTCACAGCACCTCACAGGACAGATAGAGCTAGTCTGGTGCAGGCCCCCCTGAAATATAACTCAGATGGATACTGGTCATCAGCGCCTGATGCCTCTGACTGCAGATTGACCTTTATGACACTGAACCACTGGATTAAACCATCTTTTAAGCATGAAATTTTTTTGCAAAATTCACAAATTAAGTGAACACTTATCTATAGGTCTAGGTAATATGACTCTTACGTGGATATTCACTGCATAGTCCAAATTAAAATGGATTCCCAATGAGAACTCTTTTAGACAAACTTGATTACAAACGGGATAAAAGTGTGAGAATTACAACTAATTTCTT
The DNA here is from genome assembly GCF_027477595.1 of Haemorhous mexicanus. NCBI lineage: Eukaryota > Metazoa > Chordata > Aves > Passeriformes > Fringillidae > Haemorhous > Haemorhous mexicanus. Next base: position 114,274,227 of record NC_082341.1, read on the forward strand.
CTAATCTAAACAGTACTGAGGGAGAATGACACTGAGTGATCTCCTTTGCCTTGCCACTACTTCATGATAATTATTGAAGCAGGATGCTCTGCCTAAGTGGGGGTAAAACAACACTGGACTCAAACTGTTTATGATCTTGAAGAATACTGAGACCAGCCTGACTCTGCAATCTTAAAGTTAAAAATTCTAAGGATGTGAAAAATAGTGTTTCCTGATGGACACTAACACTTGTAAGGGTATGGCAAATTTCCTGATGAAGGAACCAAGGGAACCAAGAAGTCATAGCACAGATATCTTATCTAAAGCTGCTGAGATGAAGGCTGCTGAGCTGGCACATGTAGCCTAGAAACATTTGATTGACAGTCAATCCCTTTCTACTATAAAAGCTCAGTCCCACTGTTTTACAGCACTAACCTAATAAGTTTCTTCTGGAGGTGTGTGTGGAGACTCCTGCCTTGAGTGGGGGCACCTCAAAGTTATTCCCTGAGGCCGAGTGAGAGATTTGGCCACAATCATTGGCATGGGTAGATAACATAAATCTCTACTCATTAAGCTAGCTTTGAAATTATTGATTTAACAAATAAGACATTATACTATTATTTTAACTATCTAGACTGTGTTAATTCTGATTAATGTCTTATTAGTCTAATTATTACAATAAATTTAAATAAATTATCTTTCTAACATATTTATATTTATATAAAACAAACATAACATTTATATACTTGTTTAATACTTATAAAAGATAAATTCACATAAAAGATCAATTATTCCTATGGTCCTTGAAACATAAGTTGTTGACCAAGTTTGGGACCTGCATTGGATCCAACCATATCTAGACCCCTCTTTGAGAAGGAGTTTAGAAAGAGAGCAAGGAGGTTGAACTCATGACGCAACAGAACTGCTGCCCTGATAACCTTTGCCTGCAGCTAACTGTGTCTGTGACAGTTAAAAAGAGGACAAGCATGGTTATGTTTCCATTAGAATGGAATTTTGGTGCTAGCTGCAAGGACTGAATATCTTCCAGAAGTCCTAACACAGGGCATGCTCAATGGAAGTTCCGTGTTCAGGGCATCCCAAAATTTCTCTTGAGCCATTACATATGTTATCAATCTCCCTTGTGAAGAATAACTGGCAGTGAGGACCTCAAAAATATGAAATTATAAATAATATGAGATTATTAATTTTCTTAATTTACAGTTTTATGATGCAATTTCTCACCCAAATGAAAGCTTCACTCTTTGAGGTGAAATGCTTAAAGATATCTGCACAACTGCAATAAAAATATTCAAGGTGATGAAAGACCAAGAATATGATGAGGTTATTGTAATTATGGCAGAGCTTGCAGGTACAAACCATCTGGCAGAACTGCTAATTTCATAGCAGCATATTCTCAGTGTGCTAACTTTGTCAAAAGCTTTGAAAGTCAGCATCCATTTCTGTTCTGAGGTACTGTTTTCAAAGGTCACTCTCTAAAGTGCTCACACAAAGGCAGAGAGAAGAGAAAAAGCCTGACTGCTTATTCACATTTTACTTGCACATAAAAGACAAATCTGAATTTAACTGGGAGAAGAAATGTTGTATCCATTCAACAGTTAAGAAAAATTGAGCTATATATAGCTATGTAAAGGCACTTGAGAATGCCTTTAAACCTACTGATGGGACAGTACTATCTTATCCTGGAATTATTTACACCATCTTTTCTTTAATATGTAGAATAATTTTTAATTATAAGTATTTAATTTAGTTGTCTGATTATGCATATCCTATATCTTTGCTTTCTGGCAGTGGATAAAAAATTTTCACAAGACCAATGATCTGTCAAAAATTTTTGATTTAAAATACTCTAATAATTCTGAAGAAACACTGTAGTTATCATAAATTAATCCCTGACTCCCCAAAGACTGTTGTCTCTATAGACTACATAGCTCCCGAGAGAGAGAGAGACTAAATAACAATGTAGTCAGGACCAAATTAGAAACTGCTTCTTCTTTCTTGAAATACGTGTTCTTCAAATTCATCTGCATGCAAACACATTTCTTTACTTCTTATCTGAGGAATGTAAATCACATAAAAGGTATTAATTCATTTTTGTTAGAAAAGAAATTTTCCTTTTGCAGAAATCTCTGCTGATAGCAATAGATATTTATACTCTATAGCTAAAGTAAGAGATGTTTCAATATTTCCTTTCAGGAACTTTATATTTGGCATATATTTTTCATCGGGCAAGCACACAAACAAATCCCATGACAATTTTTTGCAGTGATTTTCGGGACTTTATGCCCACTTTACCAAAACCAAAAGGGATTGTATATGTAATTAATTTGTTTGTTCACTTGCTCTTGAGATTACCTATTAATCTGCCTCCAGATGATGAAGAAGACAAAAATTTTGTCCTTGACACAATGTAAATATTTCACCCTGAAATTACTTTTAAAAATTCAAAAAAAAAATTTATTAAAAAACCCTCAGTAAATACAGATATTTACCATTTGTGAACTGCTATTTCAAAGATATGTCAGCTGGTATTCTGACTGCTGAAGAGAAGAAAAAAAAAAATCTTCATTTTTTTCTGTGCACAAGTTGCTAAATTTAAGACTGCTATACAGCCAATATCCGTATCTGAAAGGCTCATATGTAGTGAAATATATTAAGAAATATCACTCAAAATCAGTAACAGTGATTTTTTTAACAGAAATGTCATATTATTCAGTACATATATTAAATTTCAGACTTAAGAAAATTTTAAAAGTTAATTTCAAGCTAAATTTTTCAATTAACATCAGAATAAGGTTTTAGAAGCAATATTTTTAAACATATTTTTCACCTCTGCTGTGATTTGTTTGTATTCATGTTTATTGAGGCAGTATTTGATATGGTTTTTGGAAGATTCCTTACTGGGAAAACTTGTAGGAATGAAAAATACAAACAAATAAGACATATAATGCTAAAAGAAAGGGTTGGATATGTAAAGAACCAATGGCAAAGAACCCTTGGATTAATAGTACATATTTCCTTGGTACAGTAAGCTATAAACAAAATGGAAAACAAAATGAAATAAATTAAAAATGTCCAGAAGGATAAGAGAAAGAACAGTGTGTGTGGAACAAATTCAGGAAATAAACTGAAAAATAAAAGATAAAAATATGACAGGACAAACTGCATTTAGAATTTTTTTAACTGGCCAAAAGCCATGTATTTGATGAGATTGGTTGCATACCTCTGAGCTATAATCTTTTTTGCAGATTTTCTCAATTTACCTTTTGTTTGAACATGCTGTCACAGATCAGGGCTATTAGGAGTAAAGTCCAACATTAGGTCTCTCTGTAGCTTTTACTTTGTATCATATAGCAATATAATTTGATTCAAAAATCAATTTCTCCAACTGGAAAATCTATGGGAGTTACAACAGAAATAATTTAACAGAGTAAAAAAAAAATAGAAAGTTAAAATGCTTTTACAAGTGTTTTGGCCATATTCATTAATAGCAAAACTCTGATTTTTCAACACATATTCAGTTTAACAGAGTATTACTTCAGGAGAGGCTTTTTTGTAAGAGATAGCTTGAACCATTCATTTTTTGCATGATTTATGAGATTTTAGCTCAATTCTATTGGGCCCACACTGTCCTCTATTGATGAAAAAGATGTTCAGAAATAATATGGGAAGCATGGAAAAGCAGAAAAATTCTGCCCCTGTATGTGTGAGAGCAGAATGATGGTTACCCAAAAATAAAAAAGGAACACAAAAAGCTAGAGTTAAAATAACAGTTAAAAATTTATTTTTTTTAGGCTGCTGATTTAAAAGCAATTGTAGGCCTATATTCAAGGAGAGTGATTCTCTTATTCACTCCATGGAGGTCAAATACAGAATAAAGCCCTAAATAAGTTTGCCAGCACTGTTGCTGCTCCCTAAATAAAATGAGGGTTATATTTGTGCCCCCATCCTGCAAACAGGAGGATGATGAGGAGAGATGTGTGAATGTTTATAGGCAGACCTGGTCAACCTAACATGCCTTGGCTCAGTATTGTTAAGGCAGTGGTAGTTGTCACAAAAAAAAGGCAGTGTTAAGGAGCAGAGTGCCCTTAAGTGAGTGAGAATATGGCCAATTTTTCCTCAAGGAAGATTTCCTTTAAAAGAAATTGGAAATCACTACCTGTAGAGACAGCTGGTTATCCAGCTCACAAACAATGCAATTCTTCTGTCCTTTGGTTATCAGTATTCTTATCATGTTGTCTAGAACCATGCAAAATTAGGCTATTACACAAAAGTTATGTCATTCAGAAGTATATTAAAAATATGTTGTACAACATGAACAATTCCACCTAGTTTTGGGAAGTTTAGGTGTAGCAAAACAAACTGCAAAAATAAAATGTTGTGATGGAACTCTGTAATTTTGCAGACATCAAAGTGGAACACTTGGATAGATTTAAAACCTAATCAATTACACAGGATTTTACAGGGGAAACAAAACAAAACAAAAAGCAAACCCAAACCAAAAAGCCCTCTACCAGCATGATGAAAAGAAGGTTCATGTGACTGCTGTAGCATCCTACAGCGGTAATAACCCAACTAAAGATTAATCTGCAAAGAATGCAACAAACAGCATGCATTCAGGAAGAGAACAGGAGAAAGCAGAAGAGTTCTGTCTTTCATATTTGCAGCATAAATTAGAGAAAAAATATTTCTTTCTGCTTCACAAAGATGATGGATAATCTTCCAGCCAGTACATTAAAAGCAAGAAAGAGCCGACCACAGAGAAGCTGATTAAATTTTGTGACTGACAGTGAAGTCTAAGAGGCCAAGTGAATATGGAGAAGCATATAAGAAGGAGCTATCTTCAGTCAGTGTGACAAAAGACACAGTAGTAAATACATTTTAGGCAGGAGAGTATTAATATACAGTTGATTTGGGGGTTTTGGATATTCTTAGAAAGCATTATCAGGTAACCAGCTGCTTCTTAAAGCTTTTGTGAGACTTTTTGGAAGGTTGCTCTAATAGGAATATAAAAAAGGGATCATCAGTGCTTTGCAGAAAGTGTTTCTGAGAGTTACAAAACACCAGAAAAATGAATTCTCTGCTGGAAACGAAGGATATGAGAAGCTACATACTGTATATGAGAAGCTACATCTGTTAAAAAGAACTTCCAGTAGCTGAAGAAAAAGACCATAAGGTATGCAATGGAGACCAAGTTCCTGATGTGACTAAAAAAAAGCATAAACAGAATTAGTGAAAAAAAATGAGACAGCTTTGGTTTTCCATGCTGTTCTGATTTTGACAGAGATAAAGTTAATTTTCTCCAAGTAGGTAATATGGAGCCATGTTTTGGATTTGTACTGGAAACAAAGTTGATAACCCAGGGATGTTTAGTTATTGCTGAGCAGGGCTTGCACAGTGTCAAGGCCTTTTCTGCCTCTCACATCATCCCACCAATGATCAGGCTGTGGGTGCACAAGGAGATGGGTGGGGGACACAGCTGGGGCAGCTGATCCCCAACTCACCAAAGGGATATTCCACACCATATAGCTCAACATAGAAAGCCAGGGGAAGAAGGGGGAAGGAGGCACTTTTGGAGTGATGGCATTTTTCTTCCCTAGTATGTGATGCAGCCAGACTTCCCTGGAGATGGTTGAACACCTGCCTGCCAACAGGAAGTGTTTAAAAAATTTTATCTGAGTCCATGAGTTGTTTTCTTTCTTTCACTTTTCCGATTCTGTTCCCCATCACATGGGAGGAGTGAGCAGGTGGCTGTGTGGGGTTTAGTTGAAGGTTGGAATTAAAGCAGGACACATGCACACTATATACAAGCATCCTAGCTGTGCAGAAAAATCCTGAACAGCTGGATGCAGTCCCTTGTTGACCTTATTTGTAACAAAGGGACCTGCCTTCTTTTGGAAATTATTGAAGAAATAATCCCCTCTGAAAATTGTTGCAGAAATTCAGTATAGACAGAAAGGAATAATATTGATAGATGTATACTTTTTTAGGAAACCAGTGAAGTACAAAGAAAGGAAAGTTATTTTGTCATGCATTGTACCTACTCATTTAATATTATATTTTCTTTTTTAGAAAACTGCAGCTGGATGGAGTTGGTGAAAATATTTTAAAAAATTATACAAAATCTCTGTGGAAATTCTCATTTAAAAAAAAAAAAACACATGAAAAGTAATTGGTTTAACTTGAGGTTAGGTAAAAAACAAGGTTGTAAATTCCACTGACCCTCTTTAACTGTCAAAAAAAGTCAATAAACAACAAGAACAAAAAAGCCAAACCAGAAAAAAAAACACAAAAACCCAAACAAACAAAAAACAAACCAACAAAAAGAAAATAGTGTTGTCATTATTACTTTCAAAGAGTGGTCATCATGTCTTGAATGTCTTGATAGGTGATACTTCCCTGAGTGGGCATTGCATAGAAATTACAGCAAAAGAACAGCAAAAATATAATAATTAATTCTTAATGTATGTGAAAGTACAAAGAAAAAGAAAAACCTTCTTAAAATCTTTGCAATTTGGTGCAAAGATTTGATGAATTATGCTGAGCTTTTTTGAATGCAGTACTTTGTAAAAAAAATCACCAGAGATGCTAATTATTGTGAGAGATGTAGCTCTCAACTGTTGCTCTTGGGAAAATCTGCAACATTTGTGACATGCATATATCACCATATTCTTGTCTTCTAGTGCAGAAGAAAGGAAACCCATTGTCTCTGAGATATTTGTTATTTGTACAGGTACAGAGATGAGAATAGTAAGAGACCAAGTGTCATGCAGTGCCTTGCCCTGGTGTATCATTACTCTTAGACATTATAAAATCTATGTCTCACCTTTACAATTCATCACTCTCTCAAAGCTGTGGAATTGAGTGATTCTTTATGTGCAGGTACTAAAAAAACCACTGCAGTTAGTCATTTACATCAGCTATGTAAATTTTAGTAGAACAATTTAAATTTGAAAAGGAATCGTGACTACAGAGATAATGTATTCAGGCTGCTTTTATCCATGTGGGAATACTATTTATGCTGTATTGTATTTCCATATACTGTTTTATTTGTAAAGTTAAGCATTCATGTCCTTTATTGATATAATCATTTCATGTCTTTGGAGAATTAGTGAGCACTGATCAATAGTTTGGAGGTTAATCAGTACTTTACTTCTTTACTCCAGTTAAATTTAGTTCAATTAAACAGAATTGATGCTAATTACTGTCCTGATTGAGCAGTGGTTATTACCATATTGCCATTCACTATCAGAAAGCTAAATCAGTTCCCCAAGAGGCAGTTCAATAGAGCAGTCATAGTGACATAGCATGCCCCAATTAAACCGTCTATATTGTGATAACATATTTACATAGAAATTTTCATTCTGATTCAAAGTAGAAATTTGTATTATTTTCAAGATTAGACAGCCTATGGCCAAGACACAGATGAGTGAACACCATTGTAAAGATGGAAAAATGTATAAATTGCACCCATGAATATAAAGACATGGTTATTTCAAGGTTCAGTTCAGTAATAAATAAAGAAACCTCTGCTCACCTTGTGGAAGAAAAATTAAGAAACAGTCTTTTCTGAAGTAATTAAAAATATAATTTTTGCAAGGTGTTTCACATACAGACTGGGTTCTAGTCCTTTTCCTCTCTTTCCCCATACTCTTTCTCTCTGTTTAGAGGCTGAAAGGTACATGTAGGTGCTGGGATTGAATTAGTGCATGAACAGTCATTTGTGCTGCATTTTTAACTAAATGGGGTAACACTGCTTAACGCTGTGACCATGCTTACTTTTTAATTAAAAAAAAAAAAAGAAATAACATAAAAAATGCATATAGAAGTGTTCAAAAAATATAATTATATCTCAATAGTATTTGCTGAATTATTTATTTCATTTTGTTGCTTTTCTTATGCACAAAAAGAAAAGGCACACACCCGCCTTTTCTGAAGGAAATCCAAGCATCTGTAATAGCTAACAGTGATAAAGGAGCAACACTTTATGTTTTCAAGCTGGGTAGAAACATTAAATAATTAATCCTTGTATGACTGTCTCTTCTCTCTTAAGTTAGAAGAGTACAATTATTCACTGTGTTTGTATTCAATGTGTCAGATCATCTGGTGAATACAGCTCTGCCTATCCAAATGTATATGGTTAAAGTGAGATTCATTTATCAGTTCAGCACAAAGCCTGTACATAAGAAGAAAAAAATATTCCTCTTCTTCCTATGATAACTCTCTCAAATTTATGCTGTCCTAAGAGACCTTCTTCTCTACTTCTCCACTTTCTTTGGATCAAAACTTTTTATCTTTCAATATTTATGAAATAGATGTTATGTAAGAGTACTGCACTGATATGTGTGTGGCAGGGGAGAATGTTTGATTTGGTTGGGTTTTTTTTTTAACTCAATTTAAATCTTTCACATACAATATTATCTCTTGAACAACTATTATTTAAGTTTTGGGTTTGATATAACTTGCCAGGCAATAAGTTACAGCAGAGTTTATCTATCTGTTACTAGTTATGATTCTTATGGGCAGACAAGGTAGCTGTGTGCCCTTCGTCAGCCTTCTTCCCCATACCCTTTCTTCAGAGAGAGAGAAATCATGGAAACAAAAAAAAAAATAAAAGAAATAGACCCAAACCTTAAAAGCACCTTACCACATCCCTCTTTTCTTCCCAGGCTTTTCTTACAGTTTTCTCTATTTCTTCCCCCCTAGAGATGCAGCAGGACAGGGCACAGGGGCTAGGGGTCAGCTCATCACATGTCTGCCATGCCTTCCTCCTCAGGAGAAGGACTCACACTCTTACCCTGCTCCAGCATGGGATCCCTTCCACAGGAGATGGAAATAAGGATGTTGGTTTTGATTTGCTCAGATGCTCTAAGTAAACACCTTTCAGGCTTTGCAATCACAGACATGAGCCAAAGAGAGGAACAGGTAATAATTTGTTGCTATTTCACTTAGACTGAAAATGTAGTTTTTAAATTCTGTAAATATTTAAATCACATCTAAAATTAATTCTGTACAAATCTGTTGCAGTGGGGCGAAATATGGAATGTAAAATACAATTCTAAGAAAAATCAATGGTTGGATTTATAAAAAAATGCTTTGTAATTCTTTCTCCATTTCCATTTTTATCCATCATGTTTCATACATATTTTTGGTAAATTTCCAATGTTCTCAAAATATTTTGGTTTTGATTTTTAATATATTTTGTTTTCAGACTGTTTAGATTAAAAAATATATTTGAATACATATATATAGGAAGTGTTGCAGTTATGTATACATAAAGATGCCAAGTACTTAATTTAGGGAATCTTATTCATGTTGAGAACTGAGCAACACAGGAATGTTGGATAGGCAGAATGAATGCAGACTGTCTCAAATGATTTTCATAATTCACATAATCTTTTAATAAGCATTAGTTCCTTTAGATGCTTAATTTTATCACAAGCAACTTCTGAACCTTTGGAGGTGCACAGAGCACAAACTCTAGTAGAATTATTCTCTGATGTTTAATTAATTTATTAATTATTATAAATCTGCAGGAGCTTGATGGATTTATAAGAAAAATATGTGCCTTTAATGTAGCACTTACACCCCTGTGGGATTGTTCTAGTGAATAAGTCTCTTTATTGTCAAGATTTACTTTCTTGAGAAACTGTAATGATTTGCTGGTTTCTGAAATGATTTTTTTTCTCCTACCACCACTCATTTTATCTATTTAGGAAATACTCATGGACAATAAAAGCATGTTAAGATAGTACTTTATCAAAAAAATTAATAGAATAGGAGCTGGTTAATACTAAACTGTGTAATTAAAAGTTATTGCTAATATTTGTGGTCTTGATGTATTATTGTTCTTTTATTGGAATCAATATAAAAGCATTAGCATTAATTATGAGTGTAACTAGGCAAGGGAGAGCACATATTTGGATATACATGTGTCTTGAGAACTGGCAGAGGTACTGAACATGATTTCCTGGTTATGATGGTTTAAATGCATAATTTTTATCCTAATCTAATGTAATAAAGTAAAACTTCATTTGTTTACAGAGCAAATGCAACAAATACAAAAAAAATGCCTGATAATGGTGGGCAAGCAGATAGGAAAGACTTTTTTGCCCCGCAATGGTTTATTGTCTTCCTTTGTTACTCTGTAAGGGTTCCAAAATTCTTCAAGGGCTCCCCAACAGTATTCTGGTATAGAGGAGAGATCCATATTGCCAGGAGACTGATTAAGGCACTCTGCAGTCTAGAGGTTATGAATAAGCACTGCTGAGATAAATTGGAAGAGCTGATGGTGAAATTCTGATTTATGTGGGGACTGCAATAGACTTCAGAATATCTAGTATCAGAGTACAAGAATAAAGCAGCTCTTAATCTATTCTGCTTCTATATTCAGTGGTTTTCTTTTTTTTTCATTTATTTGTTTGCTTTCATTTTGGTTTTTTTTCTTTTTTTTTTTTTGGGGGGGGGGTTTTGACTGGTTTTTTGTTTGGTTTGTGGGTATTAATACCAAAATGTCAGTGAAAAAAATTATGCATCATTTTGTTTTCTAGAATACCATATTTTATCATCATCCTCATGGCCCTGGTTAGCTCCACAATAAGTAATTATGCAGTAGGTGCATCTATATTTTCTACAGCAGAGGGTTTAATTTCTGGATAAAGTGATAGTCAACTGTTTTCTCAGCTAACATATTGATTATATCATGCCTTTAAATGCATATTTAATTTCAAGAGCATCCTAAATCTATTAAGCATGTGCTTATCTTTCATTAAGTAAGCTAAGCTCTTCATGTGGTTTTAGTTTATTGCAATATTTATAAGGTTTCAGCAATATCTCAGTGATGTGAGGGAGTGCCTCAAAGAAATGTGCCTACAAATACAAACTTGCAATAAGAAAAGTACATTTTAAAGAAAAATAAAATAAGCAGATGATTTAATCTACTGCTCTTTAGATAATGCTGGGCACATAGTTCACTTATAAAAAACAGCACCATGAGGCTTCCCAATGGTCAAAAAGCTGTAGGTTTTACCATTTTCAATTACGTGCATTTTGTCAAATAGCATACTTAGTCTGTCTGTGGCATTTCATCTCTTAGGGTAACAGATGAAAAGCATAATTTTTGAAGATTTTATCATTGCAACTAACATTGGCTAACATAATTTTTTAAACTTGAAGACTGTTTGCAAGAAAAGGTATTCAAGTATTAGATCTTGAGAACAATAGCCCACCTTCAGTAATTTTGTGCTCTTGTAGTAACACGAGCCTTCTGCTCTCTAGGAGCAGTGAAATGAAGTATCCTGTTCACAGTCCTTCACTCTGTTGAGAAATCTGGGACAATATTTGAAATCACTCTAGCATGCACTGAAGAATATCTGTCAGCTGAAGCACCAGCACAATCAGTTAAAGTATTTACACTGACATTAAAGGACTAGCAAAATAACTTCCCTATTTGAAAGCATTAAATGTATTAGTCAATACATTCCCAGGCTATGGCATTCTGAAGCTATACTGACTACTCCCTTTGAAATATTTTTGAAAGGATTCAGAAAAAAAAAATCATATGTAAAAAAAAGTACCTAGAAAACACATTTTTAGGGTAGGAAATTCCTTCTATATATTGTATTTATTTTCATTTGCATAAAATAAACAGTAGGACCATATGAATATAGTACACTTTTGTGACTACTTTTTTTTCCTAATGGAATTTCCAAAAATAGAGTAGCAGGGACCAGGGGCTTCCTGAGGGCTAGGAACAGTGAGGAAACCCCCAGGGCTACAGAGGGGGCCCACGCCATTTCCTTGCACCAGGGGCAATCCCAGCTCTGGCCACTGGGCAGCTCCCTGGGGATGGGGATAAACCTGGTGTAAAAAGGAGCAGGAATGACATTTTCTGGTTGGAGGACAGTAAACTTTAATCCAATTTAATGTCCCAAACCACACCAGGGGGTGAAATAGATCCTAAAGCTTAATGCAGGTGGCCCAGGACCCTAAATTTTAATCAGACCATATCTGTCACAAGATAGCTTCTGACAAGCATATATCCACAAAAATACCATAGATCAGAAAATTCCACAGCAACCATTCTGTGAGGGAAAACTTTCCATCTGCAAGTAGACTTCATCCACCATAATTCTGAAAGCATAAAGTACATTCAAGTACACAGAGATTATTAACCTATGAAAAAAATGTAAGTTTGTATAAGTATAAAGCTATTCCAGTGTCTATGCACGGAGACTAAGCTTTGACACATCAATGTGAACTGCATTTGTTATAAAAATTATAGCACTTTAAGATTGTCTAAAAATATACACTAGCTGACAGTTTGAGATGGGAATTTATCGGTGTTGCAGCAATCTTGGAGACTACTGCAATTATAATACACTGAGCTGTTGCAAGATTTATTTAGACTCAATGGTAAGGAAATGACTAATAGCTTAAGAAATTCTTACAAAAAGGAGGGTGACAGAGAACGATAAATGTTCATCCAAATTCATTAAAGATCTTTGAAAACATAAATTCAAGAGGTTTAATTATAAAATCTTTAAAGTTTAAAAATCTCCATTCACTAAGAGTGAAAGGAAGTTATGAGTTTGATATTTAATATGCTCATGGTACCCAAAAAGCATAAGCATCATATGTGTTGCAACATTCAGTTTCATTAGAGTTGTTGTATTAGAAAATTATCTCCATTGATTCAATGGCTCATTAATCCAGTTTCTGACAATAGGCGGAAGGTGTATTACTGCAATTACAACTGAGTATACATGGATATTGGAAATCAGGGCTGAAATGTTACTCCATCAAATTGCAAAACATACAAGTGCCACATTACACTGCTGTAAACACACATTTTAATTGGTCCTTACTTGTACTTTTACTACTCTGAAACATACATTTTAATTGGTCCTTACTTGTACTTTTACTACTCTGAAAGCAAAGCAAGCAGAACCAAAGTGCAGATTATTTAGCTGAAGTGAGATGGGTCCTAACATCTTTTAGGATCAAAATCTGAATTTGGGATACCTGGTGCCTATTAGTGACTTGTGACAAGTGACTATGGATTTTGGATGTTTTAGTCATCTTTCTACATTATCTGTCTTGGAAGAGTGATTCTATCCACTTTGGTTCACATGCTTCTCATTCCTCTTTCCTCTTTGTCCCCTTCTATTTGCAAACCTTATTGGTGTGTTTCATGATATGAAATGATGCATGTTTCAAATCCCAAAACATGTTGATCTGGGATTGGATTTCATTACTGTTGGCAAAGTATGTTACTCCAGCAGAATGGAGCATGTCCAATCCCCAAGTGGTTATTAAATATTGCTGAAAATAAAACACCTCTATATAGATCACTAAGTGTGGAAAAAGATGATTAAAATCAAAGCAATGGTGAAGTATGCTTATTTCAGTTTGACTGCCTTATTACATATATATATATATATATATATATATATATATATATATATATATATATTTGGCTAAAACCTTGCCAGAGATTTTTCCCTTAGTTGTCTACTCAGCCTTGATGAGGCCACATCTGGAGTGCTGTGTCCAGTTCTGGGCCCCTCAGTACAAGAGGGACATGGAGCTCCTGGAGTGAGCCCAGTGGAGGGCAACAAAGATGATTGAGGGGCTGGAGCATCTCTCTTATGAGGGCAGGCTGGGCGAGCCAGGCCTGTTAGCCTTGGAAGAGATGGCTAAGAGGCGACCTCATCCTTGGACTTAATTATCTGAAGGGGGTTGTCAAGAGGGTGAAGCCAGGCTCTTCTCTATGGTGCCAGGCAATGGGACAAGAGGCAACAGGCAGAAACAAAAGCACAGAAAGTTCCATCTAAACATGAGGAGGAAGTTCTTTACTGTGTGAGTGACCCTGCACTGGCACACGTTGCCCTGAGAAATTGTGGAGTCTCTCTCACTGGAAATATTCAAGAAACACCTGAACACAATCCTGTGCAACGTGCTCTAGGATGACTCTGCTTGAGCAGGTAGGTTGGATGGCAAGGCCCACTTTATTCCCTTGTAACCCTCCCTATTCTGTGATTCTCTGATTCTGCAATTCTGTGATTCTGTGTCCATATGTAGCAGAACCAGGGCACAGACAATGCCCTTCTTAAGGGACCCCAAGTGGTCTGTGGGGGTCTTCTCTTCAGTGGGATCAGTTCACTACAGAGTCACTTCAGCCTATTATAATGTTAATTAGGGATAATTTAATCCTAGTCTAGAAGTAGGAAAAACACCAGTAAAACTGTCATCCTAGCCTAGCAGTTGAAGATAAAACAAAAAAATGGAAAAAAAAAAGAAAGGGAAAGCTGAATATTATATGCAAATACAACTTAGTTTCACACTTTTAAATGAAAGCAATTTGCCAATAATTATGGTAGGTTTTTATTCCTGACAATTTTAAATGGTGATTGAATGCTTTGTTTATGCTGTCTAGTTTAAATATGATTTACTTGAAGTAATTCCTGTGCCTTTTGGTAGACAGGCAACTAGGCAGACCAAGTAGGTCCTCTCCAGTATATCTCTCTTTAGCCTATTTCTCTTCCTGAAAGAAGAATTGTCCTTGAATAGGCAAGAGCTGCCTGTGGAGAAAATGCTATAGAGGGACAAAGACATTTGAGATAACTTCCTCTGTCAATCACAGACTAATAGAAATTGTTCCCATCTGTTCTATAACAAAGATTAATAACTATGTGCTTGTCTAAAGAGGCTGGATAGAAAGACAAGAGCCTGCTCTTCCTGCAGGAAAGTTGATCACCACAGTGATATTTACTCTGAAAATTGTGCTTTATCACTAGAGCTGAATTATTAAACTTCACCTATAGGCAGGATTTATGAGTTTTACACCTGGCAGTATTGCATGGCTTCCAGGCAAAATCTGGTTCTTAATGTGCATCCTTAAAAGTTACATCATACATTTCTGAGAAGATTTATATCCCAAATTATGAGAAAGATGAAGAGAAAAAAGAAAAGCTTTTCACTGCCTTTGTTTCCAGGCTGTCCTTACCCATAAAAAGAATCTCAAGATCAAATTATCTTTATGAACTAGTTAGCATTTCAGAAATCTGAGTCATTAAAAAACCCCAAACCATCACTTTACATATGATATAAAAACCTCAACTCAGCTGCATAGAGAAGGAAAATTCAATTCCTCAGTAAAAGGATTTTCCATCCCTCTCTCTGCCCCAACTTGGAATAAAACACAAATATTTCATATCTCTGTAGGAAAAGGCTTTTACTCCAGTACCCAAAACCTTGGCAGATCTCATCAAGAAAGGCACATTCTTGAAGCCCGTGTTCTGGAGTAGACCCTTGGACAATGCAGCATTGACTCACAGGAGACTTTGAAACCAGGTAGGATTTGCTATAAAGTTCTGTGAAACTGAGCACATCTGATTTGTTGAATTGATAAATGGCAAAAAATAAAAGAAGTGCTGCTCCTTTAAAAGACAAAAGACAACTGAAAGTTTGTTGAAGTCAACAGAAGGACTTGAAAATATTGGCTATAAACGTCTGTAGCATGTGGCTTTAGTATTTGTAAATTCCTGCTGTGGGTTTTGTCTTTAACCATATCCAGCAGGCAAAATATTAACACAGAAATAAATTAGATAAAGATGTTTTTGTGTAATTTCCATTCAAATTACATGGAAATCTGATTGCCCCTGGAATAAGCATCTGCTGAGAAAAAGTACACCCTCATATTCACAGCTTTAAGACTGCAAGTCCAACAAATCACAGAGTGATTCATTACAAAACTATCTTCAACTGAAAAGCTTTGATAACTTATTAAGTGAATCATTTACTTGATTTTTTTCCACATATGTCAAGAGAATAAAATGTGTTTTTTAATCTGTGCTGATAGTTTAAGTACAACAAAAGCAAACAGGCTCAGTGGCTTTGTTCACCTTGGAATTCCTGTAGAACAGGATGAGAAAATTTAACACTTCTTTTTTCTTTGCTTTTTTTTTTAATAGGAGGGTATGGGCTTGGATTTGGTGGGGGTGAAAAGGCTTGTTATTTTTTTCTCTCTTTCCCCCTGCTTCCATGGAGGTTAGTAATTCTATACAGCACTAAATCACTGTACAGGAGTTGAACCTTACAGTAGTGAATAAATAATAAAAAATTGGACACGAAGGTAGTAAAAAAGTAGTTTCACTATTTTGTGAAGCTTCCTGCTACACTAGGAGCATAAGTAAATATAATTTTGGTGTCCTTATCTCCATATTACACACAAGTTGAGGGTTTGTCAATATTCTTCTAGGCTCTTTTTGAACATTTATCAGTCAGCATTGGCAGCTGTGACAGGATGACTACTCGCTGAATATCAAATGAAGCAACACAAAGCTTTTATTCTTCAGCAAGTTATTACTTTGAAATGATTATTTTTAAGATAAGTTTTCTACAAGTACTTATGTCAGACTTTCCACCATCTCTGAGTTATAGGAGGATGTAAAATACTTTGATGCAAATTGTATCTGTAAGCAGTACATGTAATAGGAATCTTTCTGTGTAAGTGGATTTTTGTATTGAAAAGGAATTTGATTATTCCCCAACATATCAAGGTCTTATATAAACTACTGTTTATACTAATGCTTATAATTGATAATCTTTAAATATTTTGGATGGAAGCTCATGCAGAATGTAATGACATTCTTGGATTAACATTTAGTTTCTCACATATTTATAAAAAATCCAATTTTACTTTTATTAAACAGAAAACCTGCACCACATTGAATGCATAGAATGACAAGGTAAAGGTGAATAATTTCTCCAGGACATGGAAGTGCTCACTTCCAATAACTTATGAGTTGAATGAGAATGCAGTGGGAAGAAAAACACTTACCCTAAAGAATTACAGATGTGCATTTGGAATAGAAAGGTTTCCATACCATTATATATTTTTGCATCTGAAAAGGCCTTGGTTTCTGTGCAGTCTCCACTGCTGAGGGTAAATGAAAATAACTCAAGAGCTAGAGATAAACCATTTTTCCATTAAAGAAAACCCTGATCACATTAAAAGTTTTTCTAATCATCCTACAGCAAATGAAATTTAATTATGACATTTATGCAATGCAGAAATTATCTGGCTGTTAAAAAAAAATTGCTGTTTTGTTGATTACAAGATACACTTTTATAGCATATCTTGAAGATTAAATTCCATCAACCAGATGAAAAAAGATTAATTAATTGATTGATTACATTAATTTGGAAAGATGTTGGAAATGTTTTTTATATAATTTAATTTCCATTTGTTCTTGAAATAATGTATTCTAGTGTAATAACTAAGATAATCCAGTTCTTTTTCTCTTGAAAAAAGTATATGTTTATATAATAAAAGAAAATGTGGTTTCGGAGGCTGAGAAAAGAAATTGCTAAAGGTTTCTAGGGAGTGGGAAAAATCTGCCTTTTAACAGCTATAGAAGCAGTGTATGGTATAAAATGTTCCATATAGCTAGTGGCATTCTTCTAGGTGTACCTTGCCTAGAATTTATCTAATTTAGCAAGGGATAGTGATAATATTTTTTCCCAGGTAATATTTCGAAATCTTTTCTGTTGTCTTATCCATCAGTATTGGTCTTTTCTGCATTCTTTAGTCTCATTACTATTTTCTTTGCTCCAGTTGGTATTGTTGCTGCTTCTTAGTTGATTAAAGACTACCCTCAAACTGATTTTTTGTAAGTGTTTATGATGCTGGAACTCAAATGAATATAGAAAGAAAGAAAACACAAAGGGATGCA
The DNA here is from genome assembly GCF_027477595.1 of Haemorhous mexicanus. Classification (NCBI taxonomy): domain Eukaryota; kingdom Metazoa; phylum Chordata; class Aves; order Passeriformes; family Fringillidae; genus Haemorhous; species Haemorhous mexicanus. The sequence goes on from NC_082341.1 coordinate 114,291,962, forward strand.
TATACCTTTAAAGAAAATTCACTAATAATGTGAATAAATATCCCTGTAAGTAGCATTTACTCAACTGTATTCTTAATTACACCTTGAAATCTTCAGTCTTAAGTCTATTGCTTCACTTAATTAGGTTTTTTCCATTTAATTCAGCTTGTATTTTACTGGTTATTTCCAGATCTCTATTGTTAAAATGGCAGAAGTTTAATTATTTCTTGATTTGCATGTAAAATCAGCATCATTAATGACATTACAAAAAGGAAAACATTCTCACTTTTTAAAGTAACATGGGTTTTGTAGCCCAATCTCTAAAAAGGTAATGGTGCATCTGCTTGTTTTATCCTGTTTAGAGTCTTTGTGCTTCCTAACTGATGTGCCACAGCACACACTGCCAATTAAGAGGAAGACTGGGGCTGATAGCAACCATTGACTTTGGAGACAAAACAATTAATACCTCCAACTGTGAACTGAGTGTTCATATTATTTGTTGTTGTAGTTATTCAGGAACCAGTTGAGTAATTTATGCAAATATCTGTCTCCAAGAGTTCACGGGATCTTTGAATGGGTAATTAATTGTGGTAAACTTCTCATTTGAAATGGATCATTCATTTCCCCCCTTAGTGTTTTTATCATCACAAGGCACAGGAGCCACAGTCATGGAGTAGCACTTTTGTTAGATAAGCTGACTTAGAACTGCACACAGACCTAACCTGAAGCCAGCACAGCCTAAATGTAAGATGAAGGGGCTCATGCAGACCCATGAGTACAAAGAGAACATAAAGCTTACTAGGAAATTCCACAGACATATCATCAGGAGTGCTGTTTTCAAACTTTTTATTAGAATTGGCATTGACAGAATGATTTTTGAAAGATGTAAAGAGGTTAGTTCTTCTTCTTCTCAAGACATAGTCTTCCAAATGTGAGAAGTAGTGTCTGTAATTTGAAATTTAACACATGAGCAATAGATGTAGGCATAAGCAGAAGTGGGAGCCAGTAATGAGAGTAAGGTGATAGTAAGTGGGAAGGGACATAGCTGTGAAAGACTTTGAAAGTGAGGAAAGGATCTTATGCTTGATTTGTTTGAAAGGGACAAGCAACAAAAAGAGTGGGTGGTATCAAAGCTTAGAAAATGTTCTTCAGAGCAGCATTAAGAGCAGGATGGATCTGTACTTATCATCAGACAGCTGAGGTGACAAAAGCCTGAATATTAGCTGCATCTGAGTTTCCAAGTCCGTAAGGATGCCTGACTTTTAAAGAGACAAGGGATATCTGAATTATATCTCCTGCAAGGCAGTGAAGGGAGATTTAGGTAGAAATATCTCTTGGAGGTAGAAGTGAAAGTCCATTGGGGTTTTTTCTCGTTCTTTTTAAGTTTATTTCATCCAGAGAAATTTCCTTGGGGTCAGTTCTGCAATAAAGAGGCTTAGTTTGAAGTTTTCTGTACACAATGTTGTTTTCATGAGTCAAAAGACATTTTAATGGACAAGGTCATTACATTAAATAAATTCTGATTAAATAGAAAGTACATTTTTACCAGGAAATAATTCCTGGTGAAAGGAACTATCTTAAAGTGAATATTTTGTAAGCAATCAAATATCTAGCAGGGATTATGCAAAAAAAAAATTTTTTGAATGATGATACATTTTGCATGCAAACAAGACTGGGTCATGAATAAATTGATAATCTAAAAGAGACTGCATTTACATATTGTTAGTAATGACTAATCCATCAATATTTAAGAAAATATTCTTGAATCTAATGTTTTTCTTTTTTTTTTTCTGAGTACTGCACACTGTTAAAAAATTATACTTTGTAAAAGTTTAAATTTGTTTCTGTGATGTCCTTACCAGTTTCTTCTTCATCACAGCTATGTTTCTTCTTCCTTCCCAATTTATTATAAGAAATTAAGTCTAGCAAGCACTGTAACCTAGCCTAGAGAGAGTAAATGTACAAAAATAATGCTGTAGGTAAGATATCTCTGAATTATTTCTGCCTTTGCACACTATCATGAACCACAGTTAATGACAGTATTTGTATATATCCTTTTAAGCAATCTCAGGTTATTTTAGAAAACTATGCTATAGTAATAAATATGAACTCATACATTCTGTAGATAATATTGATAGAGCAAGAAGGATCCTGAAGAAACTGGTAATCCTCTTTCTCTTCACTGAAACTTTGAATCACTAAGTTTAGCTGGCCACTAGAGCTTGCCACTGAAGTATTGGTAACAACCACCTTTACAACCCTAATCTGTGATGGACTGTACTTGGAAATATTTCTCATTCTGGGGCTTACCTTTCATTGAAACATAGAATCATTTTGGCTGGGAAAGACCCTTAAGATCACCAAGTCCAACCCAGTGTTACCAAGTCCACCAGTGAAGCATGTCCCAATGCACCACTTCTCTATGTCTGAAACACCTCCAGGAGTGTTGACTCAACCACTTGCCTGGGCAGGGCAGCCTGTTCTGATGCTTGACAACCCTTTCAGAGAAGAATTTTTTTCCTTAATACCAATTCTGAACTTCCTCTGGCACAACTTGAGGTTGTTTCCTCTTATCCTATCATTTGTTGTCTGGGAAAAGAGAACCATCTCATCTCTACAGCTTCCTTTCAGATAGCTGTAAAGAGCAATAAGGTTTCCCCAAACCTCCAGAGTAAACACCCTCAGCTTCCTCAGGGGCTCCTTCTAAGACTTGCATTCCTTCACCAGCTTTGTTGCCCTTCTCTGGACATCCTCCAACACCTCAATGACCTTTTTGTAGTGAGGTTCTCAAAACTGAACAGACAATTCAAGGTGCAGCCTCATCTGTGCTGAGCACAAAGGGATAATAATTTCCCTAATTCTGCTGGCCATGGTATTAATGATACAGGCCAGGATGCCATTGGGCTTCTTGGCCATGTGGGCAAACTGTTGGTTCATATTCAGCCAGATGCTGACTAGCATCTCCAGATCCTTTTCCACAAGGCAGCTTTCCAGACACTCTGCCCCAAGCCTGTAACACTGCATGGGTTTATTGTGACCCAAGGACAGGACCCAGATCTTCACCTGGTTGAACCTCATAAAATTTGCCTTGGCCCGTCCAGTCATACTCTCCAGGTCTCTCTTCAGAGCCTTCCTGCCCTCCAGCAAGTCAACACTCCCATCCAGCATGGTGTTGTCTGTGAACTGACTGAGGGTGTATCAATTCTCCATATTATTGATAAAGTTATTAAAGAATTGGCCCCATACTGAGCCCCATACTGTGCACAGACTGAATTCCATTTACCATAGTTTTTTGGATATGAACATTCAGAAAAGAGCACACCCATCCAAACTATGAGTAGCCATTTTTTCCACAAGACTGTTGTGGCAACCAGTGTCAAAGGCTTCACTAAAGCCTAGGTGATATCCACAACATTTTCTCTATCAGACAACCTTCATGACGCACCATTATAACTTCTGTATGGTTTACTTAACTGCCATATTCATTAGAAATTAAAAAAATATTTTTTGCAATATTTACACTATTTTCCATATACTTATTTCTTTCTTATGTAGTATCTATTGTTCAGACAGCTTTTCTCTTTTTTGAGAAGTATTTTTCAAGTATGGTTGCTGTCATTTTCTTTTGATGTCTCTGGATATGGTGGAATTGTTCTGTTATAGCTAGAGACAGACTTCACAAAACAATTTGTCCACCTTTTCTGTGAAGCTTTTTTCATGGGTATGATTTGAAATATGTAATTTTAACTGTCAGATATATTTTTAGATTTTTAGATTCAGAACTTTCATGTACCAAAGAGAAAAGTATATCATGCCAACACAGTACCATTGATCAATCAATTAATGTAAAAGACCCTCCTCTGCCCCCTCTACACCCATCTTGTCTTTTAAAACATGCTCTAAGAGACTCAGATCTGAAGCAGGTGGTACAAGTATAGGTTAGTGGGTTAGAGCCTTTAATTACCTGTGATATCCTAGAGGACTCATGACAGTCTACCACACAGATGCCTGCAGAGATCATTACTCCCCCTTTTCAAAGACTAATTATCCCTAGCATGATATCATCTAGCATGTAGAAATTATTACTTCAGTTTAAAAATCAAAAATCAGGAAACAAAGATGTTCTGCTTTTTTTCACTCAGTCGTGGCTTTGTTATGTTTCTCTATGATTGATGATTTTGCATAAAAATTGTATTTACATATGTGAAAACCCTAACTGGAATATGTTCATGAAGCGCTTTCACTGGGGCCTCTTCATCTCAATTTCATGAGACACTGGTGCATGGGATCTTTCATATTATTGGGTGCTGAATGAATTAGGTGAAGCCTTAGGCTACACAGTACCACGGAATTACCTAATGTGACTGCGTCCTAAAGCAAAGCAGGCCCTGCTACATCTTAAGACTAAATTGTCTCATGAATATGCAAAATGTGGTTAAATTGTGGAGAATGCAAAATTATTTACAATTCAAATACCATCACCCAAATGCATATTAAAATTAATGACTTTTGGATAAATGCTAATGAATAGGAAATAATTCTGCCTAAAAATATTCATACATCAATAATTGATGTATTTTTCTTTTGAAAATAAGTAACTTCATTTCCAGTTGGAATAGAAACAATAACACACTAGTTATTTGTACTAAATGGTCTTTTATAAGAACTTATATTTATGCCTACATATTGCTTTTCTGTTTCTCAACATGGCTTCAGTCAGAATTACTTTATGCATAATTAGTTTTTGCACATACAGATCAATACCCTGGCACAAACACAACAACTACTAGACTGGGCATGCTAACTGCCAGGAATTAATAATACAGGTATCGACTAAAAGGGGAAACATAGACATGTGTCAGCATATCTGTGTGTGTTGGTGTACTCTTTGGGGGAATGGATGAACATTTGAATGATGGAAAAAAAATTCCCACATGAAGTCAGGAAATTTCTGAAGTTATCACCCTAAAATGCACACTTACACTCAACAGTGAAATAGCACAAGCCAACACCTACCGTTTGTGATTCTCTTTTTCATATGTTAGTTTCTTTACATGTGGTTTTGTGATGACTAAGACAAATCACTGACTACCAGCGTACCAAAATGGTTAATTGCTATAGTTCAAGTTGGATAATTTAACATGTAATATGGTTCAGTAGAAAATATCCTAAGTAGGAAAGAGATGACTGAAAAAGTCAATCTAGTCACACAGACACATTCATAAATAACATAGAATCACTGAGAAGCATGAAGAGAGTTCTTTTTTTGCAAATATACCATGTTCCACTTTACAAATTCCCAGTTAAAACCAGATTAAACATACTTTTTGAATCATTTAAGTGAACAAATGCAAGAACAGGAACTAAATGAAATATGAATATCCTCCATTTCACTTTTCATTAAAACTGAACTTTAATCTCAGCTTTAGGGAGCAGAGGTAAAAAAAGGTCAGATTTTTGTAGGTAATGTAATCTGCAAAATCTTATTACTTCATTATGGTTTGGGCAGTCTTTTTAGAGACACCAGATATAGCAGAGTCATTTCCAATGAAACACTGATGGAAATCCACCTGTGCTCTTGCCCAATTTTGTGTCCCCTGTGACTCTGCGCCATCCTAGGCTGCTAGAGGAAGGCAGTTCATCACATGCAACCATCTTTCTGAAACAATTGCATGGAATGAGGCACCTGGAAACAAACCACAAATTTCTTTTCCTGCTACACCAAATTGTTCAGAAATCTCCTTTTTTTTTTTTTTTTTTTTTTTTTTAATCCCATATCTGTATAGCCTTAGGCTGCACTGGCAACTATGGTTATGGATTTTAGCAGACTCTTCCTTACTATGTATTTCAATTTTTTCCCTGGCTATACAAGAAAAAACTATATATTCTTCCATCATCTTAACAAAAAAAATAAAGTTACACTATCAGCAACACTGACTGTATTTCATCAAAAATGAATTTCCTCAAGGCACCAAAAGCAAATGGCACTTTACAGCAATTTCCAATTATTGAAAAGTGTTCCACTCCCTCTCCCTCATGGATTTTTCATATTCATACTGTAGCTCTGGTTATAGGAGTTAAATACTGCTGCAGCCTAACAAATCTATCTTGGTGATTTTAGTCTGATTGTTAGTGTTGAAGCAAAAACCATTTATGTCACAAGAGTGATTAGAAACATACTTTCTACCAAGTATGTTTCCTAACGTGAAACTATTTCTGACTTAAGCTTTGTTAGTTCAATGAACAAAAACCAAAACACAGTGAAGAGAAAATGATTGGGAAATAATAGTTTATGAGACCACTATATCCCATCTCACAATTTTTTCTTCGGCTGGATACACCAGAGTGGTCCTCAACTGTGATTACACCTAAGACTTAGAGTCAATAATTGGAATGACAATTCCTTGAAATTATTACCAATTCCTTGAAAGAATTACCAATTTAAATTCTGCCGTGATATTTTGTAGCTTATTCACGTTGTCCAGTGGAAAAGGAATATTGGTGCACTTGTATTGTGAGGTATTCCTTCCACATGTCTTTACTAATATCTAAGGCTGACCTCCTGATGCATGTTTCATAAAGTCAAGATCACTTCAATGGATTTGTGATAATCTGAATGCTAAAGAATCTAAAGAACCTCTTAATCCTATAAATCACTTTCAGACTAACATTAAAATGCACAGATAAGGCACAGTGTACATTCGATACTTTAACTACAGAGGATGTGAGAGAAGTATATCAAAAAATTAACCAAATCCAACCAACCTCCCCACTTCCTTTGCAAAAGCTACAACGAAAAAAAAAAAAGCAAAAACTCCACAACAAATTAACAAATTTGTTTAATTTATTTGAAACTGTGGGTGAAAAAATCTCAAACCATCTACACAAGAAAACAAAACCAAAACAAAAATAACAAAGCTACAGTTTCCAAATAAGTACCTTCTCTTTTGTTTCTTGCTAAAACTTAAGTACTTGAAGTCACTTAAAATCAACAGCATTTTTGCAGTTCACTTATTTTGAGAAGTGAAAATAAAAATTTACTCTCTACACAAAAATATAGGTATTTACAGTATATATAATTCTTTACACTAATTTTCAATTCTCTTTTGAATGTGGTTGTGGAGCACTGTAGAATTTTGATCATGAACGAGGCAGGGCAAATTCTACTCCAAAGAATTATGTCTGTATTAAATTTATAGTAGTAAAAAATATTCTGCTTATGACCTTGGCAGGCTTTTCCTGAATATGTTTGGCTTTCCAATGTTTCCTACAAAAAAAAAAAGTAGATGATAAATATATTTTAAAGAAGATAAATTATATAATGAATATTTTATTTCAAGGCAGAAAGGAACTCTCCCATCTCAATTTTTTGCTGAAAGGAAAGGTTTCTGATTAATTTTTGTATTTCATGCACCAGAAAGGATGCTTTCAGTAATCCAAATCTTTGATCAGCTAGAAACTGACTGGAGACTGTGTAGTCCTTGGAGACAAAAATAAACGAAATGCCTCCAAACAGATGAAAATCAACTTGCTCACTAAGGGAAGTGATAAACCAGGTTTTGAATTTGATTTTATTATAAAAGCGCTCTAGGAATCTTTAAAAAAAAAAACAGGACATAGAGGAATCTCATGCATTCAGTAGGTCATATCAAAAAGCAGCAGGCACAACAGATTGTGAGGCTGAATGATTCTGTTACTCAGAAAATGTGCTGTAGTCAGACTTCTGTGATATAAAATTTGATATGTAAGTGGTTACTTTCCAAAGATAATTTCTCTGATCCGAAGTCAGTTTTATATACAAAATGTGATCTTTGGGTATTGTGCTCCTGTTGTTAGGTTTCTGCTCGCAGTTCATGTCTGTATTTTGTTATTTTTAGAGTGGAAATATGTTCAATTTAATACTAAATGAATTTAAAGTAGTTCCATCAGAGTGTGAGAGTGTGACTCAGGACACTACTGAGAATAAATAAGGGAATGAAGTAAGAAGGCATTTTGGCTATTTTTTAGGGTGACGTGGGGATGCAATGGAATGAAGACTCAGATTCTTATGGTGTTTTTTGGTTTGGTGGATTTTTTTTTTCCTTTTCTTGATAGTTCTAACTTAACATAGTGTGTGCTCTCTCAAAACACTGGAACAAAAGAGAAGGTGGAAATTGTGCCATGACACCTTTCAACAGCATTTTGACAAAATGCTTAGGAAATAAGTCTTAGGAAATATTGTATGTAGCCATAAAATCTGATGGCACCAATGGGAATTGCAGAGACAATATTGATTGAGAGTTAAACCCAGAATTGCTCATTTAGCCATATTATACTACTCTGAAATTAGCAGAAAACAGTAAAACTGAACACAATATTGAGAGGCTGTTCTTGGCCTCCCAACATTGTAAATAACATTCAGGGTTCTGAACGCAGCAGCAGTTTTGGCTGGGTAAGACTGGAAATCATCTTTTACTATGTCCTCCTCTCAGTTCCAGTAATGTGTCCAGAAAATTTAGGTTCTTGCACTAAGGTGAATAACTTGGTGGAACTTTTGGAATACCCAAGGAAGTTGCTTGCTTGTCCCATTTAAAATTTTACTCCTACCATGGTAACATTATTCATTCCAGGGTAAATGTTCAATGCTCTGAATTACTTTTTCTGTGTTCATCATCAAAACTCCAAGGACAAAATGATGCAGGGGAGTGATCAGGAATATAAACCAATAGGGATCAACATGAAGCCATAACGCTATGTCTGACCTAAAAAACCCCCACTGATGCCTTTAATTTTAGCTTTCATATTTTTCAGATTCTGTACTGCCTTGTGTGTGACTCTGAACTTCATATAAAGTGTTAACAAGTTCTCTTCACAGTTTAGTTAGACAAACAATCATTTTCCAGCCTGAGAACCAAGGACACTGTTGCAGCTTCAGGCCCAAAAGTACAAACAGTGAATTGAAGAGAGCAAACTGGGAGGATGGGACTTCATGACCTGAAGCTGTAATTGGACAATTAATCCAATTATGTAAATGAACCAAAATTTACAAAAGTGTGAAAACTCATGACCAGGAGTCCATCTTGGATAGAGCCACAGCCAGGCTCTTGTGCTGCCCAAGGTGTATCCTTTGAAGGCTCTTAATAAATACCTATTTTATTCCTTCAACACTTTCTAGCCTCTGTTCCAGGTACCCTCTCATTGCATCAGTTCTCTGGTGACCACGAAGGGTCAGAAAGGCATCACCATCAGAGTCCAGTGCTAATTAGCATTAGGTCATGCCAAACTAAAAAGTCTTTGCAACTTTTAAGTCCCACCTTGTTCCCTGAGCAAGTTTGCTGGAGCAGCAGCAGTCAGTATGGTGCAAATGCCATCCAAAGGCTTAGACAAGAGGATGCACCCCAGAGTGTTTGTCTGGAGGGAAGTACACAAAAGAAATATAATAAAATATGGGCACTGAACAGAATGAAATAAAGCTTTTGCATTTGTATGTGTCAAAATATAAACATATTTATCTTCATGGTAAAAACACATTAGCTCTCCTGTTATGACTCTTCTACCATATTCAAAGAAAGTTCCATAGAAACTTGTCATTTGATAATCTCAAAAAGGAAGAACAGCATATCCTCTTTACACGGATGGAAGTATCTGAAGCACAGATGAGCAAAATATCCTCTAAAAATTGGATGACATCTCAACATCCAGGTTAGATAGCAGAGAATGGACTACAACTCCAGTCTTCTGACTCATAAATCTTTACATTCCAGTGTGTTTCTCTGTTCTCTTCTTATTAGTTCTCTGTGATATGCTCTTACTGAATTGGAGCTGTAAACTAGCACAGAGCTTTTCATTTGTAAAGCCTTTCCCCAAATACAGTACAAAGTTTTGTCAAGAATCCTAACAGGTCTTCCACTGAAATAATTTATTACAACAGTTTTAAATTTGTAATCTGAAAGTCTAAAAATAATTGTTCATGGTAAGACAGCAACCAGAGATGATAAAAAAAAAGAAATTATGAGATACATGTTCTGTCAGCAATGAAAACAAGCAAGCAAATGGTATGATTTGTCACTATATTGTTGGCACTTCAGTAAATAAGCACTTTAGGAATAATCCCTTAGGGAACAATTAAAAAATGTGCCCCAAAATATGAAATGAAGCTCTAATAATGGGCTCAAACTTCTTCAGCCATAGTACACAGCATAATGAAGAGCAAAAATGGAAAATGTTGCTGATAAAGGGCTTTTATATTTAAGTCCTCTACATTCAATTAAAGAGGCAAAAATAATATACACTGAGGACTAGATTCACTAGAAGGACTAAATGCTTCTTTAGGCAACCACTTCCAAGACGGTATTTTGCTGCAGATTCCCTGGAAAATAAGATTTTTATTTTGGCTATGAAAGCATTCTGAGTAAAGTGAAAAGAAAAATTACATGAGAGTTAGACACTTCCAGTTTCCTTCTGGTGCTGGATGTTTCCCAGATTTGTATTGAGTGTGCTGTGAATGTAGTTCTCCAGCAGCCATCCCTTAAAATGGCCTAATCCTGCACCTAGAAAGGTGTTCATTTCTAAATGAAATAGGTTGTCCCAGGGGATATGGAAAACATATGTTAAAATGCAAATGTGAAAGAAACTAAGAAAGGTCAAGAGTGGAAAGAACTTTGTGTACTGTTAGCACAGAAGAGATACCCGGTGCTGAGCAACCAGAAGACAGAAATTAGAAGCTAAGTATGGAACCCTTCTGTTAGGTAGCTAACAAAGAAGAAAGAAGGCACTTATCTAATGAGGGGAACCGTGAAAAATACAGGAATAGACTCAGAAAAGGATAAAATACAATTCAGAGAAAGATAAGACAAAAAATACATATGGCATGTAGTATGTAAAAAATATTGAGCCCTTAAAATGAGAAACGATAGAATGAAGACAAGATTTAGAGAATGCCTGAAATCCTGCTGGAAAACATACTAACAGACTAACAGTGAGGGAAAATCTGAGCTATAGGGATGGTTTTCTATATTGGAAAGGATGAAGAGATTGTGAGTTTATGATGTTGGGCACTGTAGCAAGCTCCCCAGGAAGGTGGTCACGGCACCAGCCTGAAAGAGTTCCAAATGTGTTTGGAAAATCCTCTGGTCCACACGGTGGGACTCTTGGGAGTGGTGCTGTGCAGGGCCAGGAGATGGACTTGAGGACTCTTGTGAATCACTTCCAGCTCAGAATATTCTGTGTCAGTCTGTGCAAACCATGTTGTTTCTGAAGGACTTAGTAATAAACAGTGAGAAAAATTTTTGAGAGAAAGTGTGAGGTCAAAGGTGAAATTTTTAAGAGGAGAGAGAGAGAACATTTAGGTGACACGACACTACACGTGATATGTGAAGCTATATTTACAGTGTCATGACACATATATAACTATAGCAGACCTAAATCAGCAAAACACCAAAAGATTTCTGTCTGGGACAGCTTGGCTTTTGTCTGGAACAAGTGTATTTGAATAGAAAATTACTTTAGTTGTTAAAGAATTATTTCTTTCTCTTCTGATATCATTGCTACCATTCTTTTGGATTTTAGTCCTCCCTGGAGGAAAGGAAGAATATAAACAAAACCAACCTAGGGAAAGTTAAGGTCTATGTAACTAACACAGAGTTGTCATGTCAGTAAATAGAAACACATAGTCATAACAATTTACAGAAATTCAACATTATGTAAATACATCTGGATAAGTGCACAAGGTCTCAGGCATAATTTGTTTTTCAAGAGGTTGAAGACTTCTGGAAGGAATATAGTGCAGCTAAAAATTTTTAGGGACCTGTGCAGCCACTGAAAGCAAGAAAGTAATCAAGACTGTGAGCATAAAGGAAATATTTGTCAAATTCATGGTACTCAAAATGGGCAAAACCTCTATATTCAAGAAACAAATATGGTGTGAGGACTAGCAATATAAACTTCCCTATAATTACATCCCTGAGATGTGGGAAATAATGTGGGTGGAAGAAGAGATTCAGACTATTTTTTCTTTCTTTTTCTTTGTTTTGTAATTCAAACAAACACTTATCTAAGTAGTAGATCTCACAATTTTGAAATGTCCAATCAGACAAGTAGACTTACAATATTAATTTTATAGAGGATCTAACAACTACAATAATGCATTTAGTGTTTGTTGATTTCAGCCAGATTTGGACTACTGACTCAGACAGAAGATTAATTTGCAACCAAAGTTTTTCAAGTAGTGTAGAACATGGAGACTTAACTGATTATATTCTTTCATAACAAAAAAAAGACAACACTGCTGACAGTTAGCTCAATGAAATTATTTTGTATTTCCCAAACTAACGGTTGTTTTCTGGAGGTTTATCCTAGCAGCAAAACCATATTTCAAATTTAGCCAGTCCTTGACTCCACCTAATACTACAGGGATAGAAAATATGCAGCAGTGAGAGATAGGAAAGAACATTACTATGTAATAATTTAATTATTTACTATAATTATTATTTTATTATTAATTAATTATAAAATAATAAACATAAAGCAGACATTCCAGAGTAGTTTTTCAAAGAGTTATTGTTCAAAAATTAGAAACTACAAAAATGTTTCAACCATACTATCAATATTGTATCAGCTGAGTATGCTTATTTTTTAACTCTGCTTAAAATCCAGGGTCTCAAGTGATAATCATTTCCGTTCTGTTTTGCCATATGTTGTGTTTGGTTTTTTGGGTACATCACATCTGTATCATACTGTTCTCAGCTTTAAAATAGTAATAACTGTATTCTTTATGTCAGAGTCATAGTAATTCTTCATGTTTTAATATTTTATTTAGCTTTTCACCTGGAAGATGCTCACCGGGTCATTTAAAAAAACTTGTGCCACTACCTTTATGGCAAAGGAAAGCTGGGACCTTAGACTACAGACCTACATTAATCTTGCTCTTGTCCATTATTTTAATTAAATAAATGGGACTCCTGTGTGTATTGTAGACATCTGCTGAGGGTTACACAAGCATTTTTCCCATGAAAGTGTCCTCCACAACTTCATGCATACCACAGTACACCACAGACTCTCTTGCATTGTACCATCCTCTTGTGTCAGTAATTGGTGCCTGTTGACAGCTGGGCTCAACCCTTATTTCCAGTATTGTTGATCAGAATCAGCAAGCTCACTTTGTTCTGTGGATCAAATCAGACCAGCTCAACCCAGCTGCTCTTTCTGTTGCAACAGAAAGAGTAGACTCTCTATACTTAAACACACTTTTTACTCCAAGATAGTCCCCCTAAAGTGAGTCAACTGGTTGGACCACATCCATATAGCCCAGAATCAACTGTGAAACTTAGTGGAAGGCGTGTAGGCACACACAGCACAGAGACTTTCAGTCTGAACAAAAGAATCACCTGGTTTTTCTCCCTGTTTTTCTCAAAAACCAAAACCAAAAACAAAAACAAAAACCAGTCCCAACACAGCAGGGAGAGATGCATGATACATCTGCCCCCAAAAACTGGAAGTTTTCATACCAGCTTAGGTTTTCCTGATAGACTTCTTCCCATGTAAGTACTAAAAAACTTACAGAAACTGACTCAAAATATACACTTTAAATACAATTTGTTAAAAAAAATCAACAGTCACTAGAAATATAAGCAGAAAAAGCAAATCTTTTATCTTCTGCACAACCATCCATACCTGCTGAGCTCAGCAGGTTTTACTCACCCAGAGAAAGCCAGAGTGTGACCCAGATTTATAGCTTTTCACAAAATTTGCAGATATTTCAGACATTTCCCATGTAAGAGATGTTGTTAAAAAATGTAGAGTTTGGCTGAGACTAACCGTTCTCTATGAGAGCAAAGCCTCAGAGTATTAATCCAACAGAGGCTTTCAAGTATTCAGGAAATTGTGGTGGATTTGGGTCTGGAGAGTTAAACGAAAAGAGAGGATCACACTCTATGCAACTGCTGCAATAAATGATGCTCAACAGAAAAACCCAAATTGTGAACAGCTTTATCCTAAACAGGCAACAAATGAGGAGTAGGTATGAACAATGAGAAGAACGGATCAGCCTCATATTTTAAAAAAAAGTGTAACAAAGGACATCCCTGAAAAACAAGAAGTGTACTAAGAAATCTAGGATATAACACAGAAAACAGTTGTGATGGAAATATAATCAGTGTTTCCAAAAGAACAATCACTAGAGAGCAATAAACCTTTTTAATTCCCCACTAATTTTCAAAGATCTATGCTCCCTAAGGAAACAGAGATATAAAGCTGCTAACCTTAAGAATATAAAAAACATCAAAAGCATAAAAGGTCACATAAAGTTCCAGAAGAAGCTTGAAGCTTTACCTTCATGTTAGCAAAAGAAAAAATCAGCTTAATTCTTTCATGGTAGTGACTTAGAAAAAAGCTTTTTAAACCAGTTCCCAAAAATGTAAAAATGATATTCAAAGACAGGATGTCATTTTCAAAATCAGATTGGAACAGGATTACTTAATTAAAAGAGACAAATTAAAAATAGGAAATAGTACAGCTGGTGCCTCAGAAAAAAAAAAAAAAAGGTGGGATGTGAAGCACGTCAGTAAATGTTAAAAAAAAGAAAAAAGAAAGAGACAAAAAAGTTCTCAGTAGATGTGGACATCAAAAAAGCACAAATGTGGGGATTTGGAAAATAATTTCTTAAAGACGTGGGCTATAATTTTAACAGCGGAAATTGCATTAGGCATAGACAGAAGGAAAGAAAGAAAAAGCTTGTTATCAAATATTAGCTTTGAAGTATGGAGCAGTGACAAAGGTACTGTAGTGGATGAAAGCCAGCAATATTCAAGGCTTAATAATTCAGTGTTTCTCTCCAAGGCACTCTCATAAGCTGTATCAATCAAAACAAAAATGCATTTAGAAATAGGGTACATATGCAGAGCAAAAGACTATGAAAGCAGTCTGAATATAGAAAAGCTTGAGAACATCCTGTCCAATTCACTTAAACAGAAGCTCTCTTTAAATGTTTGCTGAATGGTGCAACTAAGCTTATGGGCAGTGTAAGATGACAATATGTAGCCTTTGTTATTTTTATTTTATTTTTCCTGATGGACCTGGAGATGGAAAGAAATAAGATCTTAGCATTCAAATAAAAGAACTATAGTTTATAATATTGAATGTTTCACTGAGTTCAGTAGGTCCTGTGGGACTTAATTGCAAGGCAATTAAGGTGTAAAATGCTCAGAATTTCACTTTTTTTTTTTTCATTTTATTGGGAAAAAGTATTTTTATTTCTTAGCTCAGAGCTGCATAGTGTAAATGATGATGCCTCATCAGATTGTCCTGAGTCACAAGGCACTGGGAATCTTGCAGCTGGACTTCAGGCTGTCTCACAGTAATAATTTCCTTTCCAAAAACATTTTAAAAGCAAGAACAAAGCACTCCCATTACACTTCTTAGGCTAATTTTTACAAAGCTACTAAATAAGAACAGACAGACAAGAATATTCTTTTCCAAGCCCGAGTTGATAATTACATTTCTAATGAATGCTTGTGAATGCTGAAAATTTCTGAAAATCAGGCACTTCATCCTGAATAACAAACTCTTCAACCAAGAATTTTCCATACATGAAACTCTTTCCTGTCCATCCTGCATTCAGAAAGACCATAACTTTCTTCCTCTGCCCATCTGCTCTTTGTTTAGTCTCTACCTACTTCCTGCTTTTCCACCCTTTCCCCTCTACCAACATTTTTATTTTTCCTTCTTCTATAGTGGTATTCTTGGTGGAAGGCATCATCCAAAGTACACCCTGCTCTGCTGAACACAGCCACTAATAGTAGCAATTCCTTTTGTTTTCTATCTTCTCTCCATCAGAGTGAGTAAAAAATATGACAAGTCTTAGTAAACAGGTTGTTGTTCTACTCCTCAGAGCATTCTGTGACATACCAATTTGATCACAGAAGCACATGAAATGAACACACAAATTTAGGAAAATCTACATTGAGCCCCTATTCCAAAAGAAAAGAGTGAAGAGATGAAACTTCTTTCTTTTCACAGCATGTTGACACGGTCCAGATTCCTGTTTGCCAGCAGGATGGAAAATAGAGCTATACAGAGAAAGATTTGAACAAAAGAAGCTGAGGTCAAACCTTGTACAATGTCAAGGACCTCAAACTTAAAAAGAGATGTAGCTCCATGCAGCCCAAACACGAAAGAGAATGACATAAAAAACCCGTACTTGAAAAGAAAACCCAAAATCCAGTTTAATAATAGATTCCTTTTTTAATGGACTCGCTTCCAGTTCACTTTTATTTTTTGGAAGCTGGTGTCTTACCAGTCACTGGAACTGGACTTGCACACAGTTAGTTACCACATATCTAATGCAAGTCATTCTAAGGATATTTTGGTGGGACATGTTCCAAGTTTGCAGAAATTCTTGTTTCATAAATAATTTAAAACTACACAAGAAGTAGCTCATCTGTACAAATTGAAAGTTTCCACCAAATACCTTGTAATTAGTTTCCTTGTGTTCATTTCAGCTCTTTAATTAGGCATTTTGTTCCCTACCCTTTTTTCCTTTTCAGTAATTATCTCAACACTTAGGGCAGATTACAAAGATGTCTATACAGACAGCCCACCATCAAACCCTGTGAGCTGCCTCTTCAAGCCTTGCAATCAGAGATCTATTACACTCATTTAATTAGAGCTGGAAAGGAGAAGTTCAACCCTATCTGGAAATCTGGACCTGAGCTCTACAGCTAAGACCTTGACCTCTGTAGGTACAAGGGAGAGGCAATTGCAGAGCCACTGATAGTCAGACTGACTGCATACCCTGCAACAGGCTGGTGGAGCTGACTCCTTGCTTGCATGAGAGGATGCTGCCTGCTCATGCTGGTCAGCAACATCTTGTCTCTGAGAAAGACCAGCTTACCTGCCTTACAGCTTCTGCTGAAATGGTAAAAGGGCAGTAATACCTCATTCTGGGCAGGTACCCACCTTTCTAGCTCTGAACTCTTAAATTCTTGGATTTCTGGTTTATGGTGGGCATCTGATTCCATCAGTTCTCAGCTGTAAAATAAAAAGCTCCACACAACTGGTTCAGCAAAGGCCAATATTTTTACAGAATCAAACTGAAGTTAACATAAAAAGAGGGCACTCTTTTTTGTATGTAAAGAAAAGACAAAAGAAAAAATAAAAAGGCTCTGTATCAAAGAGAAACCACCTAAGGACAACACACTTGAGAAAATCCAGCCCTGTTTGGCTGGGTTTGCCGAAACAGTTTTAAAGTTTGGAAGAAGGTTGGCCCAGCAGTAGTGTGAGAAGGTGCCTTGCCAGGCCATTGCTGTCAGTTATGAGAGAATCACCAATAATGCCACAAGGTCAAAGCATGGACATATTGAGGAATGCTCCAGGTAATTAACCTGGAGCAGGTTAGCATGTTATAGCCTCCAACTACTGCAAGTCTTCCCTCTGTCTAAAGAAAAATTTTTTTTTCTTAAGTATATTTGATCATTATTTTTAAAGTTAATGCAGTGGAAACTAGATTTTTTTTTTTTTTTTTTACATCTAAATGGTAACTTTTATAAATATTGTTCTGTTACCTTTTAATACAGTGGTTTAGAATTTTTTGTGAATACATAATTTATATTCAGATGGCCATGTTTAAATAATGCTTTCAGTTCTTATAAACAACTATTTTCAAGATGATCAGTTGTGTTATATTTTAGAGAAATTGCTAATTCCGTTGGAATGTTTGACTGTCTAATACATGCAACAGGAAAACTCGCTTTAACAGCTTAGTCTTTTTGGGGAAATATGTAGTGTAATCCCTCTATGCAAATCCACTTGCAGAAGCAGCATTAGCTGTCACACTTCCTGAAGCTGTCGTGACGACCGGTGGTAGAAGACAATGGGTAAAAGTCGGAGCCACTTTTCTCACCCTTGTTAAACTTTCTCTTCGGCAGCATGTGGCACTGCAAGTAATGAGATCTATCTGTGTGTCACCAGCCTCACTTACAGAGAAAAAGCACTCAGATGTTGGAGGTAAAAGCTGACTTCAGAGAAGCCAAAGTTTGCAGCTAAAAATAAGCCTTTGTATTCAGAGTTCTGAAGAAGTCCCAGATATTCCAATTACTTTTCTGGAAGTCAGAAAAAGCTTTTTGCAATAGTGTTATTAAATGATCTAGGTAACTGGGGAAACTAAATCCTGATGACTAACAATCAGCAATAGTTTTCTTCAGCTCTTCTCAGTATTCTTGAATTCATGAGTTCAAAAAGTAGGAAATTACCTTAAGCTATTAATATTTTTCTACAACAACTATTTAGTATTAAAATTAAGGAAAAAGGTAATATACAACTTCTGTAATGATGAACTTTAGGCACTATTTTGGAGATGAAATCCTACATCAACCCAGCCCCTGAAATAGCTAAAACAAACTGGTCAGCAAAATGCATCTAAATATTGGGAACTGCATTAGGTAACAACTGTGAGCATTAATGCACATCTTCTGAATTAATGCAGTACAACCATCCCAAAATAACACAATGATCACCTTTCACTCGTTAACATTTCTGCAATTCCCATTGCATCCTTTTGTATGAGGTAAAGGAATTATAATGCTGGTCAAAGCAAACTTTCCCATCATATGCTGTAAGACACAAATCACCAAACCAGTATATCTATGTATTCAACACCTGTAGCACTGTCTTTTCATTGTTTTTTTTTTTCCTTTTTCCTAGTTTTTCAAACTAGGAGAGATTTTGATCTCGCACTTAGACTTGCAATGAAATGTCCAAAATCTAGTAAACTATGGGTTAAAAATGGGTTATTGTTTGTACAATTCCATGTTATTTTCTTCTTCTCCCATTAATAAATGTTTATTTGAAGCCTCTTTTGTAGACTTTTATTTTTTACCCTGCGTGCAGCTGAAAAAGAGTAGGCTAAATAAGCCAGTCTTCAGACACAGAGAAGCACATGCCAGAAGCTTGCCTTTTTCAGTCACATTTCACTTCCTTTGTTCCAGCAGAACTCTCATTCACTTGAAATTGAAATTTTGACTAAGGACTAGAATATTTAATCTTGTATGTCAAATGGTGGAATAAAGTATGCTGATTTCTCTGGCATTTCAACAGCTTTAGCTGTATCTATGCTGATGATCTCCAGTATCACCAAGCTATATTTTTTCCCCATAATTTTTTTCTTACCAGGATTTTATCACTGTTAATTTTTGATCAGGTTTGCATAACAGAATTCTCATGCATTATCAACTGTATTGAATATTCTGATAAATTTCAGAAGCCAAATTTTTCATGTTCAACAGGATCTGAGGTCTTTCTGAAATAACCAAGTAGTCATTGAAACTTTTGACATTGCACATACTGTGGCAAGGAGAGTCCACAAATTCAGTTCTCTGATCAATATATACAATATACAAAGCTTCTACAGCCTCTTTTAGCAAAGTGCTTATTTAGGCAGCATTAGAAAAACCTGATAAGGTACTGGATACAGGAGTAGCTTTCCAAATATTTAAAATACAATAATGGCCACCCTAGATATAAATTTTAATAACGTCTGCTTTAAGGGGATAATATCTCAGACTTTAGAATGTATGACGTTTAGATGCTCTTCCAGAGGGTTTCCAAAATGCTCATTTTCACAGCCCAAGTAACCTCAGAAATTGAGAGGTTTGCTATTTCTAAGCATGATAATAATACTTACACCACACCCAATCTTGTCTTGTATGAAAAAATAAATACCTGCTGCGTTAGCATATATCTAACTGCTAACAAATTAGTTAAACCTAACTTGTATAAATTATTTCTCACTTTATCTATAAATGTCATCTATGAGCACAGTGAATTTATCCAAACTGTTGTAACTGACTGCACATGTTTCTAAGAAAGGTATAATTTCAACTTCTTCAATTACTATGAAACATTATCATTGAAGATCTTACCCTGAAAGCCGGGATTTTTTTCAGAAATGTTTGAGCAAGCAACATCTTTTGCAGTATTTCTTCTTTTATCATAGTCAACACATCTCTTCTTATCAGCACTGAAACACATAGCTTAAAAACCACATACATGAAGATAACACTTCACTCAATATTTTTCCCGTGTTGATAAGAAAAGAAAGCAATTTTACTGGGATTTAGATACATTTTGGAAAGGCCATAATAAACTGATTAAAAATAAAAAGCTCTTTGTATGTAATAAGACTGTGGAAATAGCAATGCTAAGTTCCCTTTATGAATTTGGACAGACACACCAGGGGTTAAGACTGTCTCCTTCTGTCTTCTTCAGTTTGGAGTTTTTGTTTTAAAAAACAATGTTCCACTGTTAAAACCACATGGTTCAAATCCAACAGTCACAGGTTTTACAGCCTCACCTTTTGCACGTATTGAGTAGACACCCCACAGAAGACTTAGAAAGCCTCATTTTATTACAGCATTTGAGCAATTTTTGAAGCCTTAAATGCTCAACCATACTTGTTGATGTCTGATCAAGACCTTCATTTCAGCAGGTTTATATTTTATTTTATTTTTACCTTTTGGGTGAAAATTTATTCCCATCTATGTCTCGGAATTTTTCCCATCTCAGATTTGAGTTTTCAACAATCCTCTGACAAAATACCTTATCCTTCTCTGAGAGTGAAGATGAAGAAAGCCAGGAGTATTCATAGCCTAAATTATTTCTAATAATTTTTCCACAGAGGAGATTGAGTGGATCAAAAGAAGCTAAAAATTTTCAATCTTCCATTATAATGTGCTATTTTCTGATCTAACAAAAAGTCTTGGTCAAAGGGCAAATTTACACTTTGCATAGAGTAGCTATAGGAATTGTAGGTAAAACCTCCAAATACTCTACCGTGAGATTGTGTTAATTTACTACTGATTCGACTTGGTCTGATGCCACAGTTATAGCATCCATTTGACCAATATTGTCTCTAGGTTTATTTTGGTATATTTTTGCAATGTTTATGTCAAAACAGTCCATACAAATAGGAGTGATCCTGTTTTTATTACTATCTCTCTCCATTGTAAAAGAAACATTAAACATATCTCAAAAGTACCTCAGTGCCTGCATCTGTTGAGACCAGGCCACTTGTGATTCTTCTGTATTTCAAGTTGACCATTATTGAGCCCTGCAGGTACTAGAGCAATTATTCAACGTGAAGTTTATGTATTATCTCTGGTTTTTTAAAACCCATATTGGTTATTCCGAATTAATTTCCATCAACAATATATCAGCAAATGTTTTCTGCTAAATAATATAATGAACAAAAAAGTATTCTGTTGTGGCTTTTTACCTTTGTAGTCCATTTCACTGGTATCTTTTCATTTCACATCAGTCTTTCTCAACTTTCAGGAAGTTATCATATAAAAACCCACATCCTCTTGTTCAAAAAGCTTTGAAAACACTTCATTTATATTTTTGTGTCTGATAACATATCTGTGTCTTATTGACTAAAACTGTCTTCTTAGCAAAGAGTAGGAATAATTAAATGTCTGTTTATTTTTAGAAAATAGCTCTCATTGTGCTCAACTCATCCCCCATTAAGAAGATAGTAAATATGGCTATGTTGTAAAAACAGCAACAAAATTTCAGAGCCTCTGAATAATACTCTATTTTTCTTCCATACACAAAAAACTGCCATCAGTAGAAAACTACGTAGAAAGCTGGATATTTTTCAGTTAATTATTCCTCAATGATTGATAGTAATTTTTTTGTGCTTGTGACTCAAACTCCTTATAAGTATGTTAAAAAGATGAGCTTAGAATAAAATTTGATATTAAAATGAGAGAGTGCTATGTTAGAGTAACACGTTTATCAATGTTCAATCATGTTAATTTTCTGACTGTGTTAAAACATACTAGGATCTTTTAATTGGGGGATTTTTCTAAATTCCTGTGTAATATATTCTCAATCTCCTTTGATAATGATCTGTAAAAATATAGTAACATATTTAATATATTTAAGAGTGAAGACAAATATATGGACTAGTGACTGGGCTGTCATCCATAGCCTAGTGACTATGCAGCACAAAATAAATATGGAATAGATATATTTAAGATTTCTTTATGCTAGACATATAATAGAAATGCAATATATTTATAAATATATACATATTCTCATATAAATGTATAAATACTATAAAAATATACTTTCTCTGAAGTGAACATCCAAATCATAGAGCTAGTGATAATTCTGTATCGTGTCTATCATACCATAAAATGAGACATTAAAAAAATGTAAATCTTTATCCATGTGGTTCAAGTTTCACAACTATTTCTAGCTCAAAGAAAAAAAAAAAAGAAAATCTGACAGAAACTGGATAATGTGAAGAAAAACATATCTTTAAAAAATGTAAGTATGCTTTATGTAAATCTATCTGCACTTAAGTATAGCAGAATTTCATACATTTAAATTGAAATGAGAATTGATACAAAACTGTTCTCTTGGTTAAGATAGAAATAAACCTTTGAAGACTGAGACAAAAATATTTTTGAGTACTTCAGTCTTCTTCTTAGTTTTTGCTACCAGTTTTCCAGTCTAATTTATTGGGGGAGGAGGAAATTCCACCTTCTTTAATATTTCTTTTCTGATTAATATATCTGTACAAGTTACTTTTGTCAAATCCCTTCTTGTTATTTGTTGCATACCTTACTAAGTTTAGTTCCAGCTTCACCTTGGTCTTCCTCACACTATCCCTATATAAGTGAACTTCATCCCATACTCTTCCCAGGTTTCCTGTCCTTGCTTCCACTGCCTATGCATTTGCTTCTTTCCCTTTAATTTGACCAGCAGGTTCCTACTCAGCCATGGCTATCTCTTGCTATCTTTGCCCAATTTCTTTCTCCTGGGGATCTCTAACTTTTGCACTCCATGGCATCTTTCCTAAAGATCTGCCAGCTCTGTTTTCTCCCTTGTCCCTGACAGCAGTCTCCCAGGAAAGCCCTCTGACTACTTCCCTCAAGGGGTAGAAGTTTTCCTTCCTAAACTTTAGGGGCCTGACTTTGTTCCTTAGCTGGCCATATCCCTCAGGACTGCAAAGTCCAGTGGGGGATCACTGGGGCACAGGCTGACTCCAGTCGAGGTGACCTCAATTAGTTTCTCTACATTAGTGGCCATCAGATCCAGTATTGCATCCCCACTGGTAGTACTGTCTATTACATCCCTTAGGAAGCCATCCTCCCTGCATTTCAGGAGTTTCTTGGCTTGCCTACAGCTTGCTGTGCCTCTTTTCCAGGAGATTCTGGGGTGGTTGAGTCCCCCAGCTGTACAAGATGCTGTGAGTCAAAAGATTCTCCTTGATCAGGGGCCTGCAGTACAACAGAAACCAATTTCCCTTTGTGGCCTCAGTCTCTGATTCTTACCCACAAGCCTTCAAATGGCTCAGGGCTCTTCTTCAGCTGCAAATCTTCACAGTCAATCCACCTCCTGAGGTACAGGGCAACACCTCTGTCCCTCATTCATCCCCTACCTCATCTGAAGAGCCAGTAGCCCTTGATAGCCTCACACCAGTCACGGGACTCATCCTCAGTGACTGAGTTTCATTTGGACATGTCCACAGCAAAATTCTCCCTCCTAATGTGTACAGCATAGACATGTGTCTCTGATGTGAGACACACTGTACATATTTATTGGTGAAAAAAAATGTGATCATTTAATAAAAACTCATTAACCAACAATCCATTATAAATCAAATAGATGAAATTAAGCTACCAAGTCTTAAGACCAGGTGTTATAGCAATGTATATAGCTAATTGTTATTTACTTATTTTAGGTTTAACAGTTGAGTGATTTTTTTCAAAATTAATATATACCAATTCTTAAGATATCACAGCTACAATTGTTATTAGTAGAAGCAAAGGAAATAAATAAGTATTTGTGTTCTATAATTTTCTTTACTGTTATGTCCTGTTAGCTGAATATAAGAACATAAATACTGAGGCGGTATTTGTCAGTATCTTCTTCTTAACATTCACCCTTCCTCCCCACATTACTAGGTTCATACCAGAGCTGTCTTTCTTGAGGGTTGTACAAGCAATTGATTTTTCAGTTCACAAAAGAGGTGGCATTTGTCCCAACAAGAATGGCAATAATAGTTTGGAAATATGCATTCAGTTTTCCTCCAGCTGAGAGAGAATCACATCAAAATATTCTACACTATTTCCATACCTGAGAGGGCAGAATCATAATCAGAACAAATGCAGATCATAATCTTTACCAAAAAGTAGGAAAAAAAAATTCTGCTTCTCTGTCTGTACTTGAGCTTCTCCTGTTTTTTTCTATTTGCTTCTTTTGTATGTAGAACTTCTGGCTCTGTCAGATCATGAACAGTTAAGCTGTCTCACTGTGCAGTTTGCCCACTGCATTTTAAATCTTAATAGGTGCATTGGTTTAAATGTTTAAATTCTTAAAAAGAAAAAAAAATCCCATTACAGTGAATGTTCCAAAATTCTAAACATTGTTTTTTTCAGATCTGAGTCTTCACCTTATAAGACTTCACAGGGGCACTAACACAAATACCACCAAGTTTTGGGAAGCTAGATCTAGAATACTGATTCAGGTCAAGTGTGGTGGCCTCAGTTTAACTATTTTAGATTTAAAATGCATATGACCTCAGAATATGATTCAAAAGCATTTATAAATAGATATTAGAATAAAGCTTACCCATCTCACTGGTATGATACAACATAGAAATAATATAAAAGCAATAAAGGAGAACATTTACAGGCATCAACCTCAATTTTATTCTGGAAGTGTTCTGGATTTTACAATGCAAAAATTCACAGCTTCCATGTAGAGGTCTTTACTTTTATTTTTTGCATTGTGTGTGTGTGCATGTGGTACATCCTTGTAATTAAAAAAAAAAAAAAGCTTATGATTTGCCTTGAAACTATGAATAGCATCTGGGATAACTCATTTCAAGCCCATTTGTTTTCCCTTGCAATATGGAGAGACATTGAAGTTCAGAAAGAAATAGGGAACATTGTAAATGTTTGGCAGTCTTTACTAGAAGAATAATTTTTTGAGAGTCTATCTCTCATCTGTAAGGCATGCTTAGATTTCATGTCTGTCAACTTCAGGAGGTAAAAGGGACGTGGAAGAGAATCATAAGGTCCTCTTGTTTTCTTGGAAAAGCTTGAGCATACAGATTAACTAGGTGTGCCCTATATCTTGTATTGACTGGTCAACTAAATGAAAGAGTTCTACCCATTCCTTCCTCTTTTCTCTTTTCTTTTCTTTTCTTCTTTTCTTTTCTTTTCTTTTCTTTTCTTTTCTTTTCTTTTCTTTTCTTTTCTTTTCTTTTCTTTTCTTTTCTTTTCTTTTCTTTTCTTTTCTTTTCTTTTCTTTTCTTTTCTTTTCTTTCTTTTCTTTTCTTTTCTTTTCTTTTCTTTTCTTTTCTTTTCTTTTCTTTTCTTTTCTTTTCTTTTCTTTTCTTTTCCTTTCTTTTCCTTTCTTTTCCTTTCTTTTCTGTCTCGTCTCGTCTCCTTCTCTTCTCTTTTCTTCCTCTCTTGTTCTATGAAATGAGTCACCTAGAAAATAATTATATTACTTTATCCAAAGCCTAGATAAAATGACAGGTCTAATGTAAACATATATGTGTGTGTGTCTGTGTCTGTGTGTCTGTGTGTCTGTGTGTGTGTGTATGGATGTATGTAAATCACCGAGGAATACTTGCACATTTTTATTAACTATAGAGATTAACCATTTGGTCCACTTCTTGGCCATGAGTAGTATGAAATTCTGTGGTATTATACAATAGTCTTATCCATTTAAGTGTCATTTAGTTCTCAGTAAAATCCATAGGTATGTTTTCCCCCAGCTCACAAACTTTAAAGACAATTCCTCAGTTCATCCTCTGAACCTCCTTTTTGACAGTGAAATGGGGGGGACTGAAGACAATGTCAGTTAAGATTCAGTCTGCTTTCTTTTAGCTAAAAAATGCAGCCTTTGCATTGCAGAACTCTTTGACAAGGTTTAAAAATATACTTCTGAACAGAAGTTGTGCTATCCCCCTGCTTATATGCCCAATTGTGCTGTAATATAATGCACTTTAACAAAATTTGCAGAAATGTTCTACAAGTGCATGTCGGAAAATTCAAACAGACTGACTCTGCCATCTGCTACTTCTGATAAGAGACTCATCTGTCTGTTGAGCAGGTAGTGGAGAGACTCACTGAAGAAAAGAGAAGATAATGAAACACTGAAAACATGCTGTATTTCACATTTACTTGTGGACACGCATCACCTTATTGGGGGTCAAACCAATGTTGTGAAGTATTTAGAATGCATTGTGGATTCAATTTGAATTAACTAGCTATGAATATATGCAGAACATTACAAAGTAAACCAATTGATGTGATTTGGCCACTGAACTCAACTCCATCTCTTTTTCAGTGACAAGACTAACAAGAGCAGGTGTAACCATGAAGGGACACTAATCTCTATGTGAAACTCACAGCACAATGCCGAATACCTCAGCCTGCTGGAGGCACACAATTAAAGCAGCATAAAGGTTAGCTCCATAACTACAGTAGGTCTGAGTAAGGACAGCATGTAGTTGCAGTGTTCTAGATGAAAACAGATGTGACTTGTTCCTTTTTTTTTTTCCTAGTACAAACAGAAAAGTATTACAGTTCTGAGCTATTTCAGAACACAATTATTTTATTTTCCATTCAAATTTGATATATGTGCCAAGGCATTAAAAGCTTGACTTTTACTCAAGCCTGGCTTGATAATTGCATCCTTTGGAGGAATGGTTTCCATCCCATGCACAATATTCTGAAATGCAGCTAGCTTAATAAGCCCTTAATGCTCTTGCACCCTTTATTTTCTTTCATGTTGCCAGACAGACAGTCCTTCCAAAAGCTAATGACATAAATGACATCAGTTGGCTGCTATGGGATAGCAGCCCACCATTAGCATCTGTTGCTCTGTGACAAGGTTAACTCTGAAAAAAAGCATGAAAAAATTAGTTTAAATGTACCATTGTTGGTGACACCTGAAGAGGCCATGGTCATGATGAAGAAATGAGATTAAAAAGAAGAATATAAAGCAGATTATAAAGATGTTTAGGATGCTTGTGTTTTCAGTACTGTCCTAAGAGAGGATAGGGAGAAAACCTCACACAGATCAGGAGAGGCTGAAAAAAGATCTGTCACTGAGGAAAATGAGAAGAACCAAAAAATTGGAACGGTGATTAGCTCCAGGTGTGGATCCTCAAGGGAAAAGATGAACTGCAGAGGAACAGCTCTGAGTGGGATAGAACTAACCTTTTATTTTAAGTGCCTGGAATAGAGAGAAAGCCCACATACAAGGCACTGTGTTCTTCAGTGGTGTAGGACTCTGTTCAGGATGAAAGGCACAAGGACTGGGAAAGGGTAGACTTGAGGGAGATTTGACTGAATGTTAGATACTCTCCCATCTGAGGTAAGTAATGCCAAAGGGACTATTCTGAAATAGCAAATAGTAGAATTATGGCAAGGAAGAACTCTAGGATAGTGAGACTTATCAAAAGATTAGTCAGGAAAGCTTATTTTTGACAGTTCTAAATAAAATCCTTCCATCTGCTTTTCATACTCTTTTGTCCTCTCTTTCTCAGTGAAGTAAATCAAGAAGTACCTCTCTCCAGGCTGGATGAAATATTTATGTAAATCTTCTTCCTTTTGACTGACATATTCTATCACCAACTTCCACAAGAGGAATTCTAGTGTTCATCTCTTTCACTGACCTGGCTGTGCCCTGTTTCTAGATGTTCCGAGGTTTCACAGGCTAATCTGAACATTTCATGTAATTTTGTGAAGCTTACAGACTCCATAGACCTCACCCCAGCAATATAAATGTGAAAAGATTTTTCAAATTTGCCATGATAATTTGAAAATAGGGGTTCTAACACAGCAAATATTACTGATTAAATTTATTTCAATAAATAAAATATCCAAATATTGGGGATACAAGCCATTCTTGATTAAAACTAAATGACATTTGCTTCACTACACAGTACTTTGGAATGTTAATCACTATAGTTTTATCTGTCTGATTTCCTTTCGGTGTGTGTTAAAAATTTAGGAACATGGATATTAAATTAGTGTCCATCTTAATACTTTGAAAGAATAATGTTAAATCAATGCAGCAAAGTAATCTTAAAATACAGATGAACACAGTGGAAAGCTTGTTGTAGGAGCAAATAGTTTGAAAATCATTTATATTGCTTTTCTGTATCCTAGTGAATCTTTAAGGAATTTCATCAGAAATCTGATCTATTTATATTTTTTTAACTAGTTAGGTCACTTCAGAACAATTTAGTTTGGTTACTCAAGAAAAAGTGTTTTGCACAGTGGGTAGGACCCAGTATGAGAAAATATTACAATTCTTAGTGAATTTTTAGTTTTACCACTGCCTAAAATTCCATCTATGAATCACCATCAATATTTCATGAACATCATTTAAGCCAAAACCTTAATAACTATGGGGAACAATACATCCGTTGCATTTCTGTAAAACTCTAATCCATGTTAAGGCAAGGCACAAGGGAGAAAGAAGCACACACTCATAGGTAAAGTACATATTTTCTCAGTAGACTAAAATAATAATGATGAAAGAAACCTCCTGACAAAATGCAATTTAATGGAATCATGGAATGGTTTGCTTTGGAAGAGAACCTTGAAGATCATCTTGTTCCATGGCCTGGGACACCTTTTACTAGACCAGGTTGCTCAGAGCTCCACCCAGCCTGGCCTTGAACACTTCCAGGAATAGGGCATCCACCACTTCCCGGGACACTCTCCCAGTAAAGAGTTTTTTCCTGCTGTCTAATCCAAACCTATTATCTTTCAATTTGAACCCATTCTTCTTTGTCTTGTCACTACATGCTCTTGTAGAGAGTCTTGCCCCATCTTTCCTGTAAGTTTCCCTGAATTTTTTGTACAAGTATTTCTGCTGCATTAGAAGTTTGGATGTCTATTTGCCATCACTACAGTATACCATTCCCATCTTGTTTTCTTTGAAAGTGAAGCTTGGTGGACTTGTAGTTTTACATGGAACTGGAATGAAAGCAAGTAATGTTAATTGTCCTTTGTAATAGAACTTATGTATTTTAAGAAACTAGACCAAGTTTGACATTTTATGAATATTTTGTGTTACTGCCATGCTCAGGCAAGCTGTTCTATGCACTCTGCTACAGGAAATCTCTCAGCTTCACTCTTTTTGATTCTGTTTATACATTTGCTCCAAAGACAGCTGACACTTTGCAGATTTCAGTCTTCCTTTTCTTAGTTGATCCCTTAAGCAGAAGCATAAAAACAGTATTTACCATGGTGGATGTGACTGAACCTGCCATAGTACCCATTTTTTCCTACAAATGGATTGTCCTTGAATTACTGTTTGGAATGACCCTAACCAGTGGGTCTTCCCAGTAGTATTCTTTTGAGATACTTGGTACAATTTATGACCTGTAGATAATTGTGTCAGGCTTTCTGCTGGCACAGAAACCATTGACATAATAATTTTTCTTGTCTTTTATCTTCAAACTCTTTGTAAAAATGGTAAGCAGTTAAATAAGCACTTCAGTATTAGTGTATTCAGAAGCTATGGACACATCTGTAAGAACAAATACTGCCCCTGGTTATCACCCTTGGACATCAGCAGTGACCTTTCTTACTAGCACTACCCTCCAATATAATGAATAGAGGATTATAATCACCTGAAAAGAACTCATTAATTATCCCAATCACCTTTTTCTTCTTCAAGTTGTCTTTATCTTACAAGGTCACATATGTGACTTTGGAGAATGATACAAACCCTAATCCCTATGTTGTACCCACACAGTCAATGAACAGTAAACTGCAGTTTCTGTAGCTAAAGTAAATGATCATTATGGTTACGTATATTAGAACAGTGATTTCTTGTTTAAATGCATTTAATTATTCACAAGCATATGCAGAATATTTGTTTACACAGTTCCTTTGTGTATATGGGAAGCCCTCCTGGCAAAGTTAAACACCTTTACATGCATACAAAATTTCCTATTTCGATTGACAGAGCTTCATTAAATTATTTATAATTTCCTTCTTACTTCCTTTTTGTTATGACTGGTTTGAAATACACATGCACACAGGCATTTCTAATTGTGTACTGCATTAATATGAATAAATATTCCAGAAGGCCAAGATTATACACCTTTCACATATTTTTCCCCTGAGGAGTTGACTTAGCAGAAAATCATGAATCACTCAATTTCTCTTACTACACAGTAAGCAGTTAAGAACATTTCCTTTTAATAATCTCTTGCTGCTTTTTTTTCTATTGCAACTGGAAAAGTATAGAACATAAAGAAGATAGGGGTACATTTGGAATAAAATATATAAATAAATGGTACAAAACAAAAACTAGGGCTTTTTTCAAAAAGTAATTCACTGGGGTTTCTGGAGATTTGCAAAATTAATGTATCCATTAACGAAAAGATAGTTTTTACTGTATTGTAAACTACCTATAGTAACTATTGGTATTTTGTGATATTTAATATCTCTTACCTTGTGTTAAGAATTTAACTCAGTTCTTATCTTTTTAGTAAATGGATTGAGAGAATAGAATTCAAGACTCCTGTTGAACTTTGTATTTTTACTCTATAGCTGTTAACTTGAAATTAGAAAACTTGTGTTTTGGGTCCTAATTTTAGTATCCGTAGCATTCTGAACTGAGTATTCCAAAAGTCATTTCTATTCGATGTACCATACTTCCATACTTTTAGTTTGCAGTTTAGTTTATGACTGAACAAAGTTGTCTCTCAACACCATGTCTGAGTATCAGGGCCAAGTCCTCGGATAAATTAAGAGAAGAAAGAGGACAAAGATGCTGTACTGCAAAACAGAATTTTGAACCTGGTGCACCTGAACCTATCCCTGGTATGTATAGATGTGTATGTGTGCGGGTTTTGCCTATGTAGCAAAGACAGGTTAATCAGTGTTAGTTCAGAGTGTAGTTGAAAGAGGGTTAAACTTATTGAAATTATCTTGTACTTAGATCAATCAGTTCACACGGATTATTACTGTGGATCAGCTGTTTTTAAAACCTAACTTTTTCTTGAGCTGTTTTTCTGTTGCATGTCCCAATTAAATATTAATTGTCCCAGAGAGAAATAAAGGATTCTTCTGGTCCAGTTGTTAAGCACTGCTATCAGAGGGGTTATCTTAGTCGAAATTGGTATATGATAGAACAACTTCACGAGACTTTTACCTATTACCAACTTTGCCTGTTAGATTGATGGCTAAGCTACTTGTAAAAGACTGAGAGTTCAAATATTCTCTTTTTAAGTATTTTTCTAATCATTAAGGAAAAAAAAAAAAAAAGCAGCGTCCTCAGCATTCTTTTGCTTGTTCACTTTCTATTGCACATGCCACAAATTAACTTTTGAGACATCTCGCATGAACAGAATTTAGGGGTTTTTTGGGTGATAGTTACACATTTTAATTTGGCATTTATCTAGATGGATGGTTTTTATTAATTTTGTTCTTAATTTCTGTCAGTGAATTAAAAAATTAACCACTTATAAAATAAATCAATAAGCTCTTGTAACTAACATGCAAGTGCTTGTGGGACATAATTCCTGCTTTAATGCCCAGAGGCTGGAAAACCTCTCTTCCAAACAGAAGTAAAATTTTAGTCCCAGTGGTAAAATCCTAGTACCACTAATTCCTTAAGACTGACTACTGGATCCCAGGATTAATACCCCTCTACCTTCCTAAAAATCACTCATATCAGACTGTTGGATGGGTACTATCTGTACACTATACATAGTATATTAATTTTTATATTTTATGTATCTATATGTGTATTTACATCCCAGAGGGTAGATTTAACAGGAAAGGAATTTCATTCAGGCATACGCCACCAAAAATTGCCTGGAGTATTAATAAAAATCAGAGGTCCCAAGAGCATAATTACAGTTGCTGTAAAAATTTCAGGGTTTTTTTCATAATGCAATTTTTATGACTACTGAAAAAATATTACTGTACTCTAGCAGAAGAAAATAGACTTTTTTTTTTTTTCCAATCAGCCTGTGAAATGCATAGAATGTGGTTATTTGCACAATCTTCTCCAGAAAACAATTTTGGTATGTGTTTGTAAATGATAGTTAAAAGTCTGTGCTCCTGTACAGTCAATGGAGAGAAGTATAAAGTGGTGAGGGGGTAACTCAAAGCTCAGAAGGGAAATTTCACAGGTATGAATAACCCACAAAGCATGCCAGCAACACACCTACACCTTCGACAGATGGCAGACGCATTAAGGTTGGATGTGAATATAAAAGAGAGAGCCTGCCTTTCTTTATGGTCCCAGAACACCAGTAAAAATACATAAGTTATGAATCCAAATCTCTCATGACAATAGTTGTGTAATGGAGTAACCACTGATAAATAAAACAAAAGTCAGACAATATCTGTAACAGCACAGACAAAGCCACACAATCTCAACTCATCACTTGACTAGTGATCAATGTCATTTCACATAAAATAAGCAAAGGTGAAAATGAAACACTGACATTGTAAACGCTTGATTAAATATGGAGTCAATTAGGCTGGCACAGTTTAAGTTAAAAGTACAGGAGGTAAATCATCTCACTCTTAGGTCAAATCAAAGAAGAGATACAATTAGAAAGACAAGCATACTGCAGCCAAGATGATTCAGAGAGTGGAAAATTACACAGTTGTTAGCAAAACCCTGACAAGCATTAAGAATAATAAAAATAACTGCTTATAAAACAACTACTTATATGGATTAAAAGTTTTCTGTGCAAATCTGTTAATGGAGAAGTTGTAGTTGTTTCCTTACATTTCTATATTTAGAATTTTTGCCAATAAATAAGTGATTTCATTCACAGGGACCAATTCTTGTAACTTTTCTAATACTCAGTTTCTCCCTCCATACCGATATATCCAGACTGCGCTATGATTTCTCCCTTCACTGCATTTCACTGTGCTTTACCATCTCTGTGTATTCTACATAATCTTCATTGCTACAGGATCTGGCTTCTTTCCACTACTGCATTATGTATCAATTAGTATGCTTCGGCACAGCACAAAAAGAACTTTAGTCAAGCGCAAATTATTGGGATTGTTGCAGCAGTAACCCTTTTGTACAGGAGATTGAGTTGTCTATATGTCTGTTTTGTCTAAAGATTTGAGAAGATTGTGAAGCAGCTGATGTAAGGACATGGAAATGCCTAAAGGTTGATGTAGGAGTGTTTGATATGAGCCAGGTCCTCCTTACCCCCAGTTCACATCCATAGTTTTCCTCTCATAAGAAATGAACACTCATAGAATCACAGATTCACTTATATTGGAAAATAGCTCCATGTTCAAGTCCAATCTTTGACCAAGCACCTTGTAAACAAAACAATAGCACCAAGTGACAGGTCCAGTCACTTCTTGAACACCTCCAGAGATGGTGACTCCACCACTTCCCTGGGCATTTCATTCCAGTGATGAGCCACCCCTTCAGTGAAAAAATTCTTCCTCATGTCCAGCCTGAACCTCTCCTGACACAGCTTGAGGCCGCATCTTCTTGTCCTGTAATAAGTTTCTGAGGAGAAGAGGCCAATACCCACCTTGCTACAGAATACTTTCAGGCAGTTGTAGAGAGCAATAAGCTTCCCTTTCCTCCAGGCCAAACAACCCCTCTTTAGAGGACTCAGTCTTTACATCCTTCACCAACTTCATCCTTCTCTGGACCCACCGCAGCCCTTCAAATATCTTTCATGAATTGAGGGGCCCAGAACTGGGACAATACCCAAGTATCATAAGGACTTTAATCCCATTCCTATTTGAAATAATCAGGGAATAAGGATTCTGACACTTTAACATCCATAACATGTCATATACAAACTGTGAAACTGTGACTGCATTATGGCTGCTCCAGACTAACTGTTTCTCAAAAAGGCATTCAGAAAACTTGTCCTTGTGCAAAAGGGTCTGGCCATGCTTAAAAGTAAGATCTATATCTTCTGTCATATTCTGAAGCAATATTTTTACAGATCTCTTGGGCTCTGAAAATTGATAATTTAAATAGGTCCAAAATCAATAGGTGTGCTCCACACCTTGTGTGGACAGACAGTGGATGAGTTTGTTCAGGGGATCCTTGCTGCTGATGGCACAAGTTTCAGTGTTGTCATTAGTAAAGCTTTCCAGAGACTGGTAGGTTTGTACTGATTTTTTATTTATACTGCATGCCACTTCTCTCTGCTCTTATGATTTATACTGTGTGTGGTTTTCTGACTAGTCTTGGTTTGCAACAAATTATCTTTCATCACACTTTTACTTTTGCAAGTCAAATGGAGTGTTCAGGTTTAATTAGAGGCCATAACACACTCTAATAAAATTCTGTTCAGCTGGAAATAACTTTGAGATATCTGAATTCACAATTCACTGCATTGAATTTGGGAAAAATGCTGGTTTTACAGATGAACTGGAAATATGATTTAGCATTAACTGTAGAACTATTGGCCATTCCTAATTCTATTAGAAATTAAGTTGGGTTTGTGTGCTACTCTCAACATAGTATGATGCAAATGGGTTATATAATTCAGATGGGCCTGTTTGAAAATCCCTGTCTGTATATTTAGTTCTCAATTTTCTTTGCTTTCCTGAAAGACATACACTAAGCTTTAACAGCTTTTCCAATGTACAGCAATTGCTTTCCATGTCAAACAAAAGCCCTTATTAGTGTGAGATAATGTGTTAGCTACTAAGAAGATTCTGATATGCTAGCAAACTAATAAATATTCATAAATAAACTTGAACTAGACAATGCACAGATTCTCTGAAGAATGTTCTATAGTCTTAATCCAGAGAGTGTTGTAGTAATTAACAGATAAAAGGGGAGGTTCATTAAATGAATATGCAGTGTCATGAAATCAGAGCTGTACATTGATCAATGCTAACTTAAAGATTCTTCCTTAGCTAGAATATTTTGACATCCCATTTATCACTAGTACTATTTTTAGATTTTTAATTAGCAGATCACCAGCCCTTACCTCATTAACTTAGCTTCTGCAAAAACATTATTTCTAGAGATAATAGCTAGGTTAGAATAATCACAACTCCCAATTTCTTGGGCTGTAAGGAAGGACAGGACTTCAGCTTCTGTGACATGAAAATATATTTCATACCAGGCAAATGTGACCTTGACTCAAGAGCATGTGTTTTTGAGAACAGTTCCTCTTCACTTTATTTTCCTAAATGCATTAACTTCAGAACATGTACCTTGTCAAA
Organism: Haemorhous mexicanus; assembly: GCF_027477595.1. NCBI lineage: Eukaryota > Metazoa > Chordata > Aves > Passeriformes > Fringillidae > Haemorhous > Haemorhous mexicanus. The sequence goes on from NC_082341.1 coordinate 114,327,151, forward strand.
GACAACTGAAACATTTTCCTAATTTATCTTAAAGGCTTATTTCTAGCACTCTGTTTGCAAAAATGTTTTGGGATATATTTCAGCAGAAATTGTACCTTGATGTGTGTTTAACACAGCTTGCTGTATATTTGTATAGATAGGTTTTAAAACGCTTGGCCTTTACAGTCTTTTTTTTTTTTTTTTGAGAGAAAATATAATTTCCAGAAGCTAAAATGAACCAAATGAAGACATATTTACGCTTATGTTTGCTAAGCATAAAGGTTTAAGAAACAGAAAATTGACAGAAAGAATCAGACGATTGACAAATCAATTAAGTATGACTTGTGCAGACATTTGCTTCAATTTGAAGTGTGTGTTTTATTGCTTGTACTATTGGAAGGTATGCTCCACCACTAGTGATGGATAGGAGTTTACCTCATGCCATGTGGTTTCAAGACTATGTACTTATCTCTGCAACATGCATGTTATATTTTCAACATGCTGCTTAAGGTTTAAGGTTTTCCTGTTGAAAGATCCAAAATTAAATCATCTTAATGTATTTTTGCTCTAATATATGTAGCAGCAATGAAAACATTAGGCTAGCCCCAATTAAATAGCCAATGAATTAGGTAGCTGAACAATATTTGCACCCCTAGCTGTTCTATCTAATTAAAATTCCTATCAAATGGGAGAATTGATTAGTCTCTTCAAGCAGAGAGGTTTGCATCATGCAAGCAGTATAAATAATTTACATTAGAGCTTTCAACACATTTCAAATGCTGCCATCTCTGCCTTGTGAAACAGTTTATGGCATCCTAAGGCTTGCTTTCATTGCATTCACTGATTTTGCAATCAATAGCAGGCCAGAAGTTCAGAACACAGTCTAAGAAGGTCATAGTGCTGCCACTGAAGATATTCAGGGGAAAGGTCACCTAATTATTTTGTGGTTTATGATGTTTACAGCTCTGGTCTGATATGTAGCCATGTGTATGCAAGCTCATTAAGCACTAATGCCAGATTTGTAATGAAAACAATCTATTTTCAAACTTGAGATTTAATTTTCTCATTTGCAACATTTTTGATGCAAAAAATTAAGAGCACAGGACTTTTTCAAGATGAGTACACAAAATCCAAATCATCTCATTACATTATTAAATAAATGCAATGGATGAAAAAATGAATTTGTGGGGAAAATACCATTTGCTCAAATTATAATGGAATGTTTCAGTTCAGACAGTCACACTCATATTTGGAAAGACTCATTCAGGCTCTTTTTCAGTGAATGATACAAAACTGGAGGATGTGATAACCTTGTGTAAAAAGTTTGCAACAGGCAGAAAGAAAGTTATGTCAGGGGAGGTCTAGGTTGGATATTACAAAATGGTTCTTCACCCAGAGGGTGTTTGGGAACTGGAACAGGCTCTCCAGGGAAGTGGTCACAGCACCAAGCCTGACAGATCTCAAGAGGTGTTTGGACAGTGCTCTTGGGCACTTGGTGTGACTCTTGGGGATGGTGCTGTGCAGGGCCAGGATCTGGACTCAATGGTCCTTGAGGCTCCCTTCCAACTCAGCTTATTCTGTGATTCTGTGAAATCCTGTCAACGTTTTTCAAGAACACTGGTATCTCCATGAAAAATTAAAGGACCTAATTCCACTGGTAGACCCCAGGAATTATAGGAGTTTTTAATGTATCTGGAGTATTTAGATGGAACCTGAGATGACCAGAGAGGCTTTCACAAACACTTAAATAGTATAATCTTAGATCTCTGTTCACCTGGACCAACCTGGATGTTGTCAGAGACTGAAATTTTAATGGGTAATGACTCAAACAATAGGCCATTTGCTGAGGCAAGGTTTGCATACCAACCAAAATGGAGAAGAACTGTCTGTGTCTAATGGCAAAACCTCTGAAGCTGATAAGACAGAAGGGGTGCAGAACCACCACCAGAGGCTACAATCTGGTGTTTGAGCCAAATAATGGAGAAGACAGATAAGAAGCAGACCCTGCCAAAGCAGGGTAGTGCTTTTTATCATGTCAATATTCCCCCCTTACACAACTGGCTCAGTTTTAAAATTCCCCCTTCCCCTCTGGTAGGGCTATAGGTATTCATTCCTTCTGATGGGGCATAAATAGCTCAATTACGCTGCCATCAGAGGTAGCTGTCACATCTTACAAGGTGGCATAAACCATTAAAGACCCCCAAAGTGCCCCAGACTAATTTCTGGGGTTTACCACTAGAGGACTGTCCATGACCTACACTGTTGCAACAGATCCATAGTGCTGCACCAGACACTGTAAAATTTCCACATCCAGGGGAGATACCTGGGCATTCCTCCCAAACCTGAACAGATATTAACATGTTGAGCGCTTGTGTTTTGTGGGCTTCCACAGTCCTCAAGAGATCAAGCCTGGTCTCATCACTGGATCCAAGAGTGGTAATGTCTTTCTACTCCTATCCTTCCTTTCTCTTTCTTTATTTTCTTTATACATTTTCTTAAACATTTTTTATGCTTTTATATTGCTATATTTCTACAGATGAAAATCAAATTGGCTCCATGCCTTCTTTCCATTGCAACCAAATTGGTCTAAAAGGAACCCTACAAATACATATATATTTATACATGCACACTGGTCATTCAGTGTAATTTCATTCTAATCTGCCCCAAGGGATCTATTTACAAAAACCTCAGTTCTTGCCTTCAGGGGCAGGTTGTAACAGATGTACCAATGAGAAATTATTGCCCTTGTATGAGAGTAACTTTACATAAGTCATGAAAATTTCAGAGGTCATAAAAAATCGCTGCAGTTCAGAAAACAAAAAAAAATTTGAAACTTATCAGAATTTCACCGTATTTTCATTTATGCAGATGTCAGTTCCTACCAACCTCCTTTGGATCCAAAAATGCAGAGTTAGGATGGTGCCAAAACCCATTGTTCATCCAGAGCACATCAGCTATTCAGTAGAAAAGTCAGGCTATTTCAGACAAATTCCCTAAAAAACCCTAAAATGTTGCCAATATATACTAACTGAATTTACACATACACAAAGAATTTGCCCAAAAATTGGCAATTCAGATGAATCTCCTGAGCAAATATCTGAGATTCTTGGCCCCTGTCTCATCTTCTGGTTCTTCTGATATAACTAACTGGGTTTAGGGGTTTTTTTCCTTTTTTTGATTGTTCATCATCTTTTCATCTCTGCCTTGGCACATGCTTGAAAAGGAAAGGAGGTCAGCTTGCTCCAATCTGAAAACAGTGAGATAAACTGGTGTAATTGCCCAGTATGTGTACTAGAGAGCCCTTCTGTTCTAAAAACAACGACTCCTGCTCCATCCACTAATCCAATGATACTTTTGTGATTACCCCTATAAGTGCTGGTCTGTATCCCAAGTGGCTGGAGGCATCATGACTTCTTCAAAGGCAGATGCCTTTGTCCAGGAGAAAAGCAGGCACAGGTGAACTGTCAGAAGGAGGACAGAGGGCCTCTGTTACCAACACCAGCATCAGCTAACTTGGCACTGACACTCACATACTCTGTGACAACGCAGTGGGCCTGAAGGGACAGCATCATAACAAATGCATTTTAATGCAAAATGCATAAAGAAAATGTGCACTTCAGCTGAGGCATTCCTACACCTTACTGTATCTGTAGCAGCACAGCCATCCCAGCATCCTTAGACCAACATGTAACACTGACAGCACAGCATCTCACATCTATGGCAACACAGCAAGGAGACCTCAGATGAACAGCAGAGCTCACAGTGCCACTGCCAGTGCCACTCAGCAGCTGCTCAGAAACACTAACGAGGCACTACTTTAGAGAAGGCATGAGAGGCTGCATATAAAAATAACATTATATTGTCTTTCTATAAATCATGGGGTGCTGTAGTCTCATCCTGGCTACAGTGCTGGTCACCTTGTCTTAGGAAACATATTGTGAAGGCAGAGAGTGCTCAGAGAGGAGTGATGAATCATCAAGGGCATCTCAGAGATTAAGAGAGATTGAGAAGATTAGGACTGTTTACCTCAGATATAAGAAGAGAGGACATGATCAAAGTGCTTGAAGTACTTCAAGAAGTGTCTAAAGGACAGTGGTGTGACTGAAAAATTACTGTTTCTAGGTCTCAGAGCAGAAGACAAGAGTTTACTCAATTAAATTAAAACTAGGAGGAATTAAAACTGACTCTTAGGGTACAAACAGGCCCTTGTGACCCTGCCTAGTCTCTCAGATACCTCCCACACCCTTTCCCTTTCCAAACAGCCATCAGTCCCTGCCCCAGAAGTATCTTCAGATGACCCATGTCACTGTGTCATTGCTTTTATCTCTTTGCCTGACCCAGATCTACTTCTTCCATCTCCGTGTTGCTCATGGCTCATGGGGCCATCATGACCCTGCCCTGTCCTGCCATGTTCTGTGGAGTGGCTCCCCTCAGCTCCTGGTCCTGTTCCTGTGGGAGCTGCCTGCCTGCAGCCACCTCAGGCCACCTGGCACAGGAGGCCAAGGCCATGCAGCCCCATGAAACCCCTAAGGCCATTGAGCCCCAAGGGCTGGTCAGCATCTAAAGGCACAGCACAGCCCTGCTGGCTGCCTAATAAGGGGGTTTAGTTCCTGGTGGAACTGAATTTCCCTAGGAGTCCTCTCTCCACTAGTCTTTACCCAGACTATGCTGTAAATCTAGGTCCAGAAATCATCACATGTTTCTAAATCTGATGCTAAACTATCAAGTGCATGACCGATAGACCAAAGATATTGGAAACTCTTCAGCAAAACCAAAGCTTTTATTTGAAAAATCCAGCTTAGTCACCAGAAGTCACAGAAGAGCCCGTGTCACACTTGATATATGAATTGACATCGCTGTACTTGACTCTGGGTATCCAAGTTACCTTGGTTAAGGGTGGTCTCAGCTATCCCTGCACCCTACTGCTTATCCAGATGACCACCAGGGACTCTCAAACATTCTGTGAATCTGTGATACATTAAAAAATAGTAGTTTAAAAATTGAATCCTTTACAGATCAGCGACTTATGAAAAGCCATCAATCTCTTCCTTTGAAGAATAAAGAGTGGGCATTATTTTTACTCCATCTCTGTCTAAGGCACTACTCTCGTGAGACTTCCCTGCTCTTAAAAACAGGCCTAGAGGACAGTGTTTTCCAACAGCAAAAAGTTTGTGAAAAGCTAGCAAAAGTTTGTGTTTCCTTTATTAAAATGCAATGCTTCTGCCTTCTAAGATCTGAAGACTCCTGAAGGACCTTCATAAATAGTTGGAGTACTTCATATTTGCAATTCTACTTTCCAGTTAATTGATATGTGCTGCTCAGTTAAGACTAAGCTCCAAATGTCATTTTCCAGCCACTTCCTTTCATGTGCACAACCGTTAAAGTCAAATTTATGGTATAAGTTATTCCAATTATGAATTACATTTTTTTCCTTCTTATAAAGATGGACTAATTATTAAATTAAAATGAATCACATAATTTTTGCTGTATACCTGGAAAAGAGGTTTGCATATTTTTTCCTGTGAATATGGCTGACACAAACATAGTTGATTATTTTGTCAAATCTTAATCAAGGTTCATTTCTATGGCTTCTTCAGGTACATTTCCCTTTAACTTGAAGCTGAAAAATATGAAGATAGCATTAATTAATACTAGAGGTATGGGGGGGAGATAAGAATCACAGTGAAGTTCTGTAAATGATCCAATACATTTTTTTCTTCATAAGTTTAGCATGCTTTACCAGGAAAATTATGCATGTGTTGAACTTAACTTTGAACATGGAAATTAAAATAAAATAAAGCATTTCATTATAGGAGCTGTATGTATAACTAATGCAGCTTATCTGATATTCAGTGTTCCCCAGATCAGCACACTAACATATAGGCTTTAGGAGCTCAGCTTTGCTTCTGCTCGTAGATAACAAAATTCTACTCTATTTATCATTAAAACCCACATAAATGCCCATTAAATGACAATGAGAAAAAGTCCTGAAAATCAGGAGAAAATTTTGATAATTTTGCTGTGGTGTTTTTGACCAAGTAATTCTCTTGCTTTGAAAGTGTCACTTGAAGTAGTTGCAATAAATGCAAGAGAAAAACTGGTGCTCTAAAAGAACAAATACCAATAATCACTTAGCAGTTTTCATCCAAGTATTAGTGCAATCAAGAATTGACAAGAGTTTATTTTCAATGACCATGATGAAAAATTTAATCCTTTTTACCTCAATAAGTATGCACAGAAGATATTTATATTTTGTAAAAACTTGTCAAAGCTACAGCAGGACCTGGTGACCCTGGACAATGGACTCTTGAAAAATCCGTCCATAAAGGTGCTTGAAAGAACTCTACTAAGGCACATTCAGATCATGGTTTAGGTGGTCTCAGGTCTGAACTGGATCAAATTGCATTAATGTTGTCCTTACCTTGCTTCAATCTAGCTTTTACTCCCAGTATGTCATACTCTCAAGGGTCAAAGCATAACAAGAATACCTAATACCTTACAGCATAAAGTTTTTTCCAGTGCAGTGGAACTTGTGAGATACAAGGACATGACTAAGGCGAGCTATGCAGAGTCTTCCATAAGAAAACTTTTTGTATATAGTACAATAATAGAGACCTTGAGTTTAAGTGACAAGAAGCCCTTTTACAAACAGCATCTATTGATTGAAACAGCATCTATTGATTGAATCCCTCTTTTTATTTGCATTTATTTTTATCTAAGTACAAGGCAAACAGAAGAAAAAATTAAAAAAGGAAAGCAAATAACAAACAAACAGGCAAAAAACAAAAAGAAAGAAAAAAAGGAGGGGGTAATGGTAGAGATGAGGTGAAAGATTTTTGTGAGATTTTTCTGATTCCACGCAGTTATTTTTCAGTTGTTTACTCAAATAGCCTACCTGCAAGCTGCTTCAAAGAGCTGGAAAATGCTTTTCCCATAGTCATGCTTCATTTCTTGTGCTGGCTGTACTGCCAAAATGTTATATATATGGGAAGAGGCCAAGAATTAGTGTCATGAAGCATATTATCATGGCAAGAAAAATGACAGTCAACTTCCAAGAATAGCATGATCTTCAAAGTTTATTTTAGACAGTATATAGAAATCAGGAAGAGATTCTTCAAATAAATGAATTTTTAATTTGAATCACTTATTTGGAGTATTTTGATTGTCTCCATTTCACATGCAGATCATAGGCAGGTATTTAAGACTTTGAATTTCACAGAAGAACACACAACAGAGCAAATAGATTTTTTTCTTCTTGGCCTTCTTACACCTTATAACCATCTAATGGACCCAATATAAATCTGCAACTTCTCAAGTAAAAAATGAAACCATAGCTCTTATGTTGAGTCCCACTGCACTCCACAGCCTTATTAAAGGGAATAGTTTCTTGTGGTGTTAAAAGTTATTCAGTAGGCATCAGTTTGTATTAAATATAGTACCCTTAAAAATCTCATTTGATAAAGAAATTGAGTATGGTTTAAAGATGTTACCTCAAGGAAAGTTCAGCATTTCAAATTAATGATTTAATCTTTGAAATATTATAGCTACAAATATTAAATTGTTTAAGAGTAGTAATTACAAAGTGGATATTATAAATAACAACATATGGCACCACTGTGAGTATGAGGCTGAATTAATTCCTGAGGCTCTGATGCCATTCACAGATGCCTCTCACAGTTTATGACTGCAGCTGAGTTCTTGAGTGAAATACAGCCTTGTGTTTACTCCAGGGCTATCTATTATGCTCCATGTTATTCAAATGGATTCTATTGTTGATCCTCATGCTTTGCCTCTGAATTGTTTTCCCCAAATCATTAACACAAGCTTATAACTTTTTCCCTTAATACAAGTCCTCATTTTTTTTTGATAAAGAACACATCTGAACAGATCCACTGCCTTATTGATGCAACAAATCACATAGTCCACAAATTCACAGCCTTTCAACATTCATGGCTGGAGTAAAGGGAGCAATTTTATATGGAAAGGAAGATTTAGAGGCATTTAATTCAGTTTTTCATCTGGATAAGAGAAACCAATTCTGGGCAGCCAGCTGGCTTTCCACAGATCAACCTTGATTCATGAAATCTAAATAATGTTGTTATATCACAATGACCTTCTTGAAATTAATCTAAATATAAACCTCCTGGAAACAAGGCTCATCAGCCTAGCAGAGGCAGGCACAAAAAGTTCCTGATATGGGAGTCTCCTACAGACACTCAAGAAATCATACTGCCTTAATGGAGCTGTTATACAAATCAGAATAACTGAATAGTAGGTAAAGATAAGATATTATAATGGGTTACACTGCAGTACTATAAATCTGGTAAGAACTAGAATGCCATTTATGAAAGTTTTTGACTGTCTTCTGACAACTGTGTTAAGGACGAGCGTGGCTTTACTAAGGCAGTGTCTGTCCTGTTTCATAACTTTTTCAGAAATATTATAGAAGGCCTACTATAAACCTAGCACAAGAAATCTGAATTCTTTCTACTAAGTTGAAGAGTCTCTGCCCAAGAGGGCAGATTGATCACAGAAGCAACAAGCATCCAGTTTCTATCCCATGAAAATGTAATTATTTATTATGAAGCACCAAAAGTTTGCTGAGATCTATAAAAAATAAATGCAAGAGTAATGTCCCTGGTTTACAAAATGTAAAAACAAAGGAATGTGAACAGTGAAAAACAGATTGACTTCGGAAAGATAATTTAACAGCCTGTATGCAACTGAAAAATTTCAGTAGGACTTGCATGAATATCTAGAGTTTTGATTAATGCACCATCTTTCTGCTATTTCCTCATTTTGGCATGCCTGTTTGAGTATGCATGCTTTATTTTAGTGAGAGTATTTGTTCATTATTTTAGCTTCTGCTTATGTTGTCAAATTAAACATTCTTGAGAACATTCACAGAAATTAAAGTCAAGTGGTCTAAAATGTCCAACATCTAGGCTATCATTCTTCAGATTCCAAAATTTGGGACCTGAGGAAAATAACTCATGGGAAAGGATTAATTATTTTAATACCTTATCTCCCAAGTATGACAGAATTACCAGGGGTATTTCCAACTGGCATGAACCAACTGATCTCTATTATGGTATCAACACGCTATGTCCAGAAAAAAAATATTAACAAGTTTGGGGTGGGAAGGAATTTGCTAGAGGTAAGTTTTCTGCATCTGTAGAGGTAGTCATTCTCCTTTCCCACTACTTTCTTTACAGTAGCACTTAGTTTCTCCACTGTAAGAGAACAACCCCAAAGCATTAGCACTCACTATTAGCATTTCAGATTGTAGTTTTGTGATTCTTCCAGCATGTCACACTAAGATCTTGGTGCACTTCCCAAATGCGTGCTCTAAATATATGTTCATTTATTAAAGAGAACCCCAAAACTGGAACCTTCTCTGACATCTGGTTCTGCCCATGCTGGTTACCTTCAATGAAGGTGAAATTGAATAGGAGAGACAACCCTCTTCCTGTGGAACTGTTTTCAAACCATTATCTACATGCAAATCCAACTCTTTTGGATTGGGAGCACATGATTTTGGGTCTACTAGCTTCTGTAAGCCTCAGTAGCATTTGTTAGGTTGCGACACCTCTGAAGTGTCTCAGGGGAAATCATGCCTTTCATATTGTCTGGTTTTGGCACCTCTAAATGTGCTGTCACATTTAGACACATATATGGTCATTTGATAGTCCATCTATTCATATGAACTCCCAATTTTTCTTTTATCAATTAATACAGTTTCTGCCATAGTCCTGTAGCTTTTCTTGGAGAATAATCCCTGATTCTCAGCCTTCATTACTGTAAAATTATCAAGACTGCAATATTTGCTTTAATTGATCAGCTTACACATTGCTGCATTCCATAACCTGTCATTAAATAATGTGAATTTTAACGCTAAAATTATCCTGTCTTACAAATCAAGTTAGTTATGCTGGTAGAGAACTTGCTATGTATGGATTTTTTTTCTGTTCCTCAGGTAAACTTGGCAGAGCATTCAGCCTTAGAAAAAAGTATAGCAGCTGTAATTACTGATTATACTGTTTAGAATAATAACCTGTACTACATGATCATCACCTAAAATCCCAAAAGTTGCTTCTCTGTATTTTAAATCAATTCCAAATCAGTTTCATATCCCCAAAACAAGAGTCTGTGCCCATTAATCTGGATTTATGCAATAAATTCTAATAAACAGAAGATTTATTCTGTTAAGAAAAATAAAAAATTTTACAAACCTGTCAAGATTAAAGGAGGCACATGTTTTTCACGTCCCTACCTATAGTGCTATGCTGTTGGAAGATTAATCTGGAATGCTAGTAGACTACAAGTAGTCTGCAAGCCTCAATAATATTAATAGGGTGATTAAAAATTACATTGATTATTCAAAAGACTTTCAACAAAACTAGCAGTTTTTCCAAGAATGAGGGTCAGAAACTTTATGGAATTGCTTCTTTCCTCTGCTATCTTGCAGTGAATGGTAAAATTGCTTCCTGTGTATTGTCCTATTTCTATGTCTGGTTGTGAATTTTTGCCCTAAATAATGAACTAAAAATATGAGTTCATTTCTGTACTGTATTATGAATGTGTTATTGTCACAGCAGGTAATTACAATCATTCACAGTGTGAATATGATGTCTGAATAGTAAATCGTGCTGAAAACAGTCTTCTCCTGTGAATTTATGAATTTTCAATCTTACTTCTCGATACTGATTAATACTGTGCCACCATTTAACACTCGGGTTATTCGGCAGAACAGGCATCATACCTCAGAAGTCATGTAAGTGCAAAAACATTTACTGGACAATAAAAATAAGGTCTTATGACAATATAATTAATGGTTATTATACCTTTATAGAATGAAGATGCAGGCAATAAATATCGGAAATCATAAAAAAATCTTCTACTACTGCAGCTAAGAGGAAAAATTTTAAAAATAGGTTTATCAGGGTAAGAAAAAAATGTCTTTATAGTGTCACTTAGTATCATTTATACAGGGAGGGAGGAAGTTTTTCATAGTCAGGGAGGAAACATCTGCAGAGAAAAAAAAGAATAAATACTGCATTAATAGGACACTTTTGTACCAGTGGTTTGAAGATTTGTACTTTGCAGTACTGTGCACTCAAGTTTTAAAGAAAAATCTCTTTCTATTAATCTGTAATAACAATGTCTACCTTACAGTGAAAGATGTCCTCAGTGAATTTTGAGGCAGGGAGTTTTCTGATTTTTTGCTTGAGCTATGTTGCTACAGTAGTTCAAAAGACATTCAGTAAAATAACTTACCTGAATTCTAAAGTACATTCTTGATGTTTGAAACAGGAACAAGTTAGGTATTTCCACACCTTATCCAATTTTCAATGTTGATTTTTTTTTTCTAAGGTAAATATTGATTTTTTTAAACTTCTTTTGTAGTTTTTAGGCCCTCTTGTGAAATACATTTTCTTTTTGTTTTTTTTCAGTAACCTACACAGAATCAAACACGATCACATGGTGTGAAAAAAAAATTGTACTAAAGCAATTAAAAGATTATTCTTTAATGGCTTAATAGAAACAGAAAATTTTCAACTGCCATTCTTTCAAAATTCAAGATTTCATTTCTAGAGGTTAATGATTGCATATATAGCTTCTTTCACTTTCAATTTATAAATTATTTTTGTGTGGATTTTTTTCCCTTCTAGAAGAAAATCTGGTTTCAAATTCTGCTACCAATATGTTGGTTTTAACCCAATGTTTGTTACTATGTGTTGGCTTATCTTTACATTTAACTAGAATAGCCTTGTAGAATGCTGAGATAGCTAAATATAATTGACCTTTTAAAAATTAATCCTATGGTATGTCTAAGATCTTATGGTATATGACTAAGCCTTAGCCCTTGTTTGTTGTGAAGTAAGTAATGAGATTGTTCAAAGCAATGAAATAATATAGGTCCAGAAATGTCATGAAATATGTTACAATTGATGTGATTAGCTATCAGCATGCTATGTAAATGAAATCACATGGCTTCATCTGTGGATAATACAATCACCAAGCAGGAAAAGAATATGCATAGTTTTCTCTTCCATTTATGCTAGCATCAAGGGAATAAACAATACTGATGAAATTGCTAAATAAAATAGACACACAAAACTAATTTAGTTTCTCAGTCTCATTAATTTCAGTGGAGGTTAGCACCTAAATCATGTGTGGGATCATCCCTGCACTATATAGGATAGGTACATTGATTTGGGAACCGATTTACTCCACTGGGAACTCTGCTTCTGACTTTACTTTTTCTAGGGGGAAAAACAACCATCTTGTTCAATACACAAGTTTTGAAGCTGGTTTTCTTTCCTTGAGACAAGAGTCTTGGATGCTTAATTGCTGTGAGGGAAGTAATACAGCTAAGGAATACTATCTGACCCATTTCCAAGACCCCCTGGAATAGGTGAGATTGTAAAGCAAATTCACTTAACCATTTCAAAATTTGGAAACCTTCAGCTCAAATTTAAGAGAAGACTTGTTTCCCTTTTTTTGACTTATGCTAGATTTTTTTCCCCCACCAATACCTTGTCCATTATGCTTGCCTATTTACATTTTCTGCTAACTTGAGTTTTTTTCTAGCCTATATCTACACTGAAAAGAGTCTCCTTAATTTAGAATTTAAAAAGCACAAGGCCAAAAAATACTAAAGTAACTTTATGTACAACATTTATGATTAATTATAACCTATTCTCTTTACAATCTCATGATATGAAGAATGAGAATTTTTCTCACAAAGAGCTTGCTACAGAGGCATTAGTTTTGTTTTGTTTTTTTCTTTGCTTTCTTAATTGATTTGAACAGATATGGACATTTCAGCATGTGCTACCATTGCACATCACAGATAAATTCACTAGGAGATGATATTTAGGATATTCTCTAGAGTATTTTCAGTCTTAATATAAGTGAAATACTGTGACTAGGACATAAATATTAAACAACAGAGACAGTACATTTTGACAGAAGCCATAAGCAGGAATACATGAATCACTGAAAGTCACCATCTCTGCCATGGCACTGTCTCATTTGGACCATGAAGGAAGCAAGCTCCATAATGACCAGGGTATTTTCCTGGTGCTTTTTCTCAGCATTAGGTTGAAGTGATGTGCAGACACTGTCTCAGTTTGCACTGCATCAGGTTTTAATTTCTGTTAGTTCCCCAGTGCAGAGGTTCAGACAGCAACACATGCTGCCACCTCCTTCAGGAGCATCAGAACTACAAGATACACCTGCTGGTGGGTTAGCTTAGGATAATGTGATGAGAGAGTCCATTTATTTATAAAACATTACAAAAGAAAGAATGGAGTGATAAAGCATCCCTGATTTGTTCTCTTCCTTTAATGAACCTCTAGATCAAAAGAAATGTCAATGTACTTCAAGTTCATAGGCTATATAGGCAGTACGTGACAAGTTTTGCTGCCACTTGCTATTCACTTTGAGCAGTGACTTTTATCTTAGAGGATGCTATTGATGCTGGAATAGTATTTGAGATACTTAAGGATAACAGAATCCTGTATTAATGCAACACTGTTCCAGATTCAATCTGATTGCTTCTGTTAGTCACTGTGCATGTAATATTTATGTATCCTGTGGAAGAGATAGTAAGCAACTCTAAGGCACGAAAATCTGATTTTGGCTACACCATATCTGCAGGATAATCTGCAAAGTTTGCAAAAGAACCACTTGTTTCCCTTAGGGCCTGACCAAGACTATACAGTCATCCAAAAGCAGCCTCCTTTACATTCTGGAGGCTGCAAGTCCCTCAGCATGTCTAGCAGGCAAAGCATCATCAGAGAGGAATGAACAAGGCCAGACTGTTTTGGGCAGCTGAGACCAGGAAGATCTACCTTAAAGAAGTCTCTAGAGAGAAAGGAGGGCTGTAGGCAAAAACTGACACCTTTGTTATCAATATTAAATCCCAACCCTTCAGTACTGTGTCTACTTTAAAATTACTAACGTAGAGAAGGAAACTGGATGTGAGGAAAGAAAACAAAGACAAATGAAACAAACCTCTAATAATCCTATTTAACTCCTTACTTGTGGGGGTTTTATTTATATTTGATGCCTGTAACAGAAGGAAACTTTCGTAGCCTTCTGAGGAGGGACTAAAGAAAAGGAGTTCAATAGTTACTTAGATCTTCCTAACCGATAATCAATAAAGATTTGCTGATTATGGAGCTGCAGCCTCTCTAAAATATCTTTATCTCTAACGGAAACCTTTCAAGTCCTGCTGCCTAAGCATAGACACCTTCATGTAGCTATAAGGTAGAGGAAGGAATGATTAGCAAATAAAGCAGTCAAATAGGAAAGTAGCTTTATTTCCTGTCCCATAAAGATCTTGACACAAAGCATGTCACATTAAATTTTACCATTTGCATAGTATTTGCCAGATTGACATATGAGAAAATTTCCATTGTGTTAGATACAGCAATATAACTTTCATTATCTGCTTTACTCCATTTGGGAATGAAGCACAAAATCTTTGATGAAGTACACAGGCACAGAGATATTTTAGACAATGTGAAAGTTCATATCACACCTTTTTAAATCAGTGGCCAACATTTAAAAGTTCAAATTGCCTTTGAAGTTTGAAAATAAAAATGAGGTTGTAGGAGGTACTGTCTAGTGTTAGAAAAAAGAAATTATTATAACAGCCATAATTTGGGCACACAAGCAGGTATGTGAGCAGCACAGAGAGCATCACCCGAGCAGGATGAGCAAACCTTTGTTACTCTTTTCATTTTAGAAAAAAGAGTTCCTCATTGAGGGAAGGGGGTGGTGTGGGGAGGGGGGGTTAAGGTTTTTTCAGTTCTGTTTTTAGTTATTTTTTCTCTGTTATTGATGGTATTTCCAAAATTCCAAAGCATCATCTACTCTACCTCAAAAGCTGACATTGATATACTTCAGATATAACATTGTTTGAATTCATATTTTAATAGTAATTTGTATTCAATACTTAAATCTTTCTTTTTCATTTTTACCTGGAAGTGACTGTTTCTAGATCTCCAACTCTAAATTGTAGATTGCAGTATACATGTTTTGAAGAGTTTTGCCTATTTCATTGATTATATAAAAGTTTATTATTACATTTTTACCCAGTGTAGTTTCATGCATAGAGGAAGCTTAAAAATATCTAGGAACTTAGAAGTAGATTTATTATTTAGCTTTGTGCTTTACACATCTTGTGCTGAATGTAATCTTACAAAATATCCAAGGAGTTATGGAACAGATGTAGTTGCAGTGGATTTTAATAGGAAACACAAGAGGTCTGTCTTTTCCAAATTTTGTGAGTATTCATTTGTAGGAAAAAAACTTTGTTCTAAAAAACTGGAAAATAACTTCAAAATGTATAATTCAAAATTTTCTTTCCACTCCAAACCATTTTTTCTGAAGAAGCTGTTTGTTTACAGGATTTCACCACACCAAACATATAAAGAGTGGGAGATATTCCCATCTCTCATTAACCTGATAAAACTTGATAGTCTAGGAGGTGACTGTACTTCAAATGCTGGCAGGGAGTTCTTTCAAAGAAAATTATGAAAGTTAAGGATACTCCTACAGTTGACTAGCATATATATATATATATATCACTATTATTTAATATATATTCACTGTGATAACAACTTGGAGATCAGCTGACCTCAGATGGTTGTATATAAAAAATATGCATTTAAAAATTTTAAAAGTTAGTTTGATTGTATCTGAAATTGGCAGATAGTGTATGGGGTAGTGTTTCTGAATTTTTTCACCTGTTTTTGTTGTTTTTCTTGGTCATAACTATTTATCAACAACAAAATCAAACAAACAAAAAACAAACAAACAAAAAAAAAAAAACCACAAAAAAAAGACCAGAAAAAACCCACCCAAACCAGCTTCCCCCTGCCCAAAAGCAAACACAATCTGCTGTTATGTGAGCAAACACAAAAGAACTCACTGTGAAACAATGAAATTCCACATAGAAGATTTATATTCCCCAGTTTTGATTGTTTAAAGCTGGGTTTTTTGACCTGTTCTGTTTGTCTAAGCTTTCTCTGTAGTGAATGCAGCATCTTACTGGACATTCCCAAAAATATCCACCTTTTTACTTCAGAAAACATTTCAGGTGGGACGAGATGCTTTCTGAAGTGTCCTGGCTCTCTCCATCAGCTATAGAGGGAATCTAACCAAATTACAAGGTTTAAAAATCACCAAATTTTTATAAAATGCACTTTCTCTGTGCAACAATCTTGTTCTTTAGGTAATTAGATCAGTGATCCACAATGCACACGTAGTATCATTGTGCATAGATATTTGAAAATGTGAACTACATTCTCTCATACCAATGTTTTAAACATTGTTGTAAGTGCTGCATGCTGTTGGCATAAAGAGAAATTATTTGGCCAAAAGAAAACCATGGTAGCATTACTTTTATTTTTTAGAGTCAACTTGTATGTCTGTACAGAACAGTCAAACTATTCTTAAGCATAGCAAAAAACTATCCACTACTATTCCACCTCCCCCCAAAAAACAGACAGACAGGCAGACAGACAGATGCAGACAGGCTCAGAAAGATTAAATCACACCAATAAATTTATAAAGGCAGAATATTGGGGGGAAATAATAAAAGGTCTGTTTAGTTTTGAAGGGATGAAAAAAACTAAGTTAAGGAAAGTTTCTATGTCACTTCTGCATGGCCTGACTACCTTTTGCTTTTGGTTATAATATAAAATCAGGCAACTGCTAAACCAGAGCTCATGAGATTTAAACAGATGTGATTTAGACATGTCAGTTTTATTCATTTTAATTTTTTTTTTAATTGCTCAGCAATTTGCTTTTGATGTTTATTGAAATCATGTATTTAATGAGCAATCAGGGTAGAAAAAGTGTACTCAAATTTAAAGAATATAAATAAGATAGGGAATTGTAGTAATTTAGAAACAGTTTTAATAAAGGTTTTATTATTATGCAAATACTTAATTAGAAAAACAAATCCACATTGGCTTGGTAAACAAACTAAAGATGATTAAAAATTATTAGAAAAACAGAACATCTGCAAAAATAATCTGATAAATAAACTGTTAGTATTCTGAAATCTACTATGAAATAGTACTCTGAAATCAGAAGTAGTAACAGAAGCTTTGAGATTAAGATGGACAATAAGCAATGTGCTAACATAGTGCCTACTTTGTGAAACATTTTTTTAAAAAATCATTTCTGATATGCTATTTGAAAGCTGCTAAAGTGTCCTTTTTCTTTTATTTTCCCACATATAATCGGGAGGGAACAACTGCAGAAAATAATTAATAAAACTTTCACCTGGATGGTTTGTCTGAAGAAGGCTAAAGAAATGTGTAATGACTGTTTAAAAGCATCAAAAGCACTGGTTAACATCAAACAAAGATATGCAATGCAGGAAGCAATGAAGTCTAAGCCAAAGGTCTGGAATACCTTTGTGGCTCAAAGAGAATTACTAAGCTATGGAACTTCCTCTTGAAAGTTGTTTAAGTCTCATCACTTCGGTGCACAAAATTTAGACAAATGCTGTGTAAAACTTTCTCATGTCATGAAACTAATTTTGTCATAATAGACTTATAATATGACTTCATCGCAATAGACTTCCTTTTTAAGTGTTTTCAAAGACATGTCTGTAGAATCCAAAGGCAGAGTTTTGAATTTTATGTCTGTACAACATATAAATGCATTCCCCTACTTTACAGCATTCATGAAAAAAACCTATATTTTTAACCTAATTTTCATATTATTTTAATGGATACTGTAACAGCACTAGAACAAAAAAGAAACTACATCTGAGAATGTGACAACTAGAAACCTGCTATACTATAATCACAAATTCAATAAAATCCATATATACACAGCCATTTGTTTTTCAGGGAGTTTGCTGGTTTTCTCATTTCTGTTCTTTTTTTTTTTTTGTAGTAAAGAAATATTGTTTCACTCTGTTGAGTGAAATCCTACAGGAATTTAGTGGAATAAGTATGGCTTCAATAACTGGTATTTTACAATACTAGTAGAGTGTAATATTATTCTCAAGCCAGTAGAGAGAGATTTTTTCCCTTTTCTCAACAAATACTAGAAGTTAACTACTGCAATGAATCACCTTTTCTCAGTGTAGCAAAGCCAATATGTATGAGTCAAATGTATCATAGCAAATGCCATAAAAAATGGTAGCTTATTCATGAGACATGGTGATTTTATATTTTATCAGCTTCAGTCTGACTTCTGGCACTCTTTCTTTATAATAAAATGAGCACTTGATTAAGATGTCAAGAGTTTCTAAATAGAACTTTTCTTTTTGTGCACTCTCTGCTTAATATTCTCCAACACTTACAATCAGCACATTAGAATGATTTTAAACTAGCAATAAGGCATGTTGGGTCACATTCAAAAGCAAAAGTAGAATAACTTTTCTGTTTGACATAGGAGGAGACACACAGTATCCACAGCCAATGTTCATTGGGCATAAAATCACCCTGACAGCCTTAGCTGCAGTGAGCCATATCAGTTAGACAGAAAGGACACTTTTCTGACTCAAGAGTCTTTATTTCAGCTGTGTTTTCTCTGTGACTTCAGAGCACCCTCACAAGACATACGTGGCTCTTATTGGCAAATATGAGGACTGAAAAATAGGAGAGAATTCCAGTCACCTAACTGAAGACATTTAGATGTAGGCCAAGCTGGTTGGGCTAGTTAGGACTATGGTTGCTGTCTCTCTGGAGATGGAATCTCTACAGATTACTGAGGGTACTTACACATCCACTTACATGGGTTTAGCCCAATTTTTGCATCTAAATATAGGCAAATGTCATTTAATTTGAGGTATTTTATTCAAACAAAATTTTCTCTATTTTCATAAATTTGGGAAGTGAGGATTCAAGGGTATCTTTATGTATAAAATATTCTGCTATCAGTATATAGAATCATTGAATCATTAAGCTTGCAGCAGGCCTCTGAGATTGAATCCAGCTTTTGACTAAACACCACCTGGACAACTAAACCAAGACTAAGTGCAATGCCCAGTTTTTTTCTTGAACTCCTCCTGGGACAGGGCCTCACCACCTCCCTGGGCAGCTCATTCCAATGCCTGACCACTCTTTCAGTGATGAATTTTTTCCTGATGTCCTGAACCTCCTGATGGATTGGCTGTCCTGATGAACCTGAACCTGAACCTCCTCTGGCACAGCTGGATGCCATGTTCTCTTGTCCTGTCACTGGTTTCCTGGGAGAAGAGTCTGATCCCCACCTGGCTACACTCTCCTTTCAGGTAGTTGTACAGAGTGTTAAGGTCCCCTCTGAGACCCCTTTTCTTGAAGCTAAACATCCTCAGCTCCTTCAGCCACTCTTTGCATGACTTAACATATTTTATTATGTGCTTATATATCCACGTGGAAAAAGATTTCCATTTTATTGGTGTGTTTGATCCCATCCAAGTTAGAATAACATTTTCTTACAGAAGAGCTTTCAAAAGGCTTAATAATTTTTGTATGGGATTTTCAAATATAGCCCAAGCCTTTGGATAAATGAAAAGAGTTTGATCTCTTCAGACTTTTTCTCCAGATTGTATCCTCCTTTTATATTTTCAGTTCACACACAAGAGGAATGTGAATATTTCAAGCAGATCTTGTTAACACAGACTAATTTTGCTTATGATACAGTACCTTGTATCAGGGAAAAAAAATTGAAAAGACAATAATGAAAATAATTTCTAGCAATGAGGTTAAAGTAAACATGATCTACAAGGTTAATGGCATTTAAACATGGTAATTTTCTAACAGTTCCTTTTGCAGCAAATAGGTATGTTAGAGTATTTTATGTAACATCAAGTTACACAGTTTGAAGAGACAGCATTAAATTATTTTAAAACCAGAAAAACATAAAAACATGCATGCACAAAAATAATTCACTGTGCTCACTAAAAAATACTGCCCCTTCCTTCAAAGAAAGCCCTCTCTCTTTCACTTCACTGTAACAGATGCAATGACCAGTATGAGCCAGGTTAATTTGATGCAAACAAGTTGATAGTCATCACAGAGCCATCAGTGTCCATTATGCAATTGATGTTTAGTAATTTAATGTACCTCTCAGAAAACTGAATCTAAAATAGGAATGCAAACCTTACAAAACTGTGTCATCTCTAAGACAAAGGATAGCTCATATCTAAGATCCCCATAAGAAAGGAAAAAATCTTGTTTTCTGCCTGGGAATATTAGAATGCTTTTACATTTAAAAAAAACTGACCACAGAGTACAATATACTATCAAAGTAGACATCCCCACCATTACCCCAGATTTGTATTATATATGGAATAATATACATAATATTATGAAATTATATATATTTGTATTTTTATTTAACAAGATTTCTGCATATATGCATGTCTTGTATCATTGATGAAGAATTTACCCCTAAGAAATTTTATCTTCCTGCCTAGATTCCTAGTTGGTAATAACACAATCATGTTATCTATATCTAAATCACATGCTGAATATGTACCAGTATTTGAAGATTGTGATTTGCAGTAGAGAGTATAAAATATTCATGGGATTTAGAAATATTATATTATTTACATAATATTTAGGAAGAATATATTAAAAAATGTGATTAGAAGGTGTACATGTGTAGCCTGCAGTATCTAGTGGCAATAATTATTCATGAATGTTTTGAGTCCTTTTGATACTTCTACTCTTACTTTTCACAGGTATTTCTATAGAAGAAAGCTTTTTCTTAAGTGTATGAATAAATGGAGAAAACCAGTTTTGGTCTGACAGACAAGAATTTGACTGCTGAGCAATTAAATTGTTACTAAATTGATTGGGGTTTTTTTTTCATTACTAGCTGGTCAAGTAATAACAAAGCTAGAACTTCATTTGGGTACTGTAGCATGGATGGGAATAAGGACAAGAGAAGCCATAGGTAGGTAGGATCCTTGGGGAGGAGGCATGTTGCTGGGTATTGATCTCATTTTTGTGGTCTGCCATTAAATATCCCTCAGAAATTGAACCCGAATGCAACATAATGGGCTCCAAACGGCTTCTATTCATGCAAACTATAAAGATTCATTTTTCAAGACAGTCCCATATGAACCCATGGTCTTAGAGAGAGAGAGAGAGAGAGAAGGTATTTACAGGATGTCTCAAACTAAAAAGTCAGCAGCACTGAGTACAGTTTGCTACTCTACATGAGGTTAATATTGAGCATTCATGACATCTGCATGCCATTCTAGAGCTGGAACATCATTAAAGAAGGTGTGGAAAGAAATCTATACAATATTCAGGATGTGTTTGTTGGAAAAGCAAGCATCTTGAAGATAGTAATTCTATTTTTCAAATTTCTTAGCTTACAAGTTTTTATGTGAATCATAGCATTGAGAAACAGAATTACCAATTATTTCTATATATTTTGGTCCTGAGTTCAGCTTCTATGTATTAGACTAGTACCTGGCTATTTTCTTGTCCAAATGAATCATTTTTCTTAGCAGTTCTTTTAAACATTGATTGCACTGATTACAGGAAGCTGTAACAACTAAATACTACTATTTTATTGATTTTTATATGACTGGGGAAAAGAAGTGTTTTGTATGTTATATCTAGTAAGAATGAGCTAGCATATGATTTAAAGTATTTAAATATATCACAAAATGCTAGGGGAAAACACTGGGTATTCAGATCCATCAAATTAAAAACATATGATGCAATTGAAATATCAAAAATAATATAGAGCACATAATTAGGGAAGTCACCTTGTACTCAGAACTGGTGTGGTCGCACTTTGAGTATTGTGTTCAGTTTTGGGTCCCTCACAACGAGTGAGACATTGAGGTGCTGGAGTGTGTCTAAAGAAGAGCAACAAAGGATTGAAGAACCCCAGCAGAAAGGTCCAGAGCACAAGCCTGATGAGGTGCAGCTGAGGGCGTTGGGGATGTTTAGCCTGGAGAAAAGGAGGCTTGAGGGTGACTTTATCATTCTCTACAACTGCCTGAAAGGAGGTTGTAGCCAGAGGGGTGTCAATCTCTTCTGCCCAGCAAAAAAACAACGGCCTCAAATTTTTCTAGGGAGGTTTAGATTGAATAAGAAGAAAAATTTATTCACCAGCAGAGTTAAGCATAGGAACAGGCTGCCCAGGGAAGTCACCATCTCTGGAGGTAATTAAAATATGTGTAGATGAGGCACTTAGGGACACAGTTTAGTGGTGGGCTTGGTAGTGTTGGGTCAGTGATCGGACTTGTAGATGTTAAGGGTCTTTTCCAATGTAAATGAATATATGATTCAGTCTTTATAATATAAAGCTTTAAGGGATTCCTATGAAAAATTCCATATTTATCTATGATATGCACATCTGAGTGGCTTAGCACACATCTGAGCTAAGTTACTACTAAGGAAAGTATCAAACAGTATGACGTGTTCATTCTTTGAGCTCTAAAATGCTGTTCAGAAGGTTGAAATTCTGATGATTCGCAAGATTTAGATCGCCAAGAGTCGATATTTTATGTTTATATTAAACATTAAAATTTTTATAATATTATGTTTTTTCTCATTGAAAGCCTTTAAATGGTATTTGTTTTATTTGCCTAAAATATCAGACTGAAAAACATGGAAAGAAGAGACATCTTGTGTCTCTCTCTCAAGTTATATTTATTATTGTTTTGTACTCAAATTCTATTGTTATAATATAGTATATAAAAGTAAGAAATAAATAGTTATTTTATCTTTATAAAGAATATGTCAGGATGCTTTGTAAGTAATCTGAATCAAGGTAAGCATTTTCATAGTTTTTTCTTTGACATACTGAAATAATTTGTTTTTGAGAGGTACCTTCAGCACAGCATGAATAATTGTACCAGGATCACTTGAAAACATTAACTTACACTTTTAGTCTTGGAAGTTTGCATGTGTCTGTGTCTGTGTGTGTGTGTGACAGAGAGATAGCAAACTGAACTGAGGTAGCAAACTGAACTGTTACAAAATGTAATGTTTTATAAATTACAAAATTTTGTAGATCATACAGACAGTCTTTCACATATCATTTATTCAAGTGTATGCCAGGCTGAAACTGGAAATTTATTTCCATTTTCTAACTCTTTAAGACCATTTCTCTAAATGCAGATCCTAACAATTATTTCTGTGGTTCTCAGTATGGTGCAGTTTACAAGCACTGAGTTACTATTTTTAAAATAAGAAAATTGGAAGGAAGTAACCTGTGGTTTCCATTTGTTCACTGAATGGTCAATATAGCCTTCAGTGGTCTTTTATGTCTTTTGAAAAGAACATCTTGTGAAAAAATCTGTTCAGTCGAGACAAACTGAAGCAAAGTTTCCATTCAATCCCTTGCAATTTCCATCTTCTTTTTTTTGCATATTCTGTTTGACTGAATGAGATCTGAATAGCTTACCTTTCAAATAATCAATGGCTTCATTAATCACTCACTGGTATTCCCTGATGCTTTGAGATTTAAATAGTTTTCAGGAAAAAAAAATCATTAAATCTTCATGTTAAACTGCTTTAGCTCATTTCTCATTGAGAAGTGTGGGAAATTTTGGCATCTTACAGAGTTCCTCAGGGTGCTACTGCAGGTTAGTCTGGTAAAATCAATCTCTGAAAGAAGTTTTCATTTTGCAAATTCATGTGACATTGTTTAATTCACTATACACATAATCTGCAAAAACTTGAAGTGGCAATACTGTAATAAAGTTTCAACACTCTTTGAATATCTAAGATTACGTACCTGTACTAAAATTTAGGCAGTGTGTTGCAATGCATCTATATGGCTAATCTGACTGGATGGTCTTTGGCATGATTCTGTTCTGGACCAGTTACCATTCTTCTAAACAACTCTTTTGCTTTTGGATTTTGCACAAACCAGACACTGTTCCTAAGTCAGACTGAATATAAAATTCTGATCTGGAGAAAAAGTCAACAAAAAAGGTGGGTCTCCTGTGCAGTTTCCTCCCAAGTGCCAGAGAGTGGTGGTAAGCACGTTTAGTTTACTAGTACAGCTGTAGTCCTAGTGGGATCTAGAAATGTACATTCCCACCTTGGTGAGGAGACCCAAGAGGATGGTGAAGAATCTGGAGGGGAAGCCTTATGAGGAATGGCTGAGATCACCTGGTCTGCTCAGCCTGGAGGAGACTGAGGGTCGACCTCGTGAGGGAAAGTTGTTTTCTTTCTCATAACCAGTAACAGGATTCAAGGGAAAAGCATGAAGCTGAATCAGGGGAGGTTTAGGCTGGATATCAGGAGAAGTTTTTTTTTCACCCAGAGAATTTTTGAGCACTGAATGGAAATGATCACAGCACAAAGCCTGGCATTTCAAGAAGCGTTTGGGCAATGCTCTTGGGCATATAGTGTGATTGTTGGGGTGCCCTGCTAAAGGCCAAGACATGGATTTGGTGATCCTGCTGGGTCTCTTTCAATTCAGCTTTTTCTATGACTCTAGGATTCTCTGACAACTAGATTACTCATAGGAAGAGCTACCTCTGTGTCTACATAGAACTTCAAAGACCTTTCTTGATTTGATTATTTATTACTTCTGATTGAAAATATCAGTACTTCATATTTCAGTTTACCCATCTTCAGAACAGATCCAATACTCATCAAATTACTGTAATTTAACACTGTGAAGGACTGGAACATCTCAGCACTATAATTTTTTAAAACAGAAATTGTATTTTTTTTCTAAAATCTCTTGCACTATGAAAATGTGATATCTGAGCTATAACAAAGCCTTCAAAATTAAGCAACATCATTGATGTAAAATGGTCATCTTTTTTTTCTATATTAACTAAGTCTTTATCAAATCAACAAAGAAAATGGCTTTTAGTGGTTTACTTGCCCTAAATAGGAATATTGTCTGAAAAAAAGAATACCTCTTTAGAGCATCAGGATAATACTCAGTGTTCACATAATGAATACTAATGTAGAACTGGAAATGGCCATTGCAGGCTGTAGTTAATGTTCTATGTGTACACAGTAGGAATGAGCATTTCAACACAATTACTGTCTGAATGAACACAGAATGATGGAGGATCTTTCAGGGACAAGAATGAGAGTGAAATTATTGTGCTGGGGAAGTTTGAAAGGGTCGATTTAGGGAAGCTTAAAACAGTGATTCTGGAAAGTAACAGAGAGGTCTGATGACTTCTATACAAAAGTGGGGCAGATCAGCCACAGCATGGAGAGACGAAACTATTTTAGAAACTGTGGAAACTCTTAGGAAAATTTGAAAAAAAAAAGAAAAAAAAAGAAATATGTTGCCAGAACAACTGGGACGGTATTCCTGTGGTTTGCATTAAAACTTACGCAAACCTAAAGGAATGAGGGACAAAAGCACTGAATACTTCTGTTTATTGTTTTCTCAGAGCATTACCAAACATTCTCTGATATCCTGGGCCTCTTTACCAGGAAGGCCTCTTTCCAAGAAGGCCCAGAAACTCCCCAAGCACAATTTAGAAGCCATGGCACCATGGCAATCTCAGGAAACTCTTCTCTAATCCTGGTTCTTACAAAGATCTCTCCTTAGCACTGGGTAAAAGCATGCTTGACTCACCCAAATCATCTCCAACAAATACTACAGATACCTGGGAGCAGAACATCAAGACATGCTCCTTAGAAGCTGCTAGACCCACCTCAGGCCCAAATATTTGCACATCCTTTGTAAATTTCCACAAGGAGAAGTCCTGGGGAACAGCCTGGGGAGGAGCAGCCCCATGCAACAACGCATGGTGGCAGGGAGACAACTAGAAAACAGCTTGCAGAAAAGGTCCTGGTGAACAGTTTGAACATGAGCCCTTTTGGCAAAGAAAGTGAGTAGTACCCTGGGCTGTATTCCACAAAATCTAGCCAGCAGGTTGAGGGACATCATCCCTCCCCTCTGTTAGCACTGCTGAGGCCACATCTGGAGTTCTGTGTCCATTTCTGAGCTCCTCAGCACAAGACAGACATGGAAAGGGGCCAATGAAGGTCCTCTAAGTTGATTATGGACCATCTCACCTACGAGGAAAGGTTGAGAGTACTGGGACTATTAAGCCTAGAGAAGAGAAGGCCTAAGAGAGATCTTGTTAATGTCTATCAATTTCAGAAGGGAGAGTGCAAAGAAGATGAAGCCAGACTTTTTTTCACTGGTGTTTAGTGGCAGGACAGGAGACAGTAGACAAAAACTGAAGAACTGAATGTTCCATCAGAAAATCAGTTAACACTTGCTTTCTGACTATGTGCTGGAACATGTTGCCCTGATATGTTGTGTATTTAAACAATGGATTTTACCATTTCTCCTAATTCTAACCATGTAAATCAGCTTATAACCTTTCAGTAGTCAATATAAAGAAATAAACATGTCTGGAAAATTACTGATCCAGTTTCAAGGTGGGTATAATAAATTGTTCTCTAGAGATACATCTGCTATTTTGTCAATTGCAGCAGAATCCATACAGCTTGGTGTCTCATAGTTCTTAGATTTTATATCAGTGCAGTAAACTGAGAAGAATTCTAGCTCAGCTATCCACATATAGGTGATTGAAGGACTGAATATTAAAGGAAAGCCAAAAAAAGACTTTGTACTTTGTATTAGGAAATTTCATTTTGTTAAGGTATTTTATTCCACAAGTATTGTCCTTGTCAGTCAGGAGCTGCATTGTTCTTATGATCAATTAATTAATAAAATTATAAAGTGTCAGATGCTGCTCTCTTTGAAGTCATAGAAATAGGGCTAAACTGCAAACTATATATGGCTTTGGAATACTGTTTAGGACAATCCATTGGAAATACTAACTATAGTATTGTCACTTTCCAAAAAAGACATGATATACAAATATTTGCATGTGGTTGTTGGTTTCCACATTTTTTGTGGCATTTTTACTCATCTCCCGGACTGAAACTTGACAAAGAAAAATTTAAATAAAATTATTATATTCTTATATGTCAGATTTATTTTTCTTGTAGAAGAAGGCTGATGTAGCAGCACCAAGGAAGGCAAGGATATTATTTTTGCAATCTAAAAGTAGGTGGTTTTTGAAATATCTTGGTCAAAACTTCTAATTTGTCTATTTTTTTTCTTCTAGTCTATTATTTCCTTCATGTTTCATGTAAGCATGGTTTATAATTTTAATTAAAAAGTTAGGCTATGTATAGCATGCATGATACCATACCTTCTTTTTTTCATTTCTCATCCTTTGTAGAATTTTTTGCACTCAAATAATGGAGGTGAGCAAAGACTAAAGAAAAAGATAAAAATTTACAAAGACTTTACTAGTTTTGCATGAAACATGCAAAGCCAGAATACAGCCCCCAGAGGTCTTAATATTATTCAATGTCATTGGCTATGATCTCCACATACGAGCAACATGATCCTTCAGAAGTATTCTACAGAGTCACATATTGATAGAACCACATATACTTAAGATGAGGAAAAAAAAAGGCAGCTGTAATAAGCATGAAGTAAAATGGTAGCAACTGATTCGGAGTTTCAACTGTATGTATAAAGAAAGTTTATCTCTCATGAACATTCTTCATAAACCTAGATATAGCTTTGACTTCAAACATCAATTCTGCAGCCCTCCACTATAATTACTATAAGTATTGACAAATTAGGAATATGGACAATAGTAAAATACAGGACTCACTTAAAAAAAAAAAAAATCAAGTCATAGATACAGTCACTAAAAATAACTGTCTTTTTCAAAAGTAAAATCTGCTTGCAGGAAAACCCAGTGATACTCTCTAGCCTTTAGTTAATCTCCTTTTATGAATACAAAGCAACACTTTGAAGCCATGATATTTTTCCTGTGTTTCTTTCCAACCTACATTCATATGGATTAAGCCGCCATACAGTTTTTAAACTGAAAGTTATAGCTACTTGCTTCTAAGGATCATTTTAAAAACTTGTCTTCCCAGGATTACCTGGCATTTTTTCACACTGTGATATTGCTTATATCTTCCTAATTTTTTCAGGCTTTCTTTCATGCTTTTTCCTATACTTTTTCAGTCTTTTCTTCTCAATGCTGTTTTTTCTTTTGTAGGGGTTCCATACAGTCATATTGAAATAATCTGTAATGCTTATATCAGCAGAATCACTATTCATATATCAGTCTGTTTGCTTAACTGACTCTTTTTTTCAATCCTTACACATCCAGATTTAATTTACTTCTTCTGGTACCTCTTCTAAAAATATGAATTTTATCCTTTTGTGCCTTATGAGCAACAGATACTTAAACTATCTAGTAAAGATCTATGAAATAATAAATATTTTACTGCAAATCTGAGTGTAAAGTCATCTTGATGGGCTTTAAAATAATTTTGCAGAATGAAGTTGACAATCAACTTTATTCCAAGGGAATCAGAGACTTGTATCTCTCTGAACCCTTTCCATTCCATTTAAAATATATCTTCGTTTTTCTCCAGTGCGTGCTGGGAAGAACTGAGATAAATCACCATCTTACTATGAAATTTTTGTACATGAACCTTCTTTTTTAGGTACATCAAAGCCTTATGACACTTACTTCTCCAGAAAAATAAAGAAAATATATTCTTTATAGATTTATTCTGTATAAATTAATAAATTTTATCATCTGATACTAAAAATGTCGTTAATATAAAAAATATTGTAGTCTTGATAAAAGAAATTTGTTTTTAGAAGAAGGAGACAAGGCTTTCATGAGCTAGGAATGGGAAATGTTTCTAAACATAGGGAGAGACATGGAAAAAATATCAATGTGAAAAGCTCAAAAGGCAGAAGATCAGAAAGACCCAAGAAAAGAGCAAGTGAATGGGGAGAAAAGGCGGGGGTGAAGATCAGAAGCAGAAAAAGTGAACAGTTTGTGGTAAAAGAAAATCAAGTAAATCCTAGCTAATGAATGTAAGACAGAGAAGAAGTCATGGTACAGTGGTTCTGGCAGTGCAGTGACACCGTTATGAGCATATAGATAAAAAGGGTCAACTAAAGAGTATATAGGCAGAAAAGGATGCTCCTAAACTTCCTTAGTCATTGCCAAGAGATTTTTCCCATATTTTTATCCATTCTACAAGTCCATGAGACCAGGTGTGGAGATTATTTCATCAATATTTCAAGGGCTGTCATATTATTTCTAGATGTGTCATATTATCTCTAGATACATCAGTACATGCAACGACAGATTCCCAGTTAAGAGCAAAACATTTTAATTGCCTCTAATAGTAATGTACATTTCTAGTGCTAATGATCATTTCCACTGGTAATACAGAACATTTACAGCAGAAAAAGATTTGATGTGTATCACACAGGCATGCTGACACACCCAGAAGATCAAGCACTGGCTTTCAGAGTTAAAAATTTGAGTCCAAGCTAGTGCAATTATATACCTGAGGTTTTCCAAAACATATGCAATGAAATTCCCCAATGCATGTACATGTTGATAATCTTATGCAAAAATGGGAAAGCAAAAATGGATGCTGGATTTACTTTGTTTGAGATTTGGGCTACAAATCTGAGATGATGGAATGGAATTAACTTCATTTGATTTTCACACTTTTGTGAAAATATTGCAAAACATGAGTGTTCACAAGATAGACTTTTACCCTTGTACTCTGACTCTCCTGACACTTTTCTGAAATTATTTTGTTGTTTATGGAGAATCATATTTATGCTTATCTCAGCAATTTTATTTCTTTTTTCAGATACAGATGATTCATTTCCAAACTGTAAAAATTGAAGAGCCTGACACATCTGAAATATATCTTCATCCCTCATGGTCTGTAACTGCTTCTCTTTGCATGGGTTGTAATTCCCAGAAGTGTCAAAAAACCTTCTGAAAGATAGCAAAATGTCAGAAAAAGTGGTACTAGAAAAATGCATCTCCTATTTCGGGGTCAGACACTGCAAAGTGGCTGTAATCAGTGAAAGCAGGAATAAACAGCAATTAAAGAAAGCAATTATGAGCAGTTCTTATGCTCTTTCCCAGAAGAAAATCTGCAGATGGCAGTCCAGTGCATACCATGGAGAAATATGTATTAAAAATAGGAAAAATCTGGAAAAATCCAGATCTACATATCATTGTAGAACAGAATTGTTAGCATGATACTCAATATTCTGTATGAGACATCTGAATATCTGTGGTCTATGCTCAGTTCTGTTCAACTACAAAGTATGTCACTCATGCCACAGAAATTTGATGTCCTCACTCTTTATTACTTTCTATCATCTTTCTACAATCCCATGAACAAAAAATGCTTCAAACATGAGTTTACCCTTCCTTGAAAAGAGGAACCAGCACTGCTACTTTCAAAGTGTAATTTTTAAAAGTTGTGTTCCTAAAGAAGGTACTTGTGTGAACAAAATTATGCCCTGGTGGAAAAAAGAATGTGGTGGTTTGGTTGGGGAAGTCCCTGTGGGAACATGAGACTCGTCAGCTTTCTGGGAAACAGATGACAAGGAAGATACAGTGGCTCATTGGCAAACTGGCCTTTGTGACTACAGAGTGCTTACAAGACCCTTGTCTTCCTCTGTGGAGCAAGCTCAGGACTTGAATAGTTCTTTTTACCTTGACTGGTGTTGTGTAAAGGGTCACAGCCTGTCTGTCCTTCTCAGGGTGCATGTACCCTCATGACTACTGCATGTAGGGTGAGATGGAGAAGGGGTGCTGAGTCTCATCATTTGTGGTGGGTCAAGATTGCTGTGCTGTTGGCACTGGAACTGCAGCTTCATCACATGGTTTCTAAACAGAGGGGAGATAGGAGCCTACATTAGAGTCAGAGCAACATCACACAGTGAAATCTGTGCGATAAAATGGTAGGTTCCCTGTCTGAAGGTCTTTGCTTATCACTGATTAAGAGGGCCAACAAAACTTGGTTTCTGTTTGCTGTTGGAAACATGAGTAAAAGCTCATTGAGCTTTTGCCTCATTGAGCTTTCTTTGCCTGCAGAGAAATGAGAATTTATTTCTTCTAAATTCAGATCTGACTACTGCCACTCACGCCTCCATCATTCTGACACTGCATTTCTACAGTGCATTTCATCTGGGGCAACATTGCTTTATTTAATCAGGAGATTCAGTGAACTGCAGTGAAGGCACTTAACAGTCACTTAGCATACTGAATCTTTTCACTGGTAACTTTAAGCTCACTTCCCTTATAACCCATGTCCTAAAAATATTAAAAAGGTTTGAAAGCTCAGATGTTAATACTAGGAGTTTGAAATATTAATTACATATCATATTTTAACATCAGAATTACAGATATGCTTACTTGAGTTTCAAAGATATTAAGTTAAAAAGTTCATAGTCACAGGCCATGAATGATTAAATATTGTCAGCAAATAATTCTGAACCACTAATCAACTCTTAATATATGTGTGAGATCTAACGAGGAGATTTACAGTGCTTATTGTGCTTTATGCTTCTGTGAAACTGCCTTATTTTGTACTGATGGATGGAGGTAGAGTAAACAATGTCACCTTCACGTTTCCTTGTGGATGGGCTGTATAAACAGCTTTGCTTTTTCTTTAAATTTATATGACTTTATTCCTACACAGAATGTCATAAACTTTTCACTACTGAACATTGTAATTAAAAAAAATAGATAATTCAGTGCACTGCTTATTTCATAAGATTGTGGGAGTACCTTTAAGTGTTGGCTTCCCTTATAATGTTCTAATGTCCAAATTTAGGTTTCATGATTTCTATAGGAAAAAATCACACAGCATTGGGATTCATTAAGTCCATAAATAGAAAATTTAACAGTCAGTTTAGGAAAGGAAGGCAGATCCATTTTATCAGCATACCAGTGGCATTTCTTTCCTACTCTAAACAAAATTTTTTGGCCAACTTTTAAAGCTACCAACAATTCTAGTTAAGGGATGGTGCTTTTAGAAGGAAAGTATTTTGATATGAGTAGTCAACTCTTCTTCCAGGAATAAACTATGCTTAGAAAAATGAACACCTTTCATGCTAACATAAGCACATTTCCATTAAGATTTAGCTCTGGTTTGTAGAGGCTCATTCATTCTTTATGCTGTTCTAAAATTATGGTTTGATGGAAACCTGTTAGCATGCTTATTCCTGTAGTGAATGAAATGTTGATGCTCCTATGGAACTTGAAATTCCATGAATATTTTTATTATTTTTTGATGGCTTGAACTTCAGTCACTGTAAATTAGCACATCCCAAAAATAGCACAGTTTTCATCTTGCTCCTTATTTATAGCTTGCTCATAATAACAATTTATAGAATTAGGGGCTTATTTTTGCTATGACATAAAGTCATGTTTTATAAAGGTCAAAACCAATTTTAGCCGTGTTTCAATAAGCTGCATAAATTAACTATTTCTGAGTAAAAGTCACAGATTAAAAGGTGACTTCCTTGTCATTTCTAGAATTAAGACACTGTCCAAATATTTGATATCCAGCAGAAAAAATAGAGGCCTCTGTGAGATCACTGCTTTCCCATTGCTCATTGTTCAAAAAGCCCAGTAGAGCAATGCCTGGGGCTATGAAGAGATTGTTGAACATCATTCAAAATCATGTGTAGTTCTGCTATCATCATAGAATTGTCCATTGCTTCTGAAGCAATTAAGGTAAAGTTTTCAGATTGGTTTTATCTTCATCTTCTTTTCCTCATTAAAAGAAACATTAAAAATGTAGAAATGTTAGTTAGGGTTCTGTCCTGAAATTTTAGCAAGTTACACAGAAATAAATATTAATGTTGGCTGATAATTCTTACACTGAATCTCTTTAGCCACTGGAACTAACCTTTCCTGATCATTTTTTTGCTGATCTTGAATGTGACCTGTGTTGTATGACTGGCAGAGGACAAAACAAATTCCAAAACGTCCTTTTTGGTAAACGGGAGGGCTGTGTGTTTGCTCTTTAACAGTCATCATATGTAGATTTTCATAAGGTCTAGTCTCCTCGGGTACAAAACAGATGGCTGAAACTTAATAAAAGAAATACTGTGGGGAATACAAGAATTAAGTGTACGAAAACTAACTTCATGCTCCCTTATAGGGCCCAGATGAGCTATGATGTGAATGTGAACTCTGAGACTGCAGCCAGATTGGCCTCTAATCCTGGTAAAGCAATAATGCCATTAAACTGGATTTTTTTTTCGTTCCCACATCTGCCAACTTGAAAGTCTCCATTATTTCCTTTCACATATTCCCCAGATTAACATGATTTTTTTGCCACTCGGTGTTGTTACTGTCTGTGTTTCAGGGCTCTTGGGCAAGGCATAAGGAGATTCTTCTCTTCAGAGTGTATTGCCACAAACAAAATACATTACATGAATTGTCAAGGTTTGTCAAAGTTAGTCATTACTTTTTAGCTTTTGCCCAGTATTGTCACTGAGCAGTCATGAATCCCCCGTGTTTGGGGACTAGAGAATTTCAACTCTTGCACCATTTAGGAACCTAACTACTTCTGGACAAATGAGTTTGAACAGGAAAACTCAGTCTTTTAAAGACCAGTTCTGAGCATAGACATGAATAATCTCTACTTTTTTGTTTCCATGCAGTTGTCTTGTTTACTCTCTGCAGGGCCTTGGGCCAGAACTGATGTGCTAGCACAGAGATGCCAAAGATGAGCTTTGGCAGGCAGGATCCCATGCATTCTGGTAGGCAGACCCTCACCTGAGAGCATCTTTCCAGGTTCATTATCTGCATGGAGAGCAAGCAGCTTTTGTGTCAGCAGAAGTTACATCCCAGAATACAGCAGAGGCATTAGCAGAGACCACACTGACACCAGAAGAGGCAGGCCATCATTACAACTAATTAACAGAATTACATCACTTCAGCTACCAGTGTGGAATGGTAAAGGTATGAAGTTGAAGACTTAGGTTGAACCCTAATCAGAAAACAAAAATAGAACAGAAAAATAAAACTCAGATTGTCAAACTAAAGGAAAATAGGAAGAGAACTGGCTTAGTTCTGGTACTTCTGGGTCCTCTTGGTGTATCAATATGCTGATTCTAAGGTTGCTAGCGTGTCATAAAACACAATGGGTTATATACAGCTGTTAAAACATTTTCTAGTCACCTAAACTATTTGTTTCTCTTGGATTTGTCTTCCAGTTGATATTTATTTAATGAAAATGCATTTTTTTAATATCCTTTATTTGCCTGCTGTCATTTGGCTACTCATTGTTCTAAAATTGCTCCTTTGGCAGACTTTGCTGTCAAATGGATTTCAGCTGAACTGCTCAGTAGTTGAACTTGTTAGCAGCAGGAACTCTATTGCACATGAACCAGCAGGACACGATTAGCAAGTGTCTGTCACAATAGGAAGCACTGTCCAAACTATGCTTTTCAGTTCCCAGGCAATTTTAGGTGGTAATGTTTTTGGTGAGCAATTAGAATGGGAACATTTTGAATTCAGTCCTCCAAAAATAACTCGAAACTTTCATGTGAGTGGAATTACAGAAAAGAAAAGTGTAATAGTTTTATACCCTTAATACAACAGAGAAAAAGATCTTGTATCAGAAATGTTATGATAGTGTCAGTCCTAAACAGCTTTTATGAACAATTTTTTTGGAGAGTGCCTTCTTTGGCAAAGAGGTGGAGTGACACTATTACTGTTAAGATTGCACTAGGTTTTTTTGGGTTTTTTGGTTATTTTTTTAATGTATCTTAGTTGTAGTATTAATAAAAAATTAACACAATTCCACTTTTGAATTATCTTCTTTTTCTCCTTATCTGAGGCAGATCTGTAGCTTAAAAATAAACAATATTTCCTTGAAATGTCTGAAAACTATAATCTGTGAAGTAAATAAGTATCATCTTAAGTAAAAAAAGTCTTTTCTATTGTTAATTACGATTCAGAGAAAAATCTTTCAATATTCTATGCTGCATAGTAACACAGAAACCTTCTGTGGCAAAAGCAAGCTAGCTTTTTATTAAGTTAACTGTTGAAAAACAAATTCTATCTCCATGACATAGGAACATGCTGTCACCTCTAAATTGTCCTCTTTGTGTGGGCATTTCCACCAGATTCCATATCTGTGCATCTGTACACAGCCTTTGATGAGGTCTTTTTTAGAAATTCAACATTACAAAAGTCCATTTCTAAGACCATGTAAGCTTATCTACAAGTGGTTGTAAATGGCAATTTGGAAGGGAAGATTTTGCCTTATGCTTATGATCTTTCATAACTTTTTTTCAAACATGTAATTTCAACATAAGCATTGAATGTAATCTCTCCCTAGACACAAATACATATTCTGAAATGGTAAAAGTAATTTTAGTGAAAAAAAAATTACAGCAAGGAACAACATAAATAGTAATGTGGTTCTTGGGTTTCCTTTTTATTGTCATTAAGAGAACTTGTTTCATCATATGACAGAATTTTGTAATCTCACTTATTATGGACTTTCAAATTTTTTATTTTAGGTGTTGAATTTACCTTTAATATACACCTAAAATTTTATTATATTTAAATCACTGACTTTTATAAACTAAGTGTAATACAATAAAATAAACTAAATAGGAAATTAAAATTATGCTGAATACAATTTGTTCTATTCAGTTTTGTTTAGTCCGTGCAAGCTTTACAGATAAGAAGAAAAATTAACTGTAAAAAACAGTGCAAAGATTTTAAACGCATGGAAATTAAAATAAAACATAACTTGGT
Source organism: Haemorhous mexicanus (assembly GCF_027477595.1). Classification (NCBI taxonomy): domain Eukaryota; kingdom Metazoa; phylum Chordata; class Aves; order Passeriformes; family Fringillidae; genus Haemorhous; species Haemorhous mexicanus. Next base: position 114,362,717 of record NC_082341.1, read on the forward strand.
ATGCTTTTTTTCTCATGTAAATAATGAGTTATTTCTACTCCTTCTTATTTCATTAAAGAATAAGTAAAAAAATCCCTGTATCCAGGCAGCAAGAAACTTTAGCAAATTTCTGACTTCATTCTTGTGACTCAGGCCTGCCTGTAGTTAATTTAAAGCTTAGTTCACTGCATACTCTGTGATAAGAATAATAATGAAACGTTGTCAGCCCTAGGAATATCCTGGAACAAGATTAATGTGACATTTAGAAATTGTGAAAAGTGTTTATTTCACTGAAAAGTTTTACAAAAGCCTTTTGGGTGCCATTGTTTTATATGTGAGATTAAAACAAAACAAATTGAAATTGTTTAAATCAATAACAGCTGTCAGACACAGATCTGCAATGATATTTGTAAGCAGTCACTTTAGTTCCTGGGTTCACAGTTCTGGGCTATCAAGAGATGGAAAATGATAAGTGAGTATAAATTATGTACAGCTTCTAAGCTTTCTTCTTTCCTTTTAAAGATTTAAAAAATTTACTCAGCTCTGACTTCTGGCCACCTACAGCCTATTATTTCCTAATCCAAACCGTGACTATGCAGCAGGAGGGTAGAACATGTTTAAAGCAGAACTCTTTGATGCACAAAGAGTTTCTTCTTCTCCTGTCCTTGTTGGCTGGGATTAAGGCTTCTGTAGGAACAAAACCAGCAGCACATGACTCCACTGCAGAGCAAGGTCCCCTCCAAAAGCAGAGAGAGCTGAACTACTGTATGCCCTAGGTATTATTTGACAGAAGTGTAGGCTGTCATACACGAATCTGGAGTGGTGGTTATATAATGGCTTTGAAGTTTCAAACTTCTGTATTCCTAGAACTGTGAATCCTGCTTAGCTCCATTATGTAAATCAGCATGAGCTTACTTGGTGCAGTAGCCCATTTTCTATCTCTTTCTCTGTACATATGTATATACCTATATATGCACATACACACACAGAGACACAGAGAGAGTTTACAGATGTGCACAATCTATGTAGAGTGTGTGGATTAGATTTATCATATATACACTGCTGTGTGACATCTCTTTGTGTCTGTATGTGTCTTGATATATAGAGATGTACAGATACAGATATACACATATAGATAATTTATTTTCAATTTCCAACCTGTTTTTCTGATTTTATATATTATTTGGGAACTGCAGTGTTATGTCTCCTCTGTTTTACTTTCCTACGGCCTCCACATTTGTTTGCTCTTCTACCATCTACTTTATCACAACTGCTCTTCTCTTGGCTCAGCTGCTTGGTAGCTGGCACTTACACCACTGGAACTCTCTTAGGCCTGAATTAAAATGGCACCGTTGGCCCCAGTGTAGCAGAAACTGCAGCTGAGATAAAGTGTACAGATATGGTTAAATGATGGTATCCAGAAAAGCACTTGAATTATTATAGTCCTTGGCTATTTATGTAAGTTGCTCACTAAGTAGTATCACTTGGCCACAAACAGAGTTTTGGGGAACTGGCCAGGTAAAAGCAAATGCCCATCTGAGTGATTGAAGTAATTCTATAGATCATATATAGAGAGAAAACACTTTGTAAAATGGATTAATATTTTGGGAAGGGAAACAAGAAATAATTTTTTTTTTGGAACATTCTGGATACTGTGACCCAGAACTCCTCCTCTTTGTGTCTGCTATCCAGAGCCTCTTGCTGACAACTTCACTAGGAGTTTTTAAAAGTCTGATGATTTTCTTGATTATGTCTCTAAGTATTTCACTTTTAACTGACCAAAAAATCTTGAAAACTTGTGTAGAGCTACTAAGTTATCACATCATAGGAGCAATGTTTTTTGCAGCCTGTACAATCTCCACTGCCTACTCCTATCTGGGAAGACATGATTACTTCACTGTTTCCCAATCCTGCTTTCATTATAAAAAGTGGAATCCACTTTCTAAATGGTTACTGGTTTTTGTGAACCAGAGCTTTAATTAACCACACAAAAGCTATTAGTAAACCAGGATTTTTTTCTTATTAAAGAATTATTAATCACTTATGCCTTGTTTCCCCCTCTGATTGCAAAAGTCCATTTTAATTATTTCACAGAATGAGTTCTTATAAATTAAGCCAGTGTATTTCTATGGTTGTGCCTCAGATGATTTCTTTGATTTTTGGTAGTGACAGGAAAAAAAAGCCCAAAAAGTGATACTCATGTCCTTTAAGTTTTCTCTGTTGGCAAGCTGTTAGCTTCAATTGGTTGGTAGAGCCTGCCATGGGAAAATTTTAAATCAGTAAAGTGTTACGTACTCCACGGGTTACAGCCATGAAAGAAATAATTTCATATCTGCCACTTATCCTTCACAAACTCCCTGTCTTAGAGTATCTGTCTTTGGAGTACAGCCAGCAACAAAAAATTGAGCTCAGAAGATCACATAGCCAGATAGATCTAGCTGGAGTTAGCATGAAAAAAAATAGTTTTTCTCTCTATTTTGTTTTTGTGGAATGTAACTATTTGAGAATTGAAATTAATTTATAGACAGAAACCTTTCTTCACTGTAGTAAAATTATACAAGAGAGGATTAGCTGAACTACTAAGACAATATAATGGTATGTTCTCACAAATAATTTTCTTCAAAAGACATAAAAAGTAGCACATATATTCTTTATATCATGGAATATTTTATGATCTTTCCAATAAACAAAGTTTGAGCACCAGCAAACAACATAATATTTCATGGTAATTCAGGACCTTTTAGCTTTCTAAAATTACAGAATATCTAAAAGATCATATGAACCCCAGCTATGAAGCCCAAAGAAATGGAACAGATATACACATAGGTTTACACACCTGATAAGTATTCTTCAAGTACATCTGTCTGTTGGTTGGCCTTAAATTTACTGGTAGCCAGTATTTTTTCTTCCTAGACTGTTTTCTCCTGTGTGTTAACAGAAGTTCAAATTGGCTTTTTGAAACCTTAGACTTGTAAACTATTCCCTAAAAATGATCAGGTAATAGGCAACTAGACAGTTCCCAAATCTTCTACTTTCAGGACAGCATCTCCAAAACAGATAGAAATTTCTTAGTAAATCAATTGCTTTAGAAGCTGGGGAAGAGGTGGCAACACAGATGACCATCTCATTTATCAGGTTTTCTGTCAACTGATACTGGCACGATGTCACTGAGGGGGTTTTTTGAAATTATTGTATAGCATTTTTTTGTTACACTAACAGAAGAGAATACATTTTACTGCCTTAATTTACCCTTCACTCCGCCTACACAGCTTCTCTTTCCTGCTAGCAGAGGTTCTGATGGAACTGAACCAGTCTTTCTCAGCTGCTCTCTTGCTGCCCTGTCTTTTTCTGGGAAAAATCTAGCTAACTTCCCATCCATTTCTTAGCCATTGCACTGCTTTTTTTATCCTCACATTGCTGTAAAATAACATGAACAAAATTAATTAAGCCTTTCCGTTTTCTTTGTTCATAGAGAGCACAAAAGAAAAGATGACAAAAGTGACAGGGGAAAAGGGCTCTGGTTTGACTCCAGTTTATGAATACCAATGCAGATGCATACAGGATAGATCTATATATATATAGGCACAAACTTAACCAGAGATAAAGATGTTTTACAAAAAGTACAAAAAGTACAAAAAGTACAAAAATACAAAAACTATGCTGTAGAGAATTAGTTGGAACATTAGATTTGGTGGAGGGTTAAATTCTGTGCATATATGAGGAATTTCTCCTTCTGTAACTGTGATTGCCTAAAAACTAGGTACCTAGTGTGCCCTGTTTGTTTCAGGCTCTTTTTAACAACAGGGAAAAGAAACAAGGGTGTTCACAGAGTAGTTCATCAGAGGTATGAGGGGATTGTCATCAAGGTTTTGCAGGAAATGAAATAGTGCAGTAACACAACTTAAAGTCCAAAAGCAGAATATCATCTGTATGACATATTCACAGACAACAAACTAAAGATTTTCTTCTGGAATAAAAGCACACTCACGTACATAAGGTTCACACACATATGTGAGGTATTAGTTTGAAAAAACTGAGTTATGATCTGCAACCTAGTCCTAAGGCTTTATCAACTTAAATGGAAAGCAAATTGAAGTTCCTATGTCAAGACCAGTCACTCAAATAATTACTTAATAAGGTTTTTATTAGTTTAAAGAATCCCCCACATCTGCTGCTATTCCAACTCATTGTTCAGTATCGAGTAATCTACCACATTTTCAGAGATGGAAATAATGTGGCAATTTTTGAGAATTTTCATGACCTTTAAAGCTGTTTTTTAATCTCTGATTTCGCTGTTGATTACTGGGTACAGCGCTATCACAATACAGAAGAGCAGCTCTGCAAGAATGTAAATTAAGTCATTTCTCATCTCACTTCTCTTTCCTTCCAAGTGAGTGGTTCAGAGGAAGAAATTTCAAAAGAAAATAATCACCTAGCACTATGTAAAGCAGACATGCTTAATTCTGTTATTTATGCCACACTATCAATCACTAATTCCTCTCTAAAATTTAATTTTAAGACTGTCCCTTATCCTTATATATTACCCATCTATCTTAAATATTGAATCATTATTTCATATGAATCCTCCTGTACATGCAAATGTGAGCAGGGTTCTCTTTGACTATCTCAGTGCAGAGATCTATTTTCAGTTCAGATTATTAAATGTTTGTGTTTTCTTGTCTCTTAGAGTCTCTCAAAATTCCAGGGAGGTTATTGACAAATACCTGGAGGTTTAACTTTGTTATAGAAAAATCTCAATCAAATGGTTTGAAGCTGCATTTAAAACATCTTTGTGCAATAGTGTCAACAGGGGGCCAGTAATAATAATTTGGTGTCAGAAAATCTATAAAACACATTAAGCCAGTTTCAGTACCACTTTTTTTTTTCTTAAGTCTTGTTGCATTCAAAATTGAAGTCACATAGACAAGATCAAAACTCCAGGAACAAAGCTTACCTTGAAGGCTTTACTGATAAGAACTTATAAACAAAAGGTTTAAGATTCAGCATCCAAACTAAGCTTTACTAGTTCTGTAAACACTATTGATTTCTCACAGATTCCTCAGAAATATTTAATCTAAACCCTATTTGTCCTATGAAAATGAAGTGTCAGAGTTGATCCATATTTTCAGTTTACAATATTGAGGTCCATAGGTTAATACACTAAGCAAACTGCAGACTCTGGGGTTTTTATTCACTTTGTAGGCTATGGGAAAGACAAGCATTTCATTTTTTTTCATCACATGGTCTTGCAGCAGAAGTGTTTGTCCTGCATTGAATCTAAATATGCAGTTCTGCATTGCAGTAATATTCAATATCCTTTTTAAGTTGCATTCTGTTTCTGAGATAAAAGCTTAGGCTGTGATATGTGAATTTTCATTTCACTGCTTGGCTTCAGGATTCTGAAGGGATAGAAAAAAGTAAAACACCAATTTCTCTAACTTTTTGTTTGGGTTTTTTCAGTTGTCATCATAGAGGTTATAAAGAAATGCTCTTTTTTTGAGAGAAAGCCCAGAGAAAGATGAATATTTAAAGATACATTTCCAAAATAAAAAATTATTTGGGATTTAATGTCAATGAATTTTATGGAACAATTCTTCTTTTATTTAGCTTAAAGCAAGATGTACATTATCCCACTTCCTTCTTAGATTCATTTATAAACTATTAATGGTTACATTTGCATTTCTATCAGGAAGAGAAGAGGCAGTCATTGCACAGATCTTTCTTGACACTGATATATTATTTAATTACATTTAGTTCAAGATTTTGTACAGGATCTGCAGAGTTTTGATGCCAAACAATAATTTCACAGTATTGTTCAATTGTTCTATTTTTCTAAATCACACGTTACTGACTATTTAAATTTGCTGTAGAGGCAGATTAGCTGTGACACAAGCATTTGCACAAGTTGAACCTTCTTATGACCCAGCGAGATATTGCCTAACAAGAAATATTTATCGTTTTCTGGGGTGATTTATGTAGGTGGTTTATTATTTTTTTATTCATACTCAGAAGACCTGATTACAGGATCTGTAGAGGTCATGCCCCAGCAAGTTAATTTGGTACCTATACGTCCTCTCATTCTTGAGTACGGCACCCTGAGACAGAAAGTGATTACACTGAATTAAAAATATCTTCTTCAAAACGGGGAATTATTTGTTCATTTAAAATTAAATAGTGTGCAAAGTAATGAATAAAACCAATAAAGGGCCATGTGGTTTTTTCTTCTCTATTAGCTCCATCAGTTTTCCAGGCTTGCCTGTTCAGTGATGGCTGAGGGAAATTGTCTGTTCCAAACCCAGCTAGAAGGTATCATTGCCCTGCGTCATTATTTTCTGATTTACTATGCATATCCAACACCACTATCCTTTTCAAACCAGCTTACTTAAGGGACAGGCATGTTTTGAGTCTAAATGTGAGTTGAGAAATGCACTTTTTACCAGACTCTGCATTGCCAGGCAATCGGCAGTCAGCGGTCAATAGATTTCCTAAAAAAAATTTTTCCTTCTCCTGTGTGGAACTATTTTTACTTTGCTTCTACTTTATTTCCTGCAGAATTTATTTCCTTGTCCTTGTCTTTTGATTTATCACCATGCACTTACTCAGGGTAATACCTGATAGCTAAACTGAGGTTCAGAATTTATTTTTAAATTAATATCCATACACATCTATTTTCTCCAAAAGAAAGTCATGAAGTTCATGGATGACAGTTAAGTTTGTGTAATCATATTGTAGGCATAAAAGGATAATGAAAACTTGTTCTAGAAATATGATATGTCACTGTTTTCTATCAAAGAAAATTTGTAATGATCTGCAGTTCGGCAGAAGTAGTTTATATTGTCTTTAGACTCATAAAGGGCTTCTCCATTTCCTTCAAATTTTTTTATTTTATTTTTGGGCCAATCCAAACTACCACAAACGAAGGGAGCATGCAAATAGACATGTTTCTAAAATAGGAACACATAAAGACAAAGCTAGGAAGGTACACAGAAAGGAGATAATGGACACAAAGGCTATCAACAGCCATTATGAAAATTGCTTTGTTTTTTTCAGGAGGGGCATGGCTGAAATGGGACTGTAAATTGCTCTTTGGAATTGTGACAGGACAGACTTTAATGAGTTTCAGGATCCACCCTTGTAGGGATTCAGTTATTTGAGGTGAGGCATGACCATGGGATACAAAAAATGTATGTGATGTATGTCTTTCAGCTTCAGACTCCAAGAGCAGACCTTTAACATATACAGGGATAGCTCCATTAAGTGAGGTGATCTGAAAAATTGGGAGAAAGAACTGAAAATCAATCTTCCTCTTCATGCACAGGGAAGGGAATGTGAAGAAGCAAAGGAGGGAAAGTATGGAAAGATTTTATGGATTAAACTGGTGAACAGTAGTGGCAGTGCCTTTTGACCAAGATGCCAAGAACAAAGCACATCTGCCCAGTATCTTGGGAGGAGAAAATTAAAATAAGAAATTTAGTTTTTGGTCAGAAGGAACATGATAGCAACAGACCTTACTCGTATAAAAAACAACATGAAAGTAAGCTTTCATATTGTATCTAATGTATGACTTCCCATGCAAAGGAGCCCTCAGAAATTACCATTTTTACTAGACTTCATCCAAACTAGATATTTTCTTTAACAAACAAAAATGCAATAAAACAGCAGAATTTCCAAAGTCCACGTCCTTTACCTAAAAGCAAGACTTCTTTCTTTCTAGGCTTAATGACAAAAATGTTGCCTGACTATGCCTATAATATTTTTTTTTTGTTATTTTTTAAAGAGAACCCACTTTGGCTAAAGAGAAATTCGTAGGAAGATTTGCCAGCATTGCTTTTTCTGGTTTTATGTGCTTGGGGTCTTTTTCATATGAAAGAGAACATTAGCACGTAGTGCACTAGCATGTAAATCCAAGGCTTACATTCCTTGTGCATAAGTGTTGATGTTTCAATTAGCAATAAACCACAAACTGTTGTCATAGACAGCAACCATCTGATGGACTATTAAAAAGAAGAAATGAACATCTTATAGATATATAGAACTTCCTAAGGAATAATTTCCTGGTGCAGAAATGCTCAGAGTTTCAAGGCTACCTCTGTCATTTATTTTGTAAACAGATAAAGTAAATGAGATACTAACAGTGTAACAGGAAACGCAATATCAGATGTGACCCTTGCGGTCTGAGAATACAGGTGGAACTCAGGTAGTGCTCAGAATGGAAGCTAATGGGACAAGTGTATTCCAGGGGTAAATGTTATTGCATAGACTTCATCTCTACTTATAACAAAATGACACTTTGTGAATATCAGGTATAGATGGCAGAATTATGGTCACTGCCTGCTACTGAGGCAGGTTGAAAGTACTTGCATGGATACATTTCTTCGAATCCACTGGAATTCATGATCTGAATTTAACCTCAAAGTATTCAGAGAAGCAGGTGATTATTAGGGTTTCAGCTTCAGAGTAAACATAAGTCAACATAATGATAATTGTTAACCTCTTAAAGGCTATGAAAGATCAGCTGTAAACTCTCAGTGGAGATTAGAAAAAACTACTGTTAGGAATAATATAGGTACAGTTAACCCTGCCATCTTCCAAGGATGAACTAGATGAGTTTTCAAGTGCTTTGCAAATTCTGTGGCTTTAGAAAGCATTCTTCTGATGGACTGTTGTGGTTTGAGAGGAAATAGTTTTTTTGGGATGGTGTGGTCACGCCAATCGGTGTCCAGATTTTAATATTGGCACCCGGTTTGTCCACTGAGGGCATGGATATGCCTCTGAGAACACAGGGGTTAAAAGCTGTGAACTCCCACTGGAAGTTCCTTTTGAGTTCCGGCCCTGGACCAGACGAGACCTCTCCCCTGTACAGCTCCGAGCTGGGCAGGGGGGAGGGGAGCCATGTGGCCGGAGGGAGGTAGGCCAGGCCTGGGCCGAAGGGTGGAGGAGCATTGCACTGCGAGGGCTTTGGGCAGCCATCCCCCATTCCCCCCCCCCGGAGGGAGAGAGAGGAGAGCAGACTGTGCCTGTGATAGCGCGGCTGGAGTGAAGGAGAAGGGGGGGGGTGCCCAGCAGGGCAGCCAGCCGTGGGAGTTCATGAACCAAACCAGCAGAGCCTGGGACTTTTAACCCTTCTTGGGACGATGGAAACCTTGCAAATGCTAATTCCTCCTGGAGTTGGTGAGATTGAGGAAAAGTTGAGAAGAATTCTAGGTGGGAGGAGATGATGGAGTGGCTTTTGGCTGGACTTTTCTTGGATAGCTATGGACAGAACCCTTGAGTTCCTGTGACACAGAGACTGCATCCTAGGGGGAGGCAATGGCTCAGAGCCAGAAGAGTGCGGTGATGTGAAGGTTGAAGGCGTGTGAACAGAGACGAAGGGTGGAGGAGGGTTGTGGTGGTGCCCTCCGTCTTTGATGAAGAAGAAGAGGAAGATGATCTCTGTTCGAGAGACCCCTCAGCCCCAGGGGGTGAAACATGGGGGGGACAGGTGTCCCAAAAGGAGAAGGACTGTGCTCTTTTTTTGGAACTGGACAAAGCATCCTTAAAGGGAAAAACCCTAGAAGCAGCTCTGGTCCATGTGCAGTGGTGAGAGCACTGGACATGGAAGGAAGAGGTCATGACGGCAAAATGTTCTCCGGGCGGTGCCACACGTGACACAGAGACACGAGAAGTTTCGACTGTTTCCTGGGTGAAGTCTGTGGTGCAAGAGGGACTCCTCTCTTCTCAAAGAACTGAGAATTGATTATCCAAAGGGTGGCAACGGAATTAAGAAATTTGGTGGGGGGAGGAGGAGGAAATTTGGAAGGTTTTCATCCCGTGTTCTGTGTGTTTTTTCCCTGTAGTTTTATGTTAATAAAGTTTTTTTCCTTTCAATCATAAGTTAGAGCCTGCTCTTCTCTGTCTCTGATCACATGTCACAGCAGATACCAGGAAAAGAGGTTTTCTCATGGAAGCACTGGCATTTCGCCAGGCTCAGACCATGACATGGACCAATACAAAAAAGATAAAGCAAGCTAAAATACAGTTCAAATTAAAAAGGCACAAAAAAGGCTGGAAACATTATCTACGTTATGTCTCAGAAATAAATACCACAGAGAAAAGATCAAAGCAAACCAATACCTTTTTTTATTTAAACTGTGTATTCCTTATTCTTCTTTATCTTATCATGTCAGCAGATATTCCGTTATGTTGTTGCAATACTTCTATAAGTGCACAACTTTGCTGTATTTCCCTTCTACTTTTATCAAAAGTAACGTAACACAGGAATTGTGTATTCTTCTTTGTCTCTAAAATACATCTTCAAAAATAAGCAAACCATTATACTTTAATATTTTTCTCAGGAAAAAAAAAAGAAGCTGTTGATTTGAACTTTGACAGCTTCTAAGACGGCTCACCTAATTTAATTTGTTTAATATGGTGCAGGAGGGAGCTAGTATGATCATAATTCAGCTTGATGTGGAAGGCTTTTGATGATCGTCTCTCAAGGTTAGTCAATAGCTAACTGAAGCACTATATCTGCAGCCATAGGAAAAAGAAATAGGTTCTAGAACTGGTAAATGCATTTATTTTCTGTAAAATCTAAGCTTCATTTATTAAGTTTGCATGGAACCATTTCAGACAAAATGAAGCCATCAAGTCAGTGGAGTGTTTGTCAGAAAATAATGATTTATTGCTAGTTACTCTAAGACACCTTGTCTTGTCAGAAGTCTTGAACTTTATAATATGAATGTTAATTGAGGTATTTTTTCTTAATTCCATTTCTTCACCATTTGTCAGGTTTCTCACATTGTAGATGTTCCTTATCTGGAATCAAGCAAGACCAATGTGACTTCAATTTTGTTCGACCATTGCTTCTATGTGCAGCATAATTTATGTTTTGAATATGGTAATACCCATGCCTCTGCCACTTCCCCATCCTTGAATGATCACCTGAAGGTTCAGTCCCTTAATCCATGAATTGTGAATCAGAAAGAAAACACTATAGGATTATATAAATAAATGCATGCAACAAAGAAGATAAAGGAATAAAATTTATTTTTTCTTTTCAGTTCAGCTTCTACTTAAATAGAACAAGATTATAAAATAAATTATTAAAATAAAAAATAAAAATGAAAACTGGCAAAATGTTTGGGATAATAACAATAGAACCTAGTTTCTAATATCCAACAGTCAGTTTTTTGTTTTGTCTGTGAAGCTGAACTGCATGCAAATCTTTAATAATAACCACCTTCAAAAGACAGATCTTCATTTATGCATCTGCAGTAACAATACAATAGCTGTGTTCTGGAGTTCTTTTAATAATAGCTTCATTCAGTGATCTGTGTGTTTTTTCTAATTAATTATTTAAATATTCTGTCAGGTGCTGCAGTTAAGTCTTAATCATTTTGTAAATGGAGGAATAGAAAGAGAGTTTAAATGACATTATCACATCATAATGCACTGGTGTGTGATCACAGAGAGGAAAGTCATGGGTATATGTCCAGGCTGGTTTTGTGACATCAGTGTCACAAAACAATGAACTCTGAAGGAACTTTTTAATTCTTTCATTCAAATATGTTGGATGAATTTAATGTCAGGTGAGGAAACACAGTACAGCCATGCTTAATGTTTCAAAAACACTCTGAGTTCTCATGGCATTACAGAATTGTATATGTATTGACACTTATTTAAGCCAGCATGTATGTCAAGGGACCTAAGACTTTTCTGATTCTTTTAAACTGGCACAATTCATTTCAAGTTGAAAAGGATAACTATTGAAAATATTACATAACATCTGATATACAGAAGCACTTCTGGGTCAAGTTTTCTACACTGTTGTTTCAGAGTTTATGTTTCATCTTTAAACCTCAGTTTTCTGAAGTCTGAGTCCTCTCATAATTCATAAACCTTCCCAATTCAAAACAAATTGTATCATTAAATATTGCTAGAAGTACCTATTAATTTTATACATATCAATGTGTCATTTAAGACTATCAAACCAATTTGATACCAAATACCTCTCAGGGAAAGAGGGCCACAGTCTCTATCCCAGAGGTCTGCAGTCTAACTAGCAAAGAAAGCAAAACAGAGAAAATACTGCTAAAAATGAAAAGATTTTCTCAGGTTCATTAAATAGGGTAATGGTAGCAAGGAAAAGACTCTAAGCTTTCTGTTTCCAGTCTTCTGAGCATCTCACCTATTTTCTAAATAGTTCTTCCATTTCTTTTCAAATTTCAGCAGGAGATTATAATTTTAATTCAGATCTGGTATATGTAAGTAGAATATTACTGATTTGTAAATAAGCTGAGATGGGAATTTCCCAAGTGAGTTACACTTCAGTACAAAGCAAAATATAAAAAAATGCAGTACTTTACAGAACTTGATTGGAACAATATTCTCACAGGTTCCTTTGTTTCTTCTGAGATGCTCATACAGCTATCAGAACCTGTAATGTTAATAAGCAATGCAAACAAAAGACAGCTATAAAGTTTTTCCCAAATACCAGTAAAAGATTTATGTCACACCCTGAGTGCTACAGTAATTAACACCACAACCCTTGCTGAAAAAAGAGGCCTTATCTTCAGAATTATCATTGTTCTCATGAAATAGGAGGTAAAAATCAAGTCTGTAAGAATAAAAATGCTTAATTAAGTGCAAGAAAAATCTTGTGAACTGTCACCATCATATTTTCTGAAAAATCCCTTCACCAGGATTTCTTCTCCTGGGAAGCTGAGAAGCCTTAGAGAAAAGTGAAAACAATAATTATCTGATTGCTTCTCCTGTGTTTGCTGCTATAGAATGTGGTTTGGACATTGATTACCAACTGGTCATTGTTTCATTGGTTTCATGTGAATCATTTTAACTTAATGACCAATCTCTGTCAAGTTGTGTCCGACTCTGAGGAGAGAATCATTAGTTTTTCATTATTATCTTTTAGCCTTCTTTCTATATTCTTTCTCTAGTCTTTAGTATAGTTTTAGTATAGCATTCTTTATTATAATATAATATCATAAAATAATAAATTAACCTGCTAAGAACATGGACTCAGATTCATTCCTTCCTGCTATGGGGGACCCCAGAAAATACCACAGTGAACAACAAAATTCTCAACTCACAAAATAAGAAAGGTATATTCAACATTTTGCTCCATAAAACTCATGAAAGACATTATTACGGGTTTAGAAATACAAAACCAGATTCAGCCTTTAAAATAGAAGGCACTTACACCAAGACTACTATTTTAAGAAAGGAAAATTTGTCAAAAAATGTCATCTCTATTGTTGTATTCAGCTTTTGCAGTGGTCTTTTACATATCTCCATACCATCAACATTTAGAAACAACCTCCACGTCTTCCCTTTTATGAATATGTTGCAAAGTTATAAAAATATTAGATCCTTTTGCACTACATAAATGGTACAAAGAAGTAATTGGCAATGTATGATGTTATGGTAATGTGGGAACTCTAAAGAAACCAAACCCAAAACAACACATAATTATTCCATGACATTATTATGTTTCCTTCATTACTGTCTTTGATTAGGGCCTGGTCTGGTCCTTTGACTCTTTCATTTGCAGTAGAACACTAGGGTAAAGGAGAAACATTTCCTATTAATCTACACATTTATGGATGGATGGATGGATTTATGTGGGTCATGGGACAGAAGTCACAGAGGTAGGAAAAGTGCTTCTGCCTTCTGTGTGCCTGGGGAAGAGAGGAATGGCTTCCCTGAGTCCCAGAGCTGCCTCAGACTCCATCCTCCAAAACAAGGAAAGTTCCATTCCAATTGCTGTTTTCTTAGGACTTTAATGGAAGTTTGCCTGTTGTTTTTAATGTGTTCACCTAAAGCTGGCCCAGTTTAGAGCACTCTGTCCAAGGATGAGTCCCAAGACTCCCTTGCACTCCCATCGGTCAGCCAGGTAGCAGGCAGTAATAAGGGAAAAAAAACACACTCCTACCAGTGCTTCCCAAAATGCTACTCACTGCTTGTCCAGCACTTGAAAGCATGGGAAACCTTTACGTTGTTGTGATATTTCAATGCATTTTTTAAGAGAAAAGTTTCATATTCATTACCCACCAGAAAAAGCTTAGAAAATTAGAGGTGCTATCTAGAAATATTGAGCATGATTTCCTAAAGTTGCAGTAGTATCCTGACCCCACAAAATAAGACTGAGGATATCAGCAGTGGGAGATGAACTTGTTTATCAAAAAATGACATCTAAGTAATGTGTGAAGAAAGTTGTATTCTAAGTTTATGCAAAAGCTTTCCTCTTTTTTCCAAATCTTTTGATCCTTTTTCCAGTCAGTATTGAGGTTGCTTTCTAATAATAATCTAAAACTGAATATTGTTGGTTTATTAGCTATTTTATAGCAAGCTTGCTTATATTCTCAGTTTGATAATGTTATATGGCATTTGATTTTCTCAGACACAAGAAATGGAAAGATACTTCTTACATGTATGATTGCCATAGTTCTTATACTTTCTCCTTTTTAAAAGGAACCTTCTTTTATGCTTTTATTCTGTTTACTTCTTGCTTGTTTCCTCTTCTTTTGTCTTCCTAAATCTTTTTTCTTATATGTCAGTCCCTTGACTCTTTTACTCTTCCTATTTGAAGTCAAAACCAGCAGGATTCCTCCTTCTTCATCCCACTCATTTCTGATTTTGACCTTATGTTTAATTCAAAATATATTGAGCCTTTCATGAACAGATATGAGATCCAGTCTGGGTTAGTCAACACACATCTAGATCACAGATGCTGCAAATAACAATGTGAGCAAGGCTCCAGGTCATGCACCCTCACAGTGTGCTACTGAATTGAGGTTCTGTTATGCTGATATGAGACCAGTTAAGAGTGCTAACAAACCCTGAGTTCTACACCAAATAGTGCTTTTCTCCTTGTCCTGAAATATGGGCTATTGCATAATCTGCCCCTTCCTGCCCCCAACCCAGAGATTTAGTCACACAGAAGAAATTCAGTAGTTGAAGATGTTCCTGTTTCACCCTCCTGACCTTGGCTAGAGCGTTAAGAGCAACACAGAAATTTGGGGTGTGACAGAAAGGCATCACAAACTAAGTGCTAGAGATTATCAGTACTGCATGAAAGAATTCAAATTATTGGTCAGGTGGGCCCAAATATGTCTCCAGGGCTGCCTTTTTCTGGGGCTGAAGATTTTTACTCAGGGTGCAGGAGTCCTCTTCTAAACTCAAACCTGCAAAACTTCTTTCTGAGATCAATCTTTTAAGGCACACCAAGCAGGAACAGCATTTCCCAAATTTTACATGAACACATTATCTGTGAGAGGCTGGTGTTAAAACCCCCATAAGTGATGAAGGCAGTGTCCTTACCTGAGACTGTAAACCAGAATCGACTGGGTAGTTCTTTCTACCCTGGCTACTGAAGCTGGAATATCCAAGAGAAATAAAGAATTTCAGATAAAAAAGATAAATGCTAATAATTATATACCCCCAGTGGTGAGAGCATTTATCTGTAAATAGACAGATGGGAGTTCCAGCCCTGTTCTTACTTCATTCTTCATTTTAATGCAGAGAACCCATACTAACACATGCTGAAACATCCCTAAAGTAAGAACCAGAATACCAGCCTCCCAGCAGATGTGAAAGCCATAATCTTTCTCTCTAATCTTGAGTAATTTGTAGTTTAACACCATCACTTCTAGGCAGACAAAATTTTCCACTGTCTACTTCCTTCAAACATTTTGTTTGGGATGTCCTCCCAGAAAATCACCTGAGTTTCAAATATTCAGGCAGAAGGAGGGCACAGCTCTGGCTTGCCCTTAGTAAATGTAATAACTCTTTTTCTGAACAACCACAAGTGCTTTCTTTCACATCATTGTGCCATCCACTTAACATATTTTAGAAACATCTAGGTATAAAATAATATACACCAGATAAAATTTAATCAGAAATTGAGGCAGAAAAAATGCCTTATTCTTTGTTCCTTTGTGAAATTAAACGGCAGAAGGTGGCAAGCTGCTGAACACGACATACTCCACCAAATGCACAACAGCAGAGCACCTTGAAAACCCAGATTTCAGTAGTGATGTAAATGCAGCTGATCAGCAGGAAGATTGCATTTCATATTTTTAATCCTAAATTGTGCCTGAATCTTTCTGTAGACAAACAAGTCTCTCAATGCAGCTGTCTGTAACTTAATATAATAAACACACATATTTCTTGTAAGAAGTGAAACTGGATAAATATATTCTCTGGCAACAGCTGAGTGCCAAGAGATTAGAATTGGCATGCATGGGAATACATGCATTCCTTCAGAGCCATTGACAGAGAGCAGCAGGCAGCCGGGCTTTCCTGGTTGTTGCCCTGGCAGGCAGGTGGCTTGCTTGGCTGACCAGCTCCCAGTCTGTCCCTCTGGGCAGCCAGGGAGACAACCAATGTGTTAGCTTGCCAGCTTCTTGGCTGCCTGAGTGGCAGATGGGCTTGCAAGCTGCCTGGCTGGCTGCCTGCCTAGCCCTACTTCTGCCTGATGGCTGATTTACCTGCTGCCCAGCTCTCCAGATGCCTGGCAGGCTGCCTGCCCAGTTTGCCTGATCATGGGTGAGGTTATGGGCCCAAAATAGTTTGTTCTGCAAAGCAGGAGACTGCAGTGCTGGTGTTTTGTTCTCATCCAACCTGGAATGTCCCATGAAGCAGAAATTCCCATCCCAGCAAGCTTTAGTAATCAGTTTACAACATTTATCCATGTATTCTGTACACGGCAATTTAGACTTCTTAAGACTGAAGAAACACCTCACTGGAAATGCTTGCATGATATGTGCCTGACTTGTTTCAACTTCTCGGATTGCTTTGTACAGATTTTCTCTAGCAAAGCCAGAAAAGATTTTTAGACAGGCTTGTAATGTCATATTAATCACTGGCTCTATTTCTACTGAATTAAGCTACAGCCCAAACCATAAAGTACCAATAAACTGTAATATAGACTCATGAAAAATCATAATGATGATGGTGCTGGATATGTGGCCAATATATGTGCCAAGTGGATTGTACCTTTCCTTACTTACAAAAAATAAAGATATAAATTTCTATTTGTCATAAAGATGGCAGGAGTCTGCCTTTTCTCAGAATACCTTACCTTTAATATTCCAATTTCATTTTAATCACACTGTCCTAAAGATTTCACTCTGCTTAAATAATGAAAAAAGGTGTTATAAAAATTGCATGAAATCAGCTTGCCCCAGGACAGGTTCTGTAGGATGTAATTACATATGCTTCAACAACTGGAGCAATGTGTTGTAAGAAAGGCTTTTAAGGTGATGGAAGTTAATTGTACAGGTTTTAAGGTAAAAAGGGAGTGGAGAACAATGACCAGCACGCTGACAAGAAGCTGTTCAATTTCTTAAAGCTCAAGAGAGTAAAAAATGTTATTAAATTATAAATGGACAAAAAAGGACCAGTAAATAGGTGATACCTTTTATCATGTAAGGGAAATAAAAGCAGACTCTGACCTGGTAGAAAGTATTGTACTCTGAGAAAGACTGTCAGATACAAAGTTCTTTATGACATACCTACATATAAAATAGGACTGTTGCCTATAAAGAAGGCTGTGATATTTCCCTGGTGACACTGCTTTGGAAGGCAGTACAATAAGAAATACTTTTTTTTTTTCTGCAGTACTGGTAATGACAATGCAACAGAATTGAAGTCTGAAGCTAAGGAAAACATTTAGACTTCTTTTTCCCAACTGGAATACACAAAATATTTTAAAGGACTCTCTGGGGGGCATTTCTCGAACTGTGAACTTGCTTTCCTAAGATGTGCCAGATAGTCACAAAGAAGACAAAGGGACTGTGCATGCCTGTAAGGGCTTTGTTAAAATTAATAAATAAATATATCAAAGACCCTATAAATGTTCTCATCACCTTATACTGTGCAGATGATATAGCAGCTCTTTAAAACATAGTGTATAGCATAGTGTTATACTTGGTGCATAAATAATCCTGTTCTAGTTCCTGGTAAATAAAATTTTCACTTTGTATTCACTTCCAGATACTTGGGCATCAGGTCTCCCATTATGTAAGAGTCACTAGAAGCACAGTGGGTTGCTTTATTAAGCATGATTTCTTGAGTTACAGCCCTTGTTCAAGAATATTGCTACCAGTACGTTAATTGCTACTAATAAATTAATTATATTGCATTGAAATACTTAATAAAATAGAGGCACACTCAAGGAGTGAAGGATTATTGTCGAATTTTAATGTTAGATTCAAATACATCAACTTTACAACTTAGTCTTTCCTGCTCTATGGCCACTTGATTTTGATGAGCTGGAAGCATGCAAAAGTCCTACAGACTGCTTAAAAAGACAGCTATATTTCACATGAGAGAATGCAAAGAAAAATATGCCTTTCACCCACAAATCTAGCCGACAGTACTTGGAAAATCTTTAATTTATTTCTTACAAAAGTTTCTTAATTCTTAGCTCTTCTCCTCAGGGACATCTGGCTTCTCCATGACTTGATTTTTTTTTTTTTTTAGGTGCAGTCTGTTCTTTCTTCTTGTTTAAGTTTTATTCTGTTTGTCATTACTGGTATTGCTGTAAATAAATCTCATAGTCTGATTTCCTCATTAAGGTACACAGCATGTATTGGTCTATTCCCTAAGAGCTTCTGGAGCAAAGTTAAGGTATTAATGCCCAAATCCTGAAATAAAGTGCTCCTACACAGGGCCAGCAGCCTGTCTTTAGTTAGGCCAGAATGTCAGAAGTGAGCTGAGACAAAACCCCCAGAGTCTCACGGCTGGTGGGCACTGGAAATGAAGTTTTTGTTACAATACTGAATTTTGGCTCTAAAATTCTTCTTATGACATGTTTTAGGAATATAAAGTCACTTAAAGATGCTCCTCCAAATAAATAACTGGGTGAAGAACTTCAAAGATGGGCTTTGAAGCCCATCTTCCACTCCTTTCATAGCTTAAGCCTGAAATTCTTTCCATATAACTGAATGCCCAATGATTATATTTTTCATTTGTTTAAATTGTTTTTCTTCTCCCATCCTTGTCTTGGCAAGATGAGTGATTTTTACTTCAAAAAGTTCCTGTATACTGTGCGTTAACAAAGTCAATAAAATACCAAAAAAAGTTTAAAAATTTTTGTATATCCAGTGTCTGAGGCAGAAGGGGCAGAAAATAGGTGATTTATATTTTTGCTAGAGTTTGCAATCAAGTCAGTAGAACAACTTTTAAAGAATAAAGGATCCAGTCTTAGAAAGACTACTTCCTTTTTATTAGGATGAACAACTCCATGGAGTTCTGCTGCCTATGGATTCAGTTTCGTAAAACTCTTATAAAAATGTTTTATTCCCAGACTCAACCTGGATGTAAATAACATCCTGGAAAACATCCTCTCCAAGTATATGAAAGGTAAAAACATCTGTTTGGTGCCCCTGCAAACTACCTTTCAGGTTGTCGATGTACTCATGAGTTTTGTATTTTTCAAGTTTTTTCTTGATTTTTGAGAATGTTCTTATGAAAATGGAGACCACTTGGGTGAAAAGCTGCAATTCCAACTGTGGCAAAGCGGTAAGGAAGAAGGGCTGACTATGATACAGCAGTGATACAGCAATCACACCTAGAGATCTTGATTAAGATATGCCTCAGTAAAGTGGATTCATGGCCACAATTTCTGAGCCACTTTTTCAGTATTTATAAGTGTGTTTTTATATAACATGTCCAGCTGATTTGCATCTTCTTCATGACTGTCATATCAGTCCATGGGCTGATTTTTTTCTTATATTAAGAGAATATCCTCCCCTAAAGAAATACAATTTTTCATGAACCTTTGGCTACCATAATAATTTACTGGTTCACTGAGCCTACTCTTTCCTTGTTGATTTTTAGTTGCACTATAGGATGCAATATGGGAATAGAAAAGTCACTAAAAAATGAAAAATAACAGCGTTAGAAGTTCTAACAAAATACATTTTATAAATCATTGATGCTCATTATAAGAGCACAGTAAGTCACTTACATGATGTTGGTGTGAGGCTATGCAAAAACGCAAGGACACAGGGGTGTTTTCTCTCTTTACTGAATGAAAGGCAAAAATGAACACACCATGCTTTAGGCAAAATGTCCCTAATAAACACAATGTTGGCGTTAAAATATGACAGAATGACAGGCACAACGAAAAAGAAAACTTGAATCATTCTTACCACATGAGACATGTTGAAGGTAATGCATGAATAATCCAGAGAAGGTTATGCTAGATAAAACAACTTAATTCATCTTTGTCAGTTTTTGTCTAACATGCATATTGATTCAGTTCAACCTTTTAGAAGTTGGTATTTGAATTCATTGGAAACCTGATAGATCAGTTGGGTCCATTAAAGGCACAGGGATTATCTGTAATTTGTTGAATACACAAACAATTTTCTACCTATTAAGTTGATTTGGTACATGACTTATGCTTTTTACAGAAATCATTCATGAATATTTTGTTAGAAGTTTTCCGTATTTTAACCTAAGTTTTTGAAAAATATTTACTTACCAGACTCTCCAATGTTTTAACCTTTGGTTCGTTTTGCTTTGTTTTGAAGTGCATCTGTAATAACTGCAAACTTGTAGCTTGGTAACCTTTTCTTTTAAACTAGAGAAAATAATGCAAGTGAAAATCCCATGAGCAAGCTATCTCCAAAATGTAACATGCTGTTATATACACATTTGTAACATTGTGCTATCAATTTTATTTCAATTTAGTGTCAGTTGTTCAGATGTTCTATCTACTGAGAAAATAAAGGTGCAGAGAGTGTGCCCAGCCTGTGGATAGTCTTAGTAACCAGAACCCACTTCTGAAAGACCATATTAGTTTAATCTGGACTGTAAGCAAAACACAATGTTCAATCATACCAAATGGCTGCTGTTTCTCCACAAGCCTGTGTGGAAACACATTATTTTCCAGTTAGAGAAAAGAATCATCACAGTACATCTTCAGTGACATGTCTAGCTGAGAAATACAGCTATAAATACTTAAAACCTCTCCTAATTCAGAAAAAAAGTGTTCCCTTTCAGCATAAAGAAAAGCAAGGAAACAAGAAACAAGAGTAGCTATGCAGTGAAGTCACATATATGCTCTTGTAAGTGATAACCTTTGTAACTATGGACACTGAAATCTTACCAAAACATCATACCCATGCTTTTCTTAAAAAAAAGAAGTATGATAAAGTGTTTATATTTTGATTGACCATGAGTAAATTTCTTCAGCCATTAATTTATTTACTTTATCACCTAAAAAGCACCAGCGGCTTTTCAAAGCCATTAAGCTGTTCTGTATCTCTCTTCCTCAGTCTCACTTTATACTGAAGGAATTTATGCCAACTGGAACAGCTTTGACAGGAGAAACTGACCAAGTATCACCTGATGGTTTGCTGTCCCAAATTGTGCTAATATTTTTGTATATTCTTTAAGACACTCAGCAAGAAATAAATAATATGAAGTTCAGTATACCAGCGTTAAAGAAAAAAAAAATTGTTTTTTATTAAACAAGGAAATGTTAATCTGTCTTAATAGTATTCAAAAAATAGCCTTTTGTTTCAAACATCTCCAACACATTTATCATATGCAAAAGTGTGGCCTTTTTATTTCTCCCTTGAGGCGGAAAATCAAAAAGAAGGAGTATTAGAAAACAGCATCCTTTGAGAAGTTTACCTCCACATATTTTTTCTCCACTTTGAACAAATCATCTTTGCTCTACCTCCTTTTGTAATAAAACAAAATTAAACCAGACAAGAGTTTCTTACTTCCCTTTATCTCATGGCAATGTAAAAATACTTGAAAGCCTGTACCCTGAAGACCATTTTATTTAAACCTTCCTCTTATTTCATTGTTTCATTCTAGTATAGGGATGAATTGTGCTCCTACTTAAGATGGGTTTTATCCCTTTTATAGATGAAATCATATACACCATGCAACACTTCTCTTTCTGTTTCATGGTTTCAGGTTTTCTTCCTCTCTTCCTCAGTCCTTAGTAAAACTCATGCTCAGAAAGTAATAGATAGATTGCTAAATAGTTTTCCCAAGGTCTTTCAGAAACCTCTTTCTTAGCTTCTTTTGTTACAAAAGGCCTTTCCAGTTAAGAGCATACCAGAAAAATTGCATTCTTTTGACAACATTCCTTTGGTGTGAGAGCTGTTGAGAAGTCAAGAATATATGCCTGGAAATCATCCACTGAATAAAACTGGTCCAAGCATCAGTGTCTTCAGTTTAAGCAGAAGCCCTACCCTAGCCCTGAGAAGCTGTACAAGTTGAAACCAATGCCATTAACTTTCACAGCATCAGCATTTTGTGGAAACTACCTCTTTCACAGCTGTCATTAGTGACAATTAATATAGAATGAGTTTTTAAAGTGGCTGGGGGGAAGAGTTAGCAGTAGGTGGATCTATAGAAGTTAGAGCTGTCCCAGCTCTAAAAAAAATAAAGAAATTCTGAAAACTTGGCTAAGCCCTTAAAGCATTTTAGAACTATTCCAGCAAAGGCTGGAATACCTTACCTAGGGGTAAGCCAATTGCTGTCTTCAATAAGTGCTTTTCAATTCACATAAAGATTTTTCTCTCATGTTTTAAAGGAAGCAGTCTGTACATTTGTATCAGCTCCCCTTACACAGCCAGCTCTGGGCCTCACCTCTTCATTTCTGTGTCCATAGTTTCTGATGCTGTAGTATGGGAGCCACATCAGACAGAAAATAAGAAATAAAAAAAGAAAAGCCCTAAGAAAGAGAATAATTGGTGTGGGGCATGTACAACCTGTGCTCCCTGTCACAAGGGAAAAGGGGAACTGCTGCTGCATTCAGGCTCCAGCACTATTTTTTGTTTTGGCAGTAAGGATGGTTTTCACCTCTGGAATCTCCTCTATTTGCATTGAGTCATTTATCTTTAGTACAGTTTAGCTAACCTTCTCAAACTATTGAAATTAGGTATAAATCTATGAGTGTTGTGGCATGAGAGTGATTGAAAATCATTTCATTATGGTATTTGAAACAGTCTCCACAGCAAAAGCCTCCTTGCAATCAGCACAGTAGAAATACTTTCCTCTGAAATTAGTATCCTTAAACACAGGATATAAAAATCAGTGTCAAGCAACTACTAATATGGAATCTTATATCACCAAGCCTAACAGAACCTGCTCTGCTGCACCAGAGAAATCAGGAATTTCTTATGAGGAAAGACAAAGTTATGAAACAGAGAGTGCTTGGTCTTGGGTTATACTGACCTTCAGTAGCATCAGGTAGTTTTTATCAGACCTTTCAATTTTCAGGCTACAGCCTGAGAGTATGTCAGAAGTTTCTCTTTGGTTACAATCAATCCACTGCTTCTACATTTTCAAAGGACCAAACATTTAATCCACAACCCAAAGAGTCTCATTTTGATGGTAAAATAGAATCCTTTATGATAGGGCTGGAGTACTAACACATTTATCTACACATATCCACACCAGCCTGTAAAATTAATATTTTTGACAACATCAGGTTTTTTTGTAGATGATATTGGCCTTTCAATTTTACCTTTTTATTTTCTTATGTTTCTGAAATTATCAATGACATACTAAAAGGCTGTATCATTTTTTATTAGTAAAAAAGCAACAAGAGAGTGCAATTTAGAATCAGTAACTTGGATAATTTTCTGTTCAAGTAGGAACAGTTTACCACAGTGAACTAATTTTACCAATGTGGACTGCAGATGAGTGATAACCAAGGAAGGAATTAGTTATAAAGACAGGTAAGCTATGTTTCCATGTGAAGTTTAGTTAGTCTAAGATATCATTGTCATCCAAACAGAGGTCTCTCCTTCTCCATATGTATTTTAGCTCCATTTTCACAGTTCCTCTCCTCCTTTTCACCAGCTCCAGGACTCAGTAAAGCTTTCCTGAAGTTCCTTCAATTCACAGTGCAGAAAACACTTTCATTTTTTTTTTTCTCTGATTGCTTTGTCTGTACTGTCCTTTTGCAAGGTAAGTGGATTGGATTAGCTCACAGTGAAGTCCAAAACTGATGCAAAATACGCAGCAGCAGCAGCATGTGGTCAGGAGCAGGAAGGAAAAATGAGAAAAGAAAGGGAGAGAAGTGCCACCATCATGTATTGGCTAGGATGAGCAGAGGGATCTATCCACCCTGCCCCAAGGAACCTTCTTCTTAAAGCTATGTAGAAGCCACGCAAGGCATACAAAATGGAAACTGAGCAATGCTTCTTGCCAAAACCTCCATTGCACTATCCCAAAAACAGGGAGAAAAGGCTAGATTGAGCTGGGAGGGTAAAAAAATCCTCCTTAGAGCAATTTTACACAGGTGAGCAGAATTAGGACAGGATAATTGCTGCCCCTTGATTTAAAGTTGATAAATAATACAAAGTGTATGATATGATGTGTCAGATCATTGTAGAATGCAATGTCATACGATGTCACCAAACATAAATCAGCACAGAGAAGTTTTGTTGCAATTTGTACTCCTGCAAGATTCAATTTCCCAGCAGTTAATGGAGAGATAAGTGCCATGTTTGGAACAATTTAAATAATTTTAAATATTTCAGTTTATGTTCTCTGACCAGAAAAGAAATCACACAGGTCGGACAACAGAATTTTTGTTTGTCTTAAAGGGCCTTGTCTAAAAAAAAGAAAAATAAGTAAATGTTTATCTTATTTGCAGTGGGTTTACACTTAAATGTTGTACAAAAATGTATTTGTTTTGTGAAATGTAGCTCTTGGGTCTTAAAATATACTGAAAAAACAAGTTTTTTCCAGCACAAATTTGCCTCATTTAGCGCCTTATTTGCAATATTACACTTAAATTAGGCTTGTTTATGCACTTTAATTTTGTTCACCCTCTGAAGTAGTGAGTAATAGTTTGTTGGCACTGAATTTCCATACAAATATGAAAAACATCAAAGCGTGCTCAAGCAACTTTTTTAGAGCATATGCTGTTTTAATTATTCTTTTCCTGTGCCAGGAGCTCACAACATTCACACCACGGAATGAATGGATGTTTTTAGTACCAGTCAATGGAGACATACCCACTTTTAAGGTAAAGGAGCTCTTCGTTCCTGTTCAATTTGCTCATGAAGCTCCAGGGAGTGGCAAGGGGGAGTTTCTCAGTTCTGCTTGTCCTGCCAGGAAGAGTACAAGCTCCTATTGAAGTCCTCAAGCCTAATCCAAATACAGGATGTTCCACAGTGAATGCTGAAAAAATACTGCTGTCATTGGAACACAGATCTCCACAAAGCCTGTGAGCCATGGCCTTTTTAGGACCCTGCTGAACTCCCTCATGCTTTAGACATTTAGGTGATGCCTTAGGATTTTAGTTTTATATTTTTCAAATCCTGTAGTGCATTAGTGTATAACTCTAAACTCCACATAGAGTGTTAGTTTACTGTCTTCACACTTTGGTCTGACAAAAAAATTCTTCTAGGCCTGAAGTTCAAGGACCCCCTACAGTCTCAGGCCTGAAAAGTATAAACAAAAGTGAATTGGGAGGAGCAAATTGGGAGTATGTGATTTCATTACCTGAAGCTGTAACTGAAGGATTAACCCCTGATATGTAAATGGACCAAACATCTGTCTGAAAAACTCCTGACCATTGTCCATCTTGGGTGTAGCCTCTGGGAGGCTTCTGACTGCCCAAGATGTACCTGTTTGAACACCTTTAATAAATACTTGCTTTTGCTCTCTTAATCTTGTCTAGGCTCTATTTGAGACAGCCTTTCCAAAACGTCATAGGTACCTCATAGGGACACACACTACAGGACTGGAGGACCTGGAATGGGTCCTGCAAATGATAGTGCCAGACTGTGAGAAATTGACAGGGAAGAAAAAAAGAAAATAGCCAAGGAGAGCTCATTTGACTTCCCTGCCCTCCTGCACACACGAGTGTTGATGTAACTATGTGAGATTAAAAATGGGGAATACTTTCACATCTACTGCTACCTTTTTTCTCTAAAATGCCTCACCAACTGAAAATCTAGTTTCCAAGGGTGTTGAATCAAAGACACCAAGATGTATTAGTTTGAATTAGTTACAACACTGAAGTTGAAGTATTTGGAGAACATTAAACAGTCATGTAGGCGGCCTCAGAAATATAGTGTCAGTATTTCACTTAGCTCACTTCAAAAGATGCCCACATGAGGATTCAAGGCACTTTAACTAATACATTTTAAATTCAGACCTCAAATAAATTTGATTACCAGGTAGACAAGTTCTTAATTGGCCATAAAATCCTTTAAACCCTCTTTTTTTCTGAAATGGTTGTGGTATGCAATAGCACAAGAGGTAACAACGGGCCTCCGAAGGATGAGTGGCACAGTCTAAGGAATATTCCATTGGACAGAACTGAGTGGGGTGCCCACAGCAGATTCAGGATTGATGGGGTCAGTGCAACATATCTTGCAACCCAGGCTCCCACATACCTGCTGCTATGAGCAGGCAGCTACACCTCACCATAGCATGTTCACGCTGTTGTGTGAAAGGAGCATGGCTGCATCCTGCTGTCCTCAGCTAACCTCATGTTGTTCCTGAAGACCTTTCTGTCTGGAATCCCCTCAGTGCTGTTTCACACCTCCACTGTCCTTGGATATCCGCAGGTTCCCCTGCAGCCTTTAGCCCTGTGACATCCACTGCGAATTCTGTCTTCTTCTCCTCTGACCCACTGGTGTGGCCCCAGTGAGTGCTGCTGCTCAGAGGAATCTCTGTGTCCTCAGGCCCTCAAACACTTACTTGGTAGATGAGTATTTAATGTACTTTATGAAGTGTTGAAATAAATGGCAAACGACAGATAAAATGTTGAAAATAACATGCTACTCGACACTTTATGCTTCATCAGCTTTTTATTTCAACACTTTACACTCAAAGTGTGAATATGATAGGGTTTATCAAGGGCATTTATCTTTGAGTTATGTTAGCATGGAGGATTGTGATATAAAACATCCATGTTACTCACAGTTACAACATGCTGAATATTCAATGCACAGTTTGAAAAATTTGTTAAATCCTGTTTACTTTCATGTTCTTTTTTTAACCAAGGATGCATTGTAAGTCAGCCAAAAACCAAAGGTCCTTCCTCCTCTTAAAATAAATAGCAATACAAATTGACTGACTTCGGGAGTCTTGGTGACTGCTAAGTATGAAACTGTTTTATGCAGAAAAGCTGAAAGGTAGAAAAGCTGAAAGAAGAACCAAAGTCAGTTTCAAAGTATGATAGCTGAATTCGACATTTTCAGCACACTATTTAGTCAGTGTAAAACTTTTTTTGTACATTGTTAATTAGTAGAATTTGTATCACAATAAAATTCCGTGTTCCATCACCCCAGGCATCAGGAGTGCAGAAGATTCAAACACTTTGCCAAATAAAATGCCATAAAAATATCGAGTTTTTAAATATTCTCTTCAGCCAGTTTGCCACTTCTTTCCCATCATTTATAAATATCACAATATGGTCCATAGATAATGCAGAAGCTACTTTTCCTGTTTATATCTATTATTAGTGCATAATAATAAACCATTATTACTCTTATACACTATTAGTCCAATGTACAGAGCCATCTGAATCACCTGTTTTTATTACAGTTCTCACAAGGGCATAAATATAATTTCTACCTGGCAGCACATGAGAAGATGGAATAATTTCTGACTGGAATCAATACTGTTACTGAAAAAAAACCTTTACTTGCTCACAAGGAAGTTTCTTTAGAAATTCTACATGAAGGTGAATTGTTTTTCCCAATACAATTACACCTGTCCCTCTATTTCAGTGCCTAATAGAAAAAACTTTGATCACACCTTCAGAATGGTGTGATCTTCCTTCAGGTAGACAGAGCATGTGGTAGAAGTGGCCCAAGGAAAAGAAGAACTTTAAAGCACTGTGAGTTTCTTCTGGGACAGTTTTATTTGCCTAAGAAAACAAATACATTAAAACTGATTTTTCCAAAAGTTGCTGCTGGATTTAACATTTATATTTATTTGATCATAACACCAGTAATTTGTTTGGCATAGCTGAACTATTTTTTGAGCTTTTCAAATATTTAAAATGTCTATTTACACCAATATGCTTTCTTTCAGATGTAAAAATTTTTTTTTTTTTTTTAAGCACTGGGCTCCTCAGTGTTGAACAGCAGTAATGTATTCCAGAAATCATATTTTCAGGGTGCATTGTCAGAGGTACTGTTAACAATTTTGTGCCTCTCAACCATCTTCCTAGACATTATTGATATAATCATATGACACAAATGAGTTTATCTGCATGAGGTGATTCAAGATCCCACAGTGCTGGGCAGACATCACATTTTGCTGACTTTTGTATAACATCTGTCAGCAGACACAAATCTTTACAAGCTGCTGTGAGCAGTGGGTGTTCAGACATGTATCTGTGGGGAAAGAAAAGGAAAGGATATAGAAATATTATTTTCAGAATATGTCAAGTTTGTAGGCTTTAGATTAAAAACACATTACAGGATGTGGAGAAAGTGTGATGTTATGGAAAAGCTGCACATTAAAAAGAGGGTTAGGGTGATTGAAACTTGCTGGTAATGGGATAAAAAGTCCCTCTGAGCTTGATTTTCACCTGGTCTCCAAGAAGATTTTCAATATACTCTTGTTTTTTAGGTCTATATTACTGAAACAAAACACTTTGAACCTGAATGTACTTTAAAGGGTTTTGGATAGATATAATTTGAAACAAATAGAAAAACCCCTTCCATCAATGTTACGTATTTGCAAATCATTTTCACAAAACGAAAGAACCTGATTTTTCAAACACAGTACCTGAGCAGAGATTATCACCCCGCTGTATAAACAGATAGTTTAGTACACTGCAGCTAACATAAATATATGTTTTTAAGACCTAGGGTATAATGTAACTTCTGTGGAACCATATGGGTAATCACTTCATGCAACAGCTTGTGAGATGCTTCTTGTCCTTGAAAAGGGCAAATTTTCCATGCTAAGTCTTTAATTTGAGATTCCGTGTTTCTTCTGCAATCACCTTGAGAAGAGCAAGGGAACTGCAGTCTTTAGATTACTTTTAATTGCTTTTCAGCTATTATAGAGGAAAGATGTGCAATAACTCTGACTTTGGTCTTGCCAGAAGGAAAAAAAAATACTAATTATGCATTACATAAATTGTACTGGACCTGGATAGAGTTAATTTTTTTCAGAGCAGCTCCCATGGGGCTTAGAGTTTTGACCAAAACAATTTTGACAGAACACAATCTTTCAGGCTGCTGCTGATCAGTGCTTGCAGAGTGTCAGGTCCCCCTCTCTTTTTCACTCTGTGTCCCCAGGTGAACAGACTGGAATGCTCTGCAATAGGTTGGGAGAGGAGACAACTGGGCAGACCACCCAACAAACAGGAGGGCTTAGGAGGCTTAACCACATTCTTCTCAGGAACTGGCTGGTCATCATTCTGCTCATGGCAGGTGGTGAGTGGTTGACTTAGCATCACTTGGTTTGTTTTCTTCTCTCTTCTTCCACATATTCTTCATTTTATCTTACTATAACTACTACTAGTAGTAATGATTAATAATAATAACAATAATAATAATAATAGTAATAATGTTCTCTTGACTCCCCAAGTTTTCTTGCTTTTATTTTCCATTTCCTCTTCCCCATGCTGGGAGAGAGAGTGTGGGGGAAACAAGTGTGCAATCAGTTCTGTGGTGTTTAGCTGCCTGCTATGGTGAACCAACAGCTTATATACAGACATAAATCTACAAAGTTTTCATTAAGGCTCATGCATTTTCTCACAGACACCTGACTAACAGCATACACTCAGAATTCAGCTTCCTACCCCATCCTTCAGTCCCTCTGAGTCATCTAAAGAAATGCTTTTGTGTCTGTGGAGCAGATTAGTGTGAACATTTTCATGTTAATTTTTTTTCCCCTACCAAAAAATTTGGCATTGACACAACAAGGGTCAGTAACTGCAAGGCAGGGGTCTGGAATAAGGTGAAGTGGGTCTTCAATAAGCAAATTTTATTGCTAGGAATAAAAATTTTAATTATCCTCTAAATGCCTTTTATGATTTCTGTCCTGTGCAGCCGTAAATAAGCATCCAAACTGGATCAACACCTCATCATGTCAAGCTCTCTACAAACACATATTTCCAAAATTATTTTAGCCTTATCAGACATTCCAGTCTAAAACTTGGAGAGGAAGGTAGAATACATGGAAGACAAGTGATTTTAGTCCTAGGGTTAAGTGACTAATAGAGCTGGGATAGAAGTTCAATTAGCCACTGACACCTTGTCCATTCAACTACCATGAACTACTAAGAGATCTTCCCTTTCTTTAACTCCCAGAGCACATTTTTAATGGCATTCAGCATCACAAAATAACCTCTTCAGGTCAGAAAGCTTGGTATGAAAGACAGAGAGCATAATGCTCTCGTTAGAAATCTCAGACTTGTACTCTGGTGGTTTAGGACAGGATTGGTTTTGGTTTGTTTTTTTTTTTTTTAATTGTTATTTATTTATTTGTTTGTTTTATCTCTTTTATATCAAAAATATTTGGGAAAAAGCAAATAAAATCATGTTTTATTTTACAAGGTTGTTTTGCATAAAAGACTGCTTAACCTTTTTAACTAACTGGTAAAGAAGAGCAGGTTTTAAAACATTTAAAAATATATTTTTAATGGTTGTTGCATAAAATATTAGCAATTAAGTATTCTATGAACAGAATATTTCAGAAAAACCTGCTGCTAACAGTATGAACTATGTAGTGCATTCATTGCCCATTTAAAGCAAAAGGTGCCAGACTGCTGTTGGAAGCAGAGATGACTTGTTTGGGAAACTAAAAATGCTTTTCTTTAGAAAGCTTATAGTCTTCCTAAATTTATTCAGTGACAAAAGAATATGAAAATTTTGTAATGAATGCTTGTCATCAACAAGAGTTTAGGAACATTGAATTAAAGCTCAGGTTTCTCTGACTCTTGAGCTCCATATTTGGCAGACCATTTTTCTTCTTAGAAAATTGCATACTGACAGGGAATGTCACATGTTCATGATGTGCCAAAAAATACTTTCTCTGTTGTCTTGTAACTCGACTTTTGTCCTTTCTGTTTAGAAATGCTTCATGGGGCAGAGTTAGAAAAAGGGAATTTGCGCAATCAAATAGAAAAAATGCTGGGCAATCAGAGCAGAGTTGTGAAGCCATGCATCACACTTAAATGCTGAATAAATCATGTGTGAAATTACACCTGTTTATTTACAGACAGTGTGCAACAAAAGGAATAATGATAAAAAAAAATTTAAATCCTGAGACCACTTGACCAACTTTTTGCACAAACTAGCCAGCATGTTTAGAACAAGATTACACATTGAATAATACGGCCTGAGGGACTAACTCTGTTGCAGGACATCTACTAAATTACCTGCTATGACTTACGTTGACAAAAGGAATGGAAGAAGGAATGCTGCTGCGCATGAAATACCCTGCCTCGAAGTTGACCATGCTCTTAAGGCCCACCTATGTGGGTCTCCCTTGCAACATCCATAGAATATTCATATTCTGGAAAGAAATTAGTACATGGTCCTTTCTTCTTCTTTTTTTTCCCCTCTATTTGTTTTTTCTTTTTCCCCACTTCCATATGTAAGTCTTTTCCAGAAAGGAGAATATACAAAAAAGCACAAGTCCTAAAAAGACCTTTATCTTATGTAGACAGCTAATGTCATATGAATAGAAGTGCAGGGCTGGTGAAGATGAGAAAACATTTTCTTTTCATCTCATATCTACAGTAAATTGATTACAGTCCAAGCGCATCCCCAAAGAGTAAAGCAGCATTTGTCTGTTCTGTAAAACCAGCAAACA
Organism: Haemorhous mexicanus; assembly: GCF_027477595.1. Lineage (NCBI taxonomy): Eukaryota > Metazoa > Chordata > Aves > Passeriformes > Fringillidae > Haemorhous > Haemorhous mexicanus. The sequence goes on from NC_082341.1 coordinate 114,394,478, forward strand.
TCAGAACCAGGGTAAAGAATCCTGCAAGTGATGCATGGTATCCCAATCCATCTGGTACACAACAAGTGTCTTTCAAATTCCCCTATATGAGATTCACCAGAAGGAGAGGTTTTGTGTTTTCACTGTTTAAAACCCACTAAGGGGAAAAAAAGGGTTCCCCTTGCCAAATTCCACTCCACTTGAAGCATAAAAAAAGATAATGAAGTTAATTCAAATACAAATTCAAATACTGCCTAGTACAGTATGTCTGAAAAAGGAAAATATCTCAGAGGATATTATTCCACTTCATTTGTGTTGAGAAGTTAAATCATTTGTTCAGAGAATGAGGTTATCCATTGGTTTTGTCCATTTCTCATGTTTTCATCTCAGAATATCTTTTCAGACCAGAGAGGCTGTATAGGTCACTCCTGCACAGGCCACCTTCTTTTATAAATCGTTGACCTAATATCAGGTAACAGACAGTTAAGCACTAGGCTCTTTGGGGAATTTCCATTTAGTGCAGCCTCTTGTATAGTTATGTATTTTCAAAATATCCAATGGGTTACCTTGGCTTCAAATAGAATTTTCCTTTAATCTTCTTCATAGAAAATCTTTTCACTTAATATTCACATTGTCTCACATAACACTAATCTTTTCAAATTTCACTTTAAAATGGTACAAGGCCAGGTCAGATGGGGGTCTGAGCAAATTCTAATGGAAGTTGTCCCTCTCCATGATGGGGGGGGTTGGAAGTAGTTGAACTTTAAGGTCCCTTCCAATTCAAAGCATTCTATGATTCTGTGAATGCTCAGCATCTTTCAAATTGTTCTAAAGCCAAATGCCTAAGTTGTTTCTCTCAGGTGATGTAAGTGCTTCTGGTCCATAGAGTAATGGTGCCTAGCAGTGCACAGATCTGGTATTTCTGCACTTACAGAAGTAAAGTTTTTGTCAGCTTGTAGTTTCCTCAGCTCCTGTGAAGCACATTTTCTTTTATTCTCATTTGTAAGGAAATCTCAGCAGCGGTCAAGGTTTCTTTGTGCACAAGGATTCTTGCATATTCTTTGACTTCACAAATGCCACATTTCACCTGCCCTTCCTATTTCTTCTTTTTCATGTTGCAGACAATTCATCTTCTTGGCATTTATTATGAGTCAAAGTTGACCAAACCAATCTTCCAAGGTTAATTATTAATTTGATTCATCAATAATTCAAGCATTTTTTCCAGCTATGTGATGTCATCTTGTTAGTTAAGGACCTTAACTTTAGATTATCTCAAGTCATGCTCTCTACCTTATTTATCATTCTTACTGTCTAGTTTAAGAATATGATGAAAAGCTCTAGGGATTCTATGCTTCCTTATATTATATATATCAGGCTTTGGACTTGTTAATTTTTTCTTCAATGCTGCAAGAGTCTTCAGACTCTTACTTGCAATTACATTATCTGAATGCCATTTGACTTTGCAGCTTTCCACATAGTTTCCAACCAAGCTGAAACAAAAGTCAATGAAAAGGACAAACATCATTGTTGGCTTCTTGCTTTCTTCAGCAGCCAGCAGAGCATACATACACAGTCACTGCAGCTTCCGTCTGGTTTGAAGTTGACCTAGCTGTCCTCCCTTTTTACTCTTTAAAATGCCTTCTGTCTGCAAATTATTTTGCTCACCTGATTTGCTTTCCTGATTTGCATCTCAGCAGATTCTTTTTACCAAGTCAGTTCAACTATATTAATGTAGTCCTTTCTCTCATATTTCTTCTTCTCATGCATTATTCCACCAGAATTGACTAACAGTTTCTTTAACATCAGAATTTTCTTTAGTTGCAGTGATTATTCTCAGCTTAACCATTTTGTGCATTTTTTCAATTTTTCATTAGTCACAATATCATAGAATGGGTCAAGTTTGGAAGAATCACTGTGGTTCATCTGGTCCAATCTCTCTGCCCAAGCAGGATCACTCACGCACATGGCGCAGGATTGCATCCAGACAGCTCTAGAATGTCTCCAGTGAGGGAGACTCCACACCCTCCCTGGGCAATCTGTTTCAGTGCTTGGTCACTGCACTGTAAAAATGCTCTTCCTCACATTCAGGTGGAACATTCTGAGCATCAGTTTCTGCCTGAGCCTCCCTTACCTCTTGTCCTATTGCTTGAGACCAGCAAGAAGAACCTGCATCCATCATCTTGATAACCTCCCTTTACATATTTATACACAATAATGTGGTCCCTTTTCAGTTGTCTCTTCACAAGTCTCCCAACCCTTCCTCATAGGAGAGATGCTCCAGTCCCTTAACCATCTTTGTCTGTGTGATCCTTGAATATCAACCATCTCTCTCGGACCCCTCTTAAAGTATAGACACTTTACAGAAGAATTTAATTGTGTCAATATCCCAGTAGGTCTTCATAAGGATACTCCATAGTCCTTTCTTGTGATTATGTGACTGCTTCCACTTGCTCAAGGCTTTCCCTTGCCATAGTTCTCCCCTTCCCACACCTTATCTCTTTTGGCCTTGTCCCCATCCCCCTTTAAATCTAGTTTGAAATTCCATACTCCTGATCTCTTTAAACTGAGTTTTCTTTCTTTTTTACGAGTCTCATTCTAGGAATGCCGTTATTCCTTACAATGATGTCATCATACTTGCAGATTTTCCCAGAACTATTTCTTTCTGTATCTTAATCTTTTTAAAGTTTATCCAGCTATTTCTGTCCTTAGATCTTCTAAAACTTTTCTTTCCTGCATTTGATTTTGCTTCCCTGAATATTTCTTGTCCAATCTGTAATGAGATTTCTTCATCAACACAAATTAATGGACTGGAAAATGTCTAAATGGTACCATGAATGCCTTCCTCATAGACCCTTCTTTTCATCAAAATTGAATTGTGTTTCAACTACAACCAATTTTGGAATCTCAAAGTTGGGGTTTTTTCACTTAACCCTCTTTCCCACAGGGCTTTCATGAACAACAGCATTTTCTACTCTCCTGTTTTCAACAGCCAATGCCTTTACTAATAATAAAGTGCTCTCTCTTCCTTTTAGTGTGGCTAAATGGTAAATTCCATAAAACCTTCCAATGTCTTCTGGAGAAATCCACCTGCAGCCTGTAATCAAACTGTGCATCTCAAGGCAATTCTGAACTTTGCCCTCGACAATATGAGAGAAAGCAATGACTGAGTGGGGATGCAGTAATGTTACCAAGAATTACATTGGTTTTAGTATTTTTGTCAAGTAACAGAACATCTCTTTTTTAAAAGTAACAGCCCCTTTTGAGAATTTTCAACTACCTGCACTGACAAACATTCCTCTCTTCTGTTAAAATAAGATCCATAAGGGACAATTGAAATAATAATAAGCTACCATTTTGCAAGAATTTCTTTTGTAATATGATGATTTCACCATTAAAATAATTATGTTTTTTAAATGATTAGCCCTCACAGTCACTATTTAAAAGTAAACTGTGTCTATTGTTCTTGAATTTCTGATCAGTTTTGTCTCATGTAATGGGTGGGTTGCTATCAGATGTTTGGCAGACTACAATGCAAATTAAGTTTTTTAGTCTGTGGAAATATCCATTAACCATACACATTTCCAAACTTCAAATGCATGCTTGAAAATTACAGTTGATTAGATGCTTTGTTGTGAATCGCAGGACAAAAGCTGAAAATCCCGCTCTGCTTTTCATTTATTATATCAAACAGTGATGTTATTCCACCATTGTAGAGCATAAAAGGTGTGTTCATGTTTGAAGAACATAGTGTCCATAAGGTTTAATCTGCAGTCTTATGTTCAGAGGGTTTGTAAATCGATTCTTCACTCGATGCTGTAACTCTTGTCGATTGAAGATAAATGGCTGAATTCCAAGAGAATACCACACAAAGAAAACCATTAGCCCTGACAATTCATAAACAAAGTAAAGAATATTATTCACTCCTTGTTCTTGTAAAATAGTACCCACTTTTCAAACAATATAAAGGAAGCTTACTTAAATTGTTGAAATTATTTAGTCAAAATGAGTTTGTTGATGAACAAATGTACCAAAAGAAAAAAAGATTGATTTCTTTATAAGAAGTAAAATGAGGGGGAAGAGGCAGGAGAAAACTTTAACGTAGTCCCAACAGCAATGTTAATAGCTGTAGCTTTGTTTTCAGCCTTTTTTCTTTTATTATCTTCTTGCTGACCTATTTCTTCACTGAAAAAAAGAGTGTCTGAAACACATTGAATGCTTTTAGGTCAGAGGTTCCCAGCATCTGTGCACCATGGTGACACTCTCAGGAGATTTTCAACCAGCAAGAGTTTTCACAAATCTCTCATGAAAACTTTTGGATTACCGGAGTCTAGAAAGGTTTGGGCTTGGTGTGGGGTTTATTTTGCACTATATGCATTTGTCTTCAGCCTTTGTGAATTTGTGATTCCCTGGATCACTTGGCTGCCTAGTCCCAGAAATTAAAATATATTTTACTTTTCTTTCTGTGACATTAAAAATGCATTGCAATGAATAATATAGTAGGGCTGTGTATAAAACTAAAGCTTCTGCATTCCTTTTAAATGTTTGTTCTTTAACAGAGATTCTCTGAGGGAAACTTATTGAAATGATGAACAGTAATTTAATTTTTTATCATGAGCATTAGTGGAAAATAAAGGACAAAAGTACTTTGCAGGGCTGAAGAAATGGAAAAGATATTTATCATGGGAAAATACAGCATCCAGGCTGAATCTCCGGCAGTGCACATTCTTTTTCTGTTCAAAGAGTGGCAATAAGGAGATTAATATTTAGAGTCTAGAAACATTTTCTATTTATGCCATAAGCAGCAAGTACTAAAGTAACTTGCCATGAAAGTGTGCTTTAAAAAAGTATATAGTAAACAGATGAAAGCAAAGCTTTTGTGAGATATCATTCCTAAATTTTGAAAAGAAATTCAGTAACTATTCCGAAGGAATGATAAAAGTGAAAGCAGGTCAAATCATTAACCTGTACATATCAGTATTTCTGGTGCAAGCAACACCTGCACTTTTGGAAGACACTTAATGAAAACTGTTCCAGGATTTCTCCAGCTGTTCAAAGATTTGAAATATCATGCTACATCACTGCAATTTCATGGAGAAAATTTAAACACTGCTGAAAGACATAGTAACTGTTGAAATTAAGACATGTATAGAACTCTTCAGTTCAGGTACCATTTTTGATGTTCTTCTTCACTCATGCACAACCTTTTCTGATTTTAGTGTGAACCTCTGCATAACAAGGAATAGGTCTTTGCAAACTGCCAAATGGCAGGAAAAAAGATAAAAGCAGTGATGTTCTTCCCCCTTCCCAAAAGAAAATATCAGCTGATAAATCATAGTCTAAAACTACAGAATCAAAATATTATTTTATTTTCTCTACAGAAACCTCATGAATTGACATCCTTTATAAAAGCCAACATGTAGCTTGGTTTCAGTAGGTCAAAAGGATTTATTGAGGCACACATTGACATTCCATTTCTGCATGACATGGTGCTATCCAGCTTTACAATATTTTGCATAAAATGTAGATAAGCTTTTTCTTTAGGACAATCTCAGACCAAGCCCAAAGATACTTTAAGATTTTGCTGAGCTATGCAGAATATCCATCAATAATGTTGTATACAGTAAATTGTGAATAAAATACTGGGGGTTTTGGAGCACTCCTTTAAAAATGTCATCTGTAATCATGAATTGCTAGTGACATTTGTGCATCAGTTTCTCCCAGTTGTAGTAGCCACACATCTCTTTCTTTCTCTCTCTCTCTCTCTCTCTCTCTCTCTCTCTTTTTCTCTCATGCAACACACACATGGATAAGAGACATGGATAAGAGAAAAATAATTTTCCTGTTACAAATTAAAGTAATTTTTTGCCTGCCACTATATCTCAAAAACATTACTATCCTCTATCAATTTACCAAACTCAGAAAAAGAATATCTGTAATGATGAGAATTCCTATGTGATCTGTTCCCAAAATCTTAGTTAATCTATACCGAAAATGCCATTTTCAATCTGAATGTGCTTTTAAAAAGTGCTAATCCTTTTATTTTTGTCCTTCATATTACTCAAAGGACAATTATTGTTGAGGAAAAATGGTACAATGAAAATTGTATAATATTCAAAGGTACCAAGATTTAGAGCATGCCTTTTGCCACTCTTCTCACAGCAAATCATGTAGAGTAGCAAAGATGTAAAAATTTACAATGGTCTCACCAAACTTGCAGCATTCTGCACTTAGTTTACCAGGTCTGGAAATTCAAATCAGTATGCCTAAGTCAGTGATGGAAAATGCTTTGCTATCAATGCCACCTAGCCCATGCCACAATATGGGGATGTCTCTCAGCCACGTGCAAAGGAATGGGAGACTGCTAGGGCAGACCTAGTTATGCATAACTAGGAGAGAATGTAGCCTTGCAAACACCAAAGCTTTCTACATAGCACATCTCAGTTACATCACTGTGCACCTCTACATTTTTCGTGCAGCTTCCTGAAGTTTTGAAGGTCCTCAGCTTGAAATTATTATTAAAATCTTCATTTGAGAGGCAAGGGTTTACTACTGCTCTTTCTCAGAAGAAGGCTGTGCCAAAAAACGAGGGTTTGGTTTTAAACACATCTTTGTGTAATGCAATCTGATTTAACCACTGAGTCAAAGATTCATACAGAAAGATTTTAATCCTGAAACCACTGGTATGGCTGCCCTCAGTGGACATGTGTTCTGCTTGTGTATATATACGTGTAGTCGTGAGTTTTATGGGTACTAGACCAAATAGTCAAAAACATAGTGTATATGCTACTGATTATGTTACATACCATGAGACTAAGTAGAACAGCAGAAGTAGGAAATCTAGTGGAAAACTTATTTTTACACCACAGAACTGAAGAAGTCTCCTGGCAAGAAGAAGCCCAAGAGTTTTCTTTCTTAAGAAAAAATGTGAAATCAATTTGGAAAGTGAAAGTACAGGTCACAGGAAAAGCAGCTGCAGAGCAAATAGACAGAAGGAGTAGTTGCATAGAGAAATATCAGGTAGGCCTATTTTTTGAAAGCACTTGAAAACACTTTGGAAAATAACAACGGTCTCCAAGGACTCCGGATGGAGAAGTCTCCTATTTAGTAAGTTGCCCTGAAAGTTCTAAAATACAAGCAGCAACTTGAAATGCCACCTTTTCCCATCTCTAATCTCTCTAGTGACTGCCCAGCTAAGAACCTGGGGATCTCATAGCAAGCTATGAGACTGTTAAACTTTTTTGCACCTGAGAGAGTAAAACTTGTCACCTTGAACAGGATTTTCTTCATGGGAATCCATTACCCTGTGGATTGGAGTCAGGACTTTTCTGTTATTGCCACCCAAAATGCCAAACCCAAGTGTAACAATTTTGTAATGAAGACATGCAGTAGGAAAAGTACCTCCAGAAGGGTGAGGAGCACCAGCAGGTAGTGCTATTTTACAGGGTCACAACTTGTAAATTGCCTTGCCTGTGGCACTGTGACTTTGGGTAAGCACCCTGACTTACCTGACATTTCTTCTTTGTCTTCTCTAAATAGCAAACTAGCACACTTTGGTGCCAAAGAGTTTTTTAGATGTTCAATCACTGCATATACACAGTTTTGAGGATAATACTTTTTGTGGATACTAACATTGATGTTTTAATATTCCAAGAAGTGGTTTTATTTTTCTCCTTTAGTACATGCCAGTGACCACTCTGTATATAAGAGTTCTAAAGAGTTCACAGAGTCAACATTGAGCAGGACTCTTTTGTAGATAACCCAGTTTTGAAGGCAGTATGAAAAAGGACTATAGAGTTGAGAAAAGTAATGTGTGGAAGAGGTAGGTAATGAATAATTAGGAATTAAATGTAAAAAGAATAAGGCATCATCCCATTAAATGGTGAACTATGACCCACCACTGCAATGCACTGTGAAAATCAAAAGTAGGAGGGAATTTGAAGATAAATTGTATTAAAGAGAAGTAGGAATTTTAAAGAAGACAGTCATTTGCTTAGGCATAGCATAAACTGCTGACTGCCTCAAAATGAGATTATGCTGTCTGGAGAAAGCCTGCCTTACACTTATGTTCTTTCTTAAACTTTTTTTGCTCTGCCCCTGCCAAGTGGACATGTGATCCTATGCAAGGTGACCCTTGGCTCTCATCTAGTTGAGCAATTCTTATGTTCTCACAATGCAGGATTAGCTCCCACTGGGAATGAGAACCACAGCACTTTCTCTCTTTCCGCTTCATAGTGGAAGGAAGAAAAAATAATGGGAAAAAGGACGTGACTGCTTGTGACTGCAGGCCTCAAGCCAGCTCAGCAATGCTTCTGGGAAAGGAAAAATGGGATGTGAGGTGGATGAGAGACTGGTGCAGAAGAGGAAGTCTCTACAGACTGCATGCATGAGGAGGAAGTAGCACACAACTGGACCCATCATCTGGGTAACCTAACATCTAAGACTCCAAATTATGGTCTAGTCCTTTAATAACATCCTAATACCCTGCAGACAAAAAGCAATGCTCCTTGAATCCATTTAGTCACATGGAAAAGCAAGCCTGCAGTTCCTAGTGGATATAACAATCTCAGAGAAGTTAGCTAAAAGTGAAGTTAGCTTTAGAGAAAACGAGAAAAAAGGGTACCACTGTACCCTTTGTGTACTAGTAGGATTCACCCTGCTGTGTGAATCCTTACTAAGGCTGTCTCTAGAAATGTTCATGCTGACTACAAGTAGTCTTCTATCTCTGATTGCTAGGGTTATTTTCCTACATGATGAGAAGAGCATACTGAAGGAAATCACAATAGAGGTTCTTGTTCTATGAATATTTTTTTGAGCATTGGCCTGATGTCTCCAGTGTTTCACAAGCACTAAAGCTACTAAAAATTTTTACTAGAACAGAGAACTTTACTGCAGAAGGAAGACTTTTTTTTCCCATATGAAATCTATACTGAATGAAAAAATTTATAAGTCTAGGAACATCTGGATAAAAAAATACCTGAATCTATTTCTCAGTTGTTCTATACAATTGTTTCTCCGACTTCCCCAAATGATGTTTTGATGCTGCTTTTTTTTTTTTTTTTTTTTTTTTTCACAGATCATGCTATGCTTCAACACAGGTACAAAAATTTACCTATCGCTTTATACCTCTTAATCTCTCTGGCTCTTTTCTCTGATTTGCATAAAAGGGGGGAGAGTAACATGGTTAAACTGTTCAGCAGGTCACTGTTTAGCAGTAAAGTGACTGAATTCAAATTCTGGAATAAGTTCCAGATGGCTGCTTCCTTTAAGTTCGGCGAAGGAGGGCTGAGGCGGCGGCAGGCGCATCATCCCTTTGCTGGGAGCGATCAGCAGCGCTGATCAACAGCTCCATCTCCTGCCCGACGGGCAGCACGGCACCGAGGCGAGCCGCAGGAGCCACTGTCTTCACTGCCTCCTTCTGCTTAGGCAGAAAACATATGCTGAAATTTGGATTTTAAGTATTCTTCTCAGCTGTTTCTGACCTTAACTTCTCACTCTTTTGCTGGCAGCAAATTAAATGGTGCAGAAACCTAAAGTACCTAGATAAACCCCCAAAACTGCTTTTAAAATGTTGTTGTTATTATTATACATTTAAGCCTCTCCAAAGTAAAGAAATAAGGTGCAAATAATGCCACCCTTATGTCTATATATATATATATCTATATTTATATATATTTATATATACACGCACACATATGTAGTTGAATTTCTAACAAGGCTTTAAAAATATGCTGCAGACAGAGACAGAGAAGGATGAAAATAAATATTTTTTTTTATTTCAAAGTCTTCCTTAAATTGTGTAAAATCAATACAGCACAAGAAAAACATATACTGAAGGATCATAGCTAAACTTTAGTGCTAAGCACCTCACTGTGTTCTCTGGAGTAGGAAAGTTCAAAGAACACCATGGCCTGGTAACCACCAAGCAGAACCTCCCGCTGGCAATGTTGTTTATAGCTGCGAATTGAAAATCAGTCATAAAACTGTTTCATATGCATTTCTCTAGTAGAGGCATTAGTGTGCATTGAATGACTTATGCCTTTTGAAATCTGTCACCTACTGCATTCAGCTCTCACCATAAATTCCCTAGAATAAAGTGGATAATGGAATTGTTTCTCGTCTCTCCCCTTACATTAACTGAAGCATTTCTTACATTCATTGCCACTTTCTGTTTTCTGGCTTTCAATAGCAACATTAATAGAAGTGGAGGTGTATTATCTTATCAGGACTTTATATTTTCAAATATCCAGGATGCTCTCACATCATCTGCTTCCCACATAAAAGCTGACTGGGAAAAGAGAGGCTTTTCTCCCCACAATCAATATCTGAACAAGTGCTATCCAGCAAAAACATCTATAGTCTAGACATTAAAGCAAACCTTTCAGCAGCACATCCTGATTTCTGCTATGTAGCATGACCGTGGCAGTTTATTAAAGCTTCTCTTTCAGTCTCTAACTTAATGCTTTGTACCATGCATCCCAGACCTTGGAGGCTTTCTTCCCTGTAAGAAAAGAAATAAGGCAAAGCATCAAACAAGTGACAGGTCTGGTTTGAGATTGAAAAATGTGACTCAAAACTTCTAATTATCATCTAACAAGACCTGTAATCAGGCACGGCAATGAAGAACCCACAAATCCACTGAAACAAGGGACGAGCAGCAACCAGCCCCAGCAAGACAAGACAAACTGAAAGACAGCCTTACAAGTTTTCTTAAAGACTTTTGCTTTTAGGGAAAAGCACAGTGTATGAAAGTCCAGAAACAAAAGCAAATACCATCTTCCCCATGTGAAGCCAAACAAAGCCCTTCCCATCAGTGTGGCCTCTTTCTACAGGTATCCAGAGGTTTTGTTTTCCAGCTGAATATGCCTCATTTATCTGTAATGTCTTCACACACACCTGTACCTGCCTCCTTCACCTAAGCTGAAAAAGGAGGTGGGGGTCTTAACACCCAAACTTGTCACAGCTTTCAGAGACATAAGAAAGAGGTGAACAGGGAACTTCCCAGCTTGAAATTACTGCTTGATGGAGTGAAAGGTCTCCTAGTATATTTTTGGACATTTTCTGATTGTTTGCAGGCTGTGTTCTGTTTTGCTGCATATACAAATTATACTACGATTTCCAGTCATTCCCAGGATTTTTAACAAAACAAGGGATAGCAGATTATGGCCCTTCATCATTATATTTAATGTCATTTTGGTGAATGGCAATGACATGCAAGTGAACTATTTAGTATTTTCTCTGCAAGGACAGAGGAGCTAAAGATGGTGATTACAAATCACTCTGGGGCATGCCTGCAAACTCCAAGTAATCCATTGAAGGGAGATAATGCTAACATATAATGGGAGCAAGGAGATCAGTATTCCCTTTTCACTGTAATACTAGGAAACATCAATATGCATTGCTCTACTAATACAATGTGTGTTGTTTAGCAAAGTCAGAACAAGGCAAAAAAAGAACAAGATTAGAAACCCAGGAAAGCATGTCCTGTGCACCGATTGGCTGGAAAACACTTCTGTGCTGCAGCCGAGCAGCTAAAGCCCAGAGACTTGTTTCTTTACTACCAAACCAGAATGTCAAAATCAGAGTTTCTCTCTATTGCCTCAGAGCTAATTCTTACCACAAATCGTGGCTTTGTTAGCATGTACAGTAGTCTTTGCTTCCTGGAATTTCACAGGCTGTGTTTCCTAGTAATTAAAGTCTAGGATGCTGCTAAAGCCTGCTAAAGACCTATCTCCTAAGAAAACTTTTCTCACTTCTAGTTCTCTATTCTCTAAAACAAAATACTGCAGCACAAAATTCCTGGAGGCATCGTGCAGCAGGGCAAACATCGTCACCCTTGGGCTGACGTGAGCTTGTAGGAGCTTTGGCTGAAAAGCAGGCAGCAGCTCTTTTGAGACTGCATCCACAGTTTTGGCTCTGTAGCCTAGCAAAGCTGTGCAAAAAAAAAAAAAAAAAAAAAAAAATCTAATGCAAACATTTATTTTTTTTCTCCTGTCCTGCAGGCCTTAACCAGTTATTATCTTTGTTAATACCTTCAAATCCTGTTTACAGTCTGCTATGTGTTATATGCATTTTCTGTGTCCCCACACTGTTTTTCCACTCACACTTTTATTGCCCTTCTTATGCTATAATTTCCAGTCTCTTTGATCTGAATACCTGAAGAATAATGTTCAATTCTTCTTTCACAGAGGAGAAAACCATGTAAATATAGCTCTATGAATCATGTGGGAAAATAAGTTTTTATTTGTTTAAGTTCAGCGTTTAACAGGAGTCAAGTAGTGCAGAGTTAGGGGAGATTGACATCTTGAAATGTGGATTGAGTCTATAAAACCATTAAAATTTATTTTCCATTGGAGAATTGTGAGGTTAAGTCATTAACTTTGTGAATTTGCAAAGGTTTCCCAGAAGCTTACTCAAATTTAGTGTTTGTATCATGTTAAATCTATTCTCCTTATTACCCTAATAGCATAAATGACCAGTCATGCAATGGAGAGTGACAAGATTTTCCTAACAGGGCCTCTGAAAATCCAGGGTCACTTTGAAACTAAGTAACCTACAGAAACAACTGTATTAAAACAATATGAGTTTTGTGAAGCTGGTATTCTCTTAGGGACTATTCCGGTTATTTGGGTTAATGCATAAACAGTCAGCCAATCCAAAGCAACCCTTGAGTGGTTAACACAGAGAAGTTTGTCTTTTTGTGGCATGTGTGTTCTTTTGGTTTTGTTTTGTTTAACAAGGGCAATAACAATGAACATAACAAGCACTCTAAAGGACAGTGATGATGAATGCAGAAACTCCAGATTTCCTATTATCATTTTAAATATTTAAGGATATAACAAGTCTTTAGCATATTGATTTACTTTTATTACCTTCTTTGGCGGATACCTGAGCACTATACTCCCTTCCCATGAAAATTTAAAAACAGCCCACTAGTTGTTCTGTATTCCACCACCCAAGAAATGTTGTGTATCAGCAGGGACTCTCTCAGCTGCCCTCCAGCACAGCAACAACAAAACACAGGAAAATTCTGGTGCATAATTAGGCCTTTCTAGCCATGTTTGGAAGGTACAAGAACTGTTCTAAACTGTAAAGGTTATATAGTTCTTCATACTGGAGGTCTGAGGGATACAAAAGGAGTCTCCACACTCCATCAATGCATTTCTGAGCTGAAATACTTACTTTAGAACTTGTAGCAGAGACCTTTTTGTTGTAGAACAAGGGAAAGTGAGAATAATTTTAAAAATACTTCATCTCATTTATGTCTTAGAAATCTTGCCTTAAATCAAGGTCCTGAGAAATGAAAAGATTTTCTCCAGAGTCTTGTGAGGAAAATAGGAGGTTTTTTTCCCCCATCTACAGAACTTATCTCGAGGACTTGAAACCATACCTAGCCCAGTTACAAATTTCTGTGAAAACAGGGCTGTAGGTCAATTGTTTGTCTGGAGATCCCACTGATAAAAAGGCAGCAGGCAAAAAAAAGCTCTCAAAAATGTACTTTTTTAAGCCTAAAAAGTCAGTTCTTAATCTTTGAAAGACCCAATATGTAACTTTTACATTGCAATATGTTCTAAGGTGTGTTCAGACAGCAAAATGCTCATCTGAAATTGTCTCAAGGTATGTGCATCTAAAACCACTCAGGTTGCTAGGGTATTTCAATTACATTTATTTTGAAGTAATTATTTCTTTTCTACAGCAATGCAGAGTGCATAATTGTAGTCCTGCATCCAGCTGTGGCTTAATTGCAGCAATATTTGCTGGTAGCAAAAAGGGAAATTATTGATGGAGTAAAAGGTATTTGCTATGTTGTACTCCCTCAGCATTTTTCTCAGCAAGGTAGAATTAATGGGGGAATGGGTGACCTCTAAATGTGCCTGAACTCCACTGCATTCTGAAAGGATCATTGTCCAGAAGGCTGTTTAAGATAATTTCCTTAAAAGGCCATTGGCAAGTGCCTAAAACCTCTATTGATCCTGTTCCAGCAGGAAATATCTTAACTTCCCCAGTCTGAGCAACTAAAGATTTGAGAACTTCTTAGCTGCACATGTGGCCCAAACTGCTTAGAAGTGAGAAAAGCTGAGAAAATGCTTCCTGTTAAATATAGGGAAAGGAAAATCTTGATGATTACAGATATTCAGCAAAATGCTTGGCAGAATGAAAACCTGCCTTTAAATGGATGGTGGTTGAGAGCACTTAGCCAGTGCTAGTCAGGAACATCATATGAGTTCGCTTATTGCATAGGTTTTTGATAAGAAAAGAAAAAAAAACCAGAAAATTACTGAGACTATTAAAAGATTATCCAGCAGCAGAAGATGAGACGGATTCCCAAGCACAAAGGAAAGAGGAAATGAGTTATTTAGAAAAGAGGTATTTATACCTGCTGTGGATCTGTCCATAAGGATTATTTAGACTAGGAAAGCAGTGAATCCCAGGGTACAGAGAGGAAATATTTTTCTAAAGACATTTCTTATACTTTGGGCATGTCTGACTGATACACAATGGTGAACATATTTGGGAATGTAACTGCAATGTTAGAAACTGAAGTCCAAGATTTTTGCTTTGCTGACATTTTCAACAGTCCCATTTAGCTCATATGTGACTATGGGTGTTACCTTTCTGGTAGAAAGTCTTTCAAATTTTGATGCTTCCACCAGTCTCTTAGCTGCTGCCTGAGCCTATTTTGTGTGTGGAGCACGATTCTGTGGTCAAACTGTTGACCCAAAATGGGAAAAAAACTTTGTGACATGAGCAGATGTACATCTCTCTGTGTCCATCATACCCAGCTGTGCCATGATGAAGGCACCCTCAACAGTAAATGGCCTCTCACCACAGGATAAGAAGCATCACTTGCAACACCAACACATCAGAGGCAACTGCATCAGATCCCATTCAGCTATCCAGGATCCTGTAAAGTATCTATCAGAAGAGTTGGTTTCTTCACTCTACACTTATTCTTTATCTCAAAAACTGTACAGCTGGGATAATTTTAAAAGGCACTTTACCCACTCTAGCATATCCCCCAGGCTTGTGGTTCAGGCACAAGCAGGAGCCAGTTCAGATTACACAGACTGGATATGTGAAAAGATTTTTCCATCTCTTAAGTGGCTTCCACACTGACTAGTGGGTATAACCAGGTGAAAGTGATCTTCATTGGTGTGTTCTATGAGAAAGGCATATATGACTTAGCAACCTAACTCCAGGAACGATGAAGAGCCAATATCTTGTTTGAAGAGCATATTTTGTTTGTTAGGTCATTTCACTTCTCTGTTTTGAACTGTTCTGTTTCTTTCCTGATCCAAAACAAACCTCACTAGGAATGACTATCTCTAAAGACTGTGCAAGCACAAACTGGATTGTAAGAGTTCATCTCAAAGCTCAGAATTATCCTGAGCTGTCTTTTTAGCTGTGCAGTCATAACCTTAGTGATTAGTCTGATTGGGCTGCAGGGGCCTCTGCTCAGCAACAAACTGCCTACAAACAAGGTATTGAAACCCATAAGCCATTTACTAACTCAATGATCATCCAAAGCATGCTGTTCTCACTAACCAGCAGTGCTATAAAACATAGTATCTCAGAAATATTGAAGAGTTCGAGGTTGGCGGCCAGAGTGATGTTAGTGTTGATGGATCATGAAAAATCAGATCTTACAACCACATTATTTCAGTGACAATGACGTCTCTCATCTATATTATGTGCTTTCAGACTAAAATACAGCCTTTGGACCAGACATGGTTTCCTGTAATGACTTCAGACATAAATGTTAGTAGATTATCTCATTTGGAGCTAACAAGAGACAGAGCCTACAGACTCCTTGCTTCCTTGTAGGACTAATGACTATTATTCATAAACATTTCCATTTTCTTTTCAGTAAGGACAGAACATTTTTTTTCTCTAATGACATGAGTTACAAGCCTCTGAAAAACTGACTCACAGTCAGGATTCCTGATGCAAAAAATAGTCAGAGGTTTTTGGCCGTTTTTAAACTTAGCTTAAAGCTTTGGCAGAAGCAAGATGTGCAACAAAACAAAATATGCAATAAATAATTATGAAATAAGCAGAAAAAACAGAGGCTTGTGGTAGCAAGAAACATTGTTACTAAAAATAAAAATATTACTGCAATATTTATAATTTAAAAGCAGAATTCTGAACCTAAAACTACTTCAAATTTAAATAGATTAATTTTTTAATCTTCAGATAGGCTCCTATTACTTTGGTTTCATGTGAAAAGCAGCAGGTCTTCTAGTTGTAGCTTAAGTACAGCCAGAAAATTCTCAAAACCTTGGCTTTTGGCCAAAAGTATCAAAAATTCTCTGCAAGCATATCCTCTGCTAAGAGACTTGCCTAAAATATACTAAATATATACTAAAATATACAGTAATAGTTGATGTATCCATTATTTATATAAGGTAAAGCAAATTCAACTGCTGGGAATACACCTAGGAAGTTGGAGAGTTAGTTCAAGGTCCTGCTTCAGGGAACAATTAATTATTTATACAAAGTGGAAACAGGTTTGAAAGAGGCTGAAATAATCTGTTTCCATAATGCCTGATAAACTGATAAGGCTATCCCTTGGGAAACGGAACATTATTTCAGAATGCAAGCATGTTAACTGTTTGGGACTTCTTCTTGAATCCCAATACCACACACAAAATCTCATGAAAAATACTTTTTTAAGACTTCAGTTTTATCTATTCCAAACCTAATCATTTATTTGGCTGGAACTGCAGACCCAACATCAAAAATAAACCAAGCAAGCATGCAAGTGCTTCCAACTGGCTCCTAACGGTGATTCATTAACAAGTGGCTTGCAATCCTGGCATGGCTTATATCACTAGGAGCTACAGATGCATTTTTAAAGGTGTTTAGGCACCTAAAGATGCAGATAAGAAGCTGGCAAAGTTTTGAGCATTAGGCACCTCTTTGCATCTTTAGGTGCCTAAGTACCCTGTAAAGCTTGGCCCTGAGAGCCATGCTGCAGGCTCAATCAGCAACAGGCCCTCTCAATGGCTTTTCTACTGATTTCATTTATCATCTATTTATCATCTTTTCCAGTTACCCTGATTCACCTATTTGAAATAAATAATGCATTTTGCATGCATTAAGTGTATGACTAGGAGGAAAAAATTTGTTCACTTCCTATACTGCTTTTAAATTAGTGGCCATTGAGCCACCTGCATCCTCTGGAGACCAGAAACACCAGTTGTTTCTCATGTACAGTGATTCACATTCATTTCTACTTGTCTCATAATCCTGGGTTATACTTCTTGGAACAATTCAAATGATAAGCAACTTCTGAGATATCTTTTCTTGAATAATAAAGCCCAGCAAACCACCAATTTTCTTCTTATCTCATGCAACATTTACAAATGCACAGCCCTTCCTACATTAAGAAAGACAGGTACCAACAATCATCACAGATATTAAACATAGAACACAGATATTAAACATAGAACATAGAACTTTCTATTCTCTTAGAATAGAAAGTTATCTTTTTGGGGGCTTTTTTTTGCCTTTTATATTTGACACCTAAAGAAGCTAACCTTGTAAGAAAATGATCTTTAGATAGACATTAGTGTCTTAAAAAGTCTGACACATTTTACAACTCATACTCAGGATGATGTGTACTTGGTATTTGCTCTCTCCTCTCCTTTCCAGCTTTGCTCTTACACCGTGGCAACCAGCACAGTACTGGTCATGCTTGATGAAGACCCAGAAGCTCAAGCTTTTTTTATACGACAGTTACATGGATATTTTTAACTTTGTTTCTTTCCACTGCCCTCTTCCTTTTTACCAGCAGCAGTTCTTTTGCCTCCTCTCAGTGTATTGGGTAACAAAGAAAGGACAGCCATATCAATGCTAATAAAACAACAAATTGCATTTTACTGAACTGGTCTGTTTCACAGAGGATCTCTTAATAAAATGAACCATGTTATGACTGATCAAACATTAACATCTCTCTCTGCAGTTAAACATCACTTTCAGTGCATGTCACTTCACTTTCCCATAAGGTTACTGGCTTTCAGCACTGATCATGATTGATGTATTGTTTATATGCAGCATTTAACCCATGCCTTGCCTGTTTCTGGTAAACAAAACCCACTTCTGTTCCAAATGGTAAAACTAGTATCAGTGTTTTACCACACCAGCGCTCCTTTCACAGACTTACTGCTACATATAAAAACCTTGCTTTCTTTCCTCTCTGGACTGCCTAAAATTTAATCATTTCAAAGGCAAAATTCAATGGAATTAATAGAAATTTGAGGCTGTCACAGACGGTGGTTTAGATTAATAGTCCATTTAAACTTTTAAATGTCTTCGAGCACTTGAGGCACATATGCTTTTTCTTTGACATTCTTTCAGCTGTTCTATTTGCCACATACAGCTGAAGAATTCCTTAAATCCTTCATTAATTTTCAACTTTCACATGTTGTCACTATCCCTTAGATTTAATTTCTTTTCTAGAAGGACTCTTGGCTTAGAGGCGGAATCACCTACCATTTGTAAAGGGGTGACACATAAAAGTGTCTTTCTTTATAAAAAATAATGGTTTTCAGTGGGATCATGCCCCAAGGGTGATTTTACACTAAACACTGAAAGCTAATTCTTTTTCTATGCCAGGTGATTGCCATGAGCAACCAGTTGTGGCAGACTCATCAGCTAATCTAGGTGCTGAAATGGTAGGTGATGCTGGATTTCACATCAGGTGTCCAGTGGCTTAGCTCCATACAAAGAACCTGACTCCTGTTCTGGAAGGTTAAACCCGTGTTTGCAGGTAGTGCAACAAGACCTACCTACTACCTAGGTAGCACAATAGAACACAGTTATGCTGTGCATGGCTGTGGAGGCAATGACAGCCAACCATATCATAACACTTGAAAAGTTATGCTAGAGGATAAAGCTCTCACTTACTTATGAAAACCACAACATTTTTCACAAAAGGGACTCAGAGAGACCCATCCTGGAATACTCAATTACCTTGTCATCAGGATCTTTCTTCTACAAGGAAAAATTCAGTCCAAAAGGGACAGAGAATGGAAGAGAATCTGAATAATTTATATACTAAAAAATAAACCAGTGGACTAATCAATCAAATGCGTGTTTTTTCCTCTCTTCTTCTTTGATGTTTAGTTTCATGAGTAATGAGTCATCTTAACTTAGATAAACTTCAAGATGGAATTTAATGACATAAATCCAAAGACAGAAGTCTCCAGACTATTCTTGAAGCAGTATCAGATGAGCTCTGTTGGAAGTCATCACCCCAGCTGTCTAAATAAGTTTTTTCTTAGAAATTATCAGGCTGATGACTGAGGAAATAGATATAATTCCTATCCTAATTTTTGCTGCATTAACCCAACATCAGAGGTATCTTTACACAGAAAGGTGAGATTTTTCTGTATATTGCTCGTGGCTGATGTTGTTTGTCTCACAAGTGACTTTGAAAGAATAGTCAGATGATAACCTCATCTCTACTTTGATTTTTCAGCTGAGCTTTGTAGTTCCCTGTGCAGTGCATTTTTTTTTTTTTCCCCTCATGCATCATATATAGAGGAAACTTCTCTGTGAATTTTAGGATGACTCTGGCTTTCCACTAAGCTGTGTTGTACCTAAAAACTATGCATAACATATTTGACCTTCCTTTGTTCAATGGTAAATGACTACAGAGGATGTCTTGATTTATCTTCTTTAAACATTCATTATTGGACATAATTGCCATATCTCTTATTTTCATTCCCTTGAGCAGCCCATTTTAATCTCATACCATATGGAAGTGATTGCAAGCCATCAACAGCGAAGGAAAACCTGAGGTAGATTTGCATCGAGATAAAATGCATCTGCTCTAAAATTACTGGAGTAATTTCACTGAAGAACGACATAATTCTGGATTATGCCAATAGCATCAGTGTGTTTGACTGGGCAAGAAGACATTTGCAGTCTACTCTATGTAAAGATATTGATCAGATAAAGTTAATGACCACACTTGGTGATGGCTAGCCTAACATGATCCTTCATTTTGTGTACTGAAATTTGACAGAACAAAATATGTCTTTATCAGGCTGCAAACTCTCTTTTATGTTCCACAATGTCATCATGTTTTATATTTTGGACTCATATATTATTTCTTTAAGGTGTTTAAAGTACCTGCTTTCTTGAGGTCCAAGGCTTAATATGTCATTAAATTATAATCACAGAGTCCTGGTTTTGTCCAGGATAGAGTTCTGGGACTGGAACTCTGAAACTCTGGATAGAACTGGGAAAAGGACTATTGTGGTTTAATCCTAGCCAGCAGCTAAGTACCACACAACCTCCTAACTCTGCAGGTGGGATGAGAAGTGAAAAAAGGTAAAACTTACAGGTTGAGATAATCACAGTTTAAAATAATAATAGTAGTAATAGTAGTAGTAATAATAATAATAACAACAACAACAATACCCAAGACAAAAAAGTGATGCACAGTAAAACTGCTCACCAGCAGTGTACCAATTCCCAACCCATCCCTCAGCCAATTCCTACCAGTTTACATAGAGTATGTGCTCTATGCTATGGAATATCCCTTTGGCCAGTTCAGGTCAGCTGTCCTGGCTGTGCTCCTCCACAGTCTCTCGAGCACCTGTTCACAGGCAGTGCAAGGAAAACTGAAAAGTCCTTGACTTAGGGTAAGCACTACTTCGACAACAACCAAAACTCTCAGTGTTTTATTTACAGTGTTCTCATACTCAATCTAAAACAGAGCTTTACCAGCTACTAAGAAGATTAAGTCTATTCCAGCTCAAACTAAGACACACAGTAACGCTCTTAGTGCTGCATTCTGAGGCTAGCCGTTCTACCTTACCAGTCTTCATTCCCATGGTACAATGTGTATTCTGGAGAAAAGGATTGACTGGAGCAAGCAGTGTGAAGAAAGAAATGGCAGTAATCTCTTATTACCTTTAAGTGCCCTATGTACACAGAACTAGAGGGAAAATAGAAGAGTGCCTTGACAGAAATTCTGGCTGACTTTTGACTCACAGGATCTATGAGGTCAAAGTTGAACAGTCCACCAAACACAGTTTTCAGAAATCTGTTGAACTGCTTCTACTGTGGCTGTCCTTGTGCTTTACTTTCCTCACTTCGCTGTTACCCAAGAAGCTTGGGCTGAGAAGAGTCTAGACAGGACTCTGGGAAGCAAAGGCCTCAGAGAGTGGTTTCAGAACTCAATAGCCAAGTTTTGTGGCTAGCAGTGAATGCCAAAGAGCATAGGTAAACAGTGAAATTGAAGAGATCTAGGAGCCAAGCCTGAACCTAAACCTCTCATTATCTGCTTCACCTACAACTCAGTTCCCTGACCCCACTGCAACATTCTCCAGATAGCATTCCTCAAGACTGATTTATTTCTGTAGGGACTGCTCCTTGAAATTTGTGACTGCTGGTACTTCTTGGCCTTGGGACCAAAAGCCATAAGAAAAGAAAGTGACTAAGAGCTGAGTGGACTCAGAAAGACAATCCAGTCCACAGTGACTTAATAGCTATAACAACATCCTTGTATCAAGAACTGGCACCACTAAATTAAAAAAAAAAAAAATATATAAAAAAGAAAAAAAGCAACAAAATAAAAAATCACAAGGCTGGTCCACAATATAGCTGATCCCCAATAATCTCATTATGCCATCGAACCAAATTAGTTAGTAAGTTTTCTGAATGCTTGATTGCTTCATTCAATTCCTTTTAGCAGTTTCTTGGCAGTCTTGGAAGTTATCATAAGTGCTGATTTTATGGAGTCTGGGGAACAAAGACATTTTCGTGTATTGCAAATATTTTAATTTACTGTGAAGTAGCTGAAATCCAGCAGTTCTATAAAATATTGACCTTGTTTACTTCTGGAAAGCTGTGTCAGGAATTCTTGAGCTAGGTAACAAGGCAATTAGTATGTCAGATAATCCTTTAATTAGATTAGAGGGTGCAGCTACTACATGTCAAACACCTATTGGTAAGTGTAGAAGTCTGTCTTGGGGTTTCCTAAGTATGTAAGGTCTATTTATTTGTCACATAGTTGATTTAAAACTACTTCTAAAGTACTATACTATTCAAGAGAATAGTTATGTTAATCTGACATGAAAAACCTTGAAATATTTCTGGTTTTTGTGTGAGCCAGGGACATAGTTCAGATCTATGAGATCTTCAGATCTAGGAGACCCATCTCCTGTCACCCTGTATGGCAACATGATGGAAAGAGGTAAGCATCAGCTCACTGCTAGGCAGCACAGGACAGGCTATATCTTGAAACCTCAAAGTTTATAAGCCTAATACCAGAAAAGCAGCCACTTGTGCAACATCAGGTCCCTGGCTAGGAAGCAGCTTTGATCCAAGTTATTTTATTGACAATTATACGGTCATTGCTCAGTGAAGTACTTTCCAGATTTTTTCATCTGACTCCCTGCCCTCTGAAGTCTGACGGCAATTATTGAAGCTACATCCCTTCTTCCAGCACAAAACCCAAACCAGTAGTCTGCAAATAATTCTGGCTAGAACATTTTCCTCCTAAAAAGGGTCTTCATAACACAGAAAGGTCTCTTTTCCTTTTCTAGCAAACTCTAGATATCTGAGCAATTCAGCTCAATGTCGATTGAATTACACCAAATTCTACTTCAGATTAATTTTTTGTCAATGAGATCTTTTAGTGGCATATATGTGTAACATGCCGAATGCTGGATCATGACTCTGGAACATGGAGAACATTAGTATTTATAAAGGCTCTCAAACCCCCTTCCACTTTGCCTTATTTATAAATTAAGTACCAGTAATAAATAAAGTTCCCAGTACTTGATAGCTGTGTCTTTATTCTGCAATTGAATAATCAGACCTGTGATAATTTTTATCATAAAAAAGCTGATGAGAAAAGGTTGTTTTTTTACCAAATCACTTAGGATTAACCTGATCTCTGCTAATGTTATTCAGTGAAAAGTTTATAGTAACACTGTATTCAAAATCTTTACTGTTCAAATGAGCATTTTGAGAGTATAAGCTGTGTTGTTGTTTTTAAGGGCTTAGTAGCTGAAAAAACACTCCCTACATCTACATGAAAATTGCATCCAGTAATGAACTTGTCCATAAAAAGTGCAGAGGACAGTTTTGTCTCATGGACATGCTGCTGCTCTTTTTCTTTTAATACAAGAGAGGGCTTAGAGCAGGATATATCCCCAGCAGGATAACAAAACCACAGAGTGAACCACTCACCTTCATATGTTCTAACAGTTTGTATGAAGTAATGAACATGACTACAGAGCTTTTCACTGCCTCAGGCCCTGTACTAGAAACTCAGAATACATGGAAGCTAGATGTCAGAAAGGAAACGGTACTTGATTTTGAAATAAGAATGAATTTTCTAACCATTTTGTAACCACCACATCTATGAATTTCTTACATGGTACAAAGAATATTGAAAAACATGGCCTTCTGTGGGCAGAATGGTAATAGAATCTGACAGCACAAATCATAAAACAAAGCTTTATTGAGGCAGTAGGAGCGATGAGCATACAGCTCACCCAACTGCTGATAGCAGATACAGGATCATGGCTGATGCTATTTTTCTGGTGGACTGCCAGGAACACTTGGGGTCTCAGGCACATGGCAGCAACAGCCAATCCTGCAAATGCCTTTTGAATGCAGTGAAGAGTCATGCCACTCCTTGGCTACACCAAAGATGATTTGGGAGAACTATACTTTACCTGAATAATGTGTGCGGCATTCTGTCTGCACTACTGATTCTGGTCTAAGGCAGGGCGTCAGGATGCTGTGTGTCAACTTCTCTTCAGGAATAGACATTTATATATTACATATTTAATACTCACATGTAAAATTTCACAGAAAATATCAAAAGCTTGTATACTGAACTTAGGTTCAGCATATGTAGCTAGAAATCTCTCTATTGCTGTTTTTATGTGGAGAGAGTACTGTGTCTTTCTTAGAGAGAAAAAAAAGTGACAACTGTCAGCAATTGTCTTTCAATGCTCAAGCATCAGCCTACCTCTAAGGCTTGAAAATACATTTTAAAACTTCTAAACTATGAACATAAATTTAAAAATTGCACAAGCATACCTTTTCAACTGGCTAGATGGAAAACTTGGATATTTGCCTCAGTGATATTTATGTTTTACTCACCATGCATGGTGATAATGTTACCAAAAATAATTGTCATATTAGCTATTTTCCCTTCTCTCTCTATTATAAATATGGCTAGTAGAAAAATAATTTTTCTTTTTTTTTTCTTTTATTCTCTTTACTTCTATCAGCTTCCTAAAATGATAAATAAACTGTTTCTACAAAGGAGTGACAGCCTTGTTCTGTATTCTGCATCCTTCTTTATATGAGGCAAATCTGTTGATCTGTTGTCATTTAGAAGAGCAAAATTTAAGACAATCATCTAAAAACCTCTCTTCATTCTTCCAGCCCATCTATAATTACTGCCAATTGTATAATTTCAGAAATTGATGGAGCATTTTAAGAAAGGGAAGCAG
This sequence comes from Haemorhous mexicanus, assembly GCF_027477595.1. NCBI lineage: Eukaryota > Metazoa > Chordata > Aves > Passeriformes > Fringillidae > Haemorhous > Haemorhous mexicanus. Next base: position 114,418,945 of record NC_082341.1, read on the forward strand.
AAATAGAAAACATCTTCACTGAAGCTCTTGGAACAGAGGCTATCTTTGCCTAAAGGGCATATGAGGAAGTGCAACCCTGAGAGCCTGCAGCATGGTCTATTACTTAGATGACACACTATCATTTACTGAATTAGTCATATCATCATTATTCTCTATGGTGAGCAGATATGTTTTATTACTTGAGCATGGAGATAAAAAATATATAATTTTTTGCTGAAGACCTGAACAGTCTAGGGTTAAGATCTTAAGACTAACTTCATTATATTAAAAGATTCAGTACATGTGGGTGTTCAAGAACAAGTCTAAGATTTACAGAATGACTCCAAATAAACTCCAAACCAAGACTCCAAATAAAAATTTATGTCACAACATAAATCCCTGCAATGAAGGTAAATCGACCCCTAATTTTAGTTTGCCCACTTCTACCAGCTTTTGCAACTCCTATAGCTTCACCAAGCTGCCCTTGATCCTTACTTGAGGAAATTTAGATCATCAGGCTCTCTGTATTTCTTATAAGTATTTCACTAAACCAGCTACCAGGGAACTGTTGTTGGTGTCTCTAGGAAGCTGGTTTCTATTCCTTGGACTTCAGCTTTAAGACCCAGGCAGTGACACACTAAAGAGAAACACCTGCAGCTGCTAACCCTATGAGAGCTGGGAACAGGCGTTGACAGATCAGCTGAAGAGCATTGACTACAGAAGTAACAGGATCATTCTCACCAATTGCTCCTTTCTACAGCATGTCCTATGTTAACTATTATGAAAAAAATGTATTTTAAAAGTGTATAAAATGGCTAGATTTCAAGAGTACATGACTGTGCCTTTTGCACCTGTTGATGAAGAAAAATACGAGGTGCAGTTAATCGATGAAATGTATTGTATTTAAACTAAGATTTAAAAAAAATAGAAATGTGTTCAGCTGCTTATTTATTGCTATAGCACTGGGCTAAATTTAGATTAGAATGACAATGTTTGGTATAAACCCTAATGGAAGGAACAGTTTTTTGGGGTACAAATTTTTTATTAAAACATGGAAAATAAGTTTAGGTAAATATCCAGACTCCAAGTTACAGTAGGAGGATTTGAACAAACAACAGCACTGTACATCACCTGTATCCTATTATACTTTTCATAACCTTTTTAACAAGCTTTTTTTAATCAGGAGTAAGTTGTAGAAGCTATATTAAACAGACATATCAATGTCAAGATGCAGAAGCTTTCATATTTTCAAAACAATACCCAAAACCATGTTTGCAGTCCATTTCAACAGAAAATGCATATGCAAGTTTGTAGGCTAATTCATTCACAGTTGCAAAACTATCTTCAATAATCAATGCTTTCTCCATTTTTGAAAATGCAAAATCAGCACATGTAAACCATGGAAACCTGAGAGCCGTCCAGGAGGATTTGCACCCCAGCCTGGCACAGGCACGTGCCCTCAGTGACAATACACATGAACAATATTAGGATGATTATCCTTCCTTTAGGCCTGAAAAAGCACACACAACCTGGAAGAGTAGGCTTCTGTGGGAGAGTTAGTAATGTGACATCTGTGTATTTTCAAAGCACTGCCTGTTTTCATTTCCCAGCCACCAGTACTGCCACAAAGGCAGTTAAACAATACAGCAACAATCTTCCCTTTCAAGAGTCTTGTTATTTAGCTAAAACAAAGCAAATCAAAAAAACCCTCCAATTACAGAGATTAAACTTTTATTCTGCTTGTATAGCATTCCCTACCCCAAATTCTGCATAATTGAAATTATCTATCTACATCCTTAAGTCTCACTCACAACAAAAATAATTATGAAAGACAATGGAGAACAGGTTTTTTTTTTGTTGTTAGTGCTCTTTGTTTTTTGCTCTTTTGGAGAGGAAAGGATGCAAACAAAAAGAATCTTTTCTTGTTTGCTCTCTCAGTAGCTAGAAGCCCTGTGACTATGGATAGTACAGCCCTGAACTGGCCAATATTCTGTCATAAAAAGTCCAATCTAGCACCTGTGAGCCATATGTATGTGGCTATATGGCTTCTGGTAGACTCAGGGCACAAATCTGCCCGTGAGTGGCCGAGCAGACATATGTTAGATATACCTGGAAACATCTGCCATAATAATTAAATCCTGCTGAAGACTGGCAGTGTCTCCTACAGCAGCTGCTCTCATTCTGTTCCTATAGGAAAGCATTCATGAAGAGTAAAATGTTACCTGACTTCTTTTACAGGTTTGCAGGGGGAAGCAGGTTTCCTTAAGGGGAGTCAAGGCCTATTAAACCTTTCTTTCATAACTCTGTGGTGGACCCTTTTTAGTTGATGCCTAGAAGACTCCACAACAGATAGTGAGCATCTGGATCATAAAAGGTTTGTTGCTAGTTGGAGCTGGATCCTGGAAGGGGAAGCTTTAATGAAACAGAGCGGGGAAACCTCAAGAAAATATTCTGTCTCTTGTTCTGTGTGTAGGAAATAGCAAGATTTTAAGCCCTTACCACTAAAAGGCATGTTTACTGGAGAGCAAGCCAAGAAGGGACTTCCTTTAGGTGTTTGGAACTCTTAACTAGCAAGATACATGAAAGGAAATTCAGTGGTTTTTGTCCCTGCTTCTGGTTGTGAGGGGAGGGTCAGTAGTCCGAGACAGAGGGAAATGAAGGCTTCTGGCAAAGTGAAAGCTATTGAATTTGATTTCCTAAGAGAAATTTGTAGAGATATATCCTGCAGCAGCTTCCCAACTGGGCTCTTGGCTGTTCTATTTCTCTTAAGCAATAAGCCCTTTTAAAAATGCATTTTAAAAATTCTATGAACTAGACCTGCATGCAGTTTTTTAACAAAGACCATTCTACTTATGAAAAAACTGTATCCAGCTCTTCTAGCTAACAGGCTTTTAGCCTTTTCTCAAGTAGCACATATTCATCAGTTGGACAGATACCCTGAATCAGTCTGTCAAGGCTCTTCCTGAGTGCCTCCATCAAGGGTGTTTCTATTACATTCATGCCTCCATCAAGGGTGTTTCTATTACATTCATTCATTCATTCATTCATTCATTCATTCATTCATTCATTCATTCATTCCTTCACTCATTATTTATTTATTTATTGCCCAGTTTGTTAAAAATCTTTGTTCAGAAGCTTTTACATGCTAACAAGTGGCAGGACAAATGGCCTCAAGTTGTGCCACAGGAGGCTCAGATTGAATATTAGAAAATATTTCCTCACCAAAAGGGTTGATGAGCATTGGAACTGGCTGCCCAGGGAAGTGGTAGAGTCACCAACCCTGGAGGGGCAGATAAAAGACACATAGCTGTGGTGGTTGGGGACATGGTTTAGCAGTGGAATTGGAAGTATTGGGTTTATGGCTGGACTTGATGATCCTAAAGGTCTTTTCCAACCTGGATGAGTCTACAATTTTTGCTCTTTAGATTGTTGCACACAATGGTGAGAGAGAAAAGAAGCTGTGACTGGTTGATTAATGACTGCATGCTGCAGCAAGTTAGAGAGCAATGGTGGTAACCTAGCTGAAGTCCTCCTTCCAGAATATCCTCAAAGCAGGCACTAGATACTTGCATTTGCTCATATTACAGATCCTAGAACTTGATAGATAGTAGTTAACAAATCCTTTCTTTCTTTCGTTCTTTCTTTCTTTCTTAGGCAAATATAGGATTTTAGAAGCTGGTAGGAATGTTAATAAGCAGAACAGAAGACATTCAATACTAAAAAAAGCTTGATAATTGTTCTCCTTCACTGGTCTTTGAAAATAAGTGATGTGCACTTACTTTTTTTGTAAATTAAAAGGTTCTATACGCTGGCCTTAGTTCACATTTTGCTTTATTCCCTGAAGTGATGCTTTCTGTATGATAATTTTCTTTCCCTGGGAATTCATTATTTGCCCTGAGTTGCATACTTAATAAGGGACAGACAAGAGCTAAAAAAGTAGAGAAATCTTCAGGCTTTTTGAAGGATAAAAGCAGAAGTTCACCTTTTGGAAGATGCCTACTACGCTAGTTCTTGCTTATCAGCTGCCTGTAGATGTGTTGTCTTCATCACATCTGTGCTCACATTTAATTACTTATGAACAGTTCAATGTTCATGTATGAAAACACCTAACCTCTTTTTTTTTATATCCTCTGTTTAAATTCTTTCTTTTCAATTAAGCCTGAGACAGTGAGTGTTCCAGCATGCTGGCCTTTAACTGCCTGTATGAGTGCTAATTCATGCATTAGCATTGCCAGTCACAAGAAACCAGCCTGTAGGAGCAAGAGCACCGATGTAGGAGCAGCACTTTTCACCCTGAAACAAAAGAAGCAGGGCATTGTTTGTTTGTTCTTTTGGTTTGTTTTTTTTTTAATCAGAATAAGAGCAGAAATTGCAGATCTATAATTATTCCCTGAGAGGTGCTAACTACTATATTTCCATGCTGTTTTCTTCATTTCCTTTGGTTAGCTGTTTACAATGAAATGGTAGTGAAAAATGGCAGCATATGGTGGTGGGCAAGGGAAAGAAAACAGAAGTGAGGGAACATACCAAGGCAAAAATAAGTAAAAGTCAAATCTGTGCTGCTGGGTCATTTTCTCTCATCTCTCCTAACAGTTAATTAACAGCAAATTATGCTTTACACACATTAATGTGCCCACTGAGTCCCAGAGTAAGTGATTCTGTCTTCATCCATTAAATTACTGGAATAACTTGCGTTTCTTACCCTTGAATTTTAACCAGAACTTGGGAAACATGAAAAAAGCAAACAAATGGAATTTCAAATTGAGCCTCAGAAGCTCAGTTTTGGGTCTTCATGGTGTACATGTGAATCAACAGCATGATGTTGGAATACACTATTTTGACTGCAGCTGGAAAAGAGATGACTCGTACCCTGTCTTTTAAATTCAGTGAAATAGAATGCCAGAATACAAGATACTTAATATTCTAAAAAGTTATTCCTCTGGTCCAGCCTGAAAGGGCAATGATGTTATCATTCCCCAAATCTGTAGCTTCCGTTTGTGTCATCTGCTCCATTTTACTTCCCTTGTAAATAAATTCTTGGTCTTACTACAAAAAAAAGAAAAAAAGATTGTGTTCTTTTCTTAATTTAATTTAAGGGAGAAAGGAGGAGAACATGGCTTTTAGTCTTAAAGAGATGTCATTTCTGCTGTTGACACACACGTCAGTAAAAGCAACAGTTTTGTTGCTGGTACAAGAGCTGCTGTGCTTTGACTAGCAGATTACAAACAGTCTTGGCAGAGTCAGTAAACTGTGACAGCAAGAGATTATAGCTACAGTAGAGTACAGTTAGGTAGGATGTAGTGCTAAATGCCTGAGGGATGAAAGAACATGCATTGAAGCTCCCTGCAGAGATTTTGGATCTAGCACATATCCTGTAGTAGGACTAGTGCTGAAAAGGAGCAGTCTGTTCAATGCAGTGCACAGAGTCTGCTCTCTTTTCTTTCTCTCTCCCTTTCCACCAAAAGACAGATTTTGGATATTTTCTGCAAGAAGCAAACCTAATATCATTACCCTAACTCCACACATACTTTCTCTCTATAAAAGAGATTCTCACTTCAGGACTACGTCCTGTTTGTGTTGAGCAGAATGATGGTCATATTTGTCCAGTGACTATAAATTTATGAAATCCTCTGATATGTATTTGAAACAAAAATAGTTCAAAGCAAAGTTTAGTCTATAATAACCTGTTAACCTCATTACTGTCTTCTTTCTTTATTATGTATACAGGCATATATGTCTGCTATTATCTGGACATTTTGTTTTCTGTACTTCTGGTTTCCTTTTGTTTTTTTAATACTGACTGCTCAGATAATAATAATACCTTGCTCATCAGCCAAAACTCCTATTAATTTTCTTCACATCCTTTACCTCAGCAGTAACTCTCATTTTGAGACTAAACATTAAACTGTGCAAAGCAACATATCTTATGTTCAACCATGACTGATGACTGTAGAACTGGGCTTTTATTTGCCAGTGTTTTGTGGCTGTGGTTTGTGGTTTTAACTCCGGGTAACAGTTCTTAATGACCTGATGTATTCAGGTGTCCAAACTTGCACTATTTCCTGAGGTATTTTGTTTCTTAACAAGAAATCAAGCTGAATTCTAATCTCTCAAATACTGAGAATTTGTCTTCTAAAATAGTGAAGGTTTTTTTTTAACAAATGATCAAAGAGTGAAGAGGGCTTCCTACCATTCATCTAGTTCCTACATGCAGAAATGTTAAGGACTTACTCCTCCTTAACGATGAAATAAAGCAGTCCAAAATGTTCTCAGTACTACTACGATATTTTCAGAAAGCAATGATTTGTCATCATTTTCTCTATGCACTTTCCACCTAAATGGATGAAAAGAGACGAAATGGATAGAAAAAACTTGGTCCAATTTGGTGATGTGGAGCAGTGAGGAAGTCTCTGCTGTGCCACAGACTCCCTGTGTCTCAGCAGAAAGGTACAGCAGCAAAGGAACAACATACCATCTTTCAAAGAGATGAGATTGTTGTCATAAAGGAAAAGGGGGAGAAAACCAGACAGCTTTAATTCCCATTTACAGATTGTGGACTATCTTACTTAAATTTTTGGCTGTTAATAATTCTGCTAACATATGATAGCCTTCAGCGTGGTTGCTGCTGTGCTTTTGGAGCATAACTATCATACATTGTATTGGGGTCCTGTGCTATCACTTGATTTAAGCACAATGAATACCAAAGGCATATTTTGAGTTGGTCTGACTGATGTGTCTTCTAATGGTGTGCCTGGGTAAGATGGAGACTAAAGGTTTGTTTCATTCTGTGCATCTGATGAGCTGACTGACATAGATCAAACACGAATTTCCATGGGCACAGATATTGTGGCTGGGCCTATGTATAGGGGTAATACCCTCATTTCAGTCTATAAGTCTGATCATCCAGGCTGATTATGCCATTGTACTTCTTTATTTGTGGCATTTAAGGTGTTGTCAAAGGCAAACTGGTATGTAACAATATTCCTTGCTTTCCCCCGGGAGTCCCCTAATAGTCCAGAGCTCTAGAAAGCCTCCTGAATATTGCTTCATTTTGTGTGGTTTTTTTCTCCTCTTTCATAACTGCTCAGTGTCAGCAGTTGCTTGGCATGTGGTTTTAAAACTGTTCCTGTATTAATCACCTGTACAGCAAGGAACGTCTCCCTTGGGCTGCTGCGTGACACCAGGTGGTCAGTGGACAATGGGACACCAATCCTGAATTACTCCTGGACAATTCAGCTGAAGTGTTACTTCTCCCCATACACACATGCTGCCTTGTAGACTGATGGGCTCAGGTCTCTGTTAATTTGGATATCTCTGCACTGTACCCCTTTGTGGAGTACCCCATGTTCTGATACAGCCAATAGCTGCCAGGCAGCTCTGAAGAGCTGAGCTGTAGTTGCCTTTCTCTAATGAGAAGAGTTCTCTAACAACATTATGTAAGCCCATAAAGTAAGAAAATGAAAACAAACACATGATGAACTTCCTACTTTATTTGCATCTACCTTCATTACTGCTGGTGAACTTGAACTGGAATAAGGCTGATTCCTCTGTTGCCTACACTTTCTTACTTGTGTGAAACATGTATTTTTGCTGGCCTCAGAAAAAAAATCAAGTAAAACTCTGCTCTGTTAAACCACAACATCAGTACTGCTTTAAATAGTTCTGAACACCTCACTCACATGTGTTCCTGTGCTTTTCAGCAGCAACAAAGTGAAAAACAACATACAGGCATTGACCTTAGTATTGCTCTTTTGCCAATTTTTTTCTCATTTTCCTTTGAGTTTGGGTGCTACAATTGAATAAAATAATTTAGTCCAATTGGGCAATATTTCTCTTTTTTCTGTCTTGTTCAGCAGATTGAATTTAGTGACACTAATCAGTTATGCCAATTATATATGTGAGGTGTGTGGGGTGTTTTTGCTACTAAATTTGTTTAACAAGGAACAAAATGGCAGATTGGAAAAACAATTCCTATTTAAAGGCGTTGATGGTTTTGAGTTTTTTGGTGGTTCCCCCTTTCACCTTGCCACCCTAAAAACACCCTTTATTTAAAGTTATGAGTAGGCATAACCAAACTTTAGAGAATTGACCTCTAAAGTAGAATAGAAAAAGCAGGAAAAGCTTCTTTACAGAAAAGACATCTCAGTTCTCTTTTGTCTTCACAACAGGCTATATTTATTTTGCAGTTTGGGGGTGTGTCAATAGAAATGCTTGTCTTTGCTGCAGAATTGTCTAAACCTCTGTAAATAATTTAATTGAGCTGTGAATATTCAGTGATTGAAAACTAATTACTTTGGCTTAATTTGAGTACTGCCTGACTGCTCTGGAGTTGCGGGTAATTTAACACTGTAGATAGTACGTGAACTTGGAATGTTAAACAGTGATTGGGACAGAGTTAAAAATTAAAAAATAACTCCTAGAGTTTACAAGTAGGCCATGGGCTGGGCGGTTTGTACCATCCAAGGGCTTTTTGCAGGCAGTTTTATGCACAGTGCTTTCTGAAACATCTATTGGAATATTTTTGTACATCATTAAGTAATTGCTTTCCACTCCCCACAGAATTTTGCAATAATTTTGCTCATAAAGATTAATGATGTAGCACAATGAATCGTATTCACTCGTGAGCTTCAACTTTCAGCTTTAATCATTGGTTAGGTATCATGCAGATATTTTTCCTCTGAGTTTCTTTAAACATTTCCACCAAGAGTCTCATTGTTCCTGGAGGGAATGTGATGGCTGTGCTTTTCCTGAGGAAGCATTTCAGTCATGTTAAATTGTACAGTATTCTGTGCTTCCTCATTTTGTGTTCTTAATACCTGTAAAATGCAGATATCATTGAATATTCTTCCTACAGAACTTTACGCCTTGTTTTCTGGGTTCATGACAAATCAACATCGTTATTCTTTTTGCTCATAAAGAGCATGCTTCTAGTTTTCAACTGACTTGTAATAGACTCCTAATACAGATGTCTACTGTTAAATTATATAGAGAATTCATATTTAGCTGCCTATAAATTAGTAAATTTCTAAAGAAAGCTGCATTTTAAACTGCATTCTTATTTTTTAGAAGTGATTAGACAAAGCTCAGGGAGTGTGTGGAGCGAGTTAACTTTTTTTTTTTAAATGTGTACTGTGTACCTTCCAGTGGAAAGCAAGGGAAATGAGACCACAGGAAAAATGGAAAAACATGAGTAAAGATGATATACTATGCTTGTACTGTTCGTCTGTTATTCTGTGAGCCAGTCATCAATAGTGGTGGCCAATAGTTTACTAGCATTTTACTAAAATGAATAAATAAGAGTTCCAATTCATATATCAGTTTATTATCTAACTTTCTGTTCTATGTTCACAAATCTCAAGGAAGATGTGTAAGAATTGTCAGGAGAATGGGTTTAAGAGTAATCTGTCTTTCATGACAATGAACTAAAAGGATTTCAAGTTTTTTTCTCTATTGAGTACTGTGATGGCAGAAATATTAATTCATTTTGGTCTTCTTTTCCTAATTATTTCACATGAGTAAAATGAGAACTTTTAGCAAGTTCTCATCTTCAATAGATTAACTAAGGCCACAAGGGGAACCATCCTGCAGTTCAAAGGCCTTCATAGGTAACATGCATCAAATATGTTAGATGGGTCAGTGAATAAAACTTGCAAAATAAAATCTGTGAACATAGACTGTGAGCAATTCCTGAAGAGACACTGACTGTGCTCTGTTAAGAGGAGGATTCTCTTAATTGGCTATCAAAAAACCTCTGAGATGGGTTTCCTGCAAAGCTGAAGAGATATAATAGGTACAATAAGACAAGAGAAGAGGCGGGTATTCAAAAATTTTCCTTTATGGAGTGTCTGCAGCCTATGACTTTCAACCAAGCTTTTTAGACTAGGGCTAGTTTGTGTGTAGTAAAATAAGGACAGAGCATTCAACTCACACGAAGGGCAGAGGAAAGAATAATTCATTCCCTGAACAGTACCCTGAGGACTAGTGTGTGCCTTCCAAGGAATGGTGATACTTCACTAAGTTATCCAAAGAACAGTATGCTAGCTGGATCTGGATCAAGAATCTAATAACTAATTTTGTGATATTTTTTTACTGCTCTTATTGTCCTTGTTTTGGCCAAGGAAAGGGTTACATATTTGAAGTGGCCGTGAGGGGTTGGAGCCATGTGGGAGTGACCAAGACCCTGGTATTATTCAATAACATCTTACATCATTGTTGAGGATGGGAGGGGGAGAATCTCTCTTTTCTGGGAAGAAGGATGTTCCTTTCTGGAACTTGGAAAAATGTGGTGGCTGGAGGTTCTGTCTGCCATTGTTTTCCATGGTCCCAGTCTTGGTGAACACTGTGCAAAGTAAAGTGCCCTCTCTTTGTACACCAGAAGTTATTACTGTTTTCTCATTTCATTGCTGTTTTCAGTAAATTGCTCTTATCTCAGGCTGTGATCTTTGCCTTTTGTGCTTACAGCTGGAGGGAGAAGGGAAGGTAGTGCTGGCACAATTTCAGTGAGAGCAATAAATTGGGGAATGCCATTCCTAAACCACATCATTTATCTGCCTTTCCAGTATGTCACAATACATATAAAATCAGACACAGATAAAATCAGGTACAAATAAAATCAGACTCCTCGAATTTTAAACATATTCACTGAAAAATTCTCTGCACTCCAGAGGATGTGAGTAGCATCTCTTTTTGATTCTTCCCTCTTTCCTTCACCCATGATATGCTCTGTTATAAGAAAAGTCTCTGGCACAAGGGGGTCTGAATATTTTTAGGGTATGCTTGCAAAATTTTTAATCACATGTAGTTTTCAACTTTGAAGTGAACCTGAGGAGTGCCTTTAAAACAGTTTATACATCCAGTTTTCTCTCCTGGGATTTTCTTTAACCCTGAGGAGATTTTTCAGAAGTTACATGTATCCAGAGGGTGGGCCCTCCAAACTCTCTAAATGCCACAAAGTGCAATTCCTTGACTCATGAGTATAGAACAATCTAATAGTCCAGATGTTTTTTTCCTAAAAGCATTTGGCAACCCTTGAGGTACAGAGCCAAGATTAAATACTTTTTTGTTCTGTGAGACTACATAGGAACACAATTACTTTCTTAAGTCTGTCAATATAATGAATATTTTCTGGGTTTGCTTTTTAAAATCTATAAATACTCTTACAATGAAAGCCATTAAAGAAGTACTCCTGAAATTCTGCCTTTCTGGGAAGTTTTTCTTCAAGTAACCCACAAATTTAATCCAGATGGGAAGCTGTCAGACAGCTTTAAAATTCTATTGAAAAGTAGGACATGGACAAAGGTTTAGTTCTTCTGTGTCTGAGAAGGTGGAAGGAAGAGGCAAGCCATTAAAAAAAATTAAAAATAATATATTTCAAATTCTTTTTAAGGCAAGGCATTATTATTTTCTAGGGCCGTTATTGCTGTTGTTTTACTTCACCAGCAGCAGCGGGAGAGGAGCTACAAAGCAGAGTAAAGAGAATTCTATGCATTCTGTATCAGATGGATAACTGATGGAGGAATGTGCGATATATCTCTTCAGTTATACAGCAGAACTCAGAAGTTTTGAGTGACTGAACTGATTTTTATATTCCCAGTGAGCTAAAAGCTGAAAAATAGGATTATCCTTCACTGTGATTTATTTTGCTATATGAAGAGCAACGATATCAAATAAGGTCCTAGTAGTAAGTGGGAGCACCACAGTGGGTTTGCAGCAGTTGAAACACTTGTCACCATCAGAACAGGTTCAATGATTCACCACAGCTTGAGTCCATATGCTCACTCTAGTCAGTAAACGAAGTGAAGGAGACTTCAGCCTTCCTGAAGATTAAAGCTTGTTTCTACCCAGCACCTTGTTCTTTAATTAAGCCAATCTTCTTAAATGTAATGTTAGTAATGGTTTATTTTCAAGTAGAACAGATGGAGAGAAGTCTAGGCACCCATTTGTTTAATAGGAGTGGAAACTGTGAAGGTGAGTGTACCAAAGGATTCAGCATTAATAGCATGTGATAAAAAGGAAGAAGTATTCTGAATTGTGAAACTAACACCTTTATTGAAATCACAGAAAAATTAGGTTGGAAGGGACCGTCAGTCAAGCAAAGGGCAACTTTTAACTTACATCAGGCTTCTCATTCCAAGAATAATTCAAAGTAAGTCTTGGCAAGACAGTGAAGAGTCACATATGGATTTTTTGTTTGTTTGTTTGGGGTTTTTTTGGTTTTTGGGTTTTTTTGGGGTTTTTTTTGTTTCTCCCATAGTCCTGAGGAACAAATACATTTTATTCACAAGCTTCTTGAGGGTTTTGATCAACTGCTACTTTAAAAAACAGGAGTAAAATGCAGGACATGGCCTCAAACTCGCATGCTGTGTTTCTGCTCTCATTCTTCCCTGGGTCTTCTTTCCTTGATGTGCTTCTGCATAGCACGAGGTAGGTCACAAGAAAAAGCAGCAGTACTCACAAGGGAAATTACAGGTATCTGAAGCTGACCCAAGCTCTTCTGTTCTCTGTGAAGAGAGAGGCTTTTGAAGAGCACCAGAGGTGAAATCCCACTCTGAGTTGTCCTCTGGAACTCTCTGTCTCTACTGAGTAGAAGACTAATTTCCGAATCTAGGCCACTTTCAAAAGTGTGAATGCCTCCCAGGGCACAAGCTGGTGTCAAATCAGAATCCCAAAGGCCTGAGTGACCTTACCATCCAGCAGGTCATATATTCATAGCCAACTTTTTGCATGCTGTCAGTGTCTGTGTGCCTGAATCTCATCTGGATAGTGCAGAGATTAATCAGGTATTTATAAGCAATCTGACCTAGTATTGTAAAGACTCTACAGTGAATAGTTAATTTGAATCCAGTGAAAGGAGTTATTCTTCTCCTGCAAAATCATCCTTTCTTCATTGGGTTTTGTTGTTTTTTGGGGTTTTTTGGGTTTTTTTATGTTTCTAATTGTTAAAATGATTTCCTGATCTATTCATTTTTCCCTGATCTATTCACTATTCACTTACTCAGATTCACTCATCTGAGTAAGTGGCAAGTGGAAATATTCAACCAACAAATCATTTATATTTGTATTTTTCTTGCTTTAGGAAGACATTCTCTTAGTCAATTTTGAAAAAGGTACTGCAGTTATTTCTTGGTTCTTGTACGAATTTCTCCCCCATGTAAGTGATGTTCAAATTGGCTGCATAGTGAGATCTTCACATCTATGGGAAGCAGCAAATATTGCTTTGGAAAGCCTGAGAAATCATGTGACTTTCTCTGTGCTTTTGCAGCCCCTCTGAAAGGAGGTTCCCAAAGTAATTGGTGTTTGATGGAATGATACAAGGAAACTTTGTTTACTTATACTCCCTCAACCTTTCCTATACTTCATTTGCCTTGAGTGGTGTCCCCCACATAATGAAAAAACAGTTGACTTTTTTTGACTTCAAGTTATATTTTCTTCATAACTCTTAGACATTTCTATGATGAGTCATCTCTTCCTGGGACCTACAGCGACTCATTGAGATTCGCATGAACTCTTTCCTACTCACTTTGCTTTGTGGACTGCTGGTTTGGGAAGCATGTAAGAGGCCTGGTTTTATTAGTTCTCTACCTTGACAGGCATACAAATAGTCTTGTTTGCCACAATCATATTTTCAATGCAAATCTGTATATAAGTTTAAATTCCATTTTTTTTCCCTGCAATGTTACCTTCAAATAGAGGGAGACTTTCGAGCTATCAGTAAATCTGTAAAGAATTTTGAATAAAGTTCTTCTTTCAGTTTGAATAGCAAAATGATCACTTGTCAGAATTTATGATCATTTGCTTCAGGTAGAGGCAGGCAATGGATAAAACTGGGAAATATGCTCACTCTCTTACCCATTTGATCTACTCCCACACCCTTGCAGCAACCGTAGAGTAGCACTTGAGTAACTACTTGGTTTCTTTTCAGTGCCCTAATGAGGGTTCCATTCACAGTTTCAAACACAACACCTTTGCTTTCCACAGAACTGATTGCTATTCATCTAAGATTAGAGAGTTACAGTCATGAAATTTCAAAAGGAAAAGGTGCTTAAATATGGCATCTTTTGACTTGTATCTAGTGGACTTGGGTGAGAGAAATGTCCCCAAAAGGTACTTGAGACAGGCAAAAAAGAAAAGAAAATATACTCAGCTTGCTCTAGAGCTTGCTGACAGTGGGGAAACTGTAGACTTTGAAGGGGACTCTCCCCACAGGTTCAGTAATGGGGTTCCTGCTGACAGAGGAAGAGAATTCAAACCACTTCATATCTCTGGGGGATACTTTCCCACTTAATGGCAAGATACTATTCCTTCTGATGAAAACTACACTCAAGTGTTATATCCAAGCACAAGGGACTGAGTTGGGGCAGAAATTTTCTTCTTAGAACATCAATTAATTTTGCATATGGTGAGTATATTGTGCTTTATACTCTCTGTGCACTGTATTTCATCCAAGGCAACCCAAGGCTTTTGTTAATGCTTGAACAGATTTCAGCAGGAAAAAGGGAGATTTTTCTCTCCATTCCTTGATTGACTGACAGGTTTGCCAGACCCTGGTCAGTCTAGACTCCCTTGCAAGTCCACTTATGCTGATGCAACTTGGTTGGTCAAATTCCCAAACAATAATTCAAGTTTCAGATTATAGCACTGATTCAGTTTGCTATGATCACTGCCTAATAATCATCCACAAACATATGCCAAGGAATAATTTATTAGAAAACCTCATTTTCCTTATCACTGCTTTAGGATTAGAGCTAATTTCAAAATCTGTCATACAACTATTAGCAATAGATATTATAGAAGTATATCTGGCATTTATAGTCACAATTATGCAACAATAAATGCAATAATACTGCTTGATTAGTCCAAAGTATGTGACGCAAGTGAAAAAAGCTTTTTAACACACAACGTGGTTTAAGGTAAAATCACCCAAGGGATTTGAGAGTATAAACCTTTTTTCTTAATATTAAGTCTTTTAATAGCATACAATGCTAAAACCTTGTTTCTGAACATAAGGCAAATTCAGGAAAAAAAGGATGTTATTTATCGTGTTCTTCAGTGCAACTATTTCTGCTCTCAGTTATTTTTTTCTTTTCTCATTTGCCAGTCTGCCATTAATCTGTAAAGCTCTGCTCTATATAATTGTTTTCTCCCTTTCAAGACATAGATACAATCAATTGTTTAGGATCTTCTTACAACTCCAGGGGAAAGAAATGTGATACTTTATCCTTCTGAATGCTATAAATAAATAGCATCAGATTGTGGAAAAGACAACACCAATACTTTCAGGCATAGAAAAAAAAAAAGAAAAAGCACTTTCATTTTTACCGTATTCCCTAGTCTTTCCTTTTAACCTGATTATGCCTGGAATTGTTATGGAAAGCTAAACTGACTATGTTTGGTTCTCTTCATATGTCTCTCTAAAAGCCTGCAAACACTAACAGTGCTCTGAAGCATTGCAGCAATTCTGAAACAGGGTTTTCTTTTTTCTATCCTCATAGATATGCCAAAGGATTGTGCAAGGTCTCTTCACAAGCTGTTTTAGGAGATTCCTGCAAACACCTTTGCCTAGGCTTTCCATAACAGTCCAACACAGCCAGTGAAGGAATGCTGTACACCATTAACAGTATAACCTTTTACATTCACAGAGTATATTACAACACTGGAGATTAACATTTTTGGGGTGTTTTTTGAGGTTTAATATAATATTTGAGGTTTAATATAATATTTCTTACCAAACAGGGTGGGAATAACTCAAAAGCATTTTTATTGAGATAAGATCTCTTTTGAAATTCAAAAGTACACAGGCTAGTTTCAGATAAATTATTTATCAAATGTGTTTGGGTGGTTTTATATGTTTTGTAAGTAGAAATACTTAAAGAATCACAGAATCACTAAGGCTGGAAAAGACCTCCAAAATCACCAAGTCCAACCTTTCAACACCACTTTGTCAAGTAGATCATGGCACTAAGTGCCACATCCAGGCATTTCCTGAACACCTTCAGAGAGGGTGATTCCTTTTCCTCCCTGGACAATCTGCTCAAATGCCTGACCACCCCTTCCATAAAGAAATTCTTCCTGATGTCCAGCCTGAACTTCCTCTGGCAGACCCTGGGGCTATGTCTTCTTGTCCTGCACTTACAGTGCAGCGTACCCTTTAACGAGGTCTATTGGAAATCTTTTTACAGAACCAGTATGACTGTGACAAGCTTATTCAAATAATGTTTGATAGCAATGTAAGTTTCCTTTACGTTTTGGAGGTAAACTAAGACCTCAGATCGACTCTTATTGTGAAGCTTAGTCACAAGAAAATGTAGAGAAAGATGGAGACACTTTTTTTCCCTACAATGGTAATTATAAGGATGTCCATAAGTCAAAAATACAGTACGACAGCTTTTGAGATTTTTCACCTTTCCTTCAGAGATGTCTAACAAATGTCATATTTTTGCTGTATCTATAGGTGTTCCTTTAGTAAAAATAAGGTATCTCAGAAGAGGTTATAAAGTTAATGTATTTCTATAGTTTTGAAACTTCTAGTCTACAGGGTTGTCAAATCAGCTTATTATTAACAAAGATGAATCTGCGGTATCAACATTACCAGTTCTGCCTTGTTGGCATTAGATTGCTGGTGAATACATGTTTGTTCAAACAAATTTCATAATCACTGAATAATTAAGTAGGATATAATCTCTGAAAGCCATCTGTTCCAAACCATGTTCAAAGCTGGTCAAATCAGGACAGTTTGTGTAGAAGTGATGTCCAGTTGCATCTTAGGCACCACTAAGATTCCCAGCCTCTCTGGGCATCCTCATGTTCAACCACATTCAAGAGCTGTTTTGTTGGTTGAGGGGTTTTTGGTAAGTTTTTTGTTGTTTTTTTTTTTTGTTTAAAAGAGCAATAATAATTAAAAAACAATCAATATTTTCTATTTTCTAGTTTGTTCCCATTTCATCATGTTTTATCGCTGTGCACCTCCAACAAAAGTCTGGAAACCTCATCTGTATGCTTTTATTATGTAATTGTAATATCTTTCTTTAGTGCTGCATGAAGAAAGGCTTTCATTAAAATTGTCAGTAACAATTATATGCACTGTTCATTGTTCATCAATTTTATTAATTGACTATCCCTAAAAACAATTATGTGTCAGCAAAAATATAGTCTGCATAAGTTCCAATTATTTCATTAGCTTATTTATTCACTGTTTTGTGAAAAATGAATTTTAAAAGAGTAAGAAATCAGCTAGAATTCATAAAGCTTCCAAAGCTTTATGAAATCTAAATTCATTTGATAATTTATTCCTAGGAAATAATTTAGCCACTTTGATTTATAATGGAGCTTGGAGCAGGGAAAACAGTACCCTCCTAACAAAACTCAGACAGATTGGTTCCTAATTACAATGTTATATGTTCCAGAGTTATGTAGTCTTTTGGGTTTTGTCTGTATTCTTCTCTGAGAAGAGACATCCATATAAAACAGCTGCAGCTCCAAAAGGACTTTAAGTGGTAAATTGATTTGATTGATTCAAATTTGATTACATACTGGAAACACATTTAGTTCAAGTTAAGCACATTAGCACACATCAGCTAGAATAAAATTCCAATTGCTTCTTTGTTATTCATTAATGGAACTTAATGACTCCAACAAAACATTAATGAAGAAAAAATATTGGCTTGCATAATTCATTTGGAAAAATTAATTAATTGTTGTATTAAGGGCACTCTATTCCATGGAGTAATTACTGAAGCTTTGGTGGGGAATACTTCATGATATTTGTTTTGCAAGCTGTTGTTTACTCCTTTCATTTCACATTGATTTCGTTATGCAGATAGTATCGTTTTCCTGCAGAAGGAAATAAAACACACTTTATAATGATGCTCCTAACTAAATATTTGTAATTGATAGGGTCACCACAGTTTAACACTCAAGCTGTTGACATGATGTTTACTACTTCCAGCACTTACTGGAAAGATGAGAAAATTTGTCAAGAGATAATATGCAAAGTCAAGAAAGACCTTTGATAGAGCCAAATCACCTCTTCCAGTGTACAACATAGATACTCACTTTTGCTCAGCTGAAACTTTCTAACAAGTAGCAAATAACTTCTGGGACCATATCTTCTTCTTGCTGACATCTATTAAGATATATGAAAACATTCATGAGAACTTCCCATAATTCCTTAATAAAGACAACGAAGGTATTATCTAGAAATATCTTTTTTTTTTCTTTTTTTTTTGTTTTCTTTTGGCCAATTAGTTATTCTGTAAATAAGGCAGATAGAAGTTCTCAGTAATTTCTGCTTTCAAAGGGGTCTTAGTTCTTTACTGAAGCTAATTGTCAGTTGATAAAATTAATTTTCATTAAAACATGACACAAAAGTGGTTTTAGGTGAAGTAGAAAGTAGCCTCGTTGACTGCAAAAACGAAGTTTACCTGGAGAGATATAGTTCACTGGAGCCAAGTGTCACTTCCCTAATAATGGATATCTGAGAAGAAAAAAAAAATTTAAATACCAACAGCTCCTTTAAATGATTCCCCAAGGACAGTAGATTTTTTAGATTTTTTTGTTTTGGTTTTTTTCTTCTATGGAAAAGATATGTTCTTTTATCTATGTTAGGGGAAAGGGAAATATATGAGTGAAAATATTGCATACTTCTAGCCAGAATGCCAGAAGAGCCAGTTCACTGAGCACTTGGAAGGCTCTGCAGGCTCTCAATGTAAAGTGGAACCATATGTCATCCTATTTATTAAACTGTACAAAATAAAGCAGGGTTTTGTTCTGTAGCTGGGTTCTTGTTGCTACTTAGAAATTTGGTGGGTTTAATGAACAGTGTTTGGCTGTTTAATTTTGTCTGCTTAATCATTGCTTCAACAGAAAGGCAAAAACTCTTTGTTTATATTACTTTTGGCATTTTGATCACAGACTATTCTCCATGTATGATCAGGGTTTTCTCTTTTCCTCTTTAGGAATTAATTTTTGCAACTTCTGCTGTCTAACCGGCAGAGAAACTGCCTGACCACCAGAGATATGATCCAAAGCTTACTGTAATTTATGTGTTCTTCTCCCTGCATTTAGTAGGATTTGCATTAAATTTTGCACTTAGCAATATGCATGGAACATGTTAGGATGCAAACAGATGGTGGAGATGTGTTAGTTTAGGTGGTCAGAGACAGAATTAATTACTAAAATCCTCTATAAATTTCTTTTTAGGTGGCAATTTTTGACAAATATTAAGTCCTTTCAATAGTACTACTGAAAATACTGCAAGCAATCCTGCTGGGTTTTGGGTGGGAAGAGATGGTCAAGAGGAAACCTTTCTCCAGTTACTTTTATGATAACAGAGAAAAGGACACACTATTTATGTAAATTGAGGTAGAAAATGAAACTCATTACCAAATAAAGACATAATTTTCCTTCATCGTGGGTAAAAAAAAATAAATTAAAAAATAAAAAATAAATAAATAAAAAAGAAGGTTTAGTAGAAGTTTTAAACCTTCTGCTCACCATCTTCTGACTTCTACTAGGTAGGGCTTTCCAGTGAAGCTGAAAATGACCCACAGTATCAAAGGCTCAGCAGCTTCCATGCCTTTTACTCTTTGGCAAGACTTAACTGTCATGACAGGCTGGATTCTCTGCTGGTTTTGAGAACAAAGGACAAAACCAGGAAAGAATCAGAAGAAGAAAACTCTCGAGTGCTATTGGGGATTCAAGTCCTCCATCTCTCTCCTGACAGTCAGCGCCAGGCCAGCAGCAAATGAAAGAGAGAAACAATGGAAAACATGCCCTTTGTTTTTTCTGTTAATTTTCAATGCATGGGCACGGAACATGCCACACGATGGCAGCACAGGCTGCAAAACGCAGAGGAGCTGCTCTACACAAAAAGGGGACAAACAAAGACGATTTAACTTTGAAGCTCCTGTCTTGCAAGTGCTTCTGAGGGGTAGGGTACCGCTGAACATTACTGTCTGCAAGGTTAGGTTTTCCTGTACACAAGTCAGTAGAGATCACTTTTCCAGAAAAGACTGTCTTTTTGAGATGGAATAAGTATTTCTTCTCAGAATTATAAGGACTTTATTGTCTCTAGTGACCTTTTACTTTCCCACTGCCCCAAATTTTCTGTGCTTTCTTTACACAGGAGTAATGCCTTCATCTCAGGATTCACTGCTGGGCTCTGTGACCTGCTCCACCTGCACAAGGTGAAGGTTACAGCTCAGCAGGACTGGGCATACTTGAAGGTGGAGAGTGGTTCTAGCAGAAATCTTTGCTTTCCGCATACTGCCGTCTCTGGCACCATTTCAAAGATTTCGTGTTTCAAAAGGAAAGGCAAAATGAACCTCAGGAAGGAAAATACGCTGTAATTTTCAAAACTGATTGAAGGCAGGCTTGGGAGCTGTGATGAAGAAGGGTTAGATTTGAAAGCTGAACAAGGTGCCTTTCTCTGCTGCCTTTTTAACTTCCCCTTTGGTTTTTTAATTTCTTTTCTGTTCCAGAAATCCTGGACATCTGGCTTTGTGCCCCTTTTTCATCTGTTGGTGACTAGGTGGTATCTAGCAGACAAACACACACCAAATGAAAATACAAAAATCATAACACTTACAAAAAAGAAATTGACGTCTAGAAACAAAACTGGATACATCACCTTGTCTGGATGTGGGATTATGATACTTTTTAATTCTATTTCACCCTAACATGATTTTGTGGTCTGTAACTGCAGCCTTTAGTCTGCATTTCGCTTGTTTGCAGCAGCCCAGGATGCAGTTTGGGTTGGAACCGATTATTAGAAGCTCTCGCTTTTCTGCCGTCGCATGCTGCCATCCTGAGGCCAGTTCCCGCAGTGCCCGGAGCCGTGCGTGCTGCGGGCTGGCTCTGTCGGGATACACAAGCACCGAGCATCCCTGCCTCCTGAGAGACCACCCCAGATCAAAGTGTGAGTCTATTGAGAATCATTGCAGCCTCAGAGGTAGCTCAAGATAATTTTCTATTTTCATTCCAAGGAGTTAACTTAAATTTCACTTTTAGTAAGCACTCAAGTTTATCTTGTACTCTTAGTTCATATTTTTCAGTCTGAGGCCATCCAATTGCTATTTTTACAACTGAAAGTTAAATTAGTGAAGTTCTTCACTTGATATAATTTAGCCAGGCACAATCATTCTTTGCCTTTCCTGGATCATAGATTATCTGTATTGTCTTGGCCACAATATCTCCCTGCAGCATTACAGCTGGGGATGGTGTGGCTGGACAGTGCCCAGGCAGAAAGGGACCTGGAGGTGCTGGTCCACAGCCAGCTGAACCTGAGCCAGCAGTGTGTCCTGGTGGCCAAGAAGGCCAAGGGCATCCTGGCCTGTGTCAGGAACAGTGTGGGAGCAGGAGCAGGGAGATCATTCTTCCCCTGTACTCGGCACAGGTGAGGTCACACCTTGAGTGCTGTGTCCAGTTCTGGCCCCTCCGTTTGGGAAGGACATTGAGAGGCTTGAGCATGTCCAGAGGAGAGCAACGAGGCTGGTGAGGGGCGTGGAACACAAGCCCTGTAAGGAATGACTGAGGGAGCTGGGGGTGTTTAGCCTGGAGAAAAGGAGGTGACTTTAGCTTCTCTGCAACTTCATGAAGGGTGGTTGTAGTCAGGTGGGGGTTGGTCTCTTTCTCCAAGAGAAATGTACGAACAAGAGGATACAGTCTCAAGCTGTGTCAGGGGAAATACAGGCTGGATATTAGGAAGAAGTTTTTCACAGAAGGAGTGACAAAATGTTGGAATGGCCTGCCTGGGGAGGTGATAGAGTCACCATCCCTGGATGTGTTCAGAAAAAGGCTGGATGTGGCACTTGGTGCCATGGTTTAGTTAAGGTGTTTAGGGCACGGGTTGGATGATCTTGAAGGTTTCTTCCAACCTAGTCATTCTGTGATTCCGTGTGCAAGCAGTGTGTAACTCAGGACTGGTTATCTTTGTGTCCTAAATGCTGTCCTAGGATTTGAGAGGATGAGTATGTGACCTTCATAGCTGCACACTGTTTCTAGTATATGTTTTGATCATAGGAAAAAGCCCTGAAATGAAACTGGATGTTGCCAAGTTTTGAGATAACACACATGAAGATGAGTGAGGCCAGCCAGGTAAACGGAAGTGAGAGACGCAGGAGGAACTGGGAATTGTGACCATTAGGATAACAAAGGTCATGATGCCAGCCATTTGGGTGGGCATGGAGAAGGAGGCAGGAGGCAAAGACTAAGGAGCAAGAGTGAGACTGTTGCAAGACTGGGGAGACTGTGAGGGTATAAATGCCATGGGGTTCCTTGGCTGGGGATCCGCCTCAGAGGCTCCAGCTCTGGCTGTTCCTGTGTTACTGCACTGTGAATAAATGGCTTTGTGGAACGAGACATCTGAGACTTTGCCATGGGAAACCTGGGGTAAAACTGGTGAGGAAACCTGGTCTGCCTGTGTGAGTGGGATGTGTGATTAGTCTGGTGACCAGTGACCCCGTTGGGTCACTGGAGCCTCCTGCTGTGGAGGCGCTTCAGTCTCAGCAGTGAAAATCTCTGGCATCGGGAGTGCAAATGCCGGAGAGGCTTGTGAATAGTTGGACTGGGAAATTTCCTTAACAAATGAGCCCCACGAGTTTCTATTACAGCTCACAATGACAGAATGGGTAAAAAGATTGGGTTCAAAGTGGCATTTACTCCTCTGTTCTACTGTAGATTCCTCTGCGTCAGGGAAATCATCTGCTTAGGCCCCAGAAGGAAGAATGAGTGTCAAAAGGTAAACTGTTGTAGACTGGACTAGTAGTTAATGCAGTCCTCTATTGTGTTTCTAAAATCAATTGCAGACATTTTAAATGATGAACCATAAAACTAGTTAGTTATTAGTAAGAAAATTGTTTTCACCTAGTGTTAATCTTCTAAAATGAAACTCAGTTCCTTTAACTGTTGTCTCTGACATCCTTCCCAATGTAGCTGCAGTGTTTCCTTCTTTGTGTAAAACATTAATTCTTTCGAATTAATTGCATAAAAGATAGCCTGTCTCCATGTGGCTCACTGCAATATTTAATTTTAAATATTTTCCGATTTAGGATCAATGGATTTGTTCAGGATGGAGCTTTACTGACAAGAAGCACAGGATGGAGCTTTCTATAGGAGAATCCAAGTTTCCCAGATTCTCTTTCAATCAATAACTGCCATCAGGATCCTCAAAAACACTGAAAAAAACTCAGATAAACTTCTTTCCTGACATCTGACAGCAGAAGAAATGGAAATGTAGCAGTAGAAAGTTGTAGGACAGGAGAAAGAGAACTTTCAAGCTCTCTGTTTCTCAGTTTACTGTTGTGGAGTACATTAAGCTGTAAAACTGATTCAGGATCTTTATCCTGTGATCTTCAGTTAAACCAAGAATGCATACAGCCCGTAGCTAAATGCCCTTTCTAAAACTTCTACAAACAAAAATACATTAAATTTGGAATTATAATATTCTTTTCTGCAGGGGTTTCTTTGGAAAACTTGAAGTGCTAGATCTAGTGGAAGTCAGTTCTGGAGCTATTACATCCCCTTTAAGCATGAATTGATACATGTATTTTTTATCTCTGTAATTACATGTGGCTAGATTTGCATTAATTTTCATTGTTTGTTTCTTTTCTTTAAAGCAAATTTGTGATATGATTTAATTCTTGCCTATAGAAGTTTTCTTAGGTAATAAACTGAGAAGTGAGCTTGGAGAAAATCAGCTCATAACACATTAGTGAGAATATTATAATTATAATGTTCATGGCTTGTTGAAACTTGGATAATTATGAAAATCACTGTAGTAGGGACACTCAGTTGTCATATACGAATATTAGGATAAGAGGAGAAGCCCATATTACCTCAACTGAAATAGAGAGCAAATATTTTCCTTTGTAGTAATATGAGATAGAGAAACATAAAGTGTGTGAATAAGTGTTTTACATAAACTGTAATTATCATTCTGAGAAAAAAAATGTCATGTTTCCCATTGTAAGATGAATGAAAATATTTATAGTCCTATGAGTAGATGAGAGGAACAGTGTAGAAAGCAGCAACATATGATAAAATCCAGGTGGAATGCTGAGGTGCTGCTACATCTGTTGACTGGAGAAGCACCCAACTGTGTTAGGCAGTGTTGTACATCTGATAACGCTGTCCTTTACCCTTCAGTCAAAGCTCTTTGATTCACTTCTGTGTGGTTTAACCTCGATAGGCAGCTAACACAGCTGCTTGCTCACTCCCCTACAGAGGGGTAGGGGAGAAAATAAGAAGAGCAAAAGTGTGAAAACCCATGGGTTGAGACAAGGGCAGTTTAAGAGCGAAAGCAAAGGCTGTGCACACAGCAATGCAAAGCAAAATACGGAATTAATTCACCCCTTCCCATTGGCAGGAAGGTGCTCTGCCATCTTCAGGTAAACTGGGCTCTTCACACATCAGAGTTACTTGGGGAAACAGATTTTATAACTCCAAATCTCCCTCCTTCTGCCTTCTTTCCCCAGTTCTGGTCAGCTGGGGTCAACTGTCCTAACTGTGCCCCCTCCCAACTCCTTGTGCTCTCCTACCCTCCTCAGTGGTTTGGTGGGGTGAAGGGCAGAAAAGACCTTGATTCAGTGTAAGTACTGCTCAACAATAACAAAAACACCCCAAATTTATCAATGCTAATTTCATCCCAAACCCTTACCGCAGCACCATTCAAGCTACTATGCTCCAGCCAAAACCAATACAACTTCTTTAGAGTGCATACAACTTATTTGGAGTGTACCTACTCTGAAGTGTAGGCTCTTGTTTGTTTTCTGCTGGTACAGTTAACCTCTGACCTATGAGTCTTGCTATTAGCTGGAGTAATTTCAGAGACTGCAGTCTTTGGCTACAAAGTTGTTATCAGCCCTCTTACAGGCGTGAAGGATTGAAGCAAAGAAAATTTGCTGCAATACAAAAAGCATTGTTTCTCCAACATGTCACACCATTATACATTTTTACTCTCAGCCTTCATTTCAGTGGTGTAAGTTCACTTCCTTGTGTTTTTCAAGCAACTGGAATAGTTTATGCCAATATCTTGGTGAAAGAGTTTGTCTTAGCCTCTGCTGTTCTAACTGGTTCATGTTCACTGGGAATTGGCCCAAGAGATGAATGATGCAAATCTGAAAGAGCATAAAACCTAGAGAGTTACCAACTTATCTTTGCATTTGCATCTTGGTTCACTTTTGCCATGAAGCTCAGGAGTTACTGCTTAGCACTAAGAGGGATTTCTGCCGTAATTTCTTTTGCTTCTAGTCTTCGTTTCCTCTGACAGCTACTACACCACAATATTATTATTATTTTTCATATGAACATCATAAAGCATTTGGGAATGTTCTTGTTAGGAACAACAGTGGAAAAAAGTGATATAGCAGTTCTGGCTACACAGCACAGTGCAGATAAATAGGAACAGATCTGCACAGCAAATTGCCTGTTGTTCAGGGGAGTGTCCGCACTACAGGACAGGGGAATTCATGATCAGCTACAGCTATTCTCATCCCACAGGCTGTGTGCCCCTGTGTGTTTCACTGCTCAAAGTGAAAGCCAAAAACCAGCACAATGAAAAAGAAAATACAGTGGAGAAACAAAGAACTTTGACGAGCAAGGAACAGAGATTATGTTGATGACGTGTTCCTAAGCAAGCTAAACTAAAGACCCACCCTTCAGCTTCTGAACTCTTGCTTCCAGGCACTCACCAATCACGTTTGTGGTTTGGTGTTCTGCAACAGGTTATTCACTTTGAAGAGCTTAATCTTCCTTAGAGTTTAATCTTCCTTTCATATATGATTTTCTGATGATTCTGTTGGCCCAGTTGCCTCCCAGGACATTGTATTTTAATGCTCCTTTCCAGAAGAGTAAATTCAAGACATGTCTTTTGGCAAAATTAGCTTTACTGGGTGTCTCATGTGGCAAGAGTCAGATTTAGTTGCTCAACATTTCTCTTCTTCTATTGCATTTATGTTTGATCTTGTTCACAATTGAGTCACTGTTGAGGGAAATTTTGCAATCATTGTTCTTTGAGAATTTTTATTATCATAGCAATTTTGTTGGGAGCCAATTAAATCACGTTGGCAGGACATGTTTGGACAGTAAATGGAAACTGCCTTGTAGCAGCAGAACAGTACTCAGTAGGAGTGTCAAATCACATTAAGTAGCAAACCTCATGAACAAATACATGAATTTCAGCTTGCTTTTTAAAGCAGGTTGCATGACCAAAATAGAGGCTTGGAAGCAAGTCAATGTAAACTAGATATCTGTATCTCTGTCAATGGATGCAGTGCTTTCAAATGTATGTATTTCAGTTTTCTTTCTCATTGCTCATCTCACTTCTCCTTTCTCTCCTCATTTCTTTTCTTTTCATCAATTTTATTCATTGAGCAACTAATAATTTTAGCATTTTGAAAGGACTGTTGGAGTATATATTCTTTCTGCTCATTTCATCTTCTAACACTTATTTTCCGTATCTACCTGGAAGGTAAAGGAGTATTTTATATAAATCACAAAGACAAATACATAGGAAATACCTTTTTTGAGAAATAGAAAATGTTGATTTCAGAATATGAGGAAACAGTATTATCACAGTAAATATGAATAATTTCTTTCTCGGTGCATTAAAATGCTAAGGATTTTTTATATAAGCTCAAAGATGTAGCTGATGCAATACTTCAACTTTTTTTTACTTGGCTTGAAGACTGTTTTGAACAAACTCTTATTCACACAGCAGCTATCTACACTTAATCTAACTAGTTTTGATATGTGCCTTCTGCCTTGATCTTAACTACTTTTAATATTGTCTTCATTCTTAGTATGATGCTATCACTTGTCCCAGATTCTGCACCTACTATGTCATCAAAAGTTTTCTGGGCTTCACTAGCAGGATGTTCACCAGTTTCTGCACAGCTACAGACTTACAAGTTGATCCAGCCAAACAAATCCTGTTTTCCTTGTGCATTTGAGTTTCACAGCCCAGGGTGAATATGACCTTAACTTAAAGTATATCAACAAATTTGTCACTTAATGATTTTAAAATATTTAACCTGTCTCCTTTCTGCTTTTATTGCAATGAACCTGTCTTTCCATGTGGAGTGACCCAGATAAATGTGGTAGCTGTTGCTGAAGGCAACCAGAAAAATATTATATCCTCATGTATCTCTAAATTTAGTGAAATATGATAAGAAGTCCTTGATGAACACCATGCAACATTAATTTAGGGAATTATTCTTACAGTGTCAGACAGAAGAGAGGTTTCTAGCAGATGCCAGGTCTCACATGCTTTTGACAAACTGCTGGCTTGTACATAGCTTGCATTGGGCAAGGGTGCCCCAGTCATCAAAGCAGTTTTCTACACTGACATTTCTCTCTAGAGTACTTTGACATAAATGTCCAAGTCACCCCCACTTACTGCATGCTGGTGCAGTTCTCAGACCAGTTCTGGTAGCAACAAACTGAATTTGTTTAGGAGGAAACTCAACCAAAATTTCTGTTCTGTGTGTACATTAGATACACTCATCACTCCTAATGATGATACAAAGCTTCAGCCAGTGAACCAGCCTCAACCAGGCCCTCCAAGGGACTTTAATCACAGGAAAGGGATGTTCCTGTCAGGGAACCAAGATAAATCTTGGCTGAGGTCACCTGAAATTGCCCTAATCATCCTCAATGTGTAAGTAGAAGCCTTGGCACCAAGCACTTTAAGTACTGATCCAGTGTTGGTGTGACAGATTGTTAGGTAATGTGAAATTAATCTGGAACTCCTACAGGCCCTGTAGGATCAGCCTCTGGGGTTCTGGTGACTCAGTCATGGAGTGTGCAGCATGGGTCTGGAAAGTTCACCTCATGCCAGCAGTTTTGAGCACCACCACGCAATGTTCCAGGTATAGGAACATCGAATTGGAATTTAAACAATATTTTTTGAATTTTCCAATATTTGTTGGAATTTAAACAATATTTTTAAAGTGATTGTTCCCTTTTAACCAAGCAGATCAATGCAAAGGACAAATCATTTACAAATTTTATTTTTACTTCATTTCAGTCCTGTCTTGCAATTATTAACTTGTGTAAAAATGCTTCAGTTTACTTTCAGTAAAAGGGTTGAGCAAGGTTTCAATTTAGGTCTGTTTTCCTTCTCAGACACATGGTATGTAGATGCTTATTAAGTCATAAATGTTCAATTTTTTGCCTATATTTTGTTGCAATGGGCCACAGAGAGGAAATCTATGCTCTGCATATCCTGTGATGGATGTGATGAGTATGGGTCTGTTATCCTAATGTCAAAAAAATCAATTAATTATTTGCATTTTTTATCTGAATTCACATACATCATAGTGCATTTGTACTCTATCATACCAATAGCTGAATAATATTCTGTTTCTTGACTTTTGCAGTACCTGTTTCTATCATAATTTTGTTCCCATCCTTAATGGAAACAACTTTCAGGCATAGCTATGGTCCTTGTTAACACTAACAGCACAGCATGAAGAGCTTCATGCACAGATGTCAGGAAAGGGAGTTTTCCATCAGCCGGGTCTGTCAGACTCTGTACTCACAGAATTTTATGTACATAAATTTATGTCGAACTGATGGCCACTGTCCCACACCTGGTTACAAGTCCATGGTTGAAAACATAACTGCAGCTTCCAGGATCAGCTGATTGCACAGGTTGTCTCCTTCTTAGATCAAATCTTGTGTTTCAGCTGCAATAACAATAAATCAGAAGTTTATTTTATTACAATACCTGCCCTACTTTTTTTTTTTTTTTGACCAATTAAACCATTTCTTATCTTTCAAGCAGAAGTAACTGCTTTGCAAGTGCTTGACTGCCCAACAGCTTTCAAGGTTCATCCTCCCTGTTAAAATGACATCAAAGACACTCTTCCTCTTCACTCCATTTGCATATTTTCCTTTTTTTTTTTTTTGTATGTATTATTGTGTGCAGGTATATACCCCTGGAAAAATATAGAAAGCATTTAATGGTCTAGAAGATTAATTCCAAACTTTGTATTTATCAGCAGCAAACTGTCATAGGTGACACTAGGCTCAAATGATATTAGGAGTTCCAGCTTTTCCATAACTGTATTGAGTTCGAGAAAATATATAGTGCTGCATTCTTGGCAGGTGTGTAATACATTGCTGGCTGCACTCTCCTCTTCCCTGCAAACCCATATTCAGAAATATTATACAGAGCAGAGCTGGCCTGTTCTCCCAGGCTTGGCACATCTTTTGATGCCTGCCCATGGCTCAGCAGCAAGGGCTGCTTATCTGGGGCACAGGCTGGGAAGGGTGTAGAGATGTGCACCCTCACTACAGGGAAGGATGAACAAATTGAGGCAGATACTGCTGCCAGGAACACTCATTCCTGCCAACAAGTCATCCTTTAGTATGCATTTCAGTTGACCTGCCCTCTCACGTGTTCCTAATTGAAAGGGGGAATACTGCAAAAGCGCTGAGAGCAGATGATATGGGTTTTTTAAACACTCTTGAGGGTTACTTATTAAGAAATGCATTCTCCTCCAACAGAGATGGCTCAGAGATCTTCACCCTGAGTATTGTATCTTGAGTGTTTGCATTGACACCCTATCTCAATACTCATGTATCTGACTAACAGAAAGCAGAGCAGTTTTTGGAAAAATTATATACTTTTAATAATAATGGTGAGGGAAATAAAGTTTCATCTTCTCAGTGTTTACACCTGATTCCACCCAAAGACAAGTGAACCTTACAGTGAATAAAGAGAGCATAGCTATTTCTAATATCTTCCTGCTGCCATTTCTCTGGTAAGAGTAAACCATGATTTTTTCCATATTTTTCCTGATACTCATGTTACAGACCAATGTGATCCATGCAGTACTGCCACCAGTACACAAACAAAGGAGACAGCTATCCTAGGAAACAAATTATATAAAACATCACTAGTCAGGAAAAAAAAAAATTTTTTTTGTCCTAAAGCTAGAACAAAATAGGGTTAATATTTTATAAAAAAATTTTCCCCCATACAATTTCTGTTAGATAAAAACTAATAAAGCTAACACTGCAAAGGCTATGATTGTTTGTATTACTACCCCACATAATGGTATGATCTTTAAATTTTCCTTTTGATATTGTTATTTCCTTCATAATTATTAAAAAATAATTATCCTTAATAAAAGATTATCTGTTGTGTAAATTTTTGCTGGCTGTTACCAGCACTGTAAGTCTGGAATTCTAGATATCTGATTAATTTGAGAGAAAATAACTAAACCTTAGCTTCAGTAACAGACATCCACTGGTCATCAGCAAAGGTTTTTTTGTGTAGCTACAGAATTTATCAGTAGCATGAGAAAATCATGTATCATTTGATTACACCTAAAGGCTTCCTGTATTTGCTATATGTTAGTGTTATACACATAACTTTTTTCCCTTTAGTTTTGTTACTGATGTAGTGACTGATTGAGCTGTGTACAAAACAAAACCCAAGATATAAAGTGATCTCAAAACCATGTGTTAGGAAGGCAAGGAAAAGGTGCCAATTGCTTTTGTGTTCTAGAGCACAGGGGGATCGTAAAATCTCATCATATACTCTTTGATCTGGTCAAATTACAGCCTCCTTAGAGTGGGAGGAAAGAGTTGGGACTTTATGAGCTTATTTCATTTTTAGCATTTATGTGATAAGTTTGTCATGGTTTGATTGTAGTTATGGAATGGCTTAATTATAGGTTGATCCAGCAAAGTTACTTGTATTTAAAGAGTTGCATAATGCTTCCGTGTTTGCCCAAGACTACTCTCAGTCTAATAATTTCAAGTGATAAAGATCATTTGCATTGAAAATCTAAGTTGTTTGGCAGTAGGTGGAGGCTTACTTTTTTCTCAACAGAGTATTTAACTTTAGCTCAAAAATCGAATGCTTTCTTAGAAAGTGAAAAAAAATAGTCATGTGCACACACACACAACCTTCCTGTTCAAAAGTTTCAGCGTCTCTAGTTTTTTCAGTAGAAGTTGGACTATTTCCATGGGGTTATTCTCCTTAGTTACATGTGTATTTTCAGTTACATGTTTATTGGTATCATGCCTGTCCCACTTGATCAAATTAGGAGTCTGATGTTTGCAGTCTGCAGACAGCCTATGAGTTTCTGTTGGCTCATATGCAAAGAATGACCTCTCTGAAACATGCTTTGTCTAAGAATCTTCAAAGCTGACCAAGGCTTTTCTTTCAATTGCCACTGTAACCATAATTTTCTAACTGAAATTAAATAAAGAGGTGGGATTCATTTGACCAAATAGAAACCTAAACCTTTATCTTCAGATTGAATGAAACATGATCCAAAACTCCACTATTTAAATCTCTGCTAACTAGAAATTCACGGTGTGATGATTACCTCATTTGTAGATGTCTACATTTTTAAAATGTAAGTTATGTAAGCTATTTGCCTTCTCTTCACAGACCCTGTACTGGTGTGCAGACAGCCCTCTCAGATTCAGATTACACAGAAGCTGGACTGAGAGGAGAGCAGGCAAATTGCAAAAGAGATGTTTGACACATAAAAAAAAAAAAAAAGACAAAACATATCCTTTGAGAGGTAAGATGTTATACCAGCATTCACACAGAGACATGTCCTGAGGCCAAGGCTGAGAACAAAAGCAAAGGGGAAGAGAAAACTAGGATAAGAAAGGGATCTGGAGGCTAGAGCTAAAGAGGAAAAGTCCCAAAATAGTATGAGGAGGCTGGGATCAGAGAACAGAACAAATTGCTTGGGGAGCTGATTGAAAATAAATAATGTCATTTCTCCATAACATTTGAAGCTAGTACTTTGGGGTTATAGATTTCTTCAAGGTATTTGCTGATGGGAAGCATTGCAAAAAAATTTTTAGCATGCCTCAGCCAAAAGAGGACTCTAGGTGTTTGAAAACTGTTCAAAACAATGTACTGCTTCTGTAGATCTCCTTGTTTAACTTTGCCAATCATCAATATTACCTGGGCAACTTTAAATCCAGCAAATCTAATTTTTATATATAACCCCTTTTTTTTTAATGTCACAGATATATCTGAAGATATAATAAAAGTTTGAATGAATATTCCCATTGTTCCACTTGAATATATACTGAAGGGTAATAATAAATATTTCAGTGGAAATCAACAATAATCCATGGGAAAACACACACTACCCTAAAAAAAGATGAATCACAAAAGTTGTAAGGCCAAAACAAAAACCATAGCACACAATGATAGATTTGATGGTAGTCTTTTTTCTGTTAGACAAGTTTAGTGCCCTTCTCATCTCAAGCACATTTTTGTTCTAATAAGATAGTCCTTTTAACCTAAAACACTTGTCTTATTTTCATTCAGAAGATTCTGAACAGGATTAAAAGAGCAAGAACAGCATGTTATGGAACAGTCTCCTGATAAAACAATCCCCCTTTCTCTTACAATTACCCTTAGGAAAATACATAAAACCAGGAACAATGCAAGATCAGTGAGAGACTTTGAATCCCATTTTCATTATTATGCTTAAGTATAGCTCCAGCTTGAGGTTGACTGAGGTTGAGGTGACTCAGTTTCAGGTCTTTTTTTCTTTCCCCTCCCACCAGTTTCTCCACAGCTCAGTCACCCCAGCCTAGTGGATATCACCACCTTCCATCTCATGAATATGGCCAGCACACAAATGCTGAACTCAGCCCTCTGATTCTGGCTGGTCCATGAGGCAGCATGGAGTGTCACAGACCCTCTCCATGCTGCCTGTGTGACCTCACTCTTCCTCTTCCTCCTCCTCCTCTTCCTCCTCCTCCTCCTCCTCTTACAGTCCCACAGCACCAAAAACACAGGGCTGGAAAGAGGGGACCCTCTCTATGAACTGAAAAGCACCAGTGGCATAAATGTTGACAAGAAGTGAATATTAAAGCAGGTGAAAGCCCTCAAAGCTAAGGAGGAACAAAGTGTGCTCTCAAGAGAAGCATCTGCTCCCGCTGACCCTGAGGCACACAGAGGCACCAGGAGGAAACAGCGAGTGGGTGACAGTAGCAGGTGACTCTCTGCTTCAAGGGACAGATAGACCCAGAGGCCAGCCTGACCCTCTCTGTAGACAATTTTGCTCCTTGCTCACTGAGAACTTATCAGAGAGGATTAAGGAGTAGACAATGTGGGTGACAAGGTAGTGAGTGCCTGCTATGCATCCCCTGACCAGAAAGAACAAGTGCAGGAGGCTTTCTGTGGGCAGCCAGAAGCAGCCTCCCATCTGCAGACTCCGGTCCTCATGGGGCATTTTTACCACCCTGACAGCTGCTGGAATGGCATAAACTGCAGCTTAGCTGCTTGGAAAGCACAGATTGGCAGAATAGCACCTGGGGCTCCTGGTGGATAGCATGAGTCAATGGGCTTCCCCCACAAAGGAGGCCAATGACATTTTGGGCTGCATGTGGAGTGCTACCATCAGGTCAAAGGAAGTGATCCTTCCCTTTTTATCAGCACTGGTGAGGCCACACCTGGACTGTTGTGTCTAGCTCTGGGCTCCTCAGTACAAGGCAGACATGGATATACTGGAGACAGTCCAAAGAAGGCACAAAAAACAAGGACTGGAGCTTCTCTCTGATGAGAAAAGGCTGAGGAATGTGAACTGTTCCGCCTGGAGAAGGTTCAGGGGTGATCTTATTAATTTATACCTGTACCTGAAGTGAAGGTGCATAGGTGGCAGAGCTAGGTTCTTTTCAGTGGTGCCCAGAACACAGCACCATCTGAAGACCAGGAAGAACATACTTACTTTGAAGGTGACTGAGCACTGGCACAGGTTTCCCAGAGAGGCTGTGGTCTCCATCCTTGGAGATACTCAAAATCCACATGGTCCAGAACAACAGCTGGACCAACAACAGCTCAAGCTGTTAAGTGGCCATGCTTGAGCAAAGAGGTTGGACCAGAGGACCTCCAGAAGTCCCTTCTAATCTCAGGCATTCTGTGAATTTCCCTTTCCTTGGTGCTGGATAACCGAACTTACATTCTACTTGTCTTCTGATGATAATATCATAACCCCCACTATACTGATATTCTGCAGCTTTACATGCCAAACATATTAACATTGAGTCATCTGCTGCTACTGGTTTCAAATGGTTTTTATGAGGTTTGCAAAGCAGGCACTGTGTATTTTTTACAAATTATCAGCAAGATGACAGAGTAATGCTTTGTACTCTTAATATCCTGAATTTGCCAATTATAAATTTCAGCAAGACCCCCGCCTCAGATCATGCTGCAAGGACAAGTACTACTTGCATTACAGCACATTAGTGGCACAGAAGCACTGCACCAAAATTTAAAAATTCAATCCCCTTCAGAAATAGGCATACTTATCTTCATAAACTGGTTCATGCACAAGAAAGGAAGAGTTTTTATAGAACATCCTTTTATTTTGCAAAAAATTTATTACTCACTGTTGTACAAAATAAACCTAAAAATATGATGTTAAGATAATTTTGACACAGCTAGGTAGATTGCAGATTACCTAGCTGCAGGGAAAAAATCTTCACAATTTTTAAGGCAATTCAAGACAGTAACAACAAGTGAATTATACATTTTGAAAAATTCCATTTATAAGATTTACACAAATGTTATCTGGTACTTTGTATCTGTAAATTTTAATGCTTTATACAAAGTTTCCATCACATAATTAGAAGATATAATGAAAGTAATACTTTGCAGTTCTTTTTTTAAAGCATCTCACTTCTAGTCTTGGTTTTACAGAAATAGCTGGTTCAACTCAGAATTTTAGTTTTTAAAAGAGATGAAGAAGTGATTCCAGATTTCTAGTTTATTTAAAAATGGAAAAAAAAAATTAATTATCTATGCTTTCTGAAATGTAAAAAAAAAAAAAAAAACAAAAACAAAACCAATCAAACAAAAAAACCAAAACCAAATAAACCATTTTTAAGGTAAATTAGACTAGAAAAAGTATTATTTTAGTTTATGTAATGTATTATTTTTACTCTAGGATGGTAAGTTGATAACCATCTGCTTAAAACAGCCAATACTGATTCAATTTAAGCTCATACAAATTTGGTCTATTCTTTTAGAAAAGTACTACTACTGTATTTCATGAGGAAAGAAACCATATTCTCAGGGGTTTCTCTGCACCACCCTCCAAGAAATTTTCAAAAGACTGCAGTCATTATTTATCCTTGGTCCTTCTGAACCACAGGATATTTTATATAATTTAAAATACAAACAAACAAAAACACCACCAAACATTAAGAGAGGGAGGAGGAGACATTACTATTACCTTAAAAAGTGTATAGCCAATAACTAAACATAAAATGCAAGACAAAGCAGCAAGAAAATCACTAGGGGACAGATCTTCACCTGACATAAAGTCAGCACAGCTCCACTAGCATCAGCAGAGAAATTCTGACTTGTATCAGTCACAGATCTGACTGTCCATGTACAGAAAATTTTGTTTAAGTTAGTGATAAAGAGAAGCAGTGTTCAGAAGAGAAGTGTTAGCATACATTTTTTAAAAGAAGCAAGTTTGTAACACCTTGCTTCTCATCTAGTATTTTGCTGCTGATGACTGTCATTCCTGCCACTGGCAGTGTATTTACTTCAGGATGAATTCTTTACCACTTTCAAATGATACAGGAAAATATATTTAACATTGTTCTATGAAGTTCTTAACCACAGCTAGTTCTTACCAGAAATATTCCGAAGCCCATTTGCAGTGTAAAACATAAAGTTTTAGAAGTACTATTTCATAATGTTACTAAGTTTCTATACTGTTATGGGGTTTCACTCACCATAATTCTTATGGCATGAACTGCAACCACTGGAAGTCAGCAGTGACTGAAATTTAGAGCAGCATGACTCTTGGTTGTTAGCAATTATTCCTATTACAGATCATTAGCTATAGTAAATTTTTTAAAGTATCTCTAAGGCATATGTTTACAGAGCAAATCCTAAAAGCAGACTTATAGCTACAGAAATAAGTAATTGCACAAGTTTCTCATAGGCACCAAGATGTTCTTTTAAGGCACAAGAGAATTCCCAGAGAGCAGAAGACAGATTACTTAACCAGGAGTGCAAATATTAAAAAAACACTTAAAACCTGGGAAGCAGAGGTGGAATACCACCTGCTGCTTATGGCAGCATTCAAGTCCCACTACTGTCATGGGCCAAAGGTATTTGAGACTTTGTTGTGTTTGTGTATATATATATATAGTGTATATGTATGCTTAATCTAGTACAGTAACAAATGGGATTCAGATGGTTTCTGCCAGAGACGTGTGTAAACGCTGACCTCTACAACTACCCCAAATTACACTCAAAACAAACGGTTTCTCCCACTGTAACTCTGCATCTCCATAAAAATTATTAACACTGTTCTCATTCCATTTGAGCCTGTCTTCTGTCAAGCTCTACTACCAAAAAGAAACAGTTTAATGAAGTCCATAGCAGGGCAAGTAGAAAAGGTAGTGGTAGCGACACTGGACAAAACTCTCGGCAATGGCCATCATTTCTGCAATGATACTATGTCAAAACTCACAAGAAACTGAGGTACAAACTTGTGTGAAGTAAACATGAGATTTATATTGCATTCATTTGAAGTATAACAGTTTCCTCTATTGCATGATTTTTTTTTGATCTCTTATTTCCTTAAAAGAAAAATACATCCTCGCATACAATGCTGATACCCTATGTGGTGATGCCATAAATCCCTTAGGATAGCAAGTTTGATGGGTGGTAACCCATTAGGAGAAAAATATATTTTTGAATATTATTTTACATATATACAATATATATATATATATATATATATATATTTATTTAATTTTCAATCAAAATGTAAAGTTTTCTAATATATTCATGAGTACTTTTATGTCCAAAATGAAAAAATATTTTGTATCTCAGCTCATATAAGTTAACAAGGTACTTGATATGCACCAACAATATGATTTGCTTCATTTCTACAAAAATTAAAAGAAAACAAAGAAACAGTGAGTTATAAAGCTTTCCTTCTCCAAAGCCAAATACAATAAAATTTTGAAGCTGGATAATTAATTAAAAGAACACTAAGTTTTGCATTGTGAGCAATCACAAAGAATGCAAAACGTAATCTAAGTAGAAACTAGCATTACTATATTAACCTAAAGAAAAAATATTTTGAATCCCTTTGCTCTGATAGAATGTGTCCAGTGTAAGAAAATGTAAATTTAAAGCAAGAGTCATTTACACTCTTACCAGTCTATCTTAATTTTGACAAACCTCTACCCCTCTCAATTCCAAAGTACCTAATATCACAAAAGTATGACAGCCACTTATTTACAGGTTTTTTTCAGCACTCTGAAAGGCACATTTATCTTTTGATGCATGTTTCTGCTAATGTCCTAAACTTGGGTTCCAACTGATCTAAGAAGTCAAGTGCCTCTTCTTCATGCTGATCACTGCAGCAGCCTACAGAGCCAGCCAAAGATCCTTTTCCTTCATAGTTATATGAAAGGAGATAATCTTCAGAATGCTTCTGTTCTTCATCCTGTCTGCATAGGTGCACCTTCTGGATAGGAACAGAACAGATCTTATCATTTTCTTAAATTGTTATCCTAAACATATTACAAAAAAAAAATTTCTTTTTGATTTACCTTTCATTCAATTATTTTTAATCACAGTGTGTCCTCTAATGGATTCCTACATACAAAAAATGCACATGATTGGTCTATATCATTACGACTACAAAATATAAGTATTTAATAAAGAAATAATTTCTACTAATTACATATGTAAGAATAAAAGAGGAAGAACCTGTTTAAATAACCTGTCAAGCAACTAAAATTCACTGAAAATTAAAAGACTGATTTACACATAACTAGTTAGACAGGTAGTGAGTGTTTTTTGATCTCCAAGAAATGGACTACATTCTTAATGCTGTACATTCATTCCTGCCCCATTGCTAAGTTACATATGAGGTTTAAATTAGCACAAAGTAAGCAGTTAGACTAAAAGCAAACAGACATCCTCAGAAAAACTCACAAAAGCTTCAGTAAATATTCAAAATGAAAAACAGCACACTGCCTATAGCTCAAGCCAAGAGAAGAAAGCAATTTACACTTATGCCTGAAATACGTCAAAGATTACTCCTTGAAAGAGCACTATTCCAAAGGGGATGCAGAGGAGTAAATGAGAGGAAAAAGGAAATGAAACCAAAACCAGAAAGCCACCTTTCTAGCACATTTACATGTCTTCCTAGAAAAGCCTGTATATATTGACCATAGCCTACACTTCTAAGAAAATCAGTTTCAGAATACTTACTTCGCCTAAACGAGGATGTGTGAAATTATGCCACTCTGAGTAGGAGTATCTACAAGTATCCATCATAGTCTGTCCTCCTCCTTCTTTAACTGATCCCAGAGTCTGATGTCCACCTCCCTTGACTGATTCCAAGGTATGCCCTCTTCCTTTTACCATTTCAAATGTTTGCTGCTCTCCTGTTTTTACTCCATACCCTCCTTGATCACATGTATTTTGTAGAGGAATTATATTGTGATCCTAACAAACAAAACAAAACAAAAAAAGCAGTAGTGAGGACATCTTTTTTCCTCCTCATTTCTTTTTCCTTTTTAATTCAAAAAGAAGAAATGGCAATCAGAAACTGTCACAACAGAAATCTGAGAAGTCTCTTTCTTGGCACTGTGATATTTTGAAGAAAGGGCTATCCTTAATGTCCAAAGATCAGTAAATAATCTTGGGAAAGGATACTATGACAAGAGAGAAGAGAGGATATCTGAATTTAAACATGATATGATATGATATATGATATGATGATATGATATCAAAGAATGAAAGTTTTATCCCAGTGAAATATATACAATCCATATTCAAGGTTATAATGGCATTACATTATTCTTTATAGGCAACAAGAAATTTGACTTGTGCCACCATAATGATTTCTTGTTTTTCAACATGAAGTATTATTTTTAAACTCATCTCCTCTTCTTGAGGAAGACAATGTCAGGGGGTGGTGGATGACAGAAAAGAGGTAGTCTAAAGAGCTAAGTTATTCTGCATGAATGCAGTCCTGGATTGAACTATGTTCATAGTAGGCTGAAAGAAGCTTAGATGCAAAAAGAAAGAAAAATTTAATGAACATGAATCTGTTCATGAAATCAAATGCATCTGAGGTCATTTTCAGGGGAAGGGCAGAAATTGCACCTGCAATTTACACAGCTATCTGCTAAATATAAAAATCCTTCTCCAAGGAAAAAGAATGTTTTGCAATTAACACATTTTCAACACAGGCAAAATAATTAATTTCAATCTATTGTCAATGTTAAAAATAACTGCAATGTTATTAAAATGTTCACCTGAAACTGCCAACAAAATCCTTAAAATCTGGAAGTATTACAAGTAGCCAGCCTAACGACTACAAGGTATGTTTAAAGGCATATGGTACTACCACCCCTGCCTAAAGTAAGAGTTTTCAAATTCTTATTAAATGGCAAAGTACATCTAATGGTCCCTTCATTGTTAGCCTATTACTTGCAGGTGGTCCTGTTCTCAAATTGCAATGCTATCAACATCTCAATTGCAAGTTTCTATCTTGAAACAAACAGACAACTTACCATCACTTCTTCTCCCGGAGCTTCTGTGTTTGAAATGATTAAATTGTGATTGGCACAATCATCAGTCACCTGCCTGTGCATTACCCCAGCACCACAGCAGCCACAAATTGTGATCAGGATTACTATGGAAAAGGAAATAATACTATAAATTTTACCTCACAATGGTATCTACTTATGTTGGATAACGAATTTTAAGGGCCTAAGCATCAAGAACGGTTTAAAAAGAAATTAATTTCCAAAAATGCTCATAATTCAAGCTTTATATATTCCTTTTTTTTCTTTTCCAAACAGTATAGCAAGTAATCACTGCATTGTTGAATTATTTCATTCTTCTAAAACACATCTGGTTTTTCCAAAAGAAATGCAAGCATCCTTTATGAAAGCACTGTGTCTTACTCATTTTCAGTAATGAAAAATTTAGTCCAAACACAGGTGAAAAACTGTGTCTTATGACTACATTTTTCATGTCTGAATATGCAAATGTCAAATTATATCATAAGGCACTAACAGGCAAGCTACATGTCCTAATACCAGAAACTTCTGCTTCACAGGAAAGGTCAGCAGAACCCTGGAGGACTTCCAGGATTATGCTATAGAACAATCTTATTTAATCTCTTGTATTTATTTTATTCCTCTTAATAATACTACTTTTTGTTGTCAGAAACTCACCCAGAAATGACTTTGAATAGCAGTATCATGATTAACTAATACCTTTCCTAAACAAATGACTAAACCTTTCATTCAGAGAACCATTCTGTTTCCTGCACTTTTCAAATTGCTAGCTTAAAAATAAAGAAGCCCACGAGGAAGAGTTCTGCCTAACTGCCCACTGAGAAATTTGATCTGAACGTACAAACTTCTGTGAAAATTGGCCAAGAGCCACTTTCAAGCTAATTTAGCTTCTCTAGCATCAGCTGTCAGAGAGATCTGCATCAATGATTCTAGCAGGTTGCCTCCTGATGCTGACAGATGGGAAGAAGACATAAATGACAGCACTGAGCAGAGGATGCACAGGGTAAAACCTATCCACAGTAAAATAAAGGACCTATTTGTAAGTGATGCAGTCAAGAGGCAGTGAAAAAGAGGTCGGTGACATTTCACACAGTTCCTCTACTGCATGTTCCCACATCTGAAAATTCTACCTTCAGGATATATCCCAAATTTGGGTACCTGCCCCACTGAGATAAAACATTGATCTAGCTAGCCTTCAAAACATGTTCAAGTCCTAGTGTCCTAGCTACTTAAGTAAGAACAGCTAATTGAGATTCAACAGGAGCAAGACAAGTTTTACTATGACCAGAAAAAATGGATAAGAAAGAAGGAAAAAAAACCCAAAACCCCAAATTTTCAAATACTAGCTACTGCAGAATGTCCTCTGTGGTTTTTAAGGATGTTATTAGTCAGAATAACATGATTGATTGTGGTAAAAAAAAACAAACTTCCTTTTGCTTTTCCATATCACCATCATTGTCTCACTGGTTAACAGCAATATTACTCTTAGAATCTGTTATGCTTTGGGCAGCTCCAGTAGCACAAGGTATGTTCAAGGTTTTGGTCTGTTGTGAACTGTTCACCCTGTCCTTTAATGTGTCTGCACCTCAGACAGGGCAACACTGGATGTGTGTGTGGGGAAAGAGATGCTGGAGAACAGAGCTGCAGAAAGGGACCTGGGGTTCCTGGTCCATGGCAAGTTGAACAGGAGCCAGCAGTGCCCTGGCAGCCAGGAGGGCCAACCCTGTCCTGGGGTGCATCAGGCACAGCATGGCCAGCCAGGCAAGGGAGGGGACTGTCCTGCTCTGCTCTGGGCTGGAGTGGCCTCACCTGTGTGCAGTTTTGGATGCCACAATATCAGGAAGATTTTAAGCCATTAAACAGTGTCCAAAGGATGGCCATAAAGATGGTAAAGAGCCTCGAGAGGAAGCTGTGTGAGGAGCTGCTGAGGTAATGTGGTTTGCTCCACCTGGTGAAGAGGAAACTGAGGGGAGACCTCATTGCAGTTACAACTTTCTCAGAGGAAGCTCAGGGACAGACACTGATCTCTTCACTCTCATCACCAGTGACAGGACTCAAGGAAATGGCTTAAAGCTTAGTCTGGGGAGGTTTAAGTTGGATATCAGAAAAAGACTTTTCACCCAGAGGGTGGCTGGGCACTGGAACAGGCTCTGGAGGGAAATGGTCAGAGCACCAAGGCTGAGTTCAGGAAGTGATTGGACAATGTTCTCAGACACATGGTGTGATTATTGGTGCCATGTGCAAGGCCAGGATTTGGACGCAATGATCCTGATGGGTCCCTTTCAACTCAGTATATTCAATGGTTCCATGATTATATGGGGTCTTGTAAAATCCCTTGAGAAATTCAGTGTCTCAGATACCTCATATTTTAATTCACAGCACAACAGAAATCACGAAATACTCTGGGAAATTGATTTCAGCATTCCTAGAAACAGAAATGTTTCTAGAACTCACAAACTTTTTTGAAGTCTTTTCGTTC